>NC_047528.1:20251900-20881454 GCF_012275295.1 Melopsittacus undulatus
ATCAGTGGCAAAGCAGGAGAGAAAAGTTCATTTGGCTAATTTAACTCTCTACCCCCCCCCCTTTCTTTTTTTTCCATCCACCCTTTTTTCCATCATTAAATCTGCACCTGCAATGTCAGGGGGTCAGCAGATAATAAAATGTGGCACCTTTGAAACTGCTCAGCCACGTGAAAACCGCTGTAATTGATCAGATTAATTCCATGAAGCACAAATTATAGGCACAACTGGGTGGGGGCCGAGGGGGGGACCGGGGCAGGCCGGGGGGCTGGAGCAGAGGGAGGCTCTGCTCTGGGAAGCTGCAACCGATCTGAGTGCTTTATTTATTTATTTGTGGGCCTGGGTTTTTTTTCGGGGAAGTGTGGGATGGGGGGGTCCTGGCCCAGCCCTGAGCGAGCACTTCTATCAGACACCCGCGCACACACACGGAGCCTCCAGCCATTGTGAGCTTTTTTGACCTGATAAATGCGCTTGGCTGGCATCAAATAGTCCAGCTTTGACCGTTCCCATTTAAATATGTGAATTAGTCATGAAGCATGACACAGCTTGGTGAACTTACTAAATTGCTGGACTCTATAGGAGCAAGGGGGGGCGGGAGGGGACGGCAAGGCAGAGAAACCCATTCAGACTCCTGCCTTAGGCGGAGAGGTGAGGGCCGCGGGGCCGCGCAGGGCAGGGCCGGGGCTGCAGAACGGGACCCACCCTGACCCCGGCCCTCCTCCCCCCCCCGGAGTTCCCCCTCTTGCGTCTTCCCCCGTCCCTTGTGTCCCCTCGTGCCCCGAAGGGCAGCATGGTTCTAGGGACGGCCGGGTTCTACCCCGGGATTGCTCGGGCTTGGGCAGCATCTGCCTTGCCGGTCTCAGGGGCTGCCACCTTGGGGAAGGTTTGGGGTGCGCCTTAGACAGGGACGGGGGTGCTATCATCCACCCCTCTGCAGGACACAGATGTGTCACACAGATGCGAAAGGAAAGGAGGTGGGGAGGGAAGGATGCAAGCAGCCTTTTCCAAGGCAGCACTGAGGTGGCGGCAGAGATAAAGGCGACCCTGAGCGGCGATGGCTGGGCTGCGGGCCCTTTCCCAGCTGTGTCGGCACTGCTTCTCAACCAGGCGTCCGCCCCTCCAAAGGCCCTGCACCCTCTTGGCTCCCCGAAGGCGCTCCCCGCTCCCTCCTCTCACCCCTCGGCCGCCCGCCCCGTCGGGCTCCGGATCCTCACCGAGCAGCCAACCGCGTGGCCGCAGCGCCCCCTGGCGGCTCCGGGTGTGCGGCTGCGCTTGGTGGCAGGGTCCCGCAGCAAGGAGTCCCAGCCGTCCTCACGGCCCTTCTCTCCTCCGTGGAGCACCTCACGAACGAGAGCACCCTACGAGGATGAACACGGCTGCAGACCAAAGCTAAAGCACCGGCAGGTGATACGGGACTCGGTTAAGGGTTAGCTGTCAGGCAGGCAGATCAGCAGGGTTGGAAAGACAGGAGCATCTCTCCAGGGCTCATGAAGGTTCCTGTGACAGCGGCCAGTCAGAGAGGGCTGCTCTGGTCAGTTTTCTCTTTAATTTTCCTGTCTGAAACCGCATGAAGCTAGCAGAGGCTCTGGGAATGTTGGAGCTGCCTGGGCCAGCTGGCAGCATGTTAACCATTGCTACTTGATTCCCACTGAAATCTGGGTTAAGCATGACCATAAAGGCTGTCCTAAATAAAGATATGATTAAGACAAAGCATGATGTTGCAGCTGAGCACTGCAGACCTCTGCTGAACACCCATCCCACTTATCCTTTTGTCCTGGGTTCAGCAGTAGCAGTCATTTTTAATTCTTTTGGTAGCTGGTGCAGTGCTGTGTTTTGACTTTCAGGCTGGGAACAGTTGCTGATGGCAAATATGTTTTGAGTTACTGCTCAAATGTTTGGTTTGTCCAAGGACTTTCTGAGCCTCATGCTCTGCCAGGGAGGAGGGGAGGCCGGGAGGAAGGAGAGACAGGACACCTGACCCAGGCTAGCCAAAGAGGTATTCCATACCATAGCACGTCAAGACCAGGATGTAACCGGGAGTTACCCGGAAGGGCTAGTACTCTGGGAGTTGGAAGAGGTATCAGTTGGTGCTCGGTTGGGCAGGGTGGGGTGAGTTATGGATCGGTGGCTGGTGAGGTGTTGTATTCTCTTCACTTGTTATTTGCTTTATCATTATTTTTAGTAGTAGTAGTAGCAGTAATGATTTGTGTTATACCTTAGTTATTAAACTGTTCTTATCTCAACCCGTGGGAGCTACTTTCTTTGGAATCATTCATTTGGAGTTGGGGGAGAAAGTGGGGGAGTGAGTTGACGAGCTGTGCGGCTTGGTTTTAAACCACAACAGTTCTTTTTGGCGCCCAACGTGGGGCACGAGGGGTTGAGATAACAACAGATCTGAATGGATTTATAGTCACTCATCATAATGCTGTTTTATTTGCTCTCAAAGTTGTTTCTCTTGATCTCACAGCTTCAGAATCTTGTAAATTACTTAGAGCATGTATTTGCTGTGTTAGTGTTTATCAAGTATGAGGCTTGGGCTAAGGTTCTTGTTTCACTGTACTTTACAGCAATGACTTGTAATATGGAGGGGATCTGACAGCAGGGTGGGATGGATGTGGCCGTGGACTTGTACCAGGCTGTCCCACTGTTCTTCACCATCCTTGCCTTTGTCCTCACCTCCATCTGCGTGAGGCTGCGAGGAGCCGAGGATTGGCCCCGGGAGCTGTTGGTGGCTGAAGCTGCCAGGGAGAGCGGGCCTGGGGACCAAGCGGCTGTAGCAGAGCAGTGGGGGGAGGTGGTGGAGGAGCAGAGAGAGGCAGCAGCCGAGCAGTGGGAGCAGGCGGCAGAGGAGCCAAGTCCCACAACCGAGCCCAGCCCTGTGATGGCCGAGAGTATCCCCCGGGAGTCGTCCGCCGAGTCGCAGCAGGATGCAGGAGACCAAGCAGCACTTCCCAGCAAGGCAGAGGAGGAAGATCCGGACTCGGGAAAGGAGAAGCTGGTGGTGGGAGAGCTGGCAAGCACAGCAGCTACACCAGCCCCAGTGACAAGTACAGCAGCATCATTTGAGAGTTCTGAAGGTTTTGAATGGCTTTTGGGTACCCTTGGGATCTGCCTGCTGATTATGTTGGTGAACAGCATGTTGGCACACACACAGAGTGTGTTCTACCCACGACTATTTTGTCTGATCTCAAAAGTTAAGCAGTCAGGTTTTGGTCTTTTCTAGGGTTAGGCAATGATATAGTAGGACCAGGAGATTTTCCCCAAGGCTGGACAATCATGAGTGGCAGGGCATGTGGGACAGTATGGGTGAGTATCTGGTCCACTGGGCCTCTCCAGTGCTTTCGAAGCATTGGAGATGGAAGGCAGCTGTATGGAGTCCCCAGCAGCAAGCTGTAGAACTGTTGAAGGGGACGGTGAATGATTTTGAGCCTGGTGGGCCCGAGACACTTCAGGCCACCAGGGCAGAGATGCAACATAGAGATGGACTCATGATCAAGGGGTGGTCTCAGCAATGGACACTCTTGCCCAAGTGATTCACGAGTGTGAACACTGCACATAGCCTTTAATACTCTGAAAGACTGTTACAAGAGATGGAGCCTGATACCATGGACCAGATGGACTCAGCAGCATTACAGGGACTGGTCCATGCACTGAGATAAGAGTGATGGTATATTGCAAATGTGGGATCTGAGCATGACATGAATGGTATGGAATAAGGGGTGGATAATGTCCTGGGTTCAGCAGTAGCAGTCATTTTTTCTCTTTCTTGGTAGCTGTTGCAGTGCTGTGTTTTGACTTTCAGGCTGGGAACAGTTGCTGATGGCAAATATGTTTTGAGTTACTGCTCAAATGTTTGGTTTGTCCAAGGACTTTCTGAGCCTCATGCTCTGCCAGGGAGGAGGGGAGGCCGGGAGGAAGGAGAGACAGGACACCTGACCCAGGCTAGCCAAAGAGGTATTCCATACCATAGCACGTCATGCCTGGGATGTAACCGGGAGTTACCCGGGAAGGGTTGGAGCTCTGGGAGGATGGAGGAGGTATCGCTCTGTGCTCGGTTGGGCAGGGTGGGGGTGAATTATGGGTCGGTGGCTGGTGAGGTGTTGTATTCTCTTCACTTGCTATTTCCTTTATCATTATTATTAGTAGTAGTAGTAGTGATTTGTGTTATACCTTAGCTATTAAACTGTCCTTATCTCAACCTATGGGAGCTACATTCTTTGGATTCTTCTTCCTAACTCTCCGGGAGTTGGGGGAGCAAGGGGAGGGGGAGTGAGTTGATGAGCTGTGCAGTTTGGTTTTAAACCACGACAGATGCACAGCATGCAGAGGAAGGGATGATCTGCCCCTCCTTGCTGTGCAGAGCCTGTGCCATACCATGACAAGGGTTTCTGAGTCTCTGTATTAACAGCTCCTTTCCCCACCACCACCCCAAACTATGACTATAAAGGCACTGCAGCAGACTCCCCACTCCACTATGGAATTTTTCCTCTTCCTCCACAAAGTATTCCTTGTGAACTGCCCAGTGGTTGAGCACATCTTGGACTTGATGCACCTCTTACCCCTGCCACAGCCAAAGCCTTCTCTGGTCCAGCATGGAAAGGGCTAACTAGAACTGTGGGTCTTGGTACTAGGACCTCTCTGAAGATGCCTGAGAAGACCACTGTCTTCTCTCAAGCTTCTAGTTCGCATGTTCAAGTTTCCTCCTTGGAAACTCAGGGACCATATAGGCGTTCCTTAAAAGTAAAGGGAAAATAAAAAAACAAAAAGGAAAAGAAGCCTTAAAATTCCATTGGGATGACCCACAGCACAAAGTGGCTGTGACACTGTAGCATTATATTTTATTATTTTATTTTATTTTATTTTATTTTATTTTATTTTATTTTATTTTATTGTTATTTTCTAGTTATTTTATCCTATTTTTATTTTATTAATTTTATTTTTCATTTTATTTTTATCATTAATGGTACAAAACTATCTTTTTTTGACACACCTAGGCAGACTGTCCTGCATGCATGCCACTTCGGGGACCACCGCTTCACCACTTTAGCCTGGTTTATGTTACTTACAGCAATGACATAATCCTGGCAGTTAGATCATAGAATTTGGGTTCAGTGATCACATAAAATGGAGAGCCATCAGTCCCACATCCCATTAGATGTGTTTTACTGAAAGGTCTTGCAGGCAGCTGATTCAGTTCAGATTTGATGGATCGTAGTGCAAAGCATGATCCCTGTTTATGGTGCTGGAATTTATGCATATTTCAGTGACAAGGCAGCTTCTGAGGCTCTTCTCCTCCAGTATCTGATGTCCCAGCATTCATCTGCAGAACCAGAGGTGCACAAGGATCACAGTATCATCTTGAGGACGCTACTGTGCCCATGTCAAGAACTGAAGAAACCTACAGCACTGTTGCCATTTCCTAATTCAGACGGAGTGAATACATAGGTTTGCAAAACTCTAAGCTCTGTATGTAGCAATTATCTCATCCGACTGCTTACACGTATGCACTGCTTCCGGCTATTAGAGTTCTGTGTCATGTGCATAAGCTTCGTCCTTACTTCCTGTTCTTCACTGCACTCATAACTCCTGTTCTTTGTTCAATATTCGCTATTTTTGTGCTGCAGTCTTAGAGACTGATGAAAATGACACTGACACTGGGAAGCATACTTAGCCAGCAAATGTTCTAGTAAGTTTCTGGGTACAGTGGTCTCCTTGTGTTGCCCCCTCCAATTGGATTTTCATGGCACTGTCATGAGAATTAACAATAAGCTGCTGTTTGTCACCAAAAGAAAATGTCCTCAGTCCATCCAGAGAGGGAAGATTTGGAAGTAGACAATCTTGGAAATTCTAGCTTCTGTTTAAGAAGAAAATGAGAAGGGTACTTGTCAAAAGACATAAAACCAGTGTAATTTAAAGATTTATAATGAAGTAAGCAGTGAGTAGCTCATCTTACACAGACAGGCCTTGACATAAAAGATCTGCTACAAAACTCTGTTGAGGGAAGAGTAACATAAGGAAGTTGTAAGAGATCTGTATCTTAACCAATACTTTCTTCTGTACCCTGACCACAGCTATCTTTATGTTGCAGTTAACCTAAAAATCTGAGCACAGGTTTAGGTGCTCACATTTGTCCCACCTGATGCAGGAGTATTCACTGCAAAGCCCTGCTATGGCCTCTCTTTTTGCATATGCCAGCCCCTGTCCCTGCAAGGGCACACTGTTCATTGCCTCTCTGAGACTGGCACGGTTAAATGAAGCATCTGTGACACATTTCTCTCTTCCTAGGATGAACTGTGGGAAGATCATGGGAGGTCTCCCAGCTCTGGAGTGAACCAGCCTGTGCTCAGGATCTGGGCTGTGTTAAAACACTGACTACAAAACATGCTCCCTCTCCTATCTCTCTGAAGGCAAAGGCTACTGCCTTTGTATATGATGTAAATTATCCCCAGATGCAGGGTTTGGCCCCTGTCTTGCAGTCACCTGCACTGTTTAAGGCTGCAGCACACTCCCTGGCAGAGTTTCATCCTTTGAGAGCTAACCTGGACATGACTCAGGAGTAGCATGGAACTGTTCCCAGTGGGTGCTATGGATGAACGACCCACTTTAGGGTGGTGAAGGTTTTAGCTGTATGGATGTGAGCAACAGCCTGCCATTCACCTGCCAAGGTCAAACAACAGATACTGATCCATTGGATTCACCTAGAAGTCCTGGTTAACCCTAGAAGACTTGGAGGACATCTGTTGAGACTGGGGTAAAGCACAATTGCAAATTAATAGAGTGATTCTTCATGTTTAATACATCTAAGAGGCTTATCTCACCTCAGTATGTTTCTCTTCCCAGGTCTGTGCTTCATCTCTCACAAGTGAGGAGGCTTCTTAATTATGCTATGGATGCTGAGTCAAAAACAGAGTCAATGGAAATGCTCACATATTACAGCTAACCTAGATGAAAACAAATGGGATCATCCAGCATACATCTCACCAAAGCTTTCAGATATGGACTGTGCACCAAAAAGACATATGAGGCTATGTTCAATACAAATCAAATATCAAAACCTCAGATGCCTTTTGTTGGTTGAATCCACCCAGCCCAGTAAATCTGCTCTCTTACATATGCAGGATCACCTGGGCACCAAATGATTTATTGTGCCTCAGTTTTCGCTTATAAAACTGACAGAGTCTGGGCTGATAAATGCTGATATATGTTAAATTCAACCAGCTTATGATAAAAGTTGCTTGCCAAGTGGCGACAGCTGGACACCTCAGTAAATACACCGTGTAGCTACCTTCACCCCGAGGAATGTTAATTGCTTTTTGATATAATAAAGCATGTTTAAGGTCCAAAGGAAAGAGATGAGGAGGTTAAACTCAACAGATAAATAATTCTATCAACCATAATGTCTACCACTTAAAATTTACTACCAAGTAGCAAAACAGTTAGTACCTGCTTCAGCCAAGCCTGCCAAGACAGTGGTAATGGTTGCGAATAGATAAATAACTGTGATGTGATGCTTCCAGATTTACAGTATAACATTGCTGAGGTGTCATCGAGATGGCTATGGGGAAAAAAAAAAGCATCTTACAGGGAGGTGAGGTCAGTATTGTGTTTTGCTAGTAAGTTCCTCTGCATATGCCTGCACTGGCAGACAGAGCACTGGCCAAAGTACCTGGTCTGAACCATGGCTCACAGACAATGAATTTTCACCCGCCAAATCCAGACACTGAATGACTCCATCAGCCCATGGTGCTCTTGAGTTTGGTCCATGATGCAGACACAAGTAATCTTAATACATGCTGAGAGATGGCAGGAGTTTGAGCTTTCTCCTTGCCTTACCCCACATCTCATCCCAAATTTGTGCCTGACACAGGCTTCTCTCTAAATAGACTGGGCCTAGGTCAAGCTGGAGCTTGTGAGTGAACCTGGGTCCATACTGGAGTGTCAAATAAACAGTGGCAAGCAATGTGACTGAGAAAATGCACAGAGCTTGGAGGCACCAAAAGCCATTTCAAACCTGCTACAGAAATGTGAAGTAGGGTTTGTGTTCAAGAAAGCCTGCCCATTTCTTCCCATAGTTTTCACTGGGCTAATTAAAGACATTGTGTCTCTCACAAAATTTGCTCCATTTACAATACTGAATCTTTGTGCTTGAGAAACAAGACACTGGAAGCCTTCACTGTAATATAAAATCATAACCTAAAAACCTAATGCTGACATTTCCAGCTCTGGAAAAGGTTCATAGCATGATTTATGGCCCTTCCTCACACTGAATAGCAGCTATTTTATGAATCAGTAGTTCTGTCAGAGCTGTAACATGAGGGCTGTTATTGATTTAAAGCAAGCTTTTGCATTACCATCCCATGGCAAGCTGGTTGCTGTGAGCAACCTGGGTGTTTTCAAGGGGCTTGTTTAATTTGAATGCTTTTTACTGGGCTGCAAAAGGACAAAGAACTGTAGGCTGGAATAACATATAAACACCTTGTTTATAAGAACAGGATGTGGTAACAACCCAGGTATTTCAGATGTGATAGGGAAGGCACTTAGTTGCCTAAATCTTCATTCTCAGGGCCACCTTAAATGTCTAAGATATACAAGACATGGCTAACAGAGATAACATAGGTCATACTGGAGTATGCCCCATTACAAAGCAGCAACCAGAGACCAGAGAGTATATACTAAAGCAGCCGACACAGAGCCTACATTAGTGCAACTGAATCTCCCACAACCCATTTTGTAGTCTCAAGTGTTATCATGTTCTTATTCAGGCAGATTCCTGCTCTGAAGAGCTGCCCCTTTCCCCTTGCAAGGGCACAAACTGAAGCCAGAGTCCTGGCAGTCAGGAGGGATTCAGTGGGTGCTGGATATGGGAAAGGCTGTTCAGCCATCAGACAGACTGTGCTAACCCTGCTGAAAAGTCCTCCAGAGCACAGTAGCCTGGCTTGGCAGTACTCATTTGCTCTCTGCAGTGGTCCTGTTTGCAGGTCATTTAATACAAGATTCTTGTGTGGTTTACTTCTAGTGATGCTGTGCACAGTGTAAATGTGCTCCATGTTTGTAGGAAGGGACAAACCTGTGTTGGACCCTGCTGGACTTCACTGGAGATATAGTATTGAATCCTGGGAACAGATGCCACATCCTTTCTCCATTGCCAAACTTCAGGACCAAGAAGATTTTTGTTTTGCTCTTTCAAAGCTTGAGAAAAACATGACATTTCCAAGTAACAAGGGACACATACATCTTCAGAGCTGCAGGTGTTCCTCTGGGGGGAAATATAATTATATTTTTAAGAGGAAACCTTTTCCAAGTGATAGGCAAAAAGGAGTAGGCAACATATAGAGCCCAACATATTCAGCAAAGACAGAGGGGGGAACTAACCTGCCAGTGTCACTCACTGCCTCACAAATCTACCACCATCAAGAAACAGGAGCTAGCAGCATGGTTAATCCTGCCCAAAATGGAAGGAAAGAGAATGCAGTTCTAGTACACTCAACATGTCAATAACAACAGATAAAGGAAAAAAAATACAGATATGTGTCCTGTGTTAAAACAGTATTTGTAGATAACTACTGGATAATTCACAAGAGCAGAAAGTTACAGAAGATGTCATTTTCTTGTGACTTGAGAAACAAGTCTTCTGGCATCTAAATTTTCAGCTTAGCTTTCTTCTCCCTCTGCAGTTTAGAAGCAAACTTATGGCTGTACACTAACACATATGTTACTATTGAAGACCCAAGAGTTTCAGGTAACTTTTTCATGAAAATAAACAAAGTAAAATTAAAAAAAAACAACAAACCACCAATTAAAGAACAACCACCTTCACATCCTGTGTTCAGGGCCACTCTCTAATTTGATCTTCTCCCCAGGCTGCTATGAGTTAAAAATCCTAACCTATAGCTTGTTTATAAAGTGTGTGGGATTTGCAGAAGTGCACCATTTAGCACATGACAGCATCTGGAGAGATTATTGCACTGGGCATGAGGTGATCCATGCCTCCAGCTTTATGGGGATGTTTCCACTGTATCAAGTTGTGCATTTCACCTGTTGAAAATGCTTTTAACTGAAGATTGCTGACAGTACATCATTTGCTTGTCTGTCAGCATCTGGCAATATAAACATTGCTAATAAGCCAACAAGCATTCTTATTCTTCACCACTCTTTAGGTTAATAATAAGCCAGTCTGTATTATGATTGTGTAGAGAAGACCTTAAGGCTTCAAATCCCTAAACTGAAATGATTGTCCCAGAGTTTCCAAGACAGATAAAGGAGTGCAAAGAATTAACAGGGTATGATTTGTTTTCTGCTTGCAATATTTATAATTGTCATTCATCTATTTTCAAGAATCTGCCCCAATTCATGACCAGTCCAGATCTATTCCCTTACCCCCTTCCCATCTCATGCCACCTAACCATACACCTGAGGTTCTGTACATGACTCTTAGAATAGACTCACAGAATGGCTTAAAGATTACCTACTTCCAACCCCTCTGCCATGGGCAGGGACACATTCCACTAGACCAGGTTGCTCAAAGCCCATCCAAGCCCCATGGAGAACAGGTGTTGCCCACCTCTGAGACTCTACCTCCTAGTGGGTGTTGGTCTGTCCTCTTTGGGACGCTGGCTTCACCAGGAGATCACTAAAACCTGATGTCCCTGTCCACTGTTTATGAAGTGGGTTAGAACAAGCTCAGCTGGAGAAGTGGAAGATGGAAATGTTGAGGAACATGCGGATATAGAAACAGCTGCATACATCAGGCTGAAGATCCCTCCTGTTGGGTATCCACTACCCACCAGCAGCCTAGAGAAGATGCCTAGAGAAGAGGAAATGAGGATAACCACCTGAGTATACCCCAGGACACTCCCTGGTGTGGGAACTGCCTTGGCTGCATTGAGATGCTACTTCACTAGGCTGTTTGTCCTGGGTAGACCTGCTGTTTGATAAGATAAATGCCATGTTAAATTGATTCTGTTGCTGAAAGCACCTGTGCAACAGGCAGGGCACCAGCTGCAGGCATAGATCAGACCCTTCTCAGGCAGGAAAGGATTTGGATCAGCAGTCCCATTTACCCAGAGGTATTTTAGCTCTAGTAACAAGTGATATTTGTGTCCCAGAACAGGCTCTGGGTCAGCCATTATTTTTGTATGAACAATACTTCCTTTTTCAGTCTTGTTCTTTATTGAGAGTTAATACAGGAAAATATGTCCATTCCTTCTTTGAGATTTTTATCTCCCTGCTGTCACTGAATGCTATACAGACTATTTGCCTACAACACCTCCAGGGTGACCTTACTGCCACCTTCAAACAGATTGCCACTTAGTCACACCTCCTGTCCCCACCAATGACAGCTTTTAGCCTGGGCAGCCCTAGGCCTGAACTGAGATTCCTGAACCACTCATCAGCTGCAGCCTTAGCCCATTGTTATTAACATTAGAAACTTCCTAAAAGAGTGTCTTTGAATTAATGCATCCAGGTACAGTCTTTGCTCTTGTGTACTCTCTGAACACTTTGCAACACATATCTATAATCACTGATTACAGTTGCATGCAACTTGCAAAACTTGTGTTTTTATATAGGGGGGAAAAAAAACCCTCAGTTGTTTGCAAAATTAAATTTGCCAGACTTTATAGCAAGCATCTTTTATTCGCCCATAAATGCAAGATTCACCTTGCGGTCCCAGCCATTGAAAGTTCTGTGGCAGCAGGGTGAATTTGAGCATGGAGATGTGCAACCAAGTAATTCCAAGCATCACCATTGATTCAGGCAACCAGGGACTAAGTTCCTAGAGCTCACTAACCCCAGCCATATTAGAAGTCCTATGAATATGTCTCTGGTAGTCCCTGTCAAACAGGAACCTATTCACTGGTGATTTAAAAAGTCTGCCTTCCTATCTGTGATGGTGGAGATGATTTCTCACTGATGCACTATTTCATCAGCCAACATACCAGTACGAGGGGCAGAAGCTGTGTGCTCCCGCCATGCACCAGGGAATCAGACTATGCTACACCTGGAGGAGAGCACGAGAGCTGTCTGCTTGCTGACTGTTGTGTGGGTGCAAGGAAACATCTGTAGATGAGAAGTAAAGGCTCAGACCACTCTTCCTCCCAAGGCCTTGGGTTGAAAATGCATCCCAGAGGCAACAAGCACAGGACCTGACCTGACCAATCACAGCAGGCTCCTCACCCAGGTTCTTTGTCTGTTTGGGAAAAACCCACCCACCCAACCAATAAACCCCCACCAACAAAAGTATCTCTTCAAGGAAGTTCATGGGCAAAGGCTGATGCATCAGCTTTCTCCAAGAACATCCTTCCAATGCAGAGTGAATTTGTGCCTGGTTTTTGTGCATGTCAGTGTTTCTCGTGTCCACACAGAGGAGCTGCAGAGAAGTTTATGGAAGGAGACCTTCTCCTTGCCTAGCCACACAGATACTGCAAGTGCCAGTTCTTGGGGTTTGGGGGAATGGTCCGTGGGAGGTACCCAGGTTTCTTGGTGACTTCAGACAACCTGTGAACTTCTATATTGTTTCCTGAGGCAAGAAATGGTTCTTTCTTCCCAGCCCTGTAGACAGAAATGTTCTTTGCTTTCCTCTTTAGCTGAGACACCCTAAAGGCTGCTTGTTGCTCATATCCACCCCATCCTGCCAGGGCCACATTGGTGAGCCTGTGCTTTGAGATGTGCGGTGGCTGCCTGGCTGTGGCAGAACACAGGCAAGGCCAAAGAAGAGGCACAGGGCATGTAATCCCTGTCTTTTGTCATCCCATAAGGCAACAACAATTCCTGAAGGAGTTCACTCCTGGCACAGTGGATACACCCAGTGCACTTTTGCTGTACACTGGGAACACACAGAGCAGTGCAGTTGACATGGGGCAGAGGTACCTGTGCCAGGTCCTGGTTCGAGAGGAGTGACTGAGGTTGGGAAGCCATGGTGCAAGTGAAAGCAGTTGGATGGCAAGAGGGAGAATGGGCACTTATGCTTTGCTGAATGCTAATTCGGACCACTCTTCCCCTTGGGATCACAGAGCATCTAAGTCTACCCCAATAAAAAAGGTATGAGGAGCTTGAGTGAAACCATAGGGTGTTTGCAGTGTGGCCTCACCTCCAGGAGAGATTGTTTCCTTCAACACCCCTTCAATTGCTCCCATTTGAATCCTGCAAGGGCACCAGAGCCCCCGAGGCTGCTAGCCCTGTGGCTCCAGAGGGGAAGGAAATCCTTGGAGCTGTTTCCACATCCACCCAAAGCTAACACTTCATCTTGGGAAAAATGTTAAATCCACCTAGGCTTTGAAAACACAGTGATATCAAATCTGAATTTAAAACAGTTTATGCACAGACCGTCATAACGTTTTAATGGGGAAAAAATACACAGTCTTTTCAAGCTTGAAGAGTCTAAGTAGTATGGCTTCATATAAATGGCTGATGCGTTATTTGTTTATTGGGCAATCTACTTTTTTATACTGTTTGACAGGCTATATAATTTTAGGTGAAAGCTTTTTAGCATGCTGCGCCTGCCACAAGAACTTCCTTTATATACAGGTTTCTGCTCCAATGTGTGTAGAAAAAAAAGACTACTAATTGCCTTCTTTTACCCACTCTTGCACTGTTACCCAGAACCTGGCTACTCCATAAATTAGACAACCATATTAATAGTACTGCTGCACAAATGAGTTGAGCACTAAAGCAGCTTATTTCATTTGATGTTCACAAGAGGATCATTTAGTTTAAGAGGCTGATTTTGGCAACCATAGCACTCATTTATTTACTTTGAGGCTTCCTAACCACAGTGGGGATGAGGGGGTGTGTTCTCTTCATAGGCTTGGGGCAGGTGGCTTCCTTGCCCTGAGCTGCTGTCTGCCTTGGTCTGCTCTCGGTCTTTGGACTGTACATTACTCCAAGAGTAGGTCACCTCCTAGACTGAGCTGATGTTGAGACCACATGGCCCTGATGACTGTGGGGCTTCTGAAAGCTTCTTTACTAAAACATTATGTTTTACTTACTTCAGCTGTTATGAACAAATCACTGTTACCAAAGTTTCTGCAACACCACATAGATTCCATTGAATGTTAAAAACTTGTAGGTGTAATATAGGAGAAGAATCCTAAAGCAAAAGATCTAATGGTCATGCCTGGCTAGAAACCCAGTGGCTAGATATTGCTCTGGTGAAGCCCACTGAGTGGCATTTTAAAGTTTAAAACCCAGTGGAGTCTCTCACCTCCGGCTCAAGTGTTAGTCTGTACCATGGCAGTGCAGACATCACCTGTGTCAAGTCAGGGAAGGACAGCCCATGGCTTTTACAAGTTCAAACAAACTAAGGGCAGGCAGACTGGAATTTCTTCTTCCTTCTGTCTTTCCATATTACTCCAGCTCCCCTCTTACAATTCCCTGCTGTGCTCACCATGCACCCTTGGGCTATCTACCCACTCGGTGAGCTCTAAGAGTCCAGGTGCTCTTCCAAGGACCAAATGCCCTGTGCATTCTTTACCAGCTGGGAGAGACTCTTCCCATTCGATTTTCACTCATCAAACAAGACCAATTAGTCCTCTAAATCACACCAAGTGTTTTCTGACTGCTGCTTTTCAAGACTCCTGTTATTTCTAGAGCTTGGACCAAACACTAAGTTAATGATTACTGGGTGGAGTTTCACTGGTTATTTTGAGAAGACGGCCTTTTCCAGCCTTCTGGACACCTGAGGGAGAACATTTAATCAATGACTTTGTCCTTGTCAGCTGATGCATTAAATCAGGCACATAAAATCATTTCAAGTTCTGACAATGTGTTTTCCAGTGTACAGGTAAGGAGCAATAAAAACTCAGGCATCATTAAGAGAATTAAAATCTAGTCAAGCTTTCACTTAAATGTGTGAATTTATATCCATGAAGTGTGTACCATCATTGCACCATAAAGATCTTGGGTTTTTTTCTGATTCAAATCACAGCTTTTCAAACTTAGTTAATTTGCAAATGTTATACATATATAAATATATAAACAGAAATAGTATACAAAGACAAGGAAATAAATATATAAATAAAGGACTGGGAAATACTAGAATTCAAATGATGATGTATAAAGAGAAAGTGAAAGAGAAAGCAAGTGAAAGGGAAAGTGGGAGAAGGCAAGGAGCAAGAAAGGTGAGCAGAGGGATATTGCAGCTAAGTGGAAATATTCAAGGCTACATGTATCCTTAGCATGACTAAATTGCACTTGAAACATTACAAATACAAAAACAAGCTAATAGATGTTACACTGCACAATAAATGTTCAGATTATTTTGCATACACAAGAAAAACTTAATTGCAGCTGAGCAAATTAGCATTCCATATTATTTAGTTGTTTCTGCTTACCCATGTGTTTGTGAATTATTTGTGAGAAAATTCTGGTTTTTCTTCATTTTTTTAAAACATGAGAAGGTCTCAAAAGTTTTTAAAGGGTAGATTTTAAATTAATATTTATTTATTTATTTAAATAATTACAATTCAATCTGTGTTAATAACTGATTGGACATATCAAATACAGACCCTTATCTCTCCCCTTGATGCACGAGCACATGGAAGGAAATATGAGCAAGGACATTGACTAAATAGCTTCAATTGATGCCACTGTCTACTACACTGTGAGATAGTATTTTGTCTCCTGCTCTCCTCCCATTCCTTCCCAGGACTCTTATTTACAATATGCTATAGACAGAGCCTAGTTAATACAACTCTGCATTTGTTCTACTTTCACTCTTCAGGTCCTTGAGTCCAAGATTTGTTAACTGCAGACTTTATTACTTCTATGCTCAGAGGACAGGGGGGTGTGTTTCCTCAAGGGCCCATTCCTAGCACTTCCTTCTGTGGACTCTGGGAGGTTCACGGCTCCTCCAGAATTGATGTGCTGTCAGTTTACATAGGGAAGAAATCTGGTGCCTTAGTTTTCAAATAGATTTCAATAATTGCTGAACTATGTAAATACCTTCTGAAATCCACATTACATCAGGTGGGATTAAGTTAAAAAGTCTCTACTAAGTCTTAGTGCCCAGCTGAAGTGCTACTGAACCCACCAGTTCAGAAAAAGCCTGCATGGACTGTGCTGGAGCAGGCCAAAGCACTTCCAGAGCCCAGGTCTTGTGGCATTAGTTTTTCACAACCAGACTCCCCAAAAGCATCCTCTTTTCCTGAGAGTCCCTCAAGCGTTTGCAGACCAGTCACCCAGGATAGAAAAGCCCTTTCTGGGGAGTTCAAGCCAGGAAATTCATCAAGGTTACATTGTCTGCTGGAGCACCCAGCAGCACAGCCTACTTCCTGCTTCCCACCTGGGCAGAGGGTTGGTGAGAACACACCTTCCTTCTCTCCTGGCTTCCTATACCCATATTTCTCCCTAGGGGCAGAGACAGGGGACGGGAAAAAGGTCAGGTGTATTCCTGGGACTCACCCAGAGCTGAGCTGGGCACACACACAAACCTAGACCTTCAAATGCTCTCCTCTGAAGGGTGAGCATCTTACGTGTCCTCCGTATAAATCACCGTCCTTCTTCAAACTGCCCAAGGCTGGAGGACAGAGTGTTAGGATCATCTCCCACCTTTTCAGCTGCTGGGCTTGATACTGTGTTTGCAACACAGTGAGCTCTCACTGAGTCCTGAGGTGCAGGGCAGGGTAGAAAGAAGTTGTAAAGCACTTAGCTGCTAAATTTTAAGATATATCTGTGGAGCCTGTATAACGTGCAGCAGTTCACAGTTTGGCTAAATGCAGGCAGCTTTGTACAGAGATTGGTCTGGAGGGACATTACTGTGGGACAAGATCCCAGCGGGACTTCTAACATGCTTAAATCCAGAAAAGACACACAGCAGAAAAGGAAACAGAGCAGGAAAAATCTGTAGAGGGTTGCTGCCTCCAGCTGTCAGCTACTCCTGTCTTCTACCCCAGTTTGGGATTGCCATGCATCTGTTGCTCTTGTTTTTCAGAGACTTGCAGAGGCAGTGGCTATATGCCCACCACCACACCCCCCCGCCCATGTAGCCAGCTCCAGTATGTCACCACTTACCAACTTCACTTTCATACCACTCCAAACAATTGTAAGGAAAGTTTCCCCACACCTTGGGTGAGAGGGAGATACAGAATGGAAAATTTCAGCCCAAATGGCTCAAGTCTGGCAAAGTTACACTGGACAAACAGGAGGGGAGGGCTATGGTGAGAACTGCCAGGTGCCACCTGCACAGCCAGAACCGCTGGCTGAGCCCAAAACACATCCTGCTGTAAAGAGCCCGGGATCTAGGTGAGAAATCAGGCAGGAAAGGGAATTCTTTCTGGCTTATATCTCTGGCCTGAGTTCCTCTCTCTACAATGATCTGGATTTTTGTTGTTGTTGGGTTTTGGGCTTTTTCCCTCCTACTCCCATCTGGTATAATGAGCATGAAAATAGCAAGTTGTGTGGGCAGACAACACATGAAATTGCTATGTTTTCAATGGAAATGTTTTATGGTATTTTAAAGCAATTCCTCACTTCTTCTTCCAAGGTAATGAAATCATGGTTCCCTGGTAAGAGTATGGGGGGCAATGAGAAGAAAATTAAAAAGCGTAAAAAATAAAGTGTAAAAAGATACTACTCATATAAGATCCTCTCCTACTCTCAGCCTTTCCCAAGACAATTTTCCTATATATTTTCTGGACAAGACCTTATTCAAAATGGCTTACATAAACATGTCTTCCTGCAGTTCAAGATGTGGCCCACACCTTTGGTGTGAAGAAGCTGATGCGTGATGGGAAGAGCAAACTGAAGTTGCCATGTGTGAAAGCAGAATTGCTCAGAGACCGAGAAAGGCTCTTGCCAAAAAAACAAAGCTGATGAACCAGTGTTACTTTAAGGCAGGTGGAATAGTTCATGCTCTCGTTTTTATCGTTAGTGCTAAGAGGGAAAGACAGCTTTGTTTTCACATGGTTATTGATTATTAACTAGCTTTGTGAAAGGTTACCTTTCTGCTAGATACAGACGGAGGGGGGTGGTGGCGTGGTGTTAAAAATCAATCCCTGAGAAAGCTGTTTCCCAGTCAACTTCTCCCACTGCCAGCCCTTGCCACAGATACAGTTTCCCCGTGTTGGTTTCATCATGGCTGGGATTGAAAAAGAGATTATTTTGATTACATTAAACTCACTTTCAGTACTTCTTTTCTGTCTAAATGTAGATTGCAGAAAAGTGGTTGAGCACTGAGAAGTCATCAAATATTATGCAGATATAAAAAATCAAGCCAGATTACTATAAGGAAGTGTGATTGAACTATACTCATTATTTTACACTCTAGTTAGATTGTCAGGGAGGTGGGAGGAACGATGAAACAGCCATCGGTCATAACAAGAAATTAAACTAGTTTAATAGTGTTTCACAAATTATTTGCATCAAAAGGCAAACAAAATGGTCCTGCCACCCTTCCTAGTGAAACAAACAGTGCTGTGTCCAGGTGGTTTTACATTTCACTGACCTCAGCAGCCTGCAGTGATGTCTGTTAGACACTGCTGGAGACAAAGTGGACAAGACTTTCAAAACACAGTAATTCACATTAAGCTCCTGAATTAATCGTTTAAAGGTAACATCATTGAAAAAGCCATTAAATTTCAAGAGGCATGTTGTATATGCTGGTATACATTTAAAAACCACATAGATATGACGTTAGGTATGTGGCTTGGTTTTCCAAATGCCTGAGCTCCCAGAATCATGTTGTATTGTAAAGTTTTAGGCATTATATAATACAGAACAAGAGTTAATCATGCGAACACCAAGCTACAGGAATATAATCAGATCTTAACAAGTCCTTGAAATATACTTGAATCTAACACAGTAATTGAAGTATTGCAGTGTGGTTATTGTGTGATCTTACTGTAGGACAGCAACAGCTGCGTGTCTGGAACCTTTGTTACTGGTGCTTGAATATCTGAATTCTTGTGCTTATGTTGAGGGTAGTTACAACCAGTCTGTTCTACTTAACATTGTTGCTATCACCGTCATCCTTCAATTACTGATACAGACCCATGGATTCGTTTTTGTTTAATGTCTTGGGGTAACAAACTTGCTATAAAGCTTTACCTTCTAAGTAGATTTTCATAGCATCTTTAATTAGAGCATTGAGTAGCCAAAAAAGTCACCTCAAGGGGTAAAGTGCCATTAGAGGAAATCAGACAACACAGAACTGGAAGTGTGAGATTTCCAGCTCCGTGGATAAAGATGGGTGATCCAAACATGGTAGCCATAAATATCCCCATGATCTCTGAGGACTTCTACAGTCCATAAAAACTTCCTACCACACATAAAGCACAGGACCTCCAGCTGAACTGCAACATACATCCAGCCAGATTTAAGGGTAGGGAGAAACTTCCCAACCCATTGTTAATTTGTTCTGGTGCACAACATGTGCTTTGTTTTTCTGGTTTCAATGGTTAAATCTCTGTGTACATGTATCAGTGTGAAGAAGCACATTTAATCGACCATCTTTTCTTTGCATGGTTACCTATAGACTGAGGATGGCCAAGTTTCTTGTCATCCTGAGGCTGTCAAAACCAGAGACCTGAGGAGTTAGGACAGGGGAATTCCTCAGCTGTGAGATTATAATATGTGTGCAGCAGTTTCTGGGCTCACTATTCAAAGTGTTAAGTGCCACTGGCCTCACAGCGTCCACATGTGAGCTAAAGAGGCAAGGCTGCATCTTTTGATTTCTTACATTGTGCCTACCCATCTCAAAGCTCTTTTAGTTGGAGAACCAGGACTGATTAAATGCAGGCAGGTGCAAGGGCAGCAAAGGGCAGCAATGCCTCACACAGCAGCAGAGAATCTGGGGAACCATTTGCCAGAAGGTGGTGGGAGGCAAAAATTTACATAAGGTTTCAGGGGAGACTTAAGGTGTGGAAGGATTAACAGGAGTGTAACGTTCTCACGCGTCAGGAAATACCTGGAGCAGAAAATTCTGGGAGATTGGAAGAAGATCTCGTTGGGGTGTCTTATGTGCACCGCTGCTGCAACTGCCAAAGGTGGTGTGTATGGGCATCATTTAAGGAGAGAGTATGGGGTCACTGGACCTTTGCACGGAGTCAAGACAGCAGTGTCTGCAGAGCCCCATCCTTCCCATCGCTCCCACCTGCCTCTTCCATCATCCATTTCCCACATCAAGCAGTGGTAGGACCCACTCACAGCTCAGAGGCTTCTTCTGGGAAACCCCAGCGGTGGAGGGGCTTTGCAGCCAGACCTCGGTGACTGCACCCCAGGAGGAGACACAGCCCGTGGCCCCGGCTGCTGGACATTACCACGCTGGGGACCGGCTGGGGTCCCCAATGCCGGGATACCCATCGGAGACCTTTTCCTGCACTGCAGCTCGCCTCTTTGTTGTTAGCACGGTAAAGCTTGCCCTTATCGCGGGCTCACGCAGGCAGAATGAAAGAGAATTAGCTCTAAATTATACGAAATTCATTTGCTTTGGAGGGGCTAATGTTTGCTCTATTTAGAGACGTTCGTTATAGAGAGAGGACTGCATTAAGACACCGGGTAATGGTCCTCCCTGGAGATGAATCAATTTGCTCTGGGTTTTATGGCCTTGCGCTTGTTTGTCCGTGCCGGTTCCCCGTGGAAAAATCAGGGCTGTAAATGCTTCGAGGGGCAGATCTCTGGAGAAAGGGTGCTGAGCTAGGGTCGGTGCCCGAGGAGTCTCCTCATCGAAGGACACCCATGCCAGCTCAGAAACCCCGGGCAGGCATCACAGGCATGCATAGAGGTGCTGAGCGAGGGGAGCACGGCTAAAGAAGCTCGCCTGGCTCAGCCCACCCTCCCGGGACACCCACGGGCTACGAGCCCCGGGCAGGGCGTGTACCCGCCCAGCTTGCCAGGGGACAGAGAGGGAGGGCGCCGGGCCGGGGGAGCCCCAGCAGCAGCGATGTCTATCGGTAATTCCCGCTAATAAAATACTTTTTCACTATCCGCACTATAATTGGTTTACAGCCTTTTTTGTTTATTTATCCATAAGAGCGGCTGTTAAATGGCTTGAGAAAGCAATCGCTTAATGGCTCAATGTTGAATCAAAGACTCAGTGTGCTTTCTAAGAGATGGGGGACCTGCGTGGGTCGGGAGCGTAAACTCATTTGAAGTGTAATGGACTGAGCGAGTTTATGATCCCACGGAACCTGACGCAAAAGCGAGCTACCGAGAGGCTCCTGCCCCGCCCGATCAGAGGATTCATCGCCACTGGCCACGTCGCGCAGAGCCCGGCCGAGTTTAAGCTGGCCAAGCCGAACTGAACCGAACCGAGCCGCAGGCATACGGGCCCGCCGCGCTGCTCCCCGCGCCCGCCACACATTTATCAGCGAGTGTGACCCACGACGGCGGCTGCCGGAGCCCCGATGCCGGGGAAGGAGCCGGTAGAAGAGGCAGTGAGAGGGGGCGGACCGGGCGTATAGGAAGCGTGCCTGCCTCCAAGCCAGCGAGAACAGCGGCAGGGCCGAGCAGGGAGGCAGGGAAATGATCTTTGTCCCTTTCGGTAGCTCTCCGCCTCCTCATAGCCTCGTCACCAAGTCAACCGGCACCAGCTCGGGGCAGATTATCTCCGAGGGTCAACACATTGCAGCCCAAACCGCGGGGAAGGCTCCCAAATTTACCCCTTGGACAAACAATCCGCTGCCTATCGCTCTCTCTGGTGATAGCATTGTGGTCCCCACCGGCAGCATCCCCCAGGCCAGGGTGGGAGGAGGCAGAAAGCCGATTGTTACCCGCTCACGGGCCTCCGGCACACAGGTCCCCCAGAGGGAGTGGGCGCACCCTGCCCGCACCCTGCCCGTCTCCGGACATCTCCATCCCTGCATGGGATGCTCCCGCAACCAAAAGTGCCCTGATGCCAAACCCCTTCAGGAGTCTTTTCTTCCAGAGGGTTTCCCTCCCCAGGAGGTGACCGGATGAGGGAAGGGTGGCTGGGAGATGAGCAGCCCCTGGCCAAGCGGGCCGTGGGAGCAAAAGGTGGGTTTCGGGGCTATCCCTCCCGGTGAGCCCTGCACGTCGGGGCAATCCTCGCAAGACCCTGGCGGTGGGGCTTCTCACCCCAAAGGAGGGAGCGGCACCCCTTGGCCCGGTCAGGGGGTCCTGGGGCCTTCCTGGCCACAGGGAAGGGGGTTGCGGGGCCAGGGCCACCCCGGGGGCCTCTTATGGGTCGCGCCCCGCCCCGGAGGGCCGCGGGAGGGCTCACGTGGGGAGCGGCACCTATGGGGAGGCGGCGGGAGCCGGGCGGGCGGCGGGGCCCATCGGGACGGCTAGCTGTCAAAGAGGCATCCCGGGAGCCGGGAGAGGGAGCAGCTCTATGTGTCTCTAAGCTGCGAGACCCCCCGCCCCGGCCCCGCTCGCCATGAACACCGAGGAGCAGTATTACGCCTCGGCGCAGCTCTATAAGGAGTCGTGCGCATTTCAGAGAGCCCCGGCACAGGATTACAGCCCCGGTCCCCCCGCCTGCCTGTACATGGGCAGGCAGCAGCAGACTCCTTACCCCAGCGCCTTAGGGGCTCTCGAGCAAGGCAGCCCGCCAGACATCTCACCTTACGAGGTGCCCCCCATCACAGAAGATGCCGGGGTCTCCCACCTTCACCACCATCACCACCACCACCATCATCTGCCTCCTCTCCACCAGGACGCGCTGCCTTTCGCAGACGGCGCGGACACGGGGGCGATAGAGGAGCCCCGAGTGCAGGTGCCTTTCGCCTGGATGAAGTCCACCAAATCTCACGCCTGGAAGGGACAGTGGACCGGTAAGTCCCGCCGTATCCCTCTGCCCCTGTCCCGCCGCTCCTTCCCATCTCCTCGGTCAGGAGCCCCCTCCCCTGCATCGGTCCTGATACCGCCGCTCGGGTGTAGCTTGAAGAGGTACTGGAGGGTAACTTCCTTGGGATGCTACTGCCCCCCTGCCAGCCCTTCAAGACCCACTGCTGTGGGGCTGCTGCCGTCGGGTTGAACGCCGGTGTTGGAGCCGGCCCCCGGGCCGCTCCCTGCGCTGCCCAAGCCGTCAGCAATTATTAACAGCTTATTTTTCACCAATTAACTAATTGTCCCCAAGTCGTGGAGACGTGCAAACGGTTCCCTGGCGCTGCTGCCTCGCCGAGCAGGGTGAGTCCTCAGGTCAGCCTCTCCGCGGGAGCTGTGGGCTCCTCGCTGGGGCCGAGGATGGGGCGCGGAGACACCGGCGAGCTGGAGCCGACGGGAAGCGGCGAGCAGGACGGCAAAGGGCACGGAGCAGCCCCAAAAATGCGGGGCAGCCACCTTGCCTCTCACCGCTTCCTCTCTGCTCTCCCCGGCGGCAGAGCCCATTTTCCTCCCAGACTCCCTATCCCATCTTCTCCCACTTGCCGGTGGGTTTTAGTCGTAATTGCACCTTTCCAAGTGAAAACAGAGGGCAGGGGAAACAATGCACAAACGAAACAGAGTTGCCAGCGAGGGGAAGAAACTCTATCTAGACAGAAAGTTCCGCTGCCCAACAATATTCTTGTCTCTCCCTGCACAATGTTATCGTGTCCTGCGCCTTTGTCACGCCTATACGGCAAATATTATATCAATGGCTTTGTTCAAATAGACAGTTGAAAAAAGGACCTGAGTATTAAAATCACCATGAAATAGTTTGGGAATTACATGGTTCAGATCGAGGGGAGAGGGGACAGGGAGGGGGACAGGTGGCGGTCCCCTATCCCCACGGAGGTGCAACCGCCGGGAAGGGAAGGGAAGAGGAATGCTGCCCCACGCTCGACTGGGCAGCAGGGATTGTGCCTGTGGAGAGAAAAATCAGATCGTTTTCCTCGAATTGAATGAATTTCTGGAATAATATACATATGTTAAAAATATATATATATTAAAAAAGGTCGGATGGGAGAAGGCGCCAGACACCCGACACTTTTTGCTTTGTGTCCTTACCAGATGACCAAAAAATCAGCAAAACGAAACTTTTTCGCGCAACACCCGAAAACTCTGCAGTGTTCTTTCCAGCTCTGCCGGGAGGTCCAGGCAGAGGCAGTCCCACAGCTCTGCGTGGTGCACGCCGGCGGTGTGAGGCCACCCGGGGCCGGTCCCGGGAGGTTCTGCAATGTAGAAATCACAGATTCTATATACTGTAAGCTCTATAGCCCAAGGATTTCAGGTTTTATGGACACCCTTGGGATGTAGGCGCCCATGGATTCTGCGGGGCTTTGCGTTGTTACTGCCGGGGAAAGGTGCCCAGCAAGGACGTGGCAAACCCGGCCCGGTGCCACCCGCCGGCCCCGGAATCTGCCGGCCCGAGAGCTGCCGGCTGCTCCCCTAAGGCTCACCCGGTCCCACAGGCAGGATGCGGCGGGAGCACGGCCCAGTGAGCGGCGGGAATGGATCTGCCACGGCCTTTCGATGGGCAGATCCTGGTGTTCCGCCTTCCTGGTAGCACTGGTTCACCTTGCCATAACAGAGCTATATTTTTCAGATCCATGCACAAACACAGTGTTATATGTACAAACATTTAATGCCTATATATTTATTTTATATATGTAATATATATTTTAATATATTTACTGAAAAATTTATATACAGAGGCTTATGTTTATAAACATTTTTCTGTATATAAACATTTCTATGTCTAATTTAGATTAAACATTAGGAAGAAATTCTTCACTATGAAGGTGGTGAGGCGCTTGCACAGGTTGACCAGAGAAGCTGTGGCTACCCCATCCCTGGAAGTGTTCAAGGCCAGGCTGGATGGAGCTTTGAGAAACCTGATTTAGTGGAAGTTGTTGCTGCCCGTGGCAGGGGGTTAGACTAGTTCTTTAAAGTCCCTTCCAACCCAAACCAGTCTATGATTCTATATACATGCATTTTAATATATGTAATATATATGCACACATATAAGTTTATATACAGAGGTTTATATTTCTGTTTATAAACATTATGTACATATAAATCCACGGGAATAGAAAGACGGGAGGCTAAGAGCCATGTAGCTGTCTTGAAATGGCTGTTTCGATCTGGCTCTTTCAACGACTGTTCCCTACAGACGTTATCGCCACCGAATGTCTTCCCAGGTGGGCTTCAGGCCCTGGCCATAGTGGCCGGGAGTTTCAGCGCCATCCCGGACCTACGCGTGTCCCGGGCCGCTCTGGGAACGGCCATTCCGCTGCTGCCGCTGTTTACAGGAAGGACAGATCCAAGGTTTCACCAACCTGACAAAACGGAGGGGCTGCTGTCCTGCCGTCGGTCCCAGTCCCTTCCCTGCAGCCGTGTCGGCGCCCTCCCCGTTGCATCTCACGGGGGTCTCGGCGGCCGGAAAAAGGCCGAAGCCTCCGCGGGCTCAGGGCTGCTCGGTGGCGATATCCTGGGAGAAATCCCCAAACTCTTGTTCTGTGAGATTTCCACCATTTTTTGAGGCTTGTGCCTACGGGTACCAGCGGCGAAGCCCGTCGGGGAGAAACTGCCTGCTCTCCCTGCCCGGCTGCGGCATTGCCACGGGACCGCCAACGGCCGGCTGGCTTCTCTTCCGGGTCCCGTACTGCAGGGCTGAGATTTGGCAGTATTTTCTATTATTATTGTTATTGTTACTGTTACTATTACTATTATTACCATTGTTACTATTATTATTAATATTATTAATTTGTCTGCTTGTGTGTGTGTACAAACGAAAGTAATTTTCTGTATTATATTAGCTTTGTTTTTGTGGTTGGTTTTGTTCGGTGGTTGAAGTTTTATTTGGGGGAGCGGATCCGTTTTGCTGTTGGGGGATTATGTTCATTTTAATTTTAATTTCTTTTTAATTTTCCCCCTTTCTTTTCACCTTTTTTTTTTTGGCAATTGCCAGGCCCTGGAGCTCTTTGGAGCTTTCAGCGACATACGACTCGCGGCGCTTGAGCGTCAATCCCAGTTTGAGCGACGGCTCTTCCCTGAAAACTTCCACCAAATTACTACTAACCTCCCCCTAAATTATTATATAAGAAAAAAGCAGCAGTCGCAACTGCAGCCACCAGCACCCCCCTTACTGTGCCCGGCCGGGAGCCTCCCCGAGGACACCTCTCACCCCACCCGCTTTCCCCCGCGTGTTCTCCGTGCCGCGCAGGGATGCAGGGTCGCGGCCCTTCAGCCCGATGGGAGACCGGGAGGGCCAGGACTGACTGTCCTTTCTTTCTCTCCAGGGGGGTCCTACGTGGTGGAGCCGGAGGAGAGCAAGCGGACGAGGACGGCGTACACCCGGGCTCAGCTTCTGGAGTTGGAGAAGGAGTTTCTCTTCAACAAGTACATCTCCAGGCCGCGGCGGGTGGAGCTAGCTGTCATGTTGAACTTGACCGAGAGGCACATCAAGATCTGGTTTCAGAACCGGCGGATGAAGTGGAAGAAGGAAGAGGACAAAAAGAGAGGGGCGGGCCACAGCAATGACCCCGAGCAAGACTGCGTGGTGTCCCCCGGGGAGCTCCAGGGCAAGGAGGATCTCCAGCCGTGCCCCGCCGGGAACCTGCCCTCGGGGGCCTCCAGAGACCCGCTTGTCCCCAGCCTCGCCCCCAGAAAGCAGCCGGATTCCCGGTGAGCCATGGGGAGCCCCACGCCCCTGGCCGAGGAAGAGGAGACAGGGGAGAGAGCCGGGAAGCTGGCACCGGCTTTCCGCCGCCGTGCCGTGCCGTGGCCGACCCTCGCCCGCCTTCCCTGGGGAAAATCCACGCCCCTACTCCGAAACTCCCTTCCTGAGAAAATTAAACGAAAGTGTTCGGCTGTAGCGAGGAGAAGCTCGTTGCGGGCCGTGGGGCCGGAGGAGGCCGCAGTCAGCCCCCGGGATGGCGGAGAGCTGAGCCCCACTTTCCCGGGGCACCCCGCGTCTCAGCGGGCCCGACGGGGCAGCTTTCCCCGGGGAAGGCGGGTCTCGGGCGGGCACCGGCGTTGTGCGCAACTCTGGGTGCACGGAGCTGTCTGGAAACCGGAGGAGAAGAGACCTCACGCCGCCTTACAGCGGGCGGCTGCTCGGACAGGGCGCGGGACCTGCCGTGCCGGGGGCTGCACAAGAGCGGCCCCAGAGCCGGGCATCCTGAGCCTTAGGGGTCAGAGGCCCCAGGGGCACCGGCTCTACCGAGGACCCTGTCAGGACTGTTACTCACTTCTGTAGGAACTGGAACCTGGTTTGTTTCGTTTTCTTTTGCATTTGGAAAAAAAAAATAGAAAAGGAAAATTAAAAAAAAAAAGCCCTGGTGTCCTGCCGGCAGGACTTGTCTTCCCCTATGACCGGCTCACCAAGATCGGCACAGGTGGCCAGACCCCCTTCCAGGCTCCGCCACAACCTGACACTGCGTTATGTCCCGCGTGTCTCCAGAGAGATGGGTGTCAGCCCCGAGATGGGCCAGAAAACCCGCGGGTGCTCTCCGGGCAGCAAATAGGCTCAAATCGGACTGCAAACCGAGAGCGGGACGTGTCAAGGGGGTTAAAACCGGTACCAGGAACATTTTCCTTCCTCTCCTCCACCCCTCCCACAAGTTCGGACTCTTCTTCGGAGAGAGGAAACCTCTCTGCAGAACAGGCTTCTTCCCCGGTGCGCCTCTTTGCATGGCTTTTCTCTTCAGTCTTGGTTTTACATCCCCGCGGAGGCTGTGGCCGGCTGCCTCCAAGGCTATGGTGCCTTTTTCCTGGTGTTCTTTTCCGGCCCTGCTCGGCGTGCGGGAGAGCCTGTATGCTGCGGGCTGGAGGGGGCTTCCCTGCAGAGAACCGGGCACTGACGACTCAGCCGCCGGGCACCAGCCAGCCTTCTCTTCAGCCACTGCTCGCCTGTGGCTAGAAACATCTTCCCTGTCGCGACAAGGGCAGCAACAGGTATTTTGCACAAGGGAAATGAGGTGTTCCAGGGAGCGCCTCTAAGAGCGACGGTAATTCAACCAAGTGGGGAAAAAGATCACATCCAAACTAAAAGCAGAAATTAGCCGCTGGAAGGAAGCAGGAGCTGCCCGGGTTTGCTGTGGATCAGGCGGATCTGTCTCCTCTCCTCGACGGGGAGGCTCCAGACCTGCTCCCGGCAGCAGCAAGCCTCGAGCATCCTTCAGGGACCTAGAGCATCCCTCCTGTCCGCGCTGCGGACCCGCGACTGCCATGAAAGGAAGAAGAGGGCCTGTTCCACCCTGACCAGAGGATGTTTGCAGTCCCCCAGCTGAAAGCGAGGGGGAGAGGAAGTAGCTTGCCACTGCTCTTCGGGCTTTTTGTCCACTCTTATGTGGAACTTTTAGCAATAAGGTGGAGACTTGAGCTGAAAGTGTAATTCGTCTATTGCTTTTCTTTCCTTTGGGGGCATTAAGATGTGCGTGCAAACGGAGACATTTCTGGTCATTTTTCCTGCAAGTTGCCTGAGAAATTTATCGTTTGAGCAGGTACATCCTTATTCATCAAAACACAGTCAAAGAGGGAGAGCTTCACTAATGATTATAAGAGCAAAATTCAAATAAAGCTGTTCTGCTTAAGAAGCAAAGCACCGCATTAATTAAAATAACATTTCTCAAACTTCTCGGGATTATAAGGCTCTTTTAAAACCACTGAATTTCTCATAATTATTTATTAGCATCAATTTATTACTGGTAATGCACAGTGGTACAATTTCCATGAATTTTTTACAATGTCTGGCAGTGAAATCGCAATTTGGGAGTCACTCTAAAACTAGATCTGCCTAGATTCGCACAGCTTATTGGCCTGTGTAAGCAGCATGCATGGTGCCTGCAATTTTACCTGTAATGTCTCTAATATAACACATTTCGTTTCCATGTTCTCCATGCACTGCTGTAAAAAGAGAAGTTGCAGAGTTTGGAGGAATTGTTTGGCCATGGTGCCGAAGTGTTTTTATGAGTGAAAGTAGAATCAGACCTGCATGGTTTAGTTTTAATGAATAAAATATTTTTCTTCAAAGAACTGATACAGTTTATGGGCTTAGCACTTTATATATCTAAATACAATATTACTTCTTTTTCCAACTGCATCAATAGAAACAGTAGCAGTAACTGAATCAAGACAGCTCTGGGACCTTGTAGTGACAAAGGTTCAGGGTATCCTTCACCTGCCAGAGCCACTAGCCTTGCACCATACTGGGGAAAGGCAAGGCTGATATGGAAAGTAATAAGTCTGCTAGAATTCTTGTGCCATGTCATCTCACCAAAGCCAGTTGTGCAGACATAATCAATTTTTCCTAGGAGTCACCACTCCTTATGAAGTAGTTAATAATTTGTATTATTAAATAGTTCTTCATCTATATTTAATCATCTTTAACCCTAGGACAGCATTTCCACAAGACATTCTAAAAATCCTGGCTTTAAAAATCAAGCATGAGATGAACAGAGTGAGATGTCTTTTTATTTCCTTCTTGGGCAATATTCAAGTGCTTTATGCATTTGTGGGAAAGGTATGTGCCAAAAAATCACATGTATTCGGTGCTTGTTATATTAAAGAAAAACTGAGCAAGATTCAGGGTGATTTTCCCCTCCCCACATGCATCTGGTATGGGCATCTGCAACACGAAGAACAACAGAGACATCGGTTCCACCTATGGCTCCAGGTTAAGACAATGAGGCTGCAAGTCTTGATGCAGCTTTATACAGGCAACACATTTACTTCTGCTTTGCCCAGATACACTCCCCAGTACCTCAGTGAAAGTTTTCCATCTCTGCTTCTGTGCTACCAGGATATTGACTGTTATGACATGAAGGACCACAAGGCCGGGAATATTTAATGCCTTCTTATTTCTCTGAGCAGGGCTGAGCACCTAATGTGAACAGCACAGTTAGGCAAACCCTGGCTAGGAGCTGGGGGCTGCTGTCACACACAGGCCAGATCATGACACAAAATGTTTGTTGGTTTGCTGCTGTCTGACAAGTTGCATCCAGCAGCCTCTGTTGTTGCCATGCTACCACTGTGCTTGGGCTGAGGTTGGGAAAGGGAAACAGGGGCTCATGCACCCCTTGTGCTAACCGCTGCTTTACCTCCCACATACAGGACAATGTCCCAGGACCCTGCAGTGATGGCCATGTGAAAGGTCCTCCATTATAAACCCATACATTTGCCTGAAAATCCCTCAGTGTATGAATAATTACGTCCATAAATCAATTCTGAAAGCAGTGATTTAACCTCAGGTGTGAAAGTCTTTCCAGCCTGACTCTGGAGCCTGTTACCTCCCACGCTGCAGTTGCTGCTGCTGCCATGACCTCAGCTGAGGGGAGATGTTGCAGGCTGAGAAGAAACATTGCTCAGGAAGGCTTCAGTGCTTTGAAGTGCAACCAGGGTTGGGATGCTAGCCCTGCAATGACCACCAAAGCAGGGTCTGTCAGGCTTGCAATGCACCTCACAATCTGGGTTCCACACTGGGCAGAGCTGCCAGGGGGTTAAGTGTTGTATTTCAAGGCTTGCTTTGGAAGTAGAAAGAAATGTCTTTGGGCTCCCTTCACTCCTGATGGCTTATAGGGTTATTCTTCACATAAGTGTGTGCAATCCATACACACACATGAACACATGGCTTCCAATAAACTGTGACACAGAAAGGCAGTTCCTCCATGTTCCTTCCACCCCAGATAGGGATAAGACTGGCCAGATCTTCAAGGATATTTTTATAGCAGTCAGGACTGCATCTGCTTTATCATCTAGAGAGGACAACGAAATGCAGAAACACTGCAGTGCCCATGTTGGTAGTGAACATTACCTGCTTTTACTCACCCATTAGTTACTTCCATTTATCATCTATCCTCCTTGTTGGTGTCCCACTGGATTCCACCACCCTTTACAATATCTTTCTGTGCACACTGCCAACACTTATGTGCTTCCGCAGCACTTCAGCTGTGAGCACAAGGAATGGTGAAGCAAAAGAGGAAGTACATGGATGCATGGCTTCTCCTAGTCTTTGCCTTTCTCCATCTCCTTTCCTCCCACCACTTGCTGTCATCTTATGCTGCACCTCTGCTCCCCACATCTTCTGGGATTGCAACATATGCAGGGATAAATAAAATCATAGACTCATAAAATAGTTAGGGTTGGAAACAACCTTAAGATCGTCTAGTTCCAACCCCCCTGCCATGGGCAGGGACACCTCACACTAAACCATGCCACCCAAGGCTCTGTCCAACCTGGCCTTGAGCACTGCCAGTCATGGAGCATTCACAACTTCCTTAGGCAACCCATTCCAGTGCCTCAGCACCCTAACAATAAAGAACTTCTTCCTAATGTCTAATCTAAATCTCCCCTCTCTCAGCTTAAAGCCATTCGCCCTTGTCCCATCACTACACGCCCTTGTAAAAATTCCCTCTCTGGATTTTTTGTGGGTCCCCTGTAGGAGTCAGTCCTGGCCAGCTTTGTTCATGGAGTAGGAAATTGAAACATGTGGTTCCTCTGCTAGTAGGTCTCAAGCACTTGCTGCCACTTATCAGGGTTTCTTTCAGGAACCATTTGCTTCGAGCTGCAGTGCCACTGAAATGAGGAAAAGTCACAGCTGGGCTGCCTCAGACTGATGTGCCTTTAAGAGGGATCCCATGTTCTTAGGAGCACTGATCCTCCATCCACCAGGATCCACGGGGCACAAGAGGCAGATGCCCTGGCAAACAGTCCTCAGGATTATTCTTTGTCAACAACCCAAAAATACATTGGGTATGAAGAAACCTGAGAGATGAGGGTGAGGCCATGAACAGAAACATCTCAAGCAGGTGTAGAGCATCCCACTTTGAAAGCATTGGCAGAGGGAGCGTTACTGGGCTTTGTTTCATGACAGAGGTGGTCTGGGTACAATGAGTTGTTGCCAGTGGCAGCTTTGTGTCCTCCATGAGGACATGCCATCCAGAGGGACCTTGACACACTTGTGAGGTGGGCTGATCCCAACCTTATGAAGTTTAACCAAGCCAACTGCAGGGTCCTACATTTGGGTCAGAGCAATCCCAGGCACAGCTACAGGTTGGGCAGAGAAGAGATTCAGAACAGTACTGCAGAGAAGGACTTGGGGGTGTTGGTTGATGAGAAAATGAACATGAGTCAGCAGTGTGCGCTTGCAGCCCAGAAAGCCAATCGTGTCCTGGGCCGCATCAAAAGAAGTATGACCAGCAGGTCAAAGGAGGTGATCCTGCCCCTCTACTCTGCTCTTGTGAGACATCACCTGGAGTATTCTGTGCAGTTCTGGTGTCCTCAACATAAAAAGGACATGGTACTGTTAGAACAAGTCCAGAGGAGGCCACGAGGATGATCAGGGGACTGGAGCACCTCCCATATGAAGACAGGCTGAGAAAGTTAGGGCTGTTCAGCCTGGAGAAGAGAAGGCTGCATGGAGACCTCACAGCAGCCTTCCAGTATCTGAAGGGGGCCTACAAGGATGCTGGGGAGGGACTATTCATTAGGGACTCTAGTGATAGAACAAGGGGTAATGGGTTAAAACTTAAACAGAGGAAGTTTAGATTGGATATTAGGAGGAAGTTCTTCACTGTTAGGGTGGTGAGGCACTGGAATGGGTTGCCCAGGGAAGCTGTGAATGTTCCATCCTTGGTGGTGTTCAAGGCCAAGTTGGACAAAGCCTTGGGTGATATGGTTTAGAGTGAGGTGTCCCTGCCCATGGCAGGGGGGTTGGAACTAGATGCTCTTAAGGTCCTTTCCAATCCTAACTATTACAGAATCACAGAATCCCAAGGGTTGGGAGGGACCTCGAAAGATCATCTAGTCCAACCCCCCTGCAAGAGCAGGGTAACCTAGAGTACATCACACAGGAACTTGTCCAGGTGGGCCTTGAATATCTCCAATGCAGGAAACTCCACAACCCCCCTGGGCAACCTGTTCCAGTGCTCTGTCACTCTTACAGTAAAGAAGTTCTTCCTGATGTTAACGTGGAACCTCCTATGCTCCAGTTTACACCCATTGGCCCTTGTCCTATCACTGGATATCACTGAAAAAAGCCTAGCTCCATCATCCTGACACCCACCCTTTACATATTTGTAAACACTGATGAGGTCACCCCTCAGTCTCCTCTTCTCCAAGCTAAAGAGACCCAGCTCCCTCAGCCTCTCCTCATAAGGGAGGTCTTCCACTCCCCTCATCGTCTTTGTGGCTCTGCACTGGACTCTTTCAAGCAATTCCCTGTCCTTCTTGAACTGAGGGGCCCAGAACTGGATGCAATATTCCAGATGCGGCCTCACAAAGGCAGAGTAGAGGGGGAGGAGAACCTCTCTTGCCCTACTAACCACACCATTTCTAATGCACCCTAGGATGCCATTTGCCTTCTTGGCCACAAGGGCACATTGCTGGCTCATGGTCATCCTCCTATCCTCCAGGATCCCCAGGTCCCTTTCCCTTTCACTACTTTTCAGCAGGTCAACCCCCAGCCAGTACTGGTACATGCGGTTGTTCTTCCCCAGATGCAAGACTCTATACTTGCCCTTGTTGAATTTCATCAAGTTTCTCCCTGCTCAACTCAATGATTCTATGTCCCTTGACCCTGAATCAGGGGGAAGAAAACCATCTGCTCTAAGAAGCCATGGCACAGTGTGCTTAAGATTCGAGAGTAAAACACATTTAGCAGGCATGGAAAGCAGGTGATGGTTTGTGCTTCCACTTGCAGGGCTAGACTTGATAGTGGATAGTGGAAGAGAGCTGTCTCCATGGGTGACTGGTAGCATGCTGGTATTCTGTTTGAGCAGAAGTATGTGCTATTATATGTTTAGCTACACCTACTTTGGACATTCCTTGCAGACATCAAAGCACTGAGCAGAGGTAGGCAGGGATTAGTGACTTCACTGGTGTAAGAAAAAGGTAGAACCAGGAAAGGGAGCTGTGAGAGAATGAAGGGCACCCACTGCCCATGCTGGGAGACCAAGGTGTCTCAGGACCAAGGTGGAGCTAGGGGAGGGATACCAGGTCCTGGACTGCACAGAGACCTCTGTTTGAACACACTTCCCCAGGCCCAAACCCTTCTCCAGAGAAAAGCAAACAGTTACCTGCTGGGAGCCTCAGCTGGGTGCGGCATTGAAGGGCTCCAGAGTCACGTTTTGAGTGCAGCCCCTCCTGGAAAGGAAGCTGTAGCTCTCTGCAGCAGGCACTAGCAAAGCAGCATCTTGGCTTTTACCTACCCTTCAGCACAACTGTTCAGGTCCCTCTGGTTCAAAACAGGTGTCTCTCACTCCCTGCCAAGCTCCCAGCAGGGAGAGCTGATCTGTCATCTGCTGTGCCCTCCTTTTCCGTTGCTAACCCCTTGTTGGTGAGTCAGTATTTGGCTAAGGGTGAGACTGCGTGAGGTGACATTGTTCAAGATAAGCTAGCAGAATAGCAATTCCTGTTTTTTTTCAGTCCACTCTGTAAGCTGAAATTTTATCCCAGGAATGAAAATTGCTGAAAACAGGAGACAAGGGGAAATTCCCTCTGCTTTGGAGGAATCAAATCCTTTACCCTGGACTGAATGTGGGAAAACTACTTGTTAAAGTCATAGCTGGTTCCTGGAGTTGTGATTGGAAACCTTTTTGCAGCTTCATTCTTCACACTATGATGCCACACCATTAATGGTTTGGTTATATTCATCACACAGACCTCAGTGAGGCAGTTTCAGTTCAGATAGAAAGAGGTACATCTGATGGCAGGTGGGCAGGACAGCATTTTGAGATGTGAACGAGATTAGGTGGAGGTAAAGGTAGAGAAAAGGACCACAAAGTGTAGAGCCACATGACCCTTACATGAGAATGAAGGAAATTCCTTATGAGCATCCCTGAAGGAGCAAAAAGAGAACTGAAACTGGAACCACTGAAGTTTCTACTCTGTTCTTCTGCCCCAAGCAGGATCACTGCAGACATGTTGCTCTCTCATCTTCACTAAAGCCTACAAAGATAAAGACCTTCTGTTCCAGTGCATCATTATTCCTATCATGAGTGCATTTTTCCTAACATCCAGCCAGTCTTACCTGTTGCGGTATGGTTTCTTAACCTGTGAGCAAGGAGATACTGTTTTCCCTTCTCTTTATAACAGCTTCCCAAAAGCCAAAGGACAAGATTTTGAGAAGAAAAATATCTTTTAAATCAAATTCTGTCTTACTGGAGACTTACTAGAGACAACTGCAAGAGCAGTTTCCTCAGAGCTCAGAAAGAAGAAGCTGGAGAGGGTGCGCCTAGAACGCAAGTAGAGGAGTGGTACTCCAAGCAGTGGTGGAAGGCAAAACCATCAGTGAGCGGACAGATAGAAGGACAAGCAGGCGCTGAAAACAGAAGGAAAAGTCAGAAGGGAGGCAAGTGGAGGCTGGAGAAGTTTGATTATGGGGGGAAGACAGAGGGAGGTGGTAATGGAGAGGGGAGAAGAAAAAGGAACTGATGTAGTGCCAAGACCTCAGCAGCTACAGGATTATGCTGCCAATGAGCTCATTAGCTGGGAATGCCATTCTGCTTCTAGGGAACAAGCTATGATACAGAAACCAGGTGTTTTGTGTGTTTTACTTAGCTGTTAATTACAGCTTGCACCTTTCCTGTGGAAGCTTAATTCCCCCTTGTGATGTGTGTGATGTGATGGAGTTTGCTCACCTATCTCCGCATTCCTCCTAGTCCATACACTAAGGGAAAGTGTTAGGAATCCAGCAGAGTTTTCAATTTCTTGCAGTTCCTCTGCATTGGTGTTTACTCACTTAGATGTGGGGTTTGTTCCAGCTGTCCCTGGTCATTACATATCAGGTATATACAGTTCAGCTTGCCCAGGGCTCTAAACAGAACTATCTTTATAAAAACACCTCACAGCACTGCCTCACAGTTCCTGGAAAAAAAAATCATCCCAATTGATTTAGATACAGGCACTGGAAATTGTCAGGAAAACTGCAAAGATGTGGGAGATAAAAATCTGTTTGGGTTGGCAGATTTATGTCCTGCTCCAGCAAAGTCCTGTTTGCTCTTATGCTTGCTTTTATCCCAACCTCTCAATGTGGCCCTGAGGAGTGAGGTAAGCCACACACTGGTGCTGCTCATGGAAGATGTGAAAAATCCTGCCCTTCCACTGGAGTCTTGGCAGCTAGTTGACAGAGGACTGGGAGCAGGGATAGCTTGCTGGAAAATCTTAGTGTCCGTGCTTCTCTAGATGTGGTCAGGGCTTCATTCTTCACTGGCTGTAAAACTACACTGGGGAGAATGGGGAACAGGAGGTTCAGGACAGGGAGAGCTTTTACATTTTAAGGTCAGGACCAAGGAAAAGATAAAGACCCGCAGGCCATGCCAACATCAATTTGGTGAAGTCAGTCCAAGGGAGACGTGGTGTTTTTCTTGCAAGTTTGTGTGAAGCATGCTTGCACACCTGACTCTGTGCCTAGTTATGGGAGATAGAGGACAATGCAGCAAGAGCAAAAAACCAGCCAGGGAGAGAGAGCAAATGGAGGGACAACACTTTCTTCCATGGCACAGGGAAGGAACTGGGTCTGGAGCCAGGCAAGTGACAAAGAGACACAATTTGCTTTCAAGTCCCCTCTCTCCTTCAGGGCTACACGAAATGAAGCAAGGGCCAGAAGATGATGATGCAGACAGAGTGTCAGGGAAGGGTAGAGCTGGGGAGAACCAATGGATGGGAAGGAGCCAGAAAGTTGTCACATCCCAGTCTGAAAGTGCAGTGGCATGTCACACTCATCGGAAGTGCTAATGCTCCCACTCTGCCTGCTGTTTCTGTAGCAAACAGAAACAGCTGGATGAGACAGCTCAGCTCAACAATCCAACCAAACAGCATCCTGCAGAAAGTGCTATCTCTTTCATGTTCAGATACAGTTCATCCTGCACTTGCATCTACACTAGCTTTGGCTTAAAGCAGGAGCTGGGTGCTCCTGCAGGATCTGTGGCCAGGAAGATGGAGAAAGGGAGGCAGAAGAAAGTGACTGGTGGAACCAAGAGAGGAAAGAGTGAGTAAAACCTGTGGGAGGTGATTTTACCCAACAGCTTGTGCAGTGCTTAGAGAACACTTCTCATCCTCTATCACCACCTCTGTGGGACTGTTCTTCTAGCCCAGACTTCTGCTTAGGAACAAAACCCATGAGAGGGAGAGTAAGAGGTGGGTGGAAGCCTCAGGTATCTTTAGAGCTCCTTGTGGAAAGTGAGACTGGGAAAGAGGAGTGTTCACTGTGCAGCCTTGAATTTCCTCCACTGGTGGAGTATCTGCTTGGGCATCCTTAGGGAGGGAAAAGTTGGAACCCAAACACTCAGTGGTGGGTCTCAAACCCGTATGTATGAGAAGAACCTGAAGTCTGCTCAGACAAACCCAATCCTTTGAAAGTCCTGTTTTCCAAACATTTTTGTATATAACCATGATGCTGCACTTCTGACATTGCTTTTTATACTCAGCTTTAAAAAGAACTATAGGGCTTACCATGTATTGCAGAGTGTTGTGAAAAAGGACACCAAAACATAGTACTGTGCTGTCTGAAACTGGGGTAATGTACCAGTTCAATGTTCTCCCCACTGTCAGTCTCCTGCCTTGTCCTGCTAAAGAACTTTGTAGAATCATAGGCTGGTTTGTGTTGGAAAGGATTTTAAAGCTCATCCAGTTCCAACCCCCTGCCATGGGCAGGGACACTTTCTGCTAGACCAGGTTGCTTCAAGCCCTGTCCAGGGATGGAGCATCCACAGCTTCTCTGGGCAACTTCCTTGCCTTGCTGAAGTTTCCCTTTGAGGCCAAACATGTCTTGGCTGTTGGTCACCTTTATTTCCTTGATGACACTCCAGGAGACATACATACACACACACACCCCTCTGCTAGTAATCTCCCCATCTTCTGGCATCTCTTAGACTGTCCCTGCTGCATTTCAATACATTCTCTGAAGACATCGTTTATCCACTGTAGAGAGGTGTCCTGAACAACAGAATGTGATGAAAGAGAGCCTTCAAGCAGGCAGAGACTGTTCCAAGTGAGGACATGGAAGAGGTGTAAAGCAAAGAGCCAGCAAAGGAGACCTAGGCCATAGTCCAAAGCTGACTGCAGCCAATGAAACTGATTTGAATGGGCTTTGGACCAGACTCTTGGCAAGCACTTGTGAAGGAGGATACCAGGGGTATAACATGTGTGGAGATCTGAGGACAGACAAGTGAGAAGGAGGAGGAGGGATTTGTTCAGCCATTCAAGCATGTTTATGTAGGACATATAATGGCTTTCTTTAGTGCCACCAGGGCTTTCCAGATGGTGCCATAGACTTTTGCAGGTTCTGCTCGGTAGGTTTGTGTTTTACGTGACAGTAGTGGCTGCTGTCTTGTATTGCAGCAGCAACAAGTATGTGAAGAAAGGAAAAAAACCAAAACCCTGCAGAGGGAGAAGTGGAATTGTTCTTGGTGGGAAACGGATACTGGGCGGTTTCAGGACTCCTGGTGTTGATCCCTGGCAGCACAGGCCCAGGGGAGGGAGGACGATGTGCGCGCTGAGGCAACCCCGCCGGGGAGGTCACGCCAAGGCAGTAAGGCAGTGCCGAGGAGATGACACGTTTCTTACTGCCAGCTCTGACTCCTTCTGGTGACCTCGGCAGGAGGACGTTGGTGGCAGTAACTCAGTGCAGTATCTTGGGCGAGGGGAGCCGCGCAGCGGGCGGAGCTGCCGGCGCCGCAGGGCAGTGCCTGAGGCTGCCTGCACCTCCTCACCGCGCCTACGCGGCGATACTGCCACCTGCCGGCCGCACCGAGACACTGCAGGACCGCGAGGGGCGAGGAGGAGCAGACACAGCACCGCCCGCTGGTACCGGGCGGCCTGTTCTGTGTTCTTTTTCTTTTTATTTTTATTCTTTTCCTTTTTCTTTCTTTTTCTTTTTTTTTTTTTTCTGTTTCTCTTCTCCCCTCACCCCTTCCCTCCCCTCCACACCCTTTCTTTTCCTTCCCTTCCAGGGCACATTTGAATGTATAGAACAGATGAAAGAAAGCTGGTTTCTTGGCCATCTTGACAGGAGCAAGGAAGATTTCAGTCATCTAAGCAGGTTCTGGATGACTCTAGAAAATTTCTGTAAATGAAAAGGTGCCACTACAATGAGCTTGACTTTGTAAGACAAACACTGTACTCTTGGTTTTGATGCTGCAGTGCCAGAGCAGTAAGCACCTGGGAGCCAGTTTGAGCACTCATAAACCAGCATGGACTTGAATTTGAAGAGCACTGCTGTAGGAGTGTGAGCATGTGCTGATTTGGGAGAAGCAGAGTCTCATGTCTTTCATATAACAACGAACATAGAGCATGATGTTTGCAAAGGAAAAGTACTGAGTGAGATTAAACGTCAGAACTGTTTCTTAGAACATTCAAAGTCAGATAAAACCACATTGCTGATTCCTCCAGCATGAATCATTGGCTTGTGCTGACGTGCTCCTAACAGTTCATGGCAGCTCTTGCTTTTCCCTGGGCTATCAGGAAGGGACCTGTGGGCTGAATGGCCAAGAAAAGGAGTGGCATGGTGGCACACAGTGGCTGGAAAGGATCAATGCCTAGTGCTGTCGCTCCATCCTGTCTTTATTTTTGTGGGCTTTGCAAGCTGCCGGGGTGCACTTACTTGTATCCCACTTAGAAGGGTCTCCCTTTGCTCTGGACCTTGCAGTAGATCACACACGGGTCTGGACTTCCCAGCGACCACAGGAACCTCATGGAGCACAGGTAGCTGCCAGATCAATGTAAGTGGCACTGCTGCCTGGGCTCCATCTTGGCAGGGAGGCAGCAGATACTACTTGAGAAAGAGGAGGAGGCATCCTCCTGCCCCCAGGGGCACCTGACACTGCAACCTCAGCACTTTCTCTTCCTGTAATGAAAGTGGCCTTGCTCCTTGTCTCTGACACAGGAAAATTGTATCTTGCCTTTCTGTTCTCATTCTACACCTGAATTTTGCATAAAGGACCAGAACCAGGATACATCCATGATGGCAACTCCCAGCCCAGGGGTGATATGGGATCACTTTCCTAGGCCAAAAGGAGAAGGAGTTGGGATTTCAGGTGCACACAGTAGGATGCCTGGGGAGGGATGTGCATGGGAGTTGGCTGATTACCACCAGCCCATGGACTTTGCTGGGGCTGGTGAGCCCTTGCTGTGACAGCCCTGGCTACTCCTGCTTGGGCAGCTGCTTTCACTGGACCAGTGTCTAGGCTTGGCTTTCCTGCCACAGTTCACAAGTGTGTGCCCACAGGCAAAGAGATAATGCAGGATGTATTTTACAAGCAGGAGCTGGCAGCAAAGGCCAAGCCTCTGAGAATGGAAAACACCTTTGGAGTCACAATGAGAGTTTGGCAAGGGAGTGACTGAGAATGAAAGGAAGGTCCAAAGCATTGCTCTAGCTTTGGAAGAGCAGGGTGTTGTTACTGGGAACAGAAAAAGGATCATGTTTCTGGATTGAAGTCCTGGAGGAAGAAATATGCTCCTGATAAGAGAAAGTCGCTTTTTCTTCTGAGTCACACTGCATTCCTGGGAGTAGTTGTACAAGATGCTTTTAGAGACCCCCTTTTCAGCTCACCAGGTTTACCTTTACCTCTATAGATGCATATAAACATCTTGATGAGGATCAGACGTCTAAAAACTGAACATTATTGAGAGATAAATAATATACTGCATTTATTATTTATGAAAAATTAGTGGGTTTATTATTTCTTTTATTGCAATTTATGATTCCTAAAGCAGCATATTTTTATTTTAAACTAGAATAAAAGTTGTTTGGTATTGTTGACTGGACGTGATTCCCAGTGATTGTTACTGAGAGCTGATGTAAGCTCCCTCTTATGGTCTTAAATCTTCCAAGTGAAAAAAAAAATACTCCCTAGATTAGGTAAGGACTGGAATTTCCCTAAAATGTAGTTGAAAGCTTGAGTTATCTTTAAAAAGACCTCAGCAGTTAAGTGTTACTCAGCTCTTTATATCACTTCTTACAATCTCTGTGAAAAAGATTGGCTCATTTTCATATTGTGGGAAAGGGAAAAAAAATCTTGGATACCTCTTGGATCCTGCTTGATTTAGGAGCTTTAATGCCTTTGGAAGCTCAGAAGGCTTCTGTTGTCCACATCTTCCACTTGTCCATCTTCCACTTGAGATGTTAAAATGCAGAATTGTAATCTTAATTCCGAGAGCCACGTGATCATAAAGGCCCCTGGATCATGCCCTTAGTTTCTAATGTTTGAGTTTTGCAGCAGGACATTTTCCAAGGTCTTATTTAGAAGCAAGCCCTTACTGGAAGCCCTCACTGTCTTTTTGCTGTCACTCAGAGAGGCAAGGGACCAAACAAGTCTCATAGCCCTGAGAAATGTTTCTGTTTGTATGGTCAAACTGTGACATGGATAAACTAGAACACAGGCAATTTCGGTTTCCAGGGCTGAAAGCTGGACTTGTTTGCCTGCAGAAGAAGGGACATTCTGCAGCTTAGGAGCATCCCTTTCCAAAGAATGCTGAAGATAAGGCAGCTTTTCTCTCACAAAGGTCTTTTGGTCTATGCAAGTTATCTAAAGGATGGGCTATGACTCTGTGGAAGGCACCAAGGCATGTCAGGGGAACAGGATCTGATTCAAAAGCAAAACTATATGAGCTTGCGACAGCTGCAAAAAAATACCTGGCTGACTAAGGGAAAAAGAATGCTGAGAGAGGGAAAGATCCATGTGCTCTGTTTGGCTTGTTCTCTTCCTTAGGAAGAGCACCATAAGAAATGCTTTCTTTCCAACCCTGCCTGTTACAGCTGGGTGCCAGAGTGCCAGAAGGCAGATAGTGAATCCAGATATTATATTTGGCGTCTCTCTAATTGTCTTCAGTCCAGCTCAAGTGCTAGGGATCCACAGACTGGAAGTGAGCAGTTAGAAGTTTAAATTAAAAGAGAGTAGATTTAGACTAGATAGAAGAAATTTTTTGCAATGAGGGTATCTTCCAGAACAGATGATGCTTCAATTTAGAAACACAGAGCTAGAAAGAGACTCCTGGGCCTCTGACTCCAGTATCCTGACAACAAACCGTTTGTTTCAGTGAATAGCTCAAATTCTTCCTGTCCCTTTGCAAGTGTCTGTCCCCCTCTTTCAAGAAAGGTAAGTTTGACTTCCAACACTGCCGAAGCCTGAGAATGGAACTGGAAGCATTGCAGAAGCTGAGACATTAATTAGAAGAAACTGCCTATGTTCACTTGAGTCACAGCACAGGTGAGAAGGAAGGAGCCCCTCCTCATCATACCTCAGAATGAGGTATGTCTCCTCAGGAGAGGAGGTATGTCTTGCTCCACTTAGGAGCTCTGCTGGAGCAAAACCCATAGGGCTGCTAAGGCTGACAGAAGGGTTTGTCCTCATCTGTTCCCAGGGGTTCCTGACACTTCTCTGCCATAGCTCTCCCCCAGTAACCAGAGCTGCTTTGCTAGGGAGCACACTGGGACCTCTTCTGCACCAGGCCACCCATCCCATGACCTCCCATGCCAAGGTGTCCTTGCTTTCTTGCCAAGCTACCTGTGCAGCTAGATGCGCCCTTGGCAGACTTGTGTCCTCCTGACTTTCCTTACCATTTATGAGCTGTTTTTCCTCCTGGAAGAGCTCCAGTGCTGCTTCTCTGGCAGCAATTCAACTTTTGTAACTGTTTTAAACTTCATCACATAACTCCATTACCTGGGCGGGACCCAGGGAAAGTATTTAGTCACGAATTTTGACTATGAAGCATTGCAACCAGCAGAGCTGTGTCAACAGAGTTGTAGACTCCATGATTTCCTCTTCCACTCCAGCTGCTGATGGAGAGGCAAAGAGAAACCAATAACCTCAGACAGCCCTCTGGAGTCAGGATTAAAGTCATGCAGAGCAACCCCTGCCCTCGGTTTCGGAGGGATGGGCTCTGCCCTCCATTACATGTCTGGGGTGCATGCTTCCAGCCACTGATGAAAAAGCCTGTTTCCACTGAAGCCACTCATGTTGATGTCTGAAGTTGTTGCTTACTGATGATGCAAGTTTTGGGTTTTATTTTACATTTTAAAAAGCTTACTGTCTTTATATTGCACATCCAGAGTGCTCAGCTATCAGGCTGAGGACACATAACATAACTAGAAAATACTCAAGATCAGTGAAAGCAGTCATTTGCTTTAGATGCCGTCTGTCATCAAAGGACCTTCCTATTCTCTCTATGGTGGGTCATGAGATATTGTAATGTATTGCCCAAAACTCAAAGAGTTCTCTTGATAAACTCTTACATTTGGCTAAAAGCTAAGCCAAGAGAAGGGATCCTAAGTGCTTTGTTGTACAGTGATAGAAGCAGGAAAATCTGTCAAAAGAGGGAGAGCAAGGGGTTGCCCCCCTGCAATTTTTGGGCCAAACCTTTTGATTTCCTGGATTTTACCCAGCCTGGTCAGAGGGTCTCCATGAACACTCACTCCAGCCCCTGCCAGGCAGGCATGGTGCAGTAGCTCTGACCCACCATGCATCACTGGTAGGGCTCTGCTGCCTCAGGACAGTTGTGAAGGGTGGGCAGGGGGTCACCACAACAAGTTCAGCCCTCCCAGATGGGAGAGGTGAGGTTCAGTGTCATGGTTCAGCAACTGGACTGATACATATGCTTGTAAATATCCGTCCCAAAACCCCAGGGTATCCAGTTTATGCCCTTTAATGCTCCTTTATGGTGCATGTGGAATATAAAGGAACCAGGAAGGTTGATGGTTTATTTGTTTGGGGATGGGAGGGAGAAATGTTTGAAATTGGGTGTGGATATAATTTACTTGGCTGGTTCCTTCTTTCACTAAAAAATTTGAGTTCTGCATTGCCTTCATCAAGAATTTGAGGAGAGATCAGAAAATAAACATTTGCTGGCAAAGGGTGGAAGATATCTGGAATGGGGATGTTTAAAACCTGTTGGGCTTGTTTATATGCGTCTAATGAACTTTTTAGAGACAGAAAACTTTCATTGACATCAAGTATTTCACCACAACCAGAGCATCTCTCTTTCTCAAAAGTCCTACAGGCAAGAAAGAAATGTTGATACCTTCAGCATTAAAACCAAGCAGGAGCACACTATTGAAGTGTTACAGGAGCTATCCCAAATGTTGCCATGCCCAGGCTGGTGCACCAGTGGGTGGCACCATTGCTGTGAGGAGCTGTGGGGTCTACCAGTCCTGTGCCACCCCAGCCCCATGGACATGGAGAAATGCCAGCAAAACCACACCAAAGCACCAGCTCTTACACCCCCAGATCTTTTGTGATTAATTTACTTATTGATGGCATTTCATAACTCCTTGGTCATCTTTTTAAGCGCTGCCATTAATTATTCCTGGAAGCAAATAAAAGGGCCCACTGATATCTCTCCCTCGCTCTGGCTGCAGCCAGGTTTTCCTTAGGGAGAAAAAACTTGTGCTCTCTTGCAGTGGGACAATGCCGACTTTTGAACCTCTAACCACTAAACAAACAAACCTTGCGCTCTGCTCCACAATCCAAACAGGGTTTATTGACAGGCGTTTCGCAGCAACGCGTAGCAGTTCTGGCAGCAGCAGGGCTGGGGATCAATGCAGCAGGGATGGACCTGGGTGCCACAGGGCATCCTCAAAAGATGGCACCACCTGGGGCTGCTGGCATGGCCACTGCTCCCAGGAGCCCTCATCCCCTCCTGGGAAGAGCACAAAGGGAGGAGTGGTCATGGTGCCTGCAAAACCCTGTGAAGCAATGGTTCTCCTCTGGTTTAAGGTTGGTGCTGCAGAGCCAGGGTCCTCAGTTTGGGTGCTACTGAACTTTAAGTGTCCCCAGGAAAACAGCTCCTTCAGAAAGATCCAAGGACTCTTTAGAGGTAAAGAGGGATGGATCTGGCTACTGCCTCCTTCTGGTCCAGAGTGAACCATGGACATTGGACCCAGCAAGACGTGATATGTGTCAAGCCCACGTCAATGAGCATAACTGCCTGGGTGCTGCACCCATGTCTCCTGGCCAGATCTGTTTCAGAGACTATGGATGAAACAGAAAAGCAAGCAGGTTGCCTGCAATGAAGGTTCTGCCTCCCACCATGGTCTTCCCCCAGGCATAAGAGCCCTGGATCAGGTTTGCACTGCCGTGCGTCTGCGGTGAGCCTACCAGCCAGCCTACATGTGGCCAAAACACAGCATGGTGGCTTTGGAGCTGGTGCTCACCATTTTCCCAAACTCTCTCAGGCAAAGAGAGCTACCTTGTCCATCAGCCCAGGCCCTATCAAACCAATTGTCTCCACCCAGTTCTGCTGATCCTGCTGGCATTTGGCCACAGCTTTCAGCAAAAAGATAAGAAAATTGTCATCAAGGAAACAAAGTGTCCCAAAGAAGTAAAATGGAATATCTTACATAAATTTGATGGGAAAAACAGAACAATGTTTGGCCAAATGCTGTGGAAGGCAGAAACCTACATGTGTTTGGACTGGACAGTGCTCCCATTGTTGCTGGGACGCAGGCCCACATGAGCTGGTCCTACTCCCAGCCCCAGCTGCAGTGTGGCCACCCCAGCCTGGCTGTGTGGCCTCAATTCTTGGTGGGGTTTCTCCTATGTCTAAGTACTACATGAAGCAAACAACCAGGGTGATTTGGCCAGATCAGCTGGACTTTTCTGGTTTTCACCTCTAGCTAGGTGAATCGTTTGGCAGCTCTATCCTGGTCCCCACCATCTAGCCAGCATTTGGAAATAGGCCACAGCCTGTGCAAGGTGGGTTGTGGTACAGCACATGGCTTTCTGAGGATCTCTGCTCTTGGTGGGGCTGCTATGAGGCCTACATAAAGCTGACTAAATCAAGGAGATTTTGGAAAACTAACTGGAAAAAAACTCCAAACAAGCAAGAAAGTATAAGGAGGTGAGGAACAGCACATAATTCAACTGACAGACATGGCATACACACAAACAAAGCTGCTCACTGCAGCATGACAAAACACCTTTTTCAGAAGAGGCTTCATTCCTCCAATTTCTCTGCACTAGGGCTAATAAATCTGGCTGGCTGACTATCAGCACCAGATTTATGGGCTCTTTTACAAGTGTCTAACATTAACCAATTCACTTCTGAATGCTTAAACAGCACCTTATCTTGTCTGTTCTGGCCTTAGGGCAAGGTGAATATTTTATACGTTCCTGACACTTGGTTGCAAGAAGAAAGTAAAATATTAAATTAAAAAAAAAAATGTGCTTTAATTTTGTTTTTTGTTAAAATTCATTGCTAGCCCAAAACATTTCTAAGGTCTTTCGGACCGATCCCTGAGATTCACCAGGGGCTGACTGTCAGGCAGTGCCCCCCTTTTTATCTAACAAACTCCAGGGTAAAAAAACCCAAACATAATAATAATAATATTAATAGAGAGATGGCCACGCTTCCCCCGGAGGACGAGACACATACACTGTACATCTGTACACACGGCCGGCCCCGCGGGGCGCTGTAGTGCATGGGGAGGGCGGAGGGGGCTCCCACCGTGCCCCTGGCCAGGCCTGGCCCCGGCTCTGCCGTGCCCTCCAGCAGCAGTCCCTGCGCCACGGTCCCAGGCCGCTGTCACTGCGGGGCGGCGGGGCCCAGACCGGCGGCTGCCGTTCCCGCTGAGGGACCCTGCAGAGGGGCGCCGGGGCTGAGGGGCTCCGCTCCTCCGGGCTGCGCCTGCTGCAGCTTCTTCTTGTTGATCTTCCTCTCCTTCGCCCGCCTGTTCTGGAACCAGATTTTCACCTGCCGGAGGTAGAACAGGAGAATGAAGGGGGTGTTTCCCTGGGGACATCCCACATCCAGGGGGGCCCGCACCGAGAGCGCATGCCTGTTCCGCGCATCCCGACCCCGCACATCCCGATCCCAGAGCATCCCGGCCCCCGTGGCGGCGTGGGGAGAGGCACTCGTGGGACAGACCTGCCTCTCGGACAGCCCCAGGTTGGAGGCCAGCTCTGCTTTCCTCCTGATGGTGATGTAGCGGCTGTAGTGAAACTCCTTCTCCAGCTCCAGCCGCTGGTGGTCGGTGTACACGACGCGGTACTTGTCTTTCGTCCTGGTTTTAACTGCGGAGGACAAAGACGGGGTTGGGAAAGCCCAAACCAAAGGGCCGGTGTGGAGAGCGACTCTCCCCTCTGAGGTTGCGGGGCTAGCAGGACCCTGCCTTCCAGCTCCCTGCTCGCCTCTCCCTTTCCGGGGCTCTGCTGAGCGCAGCGGTCAATGGGGACAAGAGCAGTTCTACAGTTCGCTGGGGACACAGGACAGAAATCCCCGGCCTGTCGGCTGTTAAGGACAAGCCAGGCGTGGACCTCGGCCCTGCCGCCGGCCCGTGCCCAGCCTCAACCCCGCGTACTGCGCTTGGGACACCTTTGTTGCGCCCTTGTTGCTGGCTTTCGTTTTGTTTTGCCTTCCCTAATGAAAACAGACCTTTTGCAAAGAGAAGAGAAAAAGGAAAAGAAATAAAAGCCCTGTTCAGGGCGCGGGGCTTCTGTTCTAAACGAGAAACACCGATCTAGGCAGGAGAACAGGGAGCAGCCGTCGCGGGTCCCCAGGAGCCCTGTCCGGCTACCCCCGTTTCAGCCCCGACCTCGAGGCAGAGAATAAAGAGATTTCTCGGGGACTCTAGAATTGGAACGTGCAGCTTTAGAGCTCAAAAATCCCACTGGAAAACAAAACAAACGAAATTCGAACGAAGGCAATTGCCAGCGAGGGCCGACGAATACGCGTAGCCGCAACAGTGACCTCCCTTCTGCAGAGGGTTTCTTGTCTGACTGGTTGTGTCCCCGGCCCTCCCGTTCCCCAGGGAGCCGAGGCGCAGAGTCTCTGCCCCCAAGGTGCTTAATGGCTAGCAGGCTGACTTTGTTCAGGTAAACTCTCTGCAAACCACAACAAAAGCACCCTGTAAAGATACAAGCCTGATCAGAGAAAACTCCCCAGAGCCAGTGAATAGGGAACACAATCCCAAACAATGCAGGACAAGGAGATTTTATCAAAGAAAAACCCTTCTCAAAGCCTTAATGACAGCCACATTCTGTTTAAATTACCACTACTGAACAAATGGCGGCAAGCGCTTTCATCCCCCCAGCCCTGCACATTAACATAAACACTGTCTCCAAAGGCAGAATTTGAATGGAGACAAGGGACCGGCCACCATCGTACAAGCCCAAACTGTGGGAACTCCACGGGCTGCTGTGGGAAGCGCGACGGGCCTGGGAGAGCTCCGCCGCCATCGCCACCCGGGGCGTAGCTGGTGCTAGCGGCTGCCCCCGGGGCACCGGGACTTCCCCGCGGCAGGCGGGTGTGCCCGGGACCCGCACCCCACGGCGCCTGGGGAGCCCCGCTGCCGGAGCACAAGGAAGGGAAAGAGAGAGGAATGGCAGAACTCGTTATTTACTGCGAAAGTCGCCACCCTTTCTTTTTTTCGGCCACTCTATATAAAAATAAAAAAGACCAAGTAAAAGGAAAGAAAAAAGAAAAAGGCTACAATAGTCGTGGAGGCCGTATATCAAAGCGGGGGGACACGCATGTCTCCGGGCGGATGCAGGGGGGAAATAAAAGCTGAGATCTGCGAGGATATTAACATCACAAGGGAGCACGGCGCCGGCCACGGCCTGCCCCGTCCTGCCCACGGCCGCCCTCTCGCCACCGGGGACTACGGCTGGGGGGGTTGTCACGCCCTCGCACCTCCCGGGCCCACCGGCCACAGCCCGCAGGGTCGGGGGCAGTGCAGTCGCCGCCCGGGAGGCATGGCCACACGGGGACCTTAATGAAGAGTAGGCGCCCAGTGACTCAGAAACAAATGCGGAGCGACACCGGCCGATGATTTATATGACTATAATTGGTTATAAAAATCTTCTAAGTGGCTATAAGCGGCCGAGCGGAGCAGGGGGAGGAAGAATGAGTGTTTCCCCGCGATCCCGAGCCATTCCGCTCTGCTCCGAAGAAGAGCAACTCCGGGCAGCGGCGCTCCGAGGCCGGCAGTCGCTGTTGCGGGGGGCAGAGCCGCTCCTGCAACTGCCCGCCCTGCTCCGCGGAACGCCGAACGCGGCAGCGCGGACAGGCTGTCGGCTGAGCCTGGCCACCCCGTTCTTCCGATGACCGGCCCTCGAGCGGGTTTGTTCCGGGGGGCTTTCCCCCTCGCCGCCGCTTTGCCCTGCACACGGTAATCCGGGGAGCCGTCGGCGCTCCTCGGAAGCCGTCGGCGGGGCTGCACCCAGCCCGCCCGCCTACCCCTGGCCCGGGCTTACCCTGGCTGCTGAGCGGGGGCTGCGCCGGCTTCCTCATCCACTCGCAGAGGCCCCGGCGCTGCCCGCCGGGTGACAGAGGCTCGGGAGCGGCAGCAGCGGCAGCGTTGTTGGCGGCGTTGAGGGGCTGCATGACCCCGGCAGAGCAGTGGGGCGCGGGGCCGGCGTGGTGGTGGGCGTGCGGGTGGTGGTGGTGGTAGTCGGCGGGGTTGTAGGCCATGGCGGCAGCGGGGGAGCCGCCGTTGAGGCCATGGACGGCGGCGGCTGCCGGAGGAGCCCCTTGGCCGTAGGCGCCCCAGTCGTCGCGGAGCGGGGCGGCATAGGGTGCGGGCCAGGCCGGGCCGGGTGACTGGGCGCTGTCGAGGTTCACATGGTAGCCGCCGTAGTCCGCGTACTGTGGGGCTCCCACGAAGTTCTGCGCCGCCAGGTTGAGCCCCCCCGAGTGTCGCACCGGGCCGGGGTACATGGGCCCGTCCTTCTCCAGGAGGTAGCTCACGTACATGCTGTCGGGGCCCCGGCGGCGGCTCTCCGCATGCTGCTCGGGGCTCTGGCAGCGGCGCGGCTGCTGCCTGGGGACGGGCTGCCCGGGGCGGGGAGGGGGCAGGCGGAGGGGCCGCGGCCCCGCGCTGCGCTCCGCGCTCCGCTCTCCCGGTCCGAATCCAATGGCCGGCAGCACTTACATGATTAACGATTGTTTACAAGGCTCTATTAGTAATGGCCCAGACACACCAAAGGCAGGTGACGTGGAGAGGCGCTGGGTATATAGCTACTACCCCTAAAAGACGATTTGCATTTAAAAAGATAAGGAGAGGGCAGCGACCTGATCACAGCTAAATATTCAAGCCTTTATTGTTTAAGAGCTTCCTCCTTCCATTGCAACCTGGTGCACTTTAACCTCCAATCACAGGTTCAAAGGATGAAATCAAGAGACTTGCAAAAGACAGAGAGGGAGATCTAAGGGCGAGGGTGGGAATATGGGAGCCCTGTATCGCAGCCGATCTGTAGGCAGCATTTTAACCAACTCTTCTCCGCGCTTGGGGCTGGGGGGAAGGGGCGGAGAAGGAGGGAGTTTTGATTAAAAATCCACAAAGCCATTTTGTCGTGGTGGTTTTAAGCAACAAGCCCTACTGCGATGGCCTACTGCTTTTTCTAACGCCTTCCACCAGCTCCCACTCGGTCATGGGCGATGAAGGAGAGGTAAGAGGAGAAATCCCCACTCCGAAGGCGCTGCCTCCTTCCCCACTGCGTGTGCCTGTCGAGGTCCGACGTCGGGCGCTGCCCACCCCAACCTGGTCCCCGCTGCCGGGAAGGAGAGAGGACTGGGGGTGCCTTTTCCTCGAACACCCGCGGCCCTTGTACCCACCGCTGCAACTAGGCCCGAGCACCTCCCCCCCCGCAGGGGCCTGAGTACTGAACCTTGGGATGGTCCCCACCAATCTTCTCCCCTAGAACCTGACACCTCAGGGGGTGAGCCCACGGGGAAACCGGCGGCTTGCCCTCCACTCACGCTTCCCCCCCTTCTCCGACGCCTTGGAACCGCTCTGGAAATGCAGGCCATGGAAGGGCGGCTCCCGGGAAAGCGGCAGTAGGTTCCCTCGGCCCCGCCAGCCCCCTTTGAAGAGGCGACCCCCTCTCAGCTTCCCCCCTCCGCTTTTATGCTTTAACTTTTCACCCTGAGCAGGGACAATGCGGGACAACGTTTGCATATTCGCATCTTTTCCCATGACACAGCGAGGAAACCTTTCACCCGCCGAGAAAAAATGGATGGAGTCGGGAGCGTTCCCCCCTTTTTCCAAGCGCGTTCTGTTGGAGCAGCCCTACACCGGCCGTCCCTGACGGCTCTCCCGGGCGCTGGAGGCGGCAGCGGCTGGGTCCTGCGGGGGCTCCCCACAGACTATCCAGGCCGCGCGAGTCTCGAGTCTTACGTGAGGAGATCCACATAACCGTGTCCTAGGGGTATTTTTCCTCCCCCGTGGGTGGCTGTTTTGCAGATCGGGGAGTGTCCCTCTGAGACGAGGCGTTTTGTAGTAGAGGGCGGACTTCAGCTCTGCAGAGGCAGATCTCCCTACCCCCACTCCCTGAAAATCTCCCTCTCCTTTCCCCTATTCCACCGGGCCACTTGGTACCGGCGTGGGGCTGCCGCGAAGCTATGCTGTAAGGCGAGTGGGAATAACTCAGCGACATCTAAATTATCCGGGAGGGTCCCATGTCCGCGGTCCTGGGGGAGCGGGGTGCTCAAGGCAGGAAGGACGAAGGGTCTGTCCCGAAGAAGAGACCGTGGGAGGCGGCTCGGATCCGCCGTGTGTACCCCGGCTGTGAGGAAAGGGGCACCCCCACCCTGCCCACAGCCGGTAACGCAATGCCTGCGTCCACACTGTCACTTGTCGTTCGCAGACTATCTTTGATGGCTGTGGTTGAGACCCTCCCGTAACAGAGCAGGGATGCGAGGACGGTTGCCAGCCGCCTTTTCCGGGGGGTATTTCTCTCTCTGTTGCCCATTCCCACCTTCACACCTCACCTCGCCTCGCCGGTAACGGGGAGAAGGAGCGGGACTGGCAGCCCCCAGCGGTCTCCGAGAGGGAGGCTGTAATGTAATCCTGGAAAAGAAACTCTGCGTCCCTTCAGTGTAATCGCTTTTCCCGATAAGCACCGACAGAGCCGATCTATCTGGATGTGAATTTGATGATGCCATAAACGGAGGAAAGGGCCATTAAAATGACAAAATTCTGAACATGTTCTATTAAAGCACACTAGAAGCCTGACAAACCCCAAACCAGAACTGTTCGCTGTTTAAGTCTCCATCCGTGAATCCCTGCCAAGCAGGTTGCAGCGCTTTCGGATGAGATACGACACCAGTCCGAGCTGGCGGGTCTGGGAACCACCGAAAAGGATGAGAGCCCTGAGCTTCAGTGAAGAAGCAGAACAGGGCTCTGAGCAGCACCAAGCCTCACAGCGAGCTCATAATTCCTCTCTTCTCCGGTCCTGCTCTGCCTTTGCCCGTCGGACGGTGATTCCAGGTGCCCCCCTAGCACGGGCAACACCTGGGAGACCGGACCCTGCTAGCCGTTCCCCACCGGGGAGGGGGCGAGGCCCACTGCTCCGGGAACAGATGCTCCGGAGCATCCCTCGCCGCTGCCGAGCTGTCCCTGCTCCCCACCAGCGGCAGAGGTGCCCGGCGGCAGGGAGGGGAAGCTCTGCCCCGGGACCCTCTTGTTTTAAAATAAGAGGAAGCCTAAGGGACTGCTTGGGCTTCCTTTCTTTGCGAGTGGGGCAGGATTTATCCCCCCGCCAGCCCTTCCCAGCGATCGGAACTTCCCGAGAGGTTTGGGGCGAGGGAATATTTCTCTCTGTCGGGAATTCTCCGTTTTCTCTTCGCCATTCTGCATGCTGGAGGTTTCCCGAGCCGGCTCTGACAGTTGCCCGCTCCTTCCCTGCCTTGGGTCTTCCCTCCGACTTGGTCCCAGAGCCACAGCCCCGGGAGAGGAGCGGGAACCCAGGGACCGGACCCCGGACTTGAGTACGGAAAAGCCCTGATCTCTCCCCTTTTACTACTTTCGGTTTTTTTTCTATTTCGTTAGACCCTGAGAAGCAAAATGAGACTTAACTCCTCTCAAGGTGACAAGTGCCTGATCCGGAAAACCGTTTTCAGGGAAATTATTTTTAAATTATTTATTATTATTATTTAAATTATTTATTATTATTATTTAAATTATTATTATTATTATCCTCCCCCCTCCCCCAATTTCTGAGTGCTTCTCGCACCGAAGAGGGTTTTCACAGAAGCCCTGTCACAGGCAGGAGCCGGGCTCCCCGCCTTCCTCCTCCAGCCCCACTCTTATTTCTTGAGTTGAATAAGTAATTTCAGAGGGGATCTGCCTGCTGTGGCGGGAGTCAGGTCAGCGGCGTGATTGAGTGAGGAACTCCGGGGGCAGGATGCCGCTGCTAGCTGCTCCCTGCCCGCTGTCCGGCCCTCGACCCGCGGGGAGGCGGAGGCCGGTGCCCGCATCTGAGACACCTCGTTTCGGAGCCGGCGCCCATCGTCACCTATGGCCCAGTGCTGGGGAGGGCTGGAGAGTAATGGGGCGGGTAGTACAGCCCGGAGACCCCGTCCCGGGCCGAAGACATCCCAGTGCCGCGCAGTCCCAGCTATCCCCCCTCCACCGAACGCTCCGGTTTGCCGGTACCCTTGCGGGGATGCGAATTCACCTTCTTTATTTCTAAACGTTTTCTGGATTAAGGAATTTATTTTTCCGTCACTTAGGAGAAGCTCGGGCAGGGCTGGGGGATCCTCCCCTCTCCCCCACTTTAACGACAGGGAACAGGGAGCTTTGTTTGCAGGGGTAAAAAAAAAAGAAAAATAAAAAGCCTGCTGGAAAGCCCTTTGGTGGCCGAGGAGGGAGAAGGGAAGGAGGAATCGTGTGTTAGTTAGTCCGACCTGTGGAATTTATGACTCCCCCTAAGCACAGACACGATAAAGACTCAGAAAACATCTTGGATCTTTTCAAGCCGGCAGCCCCCGAGGCTTTGATGTAGATTACGTTGCAGAATAACCCAATACTTTATCGTAGGGTTGATACTCGGCTTGTTTAAGCACATGCCTCTAGGAGCGGGTTAGATGCTAAACGCTCGCTCCCGAGCGGATTTGCGTTGCTGGGAAGGAAGCAGAGACAGGGGAGGATGAGGGGTGGTCACTTGTGTTAGGATGGGGGAACCCTTGTCCTGCAAGCCCTGGCCCCCGCCGCCGGCCGCTCCACTGCCCCTGCCAGCCCTGCCGCTTCTCACAGGTGCTGAGCTCTTTTCCTCCGGAAAAAGGGAACTTAAGCAGAGAAGGGGCGGAAACCAGCCATGTTATGCACTGGAGGCTTCGTGCAGCCATAGGCCGGTGGGGGTCCCCAGCCCCTCGGCCCAGTAACCAGACCCTTCCGGAGAGACGCTCAGTGTGTCGAGGGGGACCAGAGGCTGATCAAGTGGCGTTCCCTGACTATATGTACACGGGCTTGGCATTACTCTTCTCCCTTGGAAGTTGCTGGTGCAGGTTCCCCCATTGTACCCCTCTGCTGGGCGGTGAATTCTAGCCTTGAATGGAATTTAAAATCTTTATTTAAGTGTCTTTTTTTAAGTGGGAAGGGGAAGCAAAGCCGCACCAGTGTGGCCGGACCGCCTGCAGAGCTCCTGTGCCCGGGCGCTGCCAGCATGTCCAGCCTGGGGAGGCCGGGGCCTGGTACTGTCACGGGAGCTGTGAGTCACCGGCACAGCGCACCCGCGGGGCGGCCCCGACGGCACGGTTCCGGTGGGCCTGCTCCCGGGGGGGGGGGTGGGGGGGGAGCGCAGGGCTCGGGTGTTATCGGCCCCTGTCCCTGGGGACACATACCGCCCTGTACGGACGCTCCCCGGAGCACGCAGGGCCGCTGTTATCTGCTTCGACTTGCAGCGTGGCCCCGGCGGCGTTCGGCAGGGTGATGCAGCAGGAGTGCGGTGCTAACCAGTAGCAAGGTTTGGGCTCCGTGGAGAGGCACAGGCGGGTCGGATAGGGGTGTAGGATGTCACTCTCCCCCAGACCTCGCCGAAATCCACACAGATCCCAGGGAAACCACAAGCTCCGTCCCAGCGGTTGGGACAGTGCCACCTAATGCACGTGTTGACCTCTATGCCAAGCAAAATATCAAATTCCAGCTGCAAAATGGTTTGCACACGCTTGCCACCTGAGAGACCCCAGGCCATTCCACCCCCCAGGGGCAATAGAGAGGCCGATATCTTCGTTGCCTTCCTCTCTGACTAATTTCCTTCATCTCCCAGCTTTGGAATGTAATACTGGCAGGGAGTTGATGCACATCCTGTAGCCGTGTCCCATCCCGTCGTCCCAACACCCCCCCCTCAGTCTTGCCCATTTATCCTTCTCTCCAGGGCTTTCCATGGCAATACGCTAGGAGGTGGCTGCCCCACACCACAGCCTCTCTCAGCCCCTGCTTCACAGCACCGCCTGACCCAGCAAACCTGTTCAGTCAGCAGAGGCACAGGGTGACTCTGTGACAGTTTGCTGTTTGCCAGGCCGAAGGTTTCAAGGGCTGTAAATGTACATATCCCTACAGGGTCATGGTGTTTTGTGGGCAGTATTTTATGCTAGGCAATGCGGGAGTCCAAGCAGGCAGGTGCCAAGTGCTTACTTGTCTGGGCAGGAAGCAGGCTGAGGCTCCCACAGGGGACCTTTATTCTGGGGCTGTAAGAAGGCAGGAAAATACTTGTCTTTCTCCACGGGCAAACCTTTTCCTTCCAAATCAAGCAAACCCTCAGTCCTTGTAGCTCCAAGGAGAAAAGGGTGCCTGACGGCTCTCTACCACTTCCCATTTGCTCACAGCTTCTCCTAGTTCCTGGGAGGGAAGAAGAGCCTCACCACGTGTTTTCCTGGCCTGAACTCCCAAAGGAGTGAAGGGGAGGGCCAGACTCAGGGCCAGGCTCCCAGCTGTGCCCACGCTGCCCTCCTCTGGCCACTCACCTGCTGGCTCAGTTCTTGGGGACCAGCCCTGTCTCGGCCGTGGGTAGCTCAGCAGCCCTTCTATACCCAGTTTTCCAGCACAGCATTAAACCCCTAAATTTGAATGTGGCAGTGTCTTGTAAGGCAGGATCCCTATCCGCAGCAGCCCACCTCTTTATATAATTCCCAGGAAGCATGTCAGGAAGCATGAATCTGGCCTAGGTCTCTGACAGTGTGGCTGGAAGAAACTTCACTGAGCACTAGTGTGCTCAGCAGGAGTAAGAAGGAGCTGGGCACAAATCCCACAGTACTCTGTGGTCTCCTCAACTACAGGTCTGAGTGAGTGTTTTTGTGCTTCTTTTTAAAGCAGGTTTGCGTTTTGTGACCTAATTAATTAGCCATTGATGGGGGAGGGAAGGAGGCACCGACTCAGTAGCACAGCCGGGAAGAGGGAGCCCCGTGCCAATGAGTGACCCAGTTCAGTGTTTTGGAGAAGGGACTGATATTTGGTGTGCCCCATGCCCAGCTGCCTGGGGAATGCCCTAATCCAGCTTTGATTTCTGCAACCCCAGAATGCTTTCCAGCAGAAGTGTAGCCTCTTGAAAAAGTAACTTGTGTGCAAATAGCTTTGTAGCAAATTCAACCTTGGATTTCTTCATCTCCTTTCACAGATCCTACCATGAACATGTGGATTGGAAAACACCACTAGCCTGCATGACAAGGTCCCTTCTGCTCTCCTCTTCTGGTTCAATACATGGTTAGCCCTAGCTCCTCCCAGAGTGACTTCAAAGAGCCCAAATCTGATGGTGAGACATGTTGGAGAAACCCCTTCAGTTTCTTTTGAACGGAGCAGAGGAGGACCTCTTCTTTTTCTGATGTCTGCTCCTGTGACACGTGGGCACGGTGTTTTGGAAGAACGCCCTGCAGGAGCAGGCTGACTGGTTCCTGGCTCATTCCTTGGGCCTGCACTACCATCCCCGCAGGCACATCTGCTCCAGGCACAGCGGCTGACCCAGGCCCGGCCCCTTGCAGCCGCCGCAGCTCCGGCAAGGGGATGCCCGCGGTGGTGGCGGAGCTCCACCTAGTGCCGGCTCCGGCAGCAGGACCGGGACCGTGGCCCCGGAGAGGCGTCCTCGGCACCGGGCTGCCCGCGCCAGGGAAAAGGGAAAGAAAACTGGGGCACATTCCTCAACGTATCCCACCTTTGAGTCTGAGCCGCCAACATCTTGTTCTTTGTTTCTCTTACTGCTAACAAGGATGGCACGGTACCCTTTTCTATCCCCCTCTGCTTTCCATTCTTCCCCTCTACTCAGTCCTAGTGAGGCTACATCTGGAGTTCAATGTCCAGTTCTGGGCTCCTCAGTACAGGAAAGACAAGCTGCTGGACAGAGTTCAGTAGAGGCCGCAAGGATGATCAGGGGTCTGGAGCTTCTCTTATGAGGAGAGATTGTAGGTGCTGGGCCTGTTTAGTTGAGAAAAGAGAAGACTGAGAGGGGATCTCATTAATGCATATGAATGTCTCAAAGGTGGGTGCCAGGAGGATGGTGCCAAGCTCTTTTCAGTGATGCCCAGCAACAGGATGAGGAGCAATGGCCATAAATTAAAACACAAGAAATTTCACCTCAACAGGAGGAAGAACTTTGAGGATGGCAGAGCACTGGAACATGCCACCCAGGGAGGTTGTGGAGTCTTCCTCTCTGGAAACATTCAAAACACCTGGACATGTTCCTGTGTCACCTGCTGTAGGTGGCCCTGCCTTGGCAGGGGGATGGATGAGATGCTCTCCAGAGGTGCCTTCTAACCCTAATGATTCTGTGATTCAGCACTTTTTATTGACCTCAGCCCCTTCTATTCCCTTCTTCCTCTGGTGGCTGAATCTTTGACAGTGTCTGCCTAACTTTATGCATGTACCTTAGACTAATGATACCCCTGCCAGAGGTCTCAACAAGCTTAACTCTCTCCATTCCACTTCAAATTCAGAACTTTCTCCTGAGAACATGCTCCTGGAGGCACAGATCAGGGGTCTGGATCCTAACAAGAGAAATGTGTGCATTTTCCTTCCAGAATCATGAAACAGCTCCTCAAACAGCACTGGCTGTCACTCTGCACAAACCTCAGGAGCAGATCAGCATTTTGCTAAGCTGTGTTGGAAGCATTCTGGAAAGGAAATGTGCTCCCAAAAGATGTTATTTGCCACTGAATAGCTCCTTTAGCTTTGGTCCATCCATCTCTGCCATACAGAGAAGCAGATGCACAACCCTCCATGGGTCCAGCTGTTGTGGTTTAAGCCCAGCTGGCAACCCAGAAGCATGCAGCCTCTTGATCAACCTTCCATTTCCATCTCACTTCAGGTGGGATGGGAGTGAGAATCCAAAGAATGTAAACCCCACACGTTGAGATAAGAACAGTCCAGTAACTAAGGTATAATACAAACCCACTACTACTACCACCAATAACAATAAGGGATAATAATGATAATAACAATGATAAGGGGAGAGAATATATAAATAAAAGGGGAAGGGGAAAAGAAACCAATAAACACAAGTGATGTACAATACAATTGCTCACTACCTGCTGATCAACACCCAGTCTGACCCAAGCAACAATCAGTCCCTTTCAGGTGACTCCCCCTGGTTTATATACTGGGCATGATGTGCTATGGTATGGAACACCCCTTTGACTAGTTCAGGTCAGGTGTCCTGTCTCTGCTTCCTCCCAGTTCCTTGTGCACCTTCTCACTGTAGAGCATGAGAAACTGAAAAGCCCTTGATCAGGATAAGTGCTACTGACCAACAACTAAAGCATTGGTGTGTTATCAGCATTGTTCTCAGGCTGAAGCCCAAACACAGCACTGCACCAGCTACTAGGAAAGAGAAAAATAACTGTTAGAGCTGAGCCCAGGACACCAGCCCTTACAGGAGGGTCTTTTTCCTGATTATACATTCTCAGAGAGCTGTGCTGCTTGAGCTGCTTTTCCCATGTGTCTCAAGGGGAGTTTGTGTTAACTCCAAGGTTCTCTATTCATAGTCATAGAAACATAGGATGGTTTGGGTTGGAAGGGACCGTAAAGCTCATCTAGTTCCAATCCCCCTGTCACAGGCATGGTCACCTTCTACTAGATTAGATTGCTCAAAGACCCATCCAACCTGGCTTTGAACACTGCAGGGATGAGGCAGCCATAACTTCTCTGGGCAACCTGTGCCAGTGTCTCACCACCCTCATAGTTAAGAATTTCTTCCTAATATCTAATCTAAATCTACTCTCTTTCAGTTTAAAGCCATTCACCTTGTTCAACCCCTACATGCCCTTGTGAAAAAACCCTCTTCAGATTTCTTGTAGGTCCCCTTTCTTCCCCTTTTTATCCCTGAATTTCAGTCTTGATGGAGCCAGATGACCTCTCTCCACTCCTTTTTTAATCTTTTGGAAAAACATTTGACACAACTCCCTGGCATGTTTTAAAGCACATGGAGTTCCCATCTGCTCGTCTATGAGCCAAGTTCACATCTGCTTAGTTTCCAGGGCCAGCTAGGCTTGGATGCAACCAGTTCAATGTCAAGCTCCTCTGAGCTCTGAAGGCTGAAAGCTCCTGTCTGCACAAGACACTTAACTTCCATTTTCCAGCTGGTGCAGGTTGTGTGTTAATGGTGCTAAACAGTGACATCTCATTGTTGAACACTTTGAAACTGTGCTATGAGTATGTTAAGAGTCAGATATATTTTCCAGAAAATGCAGTGTTAAAAGTTTTATTGCTATCTTTATATTTCCAAATTATTCTTCAACAGTTTATATCTGATTAAAAAAATCAATGTTCCCTTGCAAATTCAACCATGTTAACAAAAATATACAAATCATAATTGCTGTTTTAACACATCCATTATTTTCAGACAATATTAGTAAAAAGCAGCTCAATTTATGTCATACCATACTCTATCAAATAGTTATTAAATTAGAAGACTTGACAGTGAAAATTCTAAGTGTGGTTAACCTCTTGTAAAATGGAAAAGAAAACTATTAACCAGAATATTCTCATCTTGATTCACTGTGATAAAGACAAATGTATTCTGTTAGTCATTATGAAAGCTGCATTTACAAATCCCCAAACCACATAATGAAAATAACGTCCTTTTTTCTATATTAAAAAAACCATCAAGCCTCTGGTTATTGTCCTGGGAGTCAGGGAGAAGTTTAAAGAGACATACTCTCATTTTATTGCAGCTGGGTTCATACCCACAGGATGACTTCTGGGAATTGGGAGTGATGTTATTACACTCCTAAATTGCTACAGAAGATAATTTCTTTAAAATGAAACATTTTTATTTGTTATTAAACACAAAAAGCCCAAAGAATGGAATTAGCTATAATGCAGTTGAAGTGAGACTTTCAGTCAGAAACTGATACCTGAATTTTTGAGACCAGGGAGGCAGAAGGTCATCTCCAAATATCACTCTTTCTGCTTGCTTTAGATGCTTATTTTAGGTATAAAAGAATCACACCTTGTAAGTGCCTGTCATCAGCAGATATGGAATGTAGCCTGGACAGCTAGAGATCACCCGAGTACCTAAAGCTCAGTGAAGTGAACTCACATGAACTTGACATCTATTGGGAACTTCACAGCAATTATCCAGGATAAGACAGTTATACACACTCAGATTTACAGTTCCTTGTAAAACAGGACTGATACTTTTAAATTCTGGTGTCTAAAGCTGGATACTCCAATAGCCTTTTCTTCCAGCTCACTGACATCTGGAGATGAGGATGTGAGTAGCACTTCTGGGAATCACACCAAGCTCTCTTTAGATGTATAGTCCATGTTGTAAACATTAACTAAAAAAACCGTATATTTTCTTGTGCTTGCTTGTCATATGGCAAGAAAAGTCAGAATTCAATGCATTGATTAGACATTATTTACATAAAAGTGGGAAAAGAGATCTCCAAAGATAAGTTGAAAAGACCGTTGCTTCTGTCTGCAATAAATGTGTTTGCTGAATTCAAAGGAATGAATTGAGTCTTCTCCTCAAAGTGACATAAATATAGGCTGTCCCATAAGAAATGTGAATGGAGCAGTGGTTGGTAACATTTTATCTTCTTAGTGGTGTTATAATACATTTATGCTACATGGAATTTATGAAAATACTGGGATCAAATCCATAACCCAGATTATTTTTCAACCTGAGATGCTTCATGCTGGAGCACAGTTGGGGATAGCAGAGATTTCTTATCCTTACTTACATGTGGTTTAGTTTTGATGCTGGAATTGTGTGTGGAAATATTTTTCTTCATATTTTGGTAAACCTAGAGTTGGAACAAGGAAATAAAAGATACCCTCTGTTATTACTCATTGTACTTGGAAGACTCCTTTTCTCCCTGATATTCAAGGCCTGCCTGGACAAGTTCCTGTGTGATGTACTGTAGGTTACCCTGCTCTTACAGGGGGGTTGGACTAGGTGATCTTTCGAGGTCCCTTCCAACCCTTGGGATTCTGTGATTCTGTGAAGCAGGCACTTGTTAGGTATAGTCTGCCTTCTCTTGAGGGAGAGTCGTGCTCATACCTGCCCATTTACTTCCCACTGACTCCAGGCGGAGTCCAGGCCACAGATGGATATTGCCCAGCCACAAAGAGCTGGGTTGAGGAAGGGCAGTGGTCTGCAAAAGGGGATTTTTTTTCTAGGTACAGTGCTTTGAAGTTGCTCATTAGTTCACCTCTGTGCTCAGCAGGTTCTGCCAGGCTACCAGCTTGCAGGGACGCTCAAGGCTGCAAAGGCAAGCGTCATTCATAGTTCTCCATACCCCAGAAGGTTCACAAGGACACTGCACTGGGAAACTGTGTGTCCAGCCCAGGGTGGATACCCAGGTAGGAATCAGTAGTTTAAAAGGAGTTGCTTATCCTCCCTGAGGAAGAGATCATCATCTGGTAAGGATGAAGTATGACTTTGAGAATGACATACTGCCCTCCCTCTGTGAGGATGTGGCAGCACACACCTATGGTGGGCTCCCCATGAGATCCCTGGCTGGTGGCCCAGGCTCAGCTCCTCTCCCATGGCAGCTATCAGCATCACCAAAGCCAAATGCACTGGCTCCTTCACAAGTGAAACACATTCCCATAGCACAGGCTGAGAGATTTCAGCCTTCCAGAGTCCTGGTGCAGACAGCTGGAGGAAAGAAATCCTCATCAGGGAGGTCAGGATTTCTTCCCATGACAGCAAAAAATCCCCTGAACTCTTACATAGATCCATGGGCAATGTATCCATAACTCACTGGTGCACTTGAATAGAAACCAGAAGACTATCAGCTAATTGTGATCTATGGGGCCAGGAAAAAAAAAGAAAGTAAAAGAAAAGTAACATTTTCTTTTTTCTGTGTTTACTTACTGCTCCTTCTGCCTCAGCCAGCTGACAGGCAAGAGAGGAAACCAGTCGGGAAAAAGAGGGTCTCTTTCTGGAGTCAAGGTCCCAACAGGACTGCATCACGCAATAGCTGCAGGAGCAAAGAGGTGATACAGAAAACATGTTAGCTGCTGGACTCTCTGTAAGTAACTACATGGAAGTGCAGAATCTGAATGGGAATCATGGGGCACCAGAATGATTATATGGAAAGGTGCCCAATTTTGCAGTTTCAACAGGGACCAGTGCAGTCCCTTGTAAACTTACTAGGTCAGTAGGTTCCTTGGTATTTATAAGCCCCACTACAATATTTCATGGGTCAGTCTGTCAGAGTCACCTTTGATGCCATTACATTCTTTACACGGAGAGGATAAAAACAGTATTGTGCCATAGCAAGGTACTTAGTCCCTAGACCACCTCTGAGATGTCTGCTGAAAGAGCTCAGGCAGCCCAAAGTTATTCCTTTTCCTTCATGCTCTGGGTCTTGTAGCTCCCTATCACCTTCTCTTCTATTGCTCCCTGTGGTCCACCTCTAGGCAGAGTTCATTCAGGCACAGAGGCACAAGCTAAAAACCGTGTGCTGAGGGCACAGGAAGAGCTCCCTTCCTTAACAGGGTTTTTCCTTTAAGAGCATCCCTGTCCTCCTGGAACTGAATGAAACATGCTAAAGCTCAATTAAAAGAAAATAATAAAAAAAGAAAGTTTGGAAAAAATCACCAAAGATTCGTTTAATATCCAAATGTATTTGGTGTAACATAGCTTTTGCAAAAAAGAAAAGAAGTCTGTGACCTGAGAATGAGAAGTTCCCTGTGAAAGGAAGGCCATGTAACCTTTTGTGTTGATCACTTCTGCATTAGGATAAAACCTGCAGGATCAAGCAGCCAGAGGTAGGGGAAGATCTCACCTTTTGCAGCTTTTCCTGAACAAGGTATGGTGTACATACAAACAGTGGTTTAATAAATTTAAATTCCCATGCTGTCCATCACTCAGGAAATACACTTACACGTCTTTTGTAGCATAATATGGCTGGTCCATTTTAAATCCACTTTGTATTAATTTGTAGAAGTTTGTATCAACCGGAATCCCAGGGTAGGGATTTACACCTGTGGACAACATCCGAGAATGCATGTTAATTCAGAAACTGCCACCAAGTGCAGCTTTTCTGTTGTGTTACAGAACATACCCAAAGAGAATATTTCCCATAGTAATATTCCGTAAGACCAGACATCACTCTTCATTGTGTATGTCCTCTCGAATAAGCTTTCAGGAGCCATCCATTTAACTGGCAAACGAGCCTGTACAGACAGGGGGAAAGGAGGCCAAGTCATGGTGTGACACAGGCTTTGTTGATGACTCACTGTAGTTCACAGTGCTTGAGTAGGATCAGTTCATGTCTGCTACGTGAAAAGCCGGACCTGTTTCTGTAGCCCCTTTGAATTTCCCTTATAGAGAGAAACAGGCACTTCTATGAAGCCAGTTCATCTCATCCATTTTAGATGACTATTTGAGGAAGAGATGGGCTCAACCCTGGAAGAACCTTCTTCTCTCCTCTGACTTCCAGAGGGAGTAGTGCAGATAAAGATATCCACACAATACTTCTTCCTATAGCCAGACAATCTGGTGTACTCCCCCCTTATGCTATTGATCCTGTATTATTGTTGTGTGTAACAGTAAAAAATTCGCAGCACTTCTATCAATGGATTTTCACTGTGCTTCAGAAAGCATGTGGGTACCATCCCATTTACAGTATTAGCTTGATCATATTAATTATAAGCTGAGAATTTGCATTTGCCAAGAGCAGGAAAACGTGAGATTTCTGCACTCTCTGTACAGCTACCCATAAAGCTAACATGGAATTTGAAAATGAAAGGCTTCACTTTCTTGGTTCCTTGTCATTTTTACAATGGTATGAAAAACAGAGAGCACGCAGGAACTTACATTGCCCCTGACAATGTAGTTGGAGTCATTCATTATGTCTCTGGCAAGGCCAAAGTCACATATTTTCAACACTTTTCCATGGGTCACAAGTACATTTCGGGCAGCGAGGTCTCTGTGAATGCACTTAGAAGAGAAAGGAAGGTTAGCACTGCAGCATTTGGTATCAGAAAAAGATAATTTCCTTGTCTCAGAGAGAGTTCCCTGAACTGGTGCCTCCTTCCACGTAAACAGTTTGGAGAATGAGCAAGCTGGGCAGTCCCTGGTTGTCCTGGCAGGGGGACAGGGCCAGAGCAGGTAGAAGTGTGCAGTGTAGCCACTGCTTACTCAGGGTCATTTCTAAAGCTGCAATCGAGTCTTCGCTGTAAAGCCAGGGAAGGAGGCATAGTCCCAACCTGCCACTGAGTGGCTCTGTTCTTCAGTCTGACTGACCTGTTTTTGCTTCCTTTCCTCTCTAAACAATTTGCTATCCTTCATCATACCGATTTGGATTCAAGAAACTCCATTCCTTTGGCAACTTGGTAAGAGAAGCAAAGAAGGTCTTCAAAAGTGAGCACATTAAAGTCCTCCTCTTCATCCATCGGTCTGCTTTCACGTCTAATTTCATCTGTAAAAAATAACCAGAAGTATGAGTTTTCCATGGGCTTCCTTACTATCCAGTTAATTCCATTGATTGCCGTAAGGATTTTCACATGCTCCTACCAAGGACAGCATCACAAAGAGCATCCATCCTTTGCAACCTTTGTTCATACACAAAGTAGAGGAAAGAATATTTTCATGCCAATACTATGCATGAGTATTTGCACAAAAAATACTGAGAAACATAAACCTCTCATCTTAAGTGTTGTTGAATCCTTCTCCAGCAAAATTCCTGCTAGAAGGGAACAGAGGCATATGATAGAAAGGGGCCTCCCATGTCACTGAATCTTGTCTAGTTAGAGCAATAATATAATAAATACAATGGTAACAGAATTACTAGAGATAGAAGCAATTACCTTCCTCAGAAGGCAGCACAATCCCATTTGACCCAGATGCCACATTTATGTTTTGACTTTGTGTGACTTCAAATTCATCTTCGCTCCATAGGGCTGCATTGACACTATACTTGAGGTGAGTTCCCTTCCTGGAGTGGGTGACACATTTTCAAAGGTTACACACAGTATATCACATAATCTTCTGCATATAAACTATTTTTTGCAGTAAAAAAGCATGATCAGTTATTGGCATTAAAAATTGGGCACAGACATGAGTCTTCTCAAATGTGGAAAGAGAATAAGATATTACTTGTCTTTTGCAGTCCAGTGTGAAGAACATCATAGGGAGAATCAAATCTCAGTTCCTTCCTAAGGCACTGCTTATGTGAAGACGCATTCTCATGAATTCAGTGATTTCAGCAACTTACAGCACAGCTGAGAACACAGCTTAAAATGAGACACTTGTTTATAAAGCATTAAACTGCTGCTGAATGCTTTACCTGGAATTTTGGTTCAAATGAATATTGTGGTAAAAGGTGAAGTTGTGCTGTTTAAAAACATATGCCAATGTCCGGTGAAACTCTTCTCTCTTGCTTCTTAAGTAGTTCAAAAGGTCACCATAGCAACAGTATTCAAATATCAAGTAGATTGGTCCTGAAATAGTTGGAGATGTAAATGCCTCCTCCTATCTATGGCACTCTCCCCATTAAAGCCCTAATAATGCCACATCTTCTCTCAGAACTAATCGGTATTAAGCATCCCACGTATCTTCCTTCCCCAGTTTTACCTCTTTTCATTATTCACTTCTCTCCTTCCTTTGGGTGTCACCCCCATCCCTGCTCTTTTTCAATTCTTTTCTTTCCTGTCTATTTTGCAGACATTTTCCCCTTTCTTTCTCCAACTTCACTATTTGGGGAGCCACGATTAAAAAAAAACAAATTAAAATTTGTTATATGAACATAACCATGGGGGTACAAAAGTACCTTACACCAGATAAGATTGTTCTTTTCACTTAATAAACTAACTCATATCAGTGCCATCACCACTGTAACATGAAAACCTCTTCTACAGAAGGGTTGTTGTATCACTTCATGCAGGTTCAATGAGAAAGCACTAATTTCTGTACACATGCATGGCCTTAACTTCACTTTCAGCTCATTTTCATTGTTTTGGATCAGCACAGAAAAGCAAAATTGTTTGGGCAAAGACAGGATTTGGGATGAAGAGAGAAACAGCAGCCTGAGAAACAGCAGGCGATTAAGTGTGTCTTGGATGTTTTTAATACTGCTTTCAAAGATCAGTTTTTGATACTTCTTTTCTGTTCAGGAGTCCTTGTTATTCTGGAGGTTTCAATTGGTACCTTTCTAGAATTGCAAGTTACCTGACACAGTACAAGCTCCTAGTAGGTTCACAATATTTTCATGGCTTCCAATATGAGTCATCATTTTCAGCTCAGACATTAGAGCATCTTTTTCTGAAGCATCAGGTTTTTCTGTAAAAGTAATAACAAAGATTCGGAAATCTCCAGCAAAGAAATAAAAATGCAAATGGTTGTGATGCTTTGTTACACACAAGTCTTCATTTCAAATTCATTGGACTAACAGTACACTTGGGAACATCCTAAAAAATTGTTGTACGGTATAAAAATATTTAGCCAAAGGTGGAAACTACGTGTGTGTGGGCATGGGTCATTTGAATGTTTGGGAAAGCAGTCATAAAATGTTAGTATTTGTTATTCTTGGGCTGACAAGGAATAACAGCAATTATTAAGGTTTTCACAAGCACAGAGAAAATGGCAGTCAACCCTGTTGGTAAGAGAAAAATGTCTTAACAGCCATATGGCATGCAACCAGTTGCAATCCAATAGCTAAGGAAAACTGTGTGTTTCAGTAATAGCTTTAGGCTTTTTTTTTCAGCAAGCATTTGGTCTTCATGATATTAGTGAGCTTGGGATGTGAACCAAAATTATCAAGTTGAGCTTCCATAAGGACAGCTACAAAGGAGTGGACCAAAGAAGCATGAAGCTTAGGGGATGAAGAGCTGGATGGCAGTTCTGGCAGGAAGGTGCTGTATGGAGTAGGGTGCTGGTGCAGCTACCAATATATCAATGAGTGGATGAGGTGGCCATTGGTCTCCTTTCTCAAGTACCAAGTGATAGGATGAGAGGAACAGCCTCATGTTGCACCAGAGAAAGTTTAGACTGGATATTAGGAAAAATTTCTTTATTGGAAGGGTTGTCAAGCACTGGAACAGGTTGCACAGGAAAGAGGTTGAGTTATCATCCCTGGATGATGTAGATGTGGCACTGAGTGACAGGGTTTAGTGATGGGCTTGGCAGTGTTAGGTTAATGGTTGGACTCAGTGATCTTTAAGGTCTTTTTTCAATCTAAATGATTCTATGATTCTATGTGGTACTTGGGACACAGCAAGGCAGCCTTCCTCCTCTGCCTGCTGCCAGGGAGGCTCACTCCTGGGCACTGCTTTTGTGAGGCATTACAACAGTTTGGAGAGAGGCCAGAGCTAAGCAGCAAGGAGTATTAGAGATCTAATAAGCCTGACCCATAAGGAGAGATGGAAAAAATTGCTTTGCCATCAGGAAGAAAAGACTACGGGAAGATGTGCTGGGAGTTTTGCAAACAAGCTACCTCAGGCACAGGAGGCGAAGGGAGTACAACAGCTAGATAGCACTACAAGACAAAGGGATCTTACACCATAGTCCACAGAGTCACCAAGGTGACCAGCAGGCTAACCTGCACTATGAATTTGCATTCATTCTCTTTGGAGCAGAGCAGTTCCATCTTTCCACACACAATGCAGACCTCTGTTGTGTAGGACATGCTACAGGAAGAGGGCACTTCAGCAGTACCTTTCCAAACTGAAACAGGATTTTTAAATGAAGTATTTGTGAGGTGTAACTGGTAGAAGTTTGTATATAAAGGGATTTCCAGCACCACTTCCGCTTTGGAACCGCTAGAATACATCCTTGCTTGTAATAGGCACGCAGAGTTTATCATACCTTTTAGCATTTTGACTGCAACCTGGACTGAATCTCCTGCATTGCTAATTCCATAAGCTGTTGCATTTACCACTTTCCCAAAAGCGCCAGAACCAAGGACCTGTCCTAAAAGACACATTATGCCAATATTATTCACAGTTGGTACAGCACAGGCTACCAGCACTGGGGTTTGCGTTATGGACTGCTCACCAAACTCCAGATTTTCCCTGGGAAATTCCCATTTGAGATCATATTCAAATTCTCTGAAGTCAATGTAGATATACTCGTTATCCGATGGACCTATGATGTGAATCATTTGCAACTGGCTTTCATATCTAAATTGCTTTGGAAGATAAAGAAAACCAACAGTGGAATAAGTCTCAGAGAAGGAGAAACAGCCTGGTAGGAACAACAGAAGAAGGGGTGGGTATTCATACTTGCTTTTACCTTTTTGTATTTATGAAAAATTAGTATAAACAGGAAAGTGATCAATAAGAGGAAAAATCCAACAGAGACGTAGAAGGAAGTACTGTCCAGGGGAGGAGAAACAGCTCCTGCAACTTTAAGAGATACGTATTACTGCTCATTGAATCAGAGCTTTGTGTGTACAGCTAAAGGTACAAGGAGAACCCGCAGTTTAAGGCCTTTTGCGCAGTCCTCACTCCTGCTTCCCACACAGGGGCTGACTCTTGAGTGTCTCTGTTGGCTCAGTCACACTCTTGCTTAGGTATGCAATGACCCCCATGGGGTGAGGAGAGCTCCCATGGGCATTTCTGTCAGCACCATGGTGACCTCAAGGAGAGGAACAAAGGCCAACATCTGCCAGCTACCAAAGTGGCTTCAGCTCTTCCCAAAGCTGATGCCTTCCTGGTTCAGTTAGGGATTACTAAGATGAAACAAAACAGTAGACCCCAACATTGCCATGGCTCTATTCAGCACTTCATATTTGTGTGACATTTCTGCTCATTTTAATGAGGGAGGCCCCCACTTTGGCATCAGAGAAAAGAGACCTGAGTCACCCATTCATCCACTGTTTCCCACAGTGTATACAAACAGCACTTGCATTTTACCTGCAATGCCATGGCATGGTCAGCCATTTAGCCAGGCATAAAATAGCATGAGATCTATAATGACAGCTTTAATTGAGAAAACCTGTGCTAAAACACTGTTTTATGGTACCTGACAGATTAATGAAAGTCTTTTCACAGGAGGAACCAGCAGAATTGTTTGCACAGCACTCCACAGAGAAGGTTGTTGCTGTCTCCTTTACATCTAAAGTACTGCTTGAAATCCATGACCCCAGGGATCTCCTCTCAGGTAACAAGTTGTGAATCCCCTCAGTGATTTCTTCTGTACAGCTGAAAAAGAAAGCAGACCTGTTCTGATTTCTGGCTCATGATGGAATTTTCCAGGGTAGAAGGTGGATGTTTTAAAACATGTCTTGTGTGATATGTTTGTGCTAGGAGGGATAGAGGGAGGGATACACAGGATTGGATTTTATTTGTCAATGTTAGAGTGAGGCTTCAGAGCAGTTGCCAGTCTCATTTTTGGTGATGGACATGATGGGGCCTGCAGGGGTTGAGCAGGGCTCCCTATCTCCTACACTGGGCATACTCTCAGTCCCACCACTGCCCTGGCAGGGCACCTGCACCACTTAACCATTGAGATCTCCAGAGTTTCACAGCTGACACAATCCCCATGCACATCTACTCCCACTGATTTCACCGTTACTGCAAATACTCAAAAAATGGAGCAGCTCCAAACAAGCCCCTACTAAAACAAAAAATACAAAATGAACCAGTAGTAAAGTTCTAACTCCTTTCACTGCAGGTGTGTGATTTAGAATCATAGAGTAATTTGTGCTGGAAAGGACCTTATCATCATCTAGTTCCAACCCCCCTGCCATTGGCAGGGACACCTCACACTAAACCGTATCACCCAAGGCTCTGTCCAACCTGGCCTTGAATACTGCCAGGGATGGGGCATTCACAACTATAGGATTTCAATGAAAAGTTTCTCTCACTGATAGTGGAGAGCATCTACACTGTATTAATGACTTATTTAGGACCTGATACATAGAAAGAGGGAACATTATACTCAAGGGAAAGTAAGCCTCCACAGAGATTATTTTATTGTTTATTTAGCTTTTCTATCATTTATCAGCTTACTAATTTACTGTCACACAAATAAATGAAGAGGTAAGTAAATAAAATTAATTCAGCTCTACATAAAGCACTAACTTCTGTATGTGGAAGTTCCCAAGAAAAGAAATGTCACAGCATTTTCTTTCCAGAAAGCTGATTTAAGGACTATTTTAAAATCACTGTTTTCTTTCCTCTTCCATTTCTGCACAGATCAATGTTAGGAAGCCTTTTCAGAGCTATGGATAAGAAAATCATCTATATATTTTGTTTTTAATGTCTGCTTAAAATACGTAGAGCTTTTTATACAATATTCCAAAAGGTACTTCGACTTAATACTTTTCTGCAGCATGGGAATATTATTTTTTTGAATATCTAAATAAAAACTGCAGGCTTTATAAAACAGCTCAAAGATGTTTCAGCATCCTTTGAAATTTTAGGGCCTGACTCATTGCCTCAAATAAATAGAGGAAATAGAAACACTCACTGAGTGTCACAGTTTAACCCCAGCCAGTAAGGAAGCCCCACAGAGCTGCTCACTCACTCTCCACCATGGGATGGAGAATTAGCAGAGTAAAAGTGAGAAAACTCGTGGGCTGAGATAAAGACTGTTTAACAGGTAAAGCAAAAGCCATCACTCCAAATTTCCCCCTTCCTCCTTCTTCCCCAGGTTTACATGCTGTCATGGGTTCAGCCGTGGCAGTCATTTTTCTCCTTCTTGTAGCTGGTGCAGTGCTGTGTTTTGACTTCTGGGCTGGGAACAGTTGCTTGATAGCGAGCATGTTTTGAGGGTGTTTTTGTTCAAGGTTTTTTTTCCAGCCAGGTGGAGGAGGGGAGGCCGGGAGGAAGGAGAGACAGGACACCTGACCCAGGCTAGTCAATGAGGTATTCCATACCATAGCATGTGATGCCCAGGATGCAACTGGGAGAGAGAGAGCTGGAGCTCTGGAGGAAAATGGAGGAGGGAGCACATGGTGCTCGGCCGGGCAGGGTGGAGTGAGTTATGGGTCGGTGGCTGGTGGGATGTTGTATACTTTTCGCTTGTTATTGGCTGTATCATTATTATTGTGTTATGCGTTAGCTATTAAACTGTGCTTATCTCAATCCATGGGGGCTACATTCCTTGGATTCTCCCTCCTAACTATCCGGGAGTTGGGGGACTTGGTTTAAACCACGACACATGCTGAGCATGACATCATACAGTCTGGTATATCCCTTTGATCAGCTGGGATCAGCTGTCCTGGCTGTGTCCTCTCCCAGCTCCTCGCACACCCCCAGCTCACTCGCTGTTGGGGTTGTGTGAGAAGCAGAAAAGGGCTTGGCTCTGTGTAAGCACTGCTCAGCAGCTACTAAAACAACCCTGAATTATGAGCACTGTTTCCAGCACAAACCTGAAGCACAGCCCCACACCAGCTACTGTGGAGAAAATTCTACCTAAGCCAAAACCAGTACACTGACTTTACTAGCTTTGGTAATAGGTCACTGTAACAGCTGTATTAATCAAAGCTTACCTAATTAGTCAAGCCTGTATTAACCAATTCATTCCCTGAATACCTGTGTACCTTTGACAGGCCAAGAGGAAAACTCAGATTGGACTTTGTAGCTGCCTGACTGTTGCTATAAACCCTGTGGGGTTTATTTCACTGTAAAGAGCCTGAGATACACATCTTTATAGACTTCATTTCATGACAATAAAAAAAAAATGGAAAGCTTTCTCTAGTTTTGGTGATCCCCTGGAGTGTATCACCATGGCCCCTTGTACAAATGGTCGAAGGTCCATTTTACACTTGTTTTTTTATAAGCCAGTCTTCATTTAACCAATGATAGATCAGATATGGTATTTGCAATGAATAAAAAAGAGGGAAATGTATTTACTTGGATGAGTTCAGCTTAGGACAGTTCCTCCAAACCCAGGATGAGGCAGGGTAACTGTCAGCGACGCAGGAGATTTGCTTGAACAGCCACTGCATCTTTATTTTGGGCTTTCCTGCAACAATAGAATAGAATAAGATAATAGTTTGTGTTGGAAAAGACCATCTAGTTGCACTCCTCTGCAATGGGCAGGGACAACAAAATATAACACAAGATAATTTCTGTCAACACTTCAGTGACCAAAACCTTGACATTTATGGGGCAATGTCACTCTGCCAAGACCAAGGTCTGCTGCTGTGTTTTCAAACTAACCCACCCACATGTCACTGTGAGAGCTGGGTACAGCCGTCAGTCTTCCTGCAGCTCCCTGCCTCAGCTCTGCAGGATGGCAGCGTGGGCAAGGCAAGAGGAGCAGCTGCTTCTCTGTACAGGCACAGCCAGACCAAAACAGTGGCAGAGCCAAAATTAGAACCTTGACTTCTGCTTTTCTAACTCAGAGCAAGCAGTCAGCCCTAGGACTCCCCTGACACCCCAGGTCTGGGTGTCCAGCTTATACAAAATGTGCATAGAGGATTCCTGTATAAATAATATGTGGTAAATAATGCTTCCCGACCTGACCTAGAGCAAGGGTGAGAGGGTGATGCAGTTTCATGGCAGAACTGATATAACTGAGAGCATTGGGCACACTCTGTGTGTGTGTGACTCGAGGACAGGGGTGTATGAAGCACTGCAGCCCTAACACACATTTTACACACCAAAGGGTCTCCAGACTAACTACATTAACTCACAAGTGCCATTAGGAAAAAAATAACGTGCCATAGAAAGCTAACACCTAATGAGGGTGTTTCCTCTCACTGTATATCTCATGTGGTCTCTACGCAGGCTTCGACAGCCTGGAGAAGAGAAGGCTCAGGAAAGACCTTATGATAGTCCTCTAACACCTAAAGGGGACCTAGGAGAAACCTGGAGAGGGACTTTTTACAAGGGCATGTAGTAACAGGATAAGGGGGATGGCTTTAAGCTGAAAGAGGGGAGACATTAGGATTAGACATTACGAAAATGTCTTCACTAAGTAGGCTCTGAGGCACTGGCACAGGTTGCCCAGAGAAGCTGTGGCTGCTCCATTCCTGACAGTGTTCAAGGCCAGGTTGGATGGGGCTTTGACCTTAACCGTTGTATGATTCTATGATATTCCAGCTCTGTAGAGTTAGAATAAAATACTCTGTAGAGTATTTTACTGAGTTCCCAGGGTTTGTGGTTTTCTGAAGAAGCATTATTCTTCTCAGCGTATGACTCATTTCTCATATTCTGTCATCTCTGTTTACAGCAAACTAAAGGGAAGACAAAAAAATTAATAACTTCCTCCTCCTTCTTCTGTTTTTCATCCCTGACCAACACAAGAAACATGACACAAAGGCAGCCAGCATCGTTCTCTGACCCAGAGCCTGCATTTCAGTAGTGTAGTGCAGAGTGAAGAGAATCACATTTTTGCCTTGTGCTCCTCCATTGTCAACAATAAACCTAGGTAAATGAAATGGGGAATACCAAGGGAAAATAAATATCTTAGCTCCATTTATATAAGTGGCAAAATCCCAGACTTCGCCAAATCTTCACAGGGATTATTTTCTCACTTACTTCTCACATACAGAGTGAATTTTTTTGTCACGACTGTATCATCGTTTTCAGCATAAAATACATATACTCCAGACCGGTGCTGATGGTTGCAGAACTTTGATGAAATGCTGTGGAGTAAAGAAAAGGAGAGAAATGGACAAACAATTTACTTGAAAAAGATTTCAGATGTAGTCATGACTCATACATATGTTTGAAACAATCCAATATCTTCTAATGAGGAACCCAGATGAAATTATTTTTTATTAGACAATATAAATCCCAGAATGTAACAGTCTTGATGAGAAGATATTTGTTTCCTGCAGTATTGATTTAATTCTGCAATTTTCTTCATAGTTCCTGGAGTACATGCGGACTGTCAGGATGTGATTTTATTACCACTCATTTGGAAGACAATATATATAATTCATAGTGTCAGAATGATTTAGGTTAGAAAAGGACCTAAAGATCATTGAGTCCAACTGTAAACCTAATACTGTCGAAGTCAAGATGATGATTTTTAAGTTTAAATGGCAGCTATTGCAGTTCATCAATGTTAAAAGGCACTTCAGAAAATCTCTCTTAGATGGGGGAAATGGGAACAGATTTTGGGGGCAGATATTCTATCCGACTGCTCAAAGATAACTGGTTAGGAAGCCCCAGCTAAATTTCTGTGGTAAAGGTGAGCAGAATATCAGGTGGTTTGAAGCAGAAATTAAAACCAGACACCCTGTACCAGCAATTTGTGAAGTAAGAAATCTAGAGAAATAAACACAGGGTATTTCTCATTAAGCAAGATACATACAAAAGAATTAAGTATCACCATGCAATTCTAAACAGGTTTTGCAATTCTAAACTGGGAAAACTCACATGGAAGCCACTGGCAATTTTGCCTTTTGACTAAGGGAGTAACTCCATACAGATACTGACTTTTGAATGTCTTAATCTGAAATAGCCTTAAAGATGTCCCTAAACTCAGGGATTTTTTTAAATCAGACCCCTTTTAAGCTACCTCAAAATGTATACTGAGGGCAGAAGAAACCACAATCATCTTGCTTTCGAAATCCTAGGTATGAAGACTTAAATCTTAATAAAGGAATGAGAAAATAATTTAAAGCATGTCTTTGATAACTGAAAACACAAGGGGATGTGAGAGAAATACTATAAATTTAACAGAGATCATGCTGTGTATGATTTGCTCTTAGGAGGGAAGTGAAAATCAGCAGTGTGCTAAAGCAGAGAGTCAACAAAAGCAAATAGAAAATGGAAATTCTGAAGGGATGTCTGGAGACATGTAGGGCAGTGACAGAAAAGGTGAATCCTTGGGACTTGAAATTAGAAACTAAAGAAAGGGACAGAGTTAATTAATAAATTTAATATGATCTATAATCAGGAGGAACAATTTGATAAGGAAATGGCAAAAATCAAAAATGCAGAAAAACAGGAAATGAAAAAGGATATGAAAGGAGTAAAGTAGAAGTGTTGATAGACAGGATTACACAGAAGCTAATTAAAATGTGCAAAGTTAGATTCACAACACATGAAGTTATACGATGACCTTTATTTGTTCTGTTTCAAGAAACATTCTGCTTTAAAATCACAATGAAATCTGCAGTGCTACAGGTGCAGGCAGTATTTTCTGATCTCCCTATCCCTTGCTGCCTCAAACTGAATGAAATATCTACCTCTGCTTCTTTTCCTCAGGGGAGATGTGTCTATCCAATGCTAGTAGTCAACCAAAACTGAGTAGCTGTGGGGAATGTTTGCCAGAAGAATGTACCTATCAGATGAAATAATCACCAAACTAATGAATTTTTCCCTCAATTATATTTTTCCATAAGATAAATTGGATGACAAAGAAACAAACTCAAGTATAATTACCTAAAATGAACCTAAAAGAAAGTATTTAATCAACAGCACAGTCAGATGGATGGCTAAGTTATCTGAAGCAATCTCCAGGCCAAGCTCCAGTGATACTTGGGGTGGTGAGGTGCCCATGGCCATGGAAGGTGCAGGACTAGCCTGGAATGCAGTTCTTGAGGACATGGGCTGTATTTTCCCTGTCAGCAGGTGGTGATCAGCGCTCAACAACTGTTGGTGCTGTGCTACAAAGGCTATCTGATGTGACTCATAGATCCCAGGCCACCAGCAGTTGCACCTTACCCATTAATGAGAGTTACCTAACCTATGTCTGGAGTTCTCAAAATTGTTGTTGTTGGCCCAGCCTGTAGCACCTTCTTCTTATCTGGATTGAATTTACACCAGCTGTCAATCATCCAAGCAAAACTGGCCCCTGTTCTTACAAGTGTTGAGAAGAGATCAATACCAGCTGCAAAGCAAATCAACTAGGCATTATCAGCTGGAGGGAGGTACCTATTGGACAAGGATGAGCAAATGCTCATGGCTGTCCCCTGAGACCTCATTTCGAAAATCAGTCATGACAACAAAGAACAGATCTACCTAGCCCTTGTCAGGCACTGCAGATTAGTCACTAACACACACCCATAGCTATCGAAGTTTGCTGACAGCCCTTGCTTTATCAGCAGGGACAGAGTTCCTGTGGCCATTGCCAGGAGATGATAGTTTACTAATTTGAAATGAGCTGTCTCAGAACCTCATGAAGATCTGACTCCAATGCACTTTCTAATGCAGATGGGAAGGCCAGTCTGTTGCAAAGATGACTTGACAAGCTAGTGGATAAAATTGAGTGCATCAAAATACTAAGGAAGGAAATTATAAAAATAATAATCATGGCTGTAGCACAGTTTCATGCAGATGCTAAGAGAGGTTTTAAGAAGATGAGAAAAAAAAATCTGTGCAGCAACATTAATTCCTACCTAGGCCCTACCTGGTTTTAAAGTGAAAACTTTAAAGAGCAGCTTAGCTTTATTTTCATTGAGGTGAATAAGAGTTGTTACCTTGCAAGCCATGGGACTACTTTGAAAGAGTCTCTGAAGGAAATTAGATAATGTTATCAAGAAATTAGAAAGCCTAGGGAATGGAGAAAACATTAGCCTTAAGCAGGATTCATGCCAGAACTTCATTGTAGGAAATAACAGAAAAGGTAGATAACTAACAGGTTTATTCAAAACATGTTTTGCAGTAGTGGAAGAATACATGACCTAGGTAACAAGCAGAACGGTATGTTTCTGCGGCATAGTCAAACAGATCTAACAGTGGCCTGGGAAACTATGTGGCCTTAGACTTGATTTAAGCGGTGTGAAAGACACTGGGAACATCATCAAGAACAGGATGACGAAAGGGGAACATGTAGAACTTGTGATCCAGTATGAAAACTGAAAGACATCTGTAACTGAGAAACTATGTTAGAGAGAAAGGGAATAGCAAAATGCAAATAAACAAAAGGCTACATGCTTAGTTTACCAATGGGTTTATTGTAACATGGAGAGTAACTTGATTCTAGAAGTTATTTACATGAAAATCAAAATCAGGTTTAGAGCCTTTTGTTAACACAGCTTCAACGCCACATTTTAGAAACAGAAAAAGAGTACAAAACATGGATAGCAAGCAGTCCAAATGAGATATAAAGACGAGAGATTATTATCACAAACTACCAAAATATTCAAGTACCTGTGTCCATCCACGCTGTAACTTTGTTTACATGGAAACGTTTTTTGGGAAGATAGCCACATGCATCTAACTGGTGGATATGCTGTAAAGTTAACTTCAAAGCAAAATGCTTCCTCACCAATTTCAAATTCTTCTTTAGAGTCAGTTATATTTATAAATCCCTTTTCTGAAAAAAAAAAACAAACCCAAACATATATATATAAAGGCTGAACTGCTTAATGAAGGAATTTTGCCATCTGTATGCTTTTCATTTTGGCAATCACAAGCAAAAGAGTACCGTGTTACATCACAAAAGGCATCTTGCTAATCAAAATAATACTTCAAAATAGTACTGAAATGATGTAATTGTGCTCAGCTGCAGACAAATGATCTCAGCCTGCTGAAGTTGCATGTTTGGTCAAACCAGAGTCCTTCCAAAGTTGCCTGGTTCCTCCCTGGTCCACCCTACAGAGCCACAGGGCCACCACCACCATTATGTATTTGGTTTGTTTAGGTGTGTTCCAGGTGCTAAAGGCTGCATCTTCTGGCTTTCCTCTATCAGGGGACAAAACCAGATGGCACTATTAGCATAATCAGATGTTGATAGCAGTTGTTTCTCCTTCCCTGAAATGAGCTGAAGGTTTTGCTAATGAGTCTTGCAGATGCTCCTTTATTTCCCCATCTCAATTAGACATATTTGATGCAAGACAACAGCAACATGAAAACATGTTTTGAAGGTGTGTGTGAGCTGTAAGCAGGTACTTGCCCTGCTAGGGTGGGGTTAGTTTCACCTAATGGAGCTGTATGAAGTTCAGTAACCCAACTAAGCTACTTGTTTTGACCTTTGATAAACTCAGTGGAATGAGACAGGCATGTCCAGATGTATCCCATCTTAAAATGATAGGATGATAAAATATCTTAAAATATCTTAAAATATCTGTTTCTTGACACTGACTATGGAAGGAACCAAAGCCATCACTGGGGCTAGATGTCTCATGACATGAAATGAATCCCACCCAAAGCAACAGCAGACACATGTGGGAGGAGGCTGTCCTAAACACATCAGTGGGGCTAGGATCAGCTCTGTAAAAATCATGGAATCATATACATTGGAAGAGATCTCTGGAGATGTCTAGTCCTGCCCCTGCTCAGAGCAAGTCCAACTAGGTGAGATTGCTCAGAGCCACATGCAGCTGAGCTTTGTATCTCCAAGGAAGTAGGCTTTACAACCTCTTGGAAACTTGTGCCAGTGTTTAACCAGCCATATGGTGAAAAAGTCTACTGTAGAAATATTGCTGGACTGTTTTTTTTTCTTTTTGAGTGTTTTTCTTCTGGTTGAAACATTATATCCTGCTTGGCATGTTTTATCCCTGTCTATCTTACTGGCTTACAAAATACTATCTGGAAACTCCCAGAAAAAAACCACACACACACACAAAAATCAGTATTTTAAAATAAGAAGCAAATCCTTTCATGATTGTTCTCCTATATTTTTTGCTTATTGGTTTTATGAATTGGACCTTCGTGTTTTGAATGACGTTTTGGACTTTGTCCTTCTAGTTGGAGTGTCATCTCTGTGTGTACTGTCAACAACAAAACCAGTCAGGAGTCAAGGCTTTCTCCAGAGCATGCACAAGGACCTTGGAGCAGGATATGCCCTTTCTCTGGGAAACAACTAAACAAGTAGTTTCTTTCTTGAAAGAGAAAGAAAATTACCCATTATTGCTTGGCTGACTATTTTTTTGGCAGATTCGAGTGTCTTTCTGCCAGAGAACCAGTGAACATGATTACTGAGTAATGACAGAGAGGTGAGATGAAATTCTTGAGACTGGAAACAAAGCTTTCAAGTCTCTGTATTTATTGCATTTGTTTATTTGTAGCTTTAAGCCTAATGTGTTGTGAAATAGCCTGCATATTCCTGAATGAAAATTGCATAGGGCTAAAAATTCTTTATTCAAGACTGGTGTAAATAGAGCATAAGAACTGCAGGAACAAAGAGCTTTGCAGCTGTGGTTGTTGGTGTGACTTCTGTTGTGCTTTAAAGTGGCTTAACCACCCTGCCTGACCTGACCAGCTACACAAGATAGGATAAGTTGGTTAAGTATCAATTAGCAAAAAGCAAAACCAGAGTTGTGTGGATGCAAGGCATCACTAGAGATTAGAAGGCCACTCACCAATGTAGTTAATCTTAGCTAAATCTCCCAGGCCATGCAGTGTGTGTCAACCAAATCAGTTTTCTTGTGGTTAAGTTACATCACAACCATTCCCAATGTAACTGTAGCTGCTGACTCATGAACTGTGATGGTTAAAGGTAGGATCGTTTCAGAAACTGTCACCCTGTGCCATGGACAACCGAGTGAAATCTGTATCTATACCACTGATAAAATCGAAGCTGGGATGGTAGCATAAATTCACACCAACAATGGTTGACATTAGTACATTAGGCTAAAGGTTGGGGTGGTTCAGAAGCACATGATGTACCTGTATCACCTTGGAGACAGAAGCACGCCTGTTAGCCAGGTGACAACATCCCCCCACTTTAATCCACCATGTAAATAACTAAATAGATTTTCTCATCAGCAAAGCCAATAAGCCCTCATTTTTGTTGGCATAAAGGATCTTAAGGAGGGTACAGACAATCACTGCAGCTTGGCATATTCCAGTTAAAAAATACCCTACTCAGAAATTTTTGCATGGACAGTGACAGAAATATCTTCTGTTACTATGACACATACTCAGACCTTGGTTCATGGAACCAAGAAGCCACTGTTTGTGAACTGGGCAACAGTACTGAGAAAACAGAGGATCTTGCTCTAGCTCTACACTACCCTCTCACTCCTGCCTTCCTGTTTACTAGGAAGATGTGTGTAGAAAAAAATGCCCAGGTATTGTACTCAGTTATTGTAAATGATGTGTGAACTTCCTGCTCAGTGGGAGGCAGAAACTGAAAAGAGGGTATTGCACTGGGAAAAGTAATTTCTGAAGAGACTGGGACAAGTATTCTCACTTTCCATCATTCTTAGCCTACGTGTTGCAAACTCTGAGAGCTACTACATCTAAGGTGAAACGCATGGTGAATGCTTCAGAGAACCTTGTTCTCAGGGCTACAGACTCCATCTCCAGGCACAACAGTCAGAAATCTATTTCCAGTGTCTATTCCAGCAGTACAGTCCTAACTACAGCTTTCCTTTCTATACCTTGTTTACAGACTTATGACTCTTTGTACATTATTTCCATCTGAACAACAAAGTTTGCAGTTGAGGGTATTTTGTACTAACTTCAATTCCCTTGGCTTGTACATCAACATATTACTTAAGTAGAATGACATTTCCTTGATTTTTTAAATTTTCAGGCCTTGTATAGCTTGGTCTCAAGAGGATGGTTTCCTTCAGTGCCTGGAAAGCAGGAAACATGCAGAACAACCAATAATGTTGGAGTAGTCTCTCGAGTTTCAGGTTTTCCTTCAGATCTATCAATGCTTGTTCTGGGTTTTGAGTGAGAGCCCACCATCAAGAATCTTATATCTGTTTGATTCCTTCCTCTCAGACCTATGTCAGGCCTGGTACATCTTTCGTATTTAACTTCCAAAAGGACTGTCTTTTAATGGAAATTATTTGAAAAGCAATATAATGCAAAGGTTGATTATCTTCATGTACCTGAATGACTCAGTTCAAGTTAATGTCTTGGCTCCCCTAGACTGTCAGTAAGTCAGACTTTTTTCCTAGAAAAGGAACTATGAACGTATGCTGCCTACCTGCAAGCAAACAGTTGCCACATGGAAAACAAAGAAAAATACCCAAGTGAGGGACAAAATTAACACCAGGGTTGGAATTACCTAAAACTGTAACCAAAGCAGTTTGATTCGGATGAGCTGTAGAAGAACAGGTATAATGTCCACTATCACTTCTTCCTGCTGCTGAAGTAAACACGTACAGGATCCGAATTGCCGAGTAATCGATTTGATATTCTAATCCTTCAAACTGGCGATCCTAGTTTTCAACAGAGATTTTCATTTAACCAGTTGATAGTACCCAATATTACCTCCCCTGAAATGTGCCCTGTCTTCTTACCTGCTCAACTTCTTTGTTTTCTAAAGATAATTTTAGTCCAAATTTGTAATTATGGTGAACAGCTCTGCACCTGATCAGCAACGGTTCTCCAACTTTAAGAAGTAATTCAGGTAAAGGTGCTGCTTGTCTTTCATTCAAATCTGCAAAATCAAAACATAGTCACTGAAAGAACTGTCACTTTGCCTGGAAAAGTGCTCAGTTAGTTCAACAGTTTTGACCTAATTTACAAGATTTGTACAGGACAGGGTTCAGCATAGAGCTTAGCTCAGGTCCCGTTTACTTAAAAACAGACTAATAAACCTGAATTTATAGATCAATTTATAATTATTTATAAATGTATATATTTGGGAACACTTTGAAGAGTGTTTCCATGCCCCGTAGTCCTAGAAACATGAAGAAAAAGTTAATAGATATTTAGCAAATGTAGGGCAAGACATTTTTTTTTACAGAGACTACAAATAGCTATTAGAATTAGGTTTTAAACATGTAACAGAGCAATCATATTAATTGTTAGATTTGTTCCAGTGATTATACAAACATATAACCTTATACAAACAAGTAGCTTAGCAAAGAAATTATGCCCAGGTGAGTAGTGCAACTAACTTCAGCAGCAGGATCCAGCTTGCATGTAAGTCAACTTAGAGGGAAGTTACCTATTGTAAAGAGTTACCTATTGTAAAGAGGCCAGTGCATTCTCTGCCCAGGTCATTAGCTGCACAGCACCATATATAAGTTTGAAATAATTCGTATTGTATCTTCTGTATGCCATCTATTTCCCCAGTTTCTTCATGCACTTTATCAGGGCAACTGCAATTACAAGCACAATTATTCATTGACTCATTTGGTTAACTTCAAGCAAATAAATCTGATAAATTTCCAAGCCATGAAACTATGCAAACAATAGTGGGAAAACTGGATCTTACATAGCTGAATAAAAAAGGAACTAGGAAAGATGAAGATAAGAAAAGAAAATGTCACAGCCTAGGCAGAAATATGAGCTGAAATAACCTGAATATGCTCAAACTGGCTCTTAGACAAGTAATGCTGTGACTAAAATCTGGACAAGAGTGAAATCATAGAGGCTGAGCTTTCATGCCTCATCTCTGAATTCCTGTGGTGGGAGCTGCTGCAAGTCCAGCAGCCCTTATGAGACCCAGATCCCAAAGAAATCCCAAAGACCTCAACAATCTGCAAAGAAAGGCATTGTTCATGCTATTAATAGAATCAATTTTATATATTAATAGAATGGGGGAAAAATAATTTAGCTCATAAAACTAGGGTCCATTTAACATCTTCCCAGCTCTAATATTTCATGTGAAGTCCCCATGACTGCAAAAAGGGAAACTTTGCACATATCTTTAAGAAGGGTAGACAGAAGGACCCTAGGAACTACTGACCTGTTAGCTTCACCTCTGTATCTGGGAATATCATGGATATTCCTGCCTGACCAACATGGTGATCTTCCATGATGGAGTAAGTGGACAAGAGCTAAGGATGTAATGTATCTGCATTTCTGTAAGGCCTTTAACATGGACTTCCCAAACATCCTTCTCTCTAAATTGGAGAGATATGAATTTGATGGGTGGAGTGTTTGGCAGATGAAGAATTGGTTGGATGATCACATCCAGAGGGTAGTGGTCAAGGGCTCAATATCCAGATGAAGATCTGTGACAAATAATGTCCCTCAGGGGTCTGTACTGGGACCAGTACTGTTCAACATCTTGATCAGTGATGTACACTGTGCACACCCTCAGCAAGTTTGCAGATGACACCAAGCTGAGTGGTGTGGTTGAAATGCCTGAGGGATGGGATGTGGTTGACATGTCTGGCTCAAGAAGTTTGTCTGTGTTCGACAAGGCAGAGTGCAAGGTTCTGCACCTGGGTTGAGGAAATCCCCAGTATCAATAATAGGCTGGGGTATGAAGGAACTGAGAGTATCCCTGAGGAGAAGGACCTGGGGGTACTGGTGGATGAAAGATTGGACATGAGCTGGGTTCAGTGTGCACTCACAGCCCAGAAAGCCAATTGTATCTTGGGCTGCATCAAAAGCAGCTTGACCAGCAGGTTGAAGGAGGTGATTCTGCCCCTCTACTCTGCCTTTGTGAGATCACACAGTATTATGCATCATTATGCAGTATTATGCTCAGCTCTGGGGCCCCCAACATAAGAATGACATGGGCCTGTAGGAATGAGTCCAGAGGAGTTGCAGCACTCCCAAGAGTGGATCATGCAGGGACAGGTTTTCAACCAAGCTGGCAGAACCTGTCTACAGAAATTCTGACCCCAAAGCTCTTCTTCAGTTATCTCCCCAGCTCACTATGCACAGTAAGGAGTACAAAGCCTTCCCCTTCTTCAGAACTTGGTGAACTCAGTCTGGAGATTCAACATGCATATAAACATACACCATACCTCTTTTCAGGTGTTTTGCAAAATACCCACTCCACATAGGGCTGGGGGTAGCTCTCAGATACGCATTCAATTGCATCTGATCCTTCCCGTTTCCTAAAATAGGGTTTGCCTGGTCTCTCTGTTAGGAAATAATGCAAGTGTTTAAGAATACTGAAAACATTTTGAAACAGTGTTTTGCTTATTTCATGGTGCATGAAGTTACAGAGATGCAATTTGTTTCAGGAGGTTTTGACACTGAGTGAATAGAAAATGATTCTGCCTTAGGGATATTGTGGGTTGGTCTCACAAGATTTTGAGCCTTGATTGCTAAATCACAGCTTCCCAGATATCAAAGCCTGCACCAAAGGATATTCCTGAGACTGAGACTGAAAGGTGTGAATTTGCTGTGGTTGCTATTCATTTCACTGGGAAGGAGCACAGATACCTTTCAAAGTAACATACCAGTCCTGTGCCCTTTGGTGGAGTATCTGTTGAGACTAGAAAGCCTCTGCACAAAATTGGATCCTTGCATACTATTTGGTCAGATCAGATACACCATGGAAAAACAAGGGGTGATAATGGCTTCTGATAACCAGCAGACTTCTCTAACCTGTATTTGTAACCTGGAGGGGGAAGAGGTTCCTAGATAACTCCCAGTCCCCTCAATCCATCAGGTGCAGACTTGGACTAAGCACATAAAATTAATATATTAAAACTGCTAAAGATCTGATTCAGAGCACTGACTCTGGCTTTAGGTCATTTTAAAATGAAATTAGAGCTTTCACACAGAAGAGGGACATCTTCTTTAGTCATTCTCCCATTGCCTGCAGGTGACATGCTAATCTAGTTGGTTGTATGATTCTAAGGTGAAACTAATACTTTTGAATTTTCAATTTCTTTCTTCATTTATGTTTTATAAACTGTGCTTAAAAGTTTTTATTTTTCTACCTGTAGAGATTCACAACTTAGTTGAAGGATTCCCATCTAGACGAAAGGATTTCATGAGAGATGAAATTATGATTAGTCACATGAGCAATAAGAATGCAATCCAAGCAATTGATATGGAAAAGATCTTTATCGAGACTGTTTCAAACCACTATTGCTTGCACACACAATATCAGTTTTTACCTCTAAAGCCTAATTGGTACAATAGAGAAGATAATGTTTAATTGAAGATTTAATACCCCATCCCCTCAATGAAGCTGTAAAAATTATGGTTGAGACATGCAATAGGCCTTCAAATGAAACAAGGAGAGACTGGAGATGACACTTCTGACACATGAGAGAGAAATATCAAACAGAGGAAATGCTTTTAAAACAAATAAAGAGGGAATAAAAACTGCTGATTCATCACAATTTATCAGAAACAGGGCAAGTAAGGATACTATTAAACCTTTCTCTAGAAGGCTTTGCCAGTCCTTTAGCTGCCTGGATGGACGTTTTCCTCTCCTTTCTTTGAAATTTCTTTAGCATTTTTTAATTTTAAATTTGGCCCTCTCCAGACAAAATTATATAGAATTTATCTTCTGTTAAAAAAAACCCAAACATGTCAGTGTGGGTCTATTTTCTTTCAATCTATGTCCTTGGACACGACTACTAAGGAACAGAAGTTTGAACTTTGTTGCAGCAGTTGCCTTTGCGTCAGAGATGTTCCTTGTGTTATTCTTGAGAAAATTCAATCGAATCTGTTCCCACTGTGGGCCTTTCCAAAAGTCACCTCACAGGTGCACTGTCATTAACAGCAGCTAAAATCTCAGCTTCTCAGGCACCCTTGTGCTGAGCAGCTGCAGTACTGATGGGTTTTACCGGAAGGATCAATAAACAAGGCTGGCACTGAGAAGAGGGACCTTGTCTTTCCCCTTCCCTCAGTGGTGACTCTTGCTGTCCCTGGAATTGTGAAAGAAGCTGTGAGAGAATTGCATGGACCCAGAGGCAGGCCCAGGAGAAGTGGCGGTGATTTTGGAGCACCAGAGACCAGAACATAAAAGGGATGTCCTGATCTGGTCCAGGTAATAGCCCAGCTGACAACACTGAGAATAAACAGGATAAGATGCAAGCAAATAAATCTAGCCCATGAGCTTTGAGACCATGCAAAATACACCCTCAATTTGTCCCTTCTGGCACAGAGGGAATTTCTCATAGGGGAGAAGAGAGCTGCTATGCATTACCATCTTTATTTGTTCAGTTGCAAGGTTTATTGACTAGCAAAAGCTAACTCTCATGCAGTCTGTAGTTTCAATTCAGCTCCAAGACCTATGGAAGTCTAGGAAGATGCTTGAAATGCAGTACCTGAGAGTTTCATTGCTTTGACTGAACTGGAGTCTCTCCCCTTAAACCTGTTGATGGAGAATGCCCTTTCGTCTTAGATATACTTACTTCGGATGAGAACAGGCACAACTACTGTGTAATTGCCAGTTTCACTTATGACTGAGAAAGTGTATTTTCCAGCTTGTGCTTCTTTTATTTGCGAAAAAGCCAAAGACATAACATATCTGTAAAACAGAAAGTAAAGCTGTATTTGTTAGCTAGAAGATAATATGCAGCTCACAGGATGTTAGTTCCTCAGTCTTGCAAAAAGCCTTCAGAAATACTATTCTTCATTATTTATATAAAATCCTTCAACCTGAAGTGTTTTTATCATGTATCTTTGTACAAAAGCAGCACATAGGGATTTAAAACCACAGGTACCACATGCTTAATGCTGAGGTTTGAGAAGGATGGACTTCCTGAGCTTAGGATAGCTGGGAGGTCCAAAGGGAAATGCTTTACCTACAGTCCCATCCCACATGTTTTGCAGAAGAACACAATAATCAAGCCTCAGGTTCCAGACCAGGTTTGGCTGTGAGAATTAGAATGTTGTTCCTGTTGTTGTTCTTGATCTGCAGTGTCACCCTATCAAGTCACATAATTCTTCACACCTCAGTTTCTTTGATTATAAAATCACAATTTTGCCTCACATGGGCACTGCAAAGCTCAAATTGATAAATGTCAGTCCCTGGAGGTCCCTATGCATGATGCTATACAAATTCACAGAACAAGCTTCTTCCAAACTATTCATGTATGTATGAGTCTAAATGACAATCAGTAATGTGCTGCCAGCTGACAACCATGAAGGAAGATTAAAAGGTTTAAAAAGATAATGCATAACATGAAATTAAATGCAAGCACAGTCACAGAAAATATTTGATTTGCATCCTAAAAGAAATGGTCTCTTAAAGGATCTTTGCATCAGTACATCCTTTGACTCACCGATTCTCTGAGTCCAAAGAAGGTTTACATGCTTTGCTTTCTTTAAAGAACCAGAAGCATGAAATTATATTAGAAATGTTCATTATTACTCTTATTTCAATATCTTCAAAGAGATTAACTTCCACATTTTTAGTTGGTTCATAGATGTTCTCTGTTCCTTGAGAATTCAAATAACACCCAAGATCTTCCAAAATGTTAGAAATCTGCAATGCAGGAGGACAGACTGTTACGTGTTTATTAGAAATTAAATTGATTTGCTTTTTTGCATTCAAATATTTTTAAAGGATGTTCTTCTAGAAAAGCTTTCATAAACTGCCACATAATGTTCAAATATGAATAGAAATCATACTGAAACAACACCATCATACATTTTTCTTGCTTTGTTTTACCATTTCTGCTGTCAAACTTATTCATAATATGTTGCATTCTACTGCACAATGAAACTCTATTGGATTCCAGTTAAATTATTTAATTCTGTTCTTTAACTAGACATCACAGAACAATTTTTTGCCAGAAACATGATAGTTTCCCTTAGTGATACACACTATTCTTTACTCTCATTTTTGTTTCCTTTCATTTAGAACCATAGAAAGACACAGAACTATAATACAACTTTTCTGTCTGCGATTTCAACACAAAGGCAGGGCCAGAACGCTTGGGTATTTTTTAGCATCCCACTGCTTGTCACTGCATCACCTGGCTAGACTGCTCCTCGACTCCTTTAGTGCTTTACTAGGTAAGGAACATTTGGCCTGGGCGCCTTCGCACCTTTCATTGTGTGTGGCTAAAGGAGAATTGAAAACAGAGGGAGAATATTCCACAGTCATTTTGAAAGCCACCAATGGATTTATGAATCTCTAAGCTCAGCTGCAGCAAAAGGTGGAAAGTAAATAGCTCCATCTGAAGACTAGTCCTAAATGTCTACCTACTTTGGTGGTGTAAGTGTAAGTGTATGAAAGGACAGAGTTCATTACATCCTGTGCTCTGCACTCTGCTTTGCTTTGGTTCTTCTCATTCATTTCTCCTTCTTTTTCCCTTCACTTGATCTGAGAAGCATTTAGAGATAGCAGCCATATTCTCCCTTGTTGGATACAAGGACATCACAGCTTTGGCTGCTGTACTTTTATTTGTTATCCAAATTTGTTATTTATTAGTCCAGGAATGAAAAAGATTCCATAAGACTACCTTGGAACAATATTCAGTAATATTCAGGCATGCTGACCTCAGCATGAAGGAATTGAAAAATCAGTTTTAGAGAAAAGTAATACTTATATATTTACACTTTCAAAGTATGAATTGTGACAAGTAATTACCTCTAACCTCCTCTAGTCGTATTTGGCATAACCCCAGTTATTTTGACTGTGACATCACCAGAGCCTAAAGGTTTAGGGTGTTGCTAACTTCTGGGAAGCCATTTCTAGAATGGACAGGAGTATTCTGTAAGCAACTAGTTCTCTGTTATATTACCTTGGGAGATACCAATGTCTCTGGTGATCCTGAACCTTCATCCTTCTGGCTGATTAAAACACACATAATCTCAGATGTATTTTGTTTTATTGCAGAAGTGAAAGTAACTGTTGTCATAACAAGAACTGTAAAACAGAAATAGAAAATGCAATCATGTCTAGATCTTTGCTCTGGGATAATCATCTTAGTAAAAATAAAATACAACAAAGCTGTCGAAAGATTACATCTTATAAAAAGAAAAGGAAAAAGGAATATGCAGATATATTGTATGCAATTGTATGCATTTGCAAATACTGCATTTGTGTATTGAAGCTGAGTGGAAGCACTATTTGGAGAAACTTTCAAAGGGACGGGTACATCACACTTCAGATGTATGTCCCATAATATTGCAGAAAATGTCTGAAGACAAAAGCCTCTATGTGTTCTGGAGGCTCCTTTAGAAACCACATTATAAAACACAGGCTCTCTCTTGCAGACCACTTCTGCATCTGTGTGTTGGAAAGGGCCTTGCAGCACCTACCCCTGCAGCTGCAGGTCAGCGTTTGCCTGGTATGAGCCAGAGGATGATCATGCACCATCCCTCTCATCAGCACTGAGGAGGTGTTCAAGTCAGAAACACTTTTCAAGCACTCCTGCTTTGACTTGTAATGGCAAAATAATGTCCTCCAACTTGCCTTCAGAGCCCATGGCTCATCCAAGGACTCAAGATCATGTCTTCCTTTTCCCTTCCATCCAGGACTGGCCCTATTTGATTTGACACACTGGACACCCTCCTGAGCCTTCCTGGTGTGGAACTGTGTACCCCAGCTCACAAGTGAGGTGCAGGTTAGATGCTTCTTCCTTTGAGCTGCCATTCACAGTCTTGAGCTCTTCCCCCTCCAGGAAGCAAATAAGGCAGCAATTCACACTATTTTGAGGAAAGCAGATGCAGAAAGTGGAGCATGAGGAAGAGTAAGCCCATGGCCTTCTCATCCTCCATACATCCTGGCTTTCTGATTATAGAGCCAGGGCAGCTCCTATCTCTGGCAGGAGTATTAGATGTTGTTTCTCCTTACACATAAGGAGCAGTGTGGGAAAGCTGCTTGTGCCTCAAAGGCATCATGTCTCTGGAATGTTACATGTGAGCCTTTCTACTGGAACTGCAGCTTGAGAAATCACCTTTTAATCTTAAAGGAGCTATATAGTAACCATGCTCACATCATTGCACGTAAGTAATATAAGATAAACAGAAGTAAGACTGAATAACTGGCAGGGTGAAATGTGTCTGATTTCCATTAATTCCCTAAAGCCAGCTCACAGCAGCACTGAATCATAAAATAACATATCTCTCCTAGTGACTTGGAAGATTTCTGTCCTCAGGTTTTGGTTTTCTGCTTTTCCTTCCCCCTAAACCCTCACAGCTCCTGAGATGGTTGGACATGAAGCAAGCTACAGATTTTAAAGAAGGAAAAAAAGTTAAATACATCAGAAGGTACTTGAAGGATGAAAGTAATGAGACTGTTTCTGCAGGTGATAGAAGGAGCAAAACTGGTAGAAGGAAGAAAAGAGCAAGAGTTGCTGCCATACCCTCTGTGATGTTTGTACCTTCTGGAGCTGCCTGAGCTCTAATCTGGCAACACTCTGACAATGTCTTCTGAGCCCTCTTGGCAAATATGGATTAAGTCTGAGTCCGTCATGTTCAGGTACCTAACATACAGTTCATTTTTGGTGCCACCTTTCCACAGCATACACAGGCAGTGGTCTGCTTTTACAGAGCTCTGAGGAAGATTCTGCCTGGCTGCCTGTCATCCTAAGAAAGGTGAACAGGATTTCTTTGTGAAGACATGTACCTCTCTCCATTAGCTATAGAGATAATGTTGGCACTTCTTGAGACAGTGAGTGCCAGAGGGCAGCCGAAAGGCAGGTATGCGTTAGTTATCTACACCAAGCATGCTGAATTCCTCCCCATGAACACAAACAAGGTTTCCAGCCCGCCCACTGGCCTTTCACCAAGTCCTTCTCTGCTCAGCTTTCTCCACTTCTGTTTGTTGGCCGCTTTACTTTTCACCCTTTCCAATCCAGAGACTGTCTGACCAGCTTACAGCCGGGGGTTTACTTAGCTGATGGAAACCCACCTATGTCCACTGATTTCTAAGATGCACCAGCTGAAACCACCTGAAAATAGGACCTCAAAAGTTACAACTTATTTGGCCTATTGAGCATTCCCTTCAGGTTTCTGATCTGCGAATAGTTTTAGCTTCTCATTGTACAAGCCAAGCCAATTTACCCCTGCCATTACTTCACCTTGATCACATTGCCTTGTCAGTTAGATGCCTAACACCACAGTAGGAAAGGGAAAGGTGTATTTAAACAGGGAAAAGATTTGCAGCTAAAAGCTAGGCAGAAGCAAACAGATATAACAACCAGACCACGAGCAGACATGCAAACAAGGTGTCTGATGAACTGGAATTGCATCTGTCAAGGATGGCATGTGGAAGCATATGATGGAAGAGGGAGTAGTGAGCTCCCTGATGCCCTCAGGTATAAGAAAAAATGGGACTCCTTGTCCTGTTCACTGCTAAAGCTTGTCACTGCTGTCCTCCACCTTTATTCCTGTGAAATGCAAGAAGGTTTTTAGAGTAAGGAAGAATACTTTGAACCTGAGATGATTCTAGCTGCTTTACAGTGAGAAAAAAAAAGGTTAATGTGATAGTCAGAAGTATTTACATGACATGGAGTGCTCTCAACTTGTGTAGGTCTTAGAGAAATACCTCACACTGACAAAACAGAAAATGAGAGCATGAATGAGCCTTTCAGAAAAAGTAGAATCAAGAAAAATACTGGGAAGTGTTAACACTCCAATTCACTGTCTTGATCTTTCAGCTTCTCACTGCCCTGTTCAGGGACTTCTGTTATAGTCTGCACATAAGTCATCCTCCCAAAAGCCCAAAGTAAGAATTGCAGAGACTAAAAGCAGTGAGCAAGGAATATCAAATATGTAGTGTGCATAATCATATTGTGTATTGTTGAACTGTAGTGAAGTTGGAATGGAAATAAATTGCTGCCACTGAACAATGCGTGTTTATGTCTGCTTTCCATCTTCATTATCTTTGCATAGGCTATACAAAAATATAGTAACTAAGAGAAATCTTGTTCTCGTTGAAGTCAGAAAAACCTCTAGTTGCCATAAAAACTGAGCCAAGATTTCATCAAGATGTGGAGGCACATACATGGGGAAATGCCTGTGCAAGTCAAGAGGTGGGCTTACATGTTATGGTAGTGACAAGAAAGGCCTGAATCAACTGAAGAGACAGCAAACCAAGAAGCTACGCTTAAGGTATTTAAGCTATAGGCTGGTTCACTGAATGGAACTGCTTACAAAATTTTATTTTCAGATGGGGAATGACAAAAGCAACCTTTGGAAAACTGGGAAAGCCTCTCCAAAATATGCTGAAAGCCTGAGTTTAGCAGAAAGAGAATAGCTGAGGAACTGGAACACCATGAAGCGTGAAGAGAAAACCTTTCTCTTCATATCGAGGGATGCAATCTTGTGGTTGTCTTCAGCTTGGGATTTTATATAGCAGTCAGGCCTTCCCTAGACATAGAAGATTCTTCCACTTCACAGCTTTGGAAGACTTATGTAAAGAAAACTGTGTTTAGCATCTTATTTGGCTTCTGACCATTTTCCTTGGGTGAGACTCTGGATCAACTTTCCAAAATATTTTTCCTGATCAGGAAAGCTAGAATGACCCTTTATTCCAGGGAACCTATAGTTCTCTCACATTCATATGCTGCCAGAAACAAATGTGTAATAGTGGTAACATGGAGGAGCCTAATACCCATGCATTATCTCTTAAAACCCCCACAACTTTGCATATGGCTGCCTTTTTCTCAAATCACTCCCAAAGCAGTGGATCCTGAAATGAGAATTTTACTCAATATAAGTAGGATAAAAATCACAGGGAGGCAGGATAGGTAGAAAGAGCTGATATGAAATGAATTCCTACCTTTTACCCCTATCTTATTTCTCTCCCATCAAACTTAACTTTTCTCCTTCCCCACCTTTCAGCACACCTTCTTTCCTTGGTGTCTTCACTGTTTCAGCTTAAATACTTCCCCAAAAATGCAACCTGTGAGTTCATTCTCAAATGATGATGGGGACAGAGGTGTTGATCTATGTTGCAGAATAATAACTGGTAGAACAAGGTTCAACAAGCAAGGTGGGTGACAAGACACCTCTTTTGTAGCTCATGCTAATTGTGAGTAGTTGCTGTAACACCAGATGGGGTACATCTAGGTCAGGACCAGTCATTTATCTGGTCTTACCAGTTAATTACAACAAACATCACGTGAACTGATTTAATTATTCCCAGTCATGTTCAAACTTGATTGAGATTTGAGATGGGAGGAAAAAAACACTATAGAATGTGGTAGCTCTTTGGGAGGGTTTAGTGGAAGAGAATCTCTAGATTTCAGTCACCTAGCAGGAAAGCAGTGAGAAGACGAGAGTAGAGGAGGCTGTGTGGGTTTGGAAAGTGCCTAATTAGGCTCTGTGCTGAGTAAAGAACTAATAACAAGGAGCAACACTGATATTACACATTGCCCTGTCACCTGCTAGTCTTGCTCCATTGCCTTCAACCCTCTACCTGGGTTATCTTCCCACCTGGATCCGCTGACAACGCTTCCACCACCCGAGGCTGTTCAGGCTGTGGCATTCACGCTGTTTCTTCCACTGGGCTCTTCTGCCCGAGAGAGAGGTCTCGATGCACGGAGGGACCGAGACCTACGAACATACGGGCACGGAGGCGCCCTGGGGTGGGCAGGCGGCTACCGCCAGGGGGCGCTACGGCGCCGCGCAGCCCCGCAGAGCGGGGTAGCCCGCAAACGTGTTGGAATCTTCTGTTAAAAGGCAGAAAGCTTAAAGATGCTGACCGTTCCTGGGAAGATCCCATGTCTGTCCTTGCATGGCACAGGCAGGATTCTGACTCGGTTCTATAGGTTTGAAAATTTAATTAAAAGTAAAAGCATTTTTGCACAAGAACAGCTCATGTGTATACGGTGAAAACTTCCTAGTCAGCAGAACACCTTCAAGTAGGTCATGCCCTGTTTATTATGGTGGTCTCAAGTGTTTCTTCTGAAGAGATATTAAACCAGAACTTGTCACAGTGAATAAACCATGTCTAATTCATCCCGTGCAAATGCCAGGAAAGGGCTTTGCTGGTTGATAACTTACTCCTATTGTAAAACTACACTGCCTGTGCCTAAGAATTTTGTTTTCCCTATCATTTCAAATCTATCTATGACTGAATCTAAAAGATCTTCTTTCAATGCATGAGAGAGAAGTTTGTTCGATCTGTCTCTGGAACATCACTGCCAAGAGCTGTCTATTCCAACAGAGTTTGCCACATGCAGCAGAGAAAATTGTCCACAAAATGATTTTTCATATTTTGAATTTTCCTCCTCTTTTCCTTAAGCTCCCCATTTTCAGGTCCCAGATGAAAACAGCTGCAAGAAATTTGCTCTTCCACATTTTTTTTTTAAATATGTCTAATGACTTGGCCACCATTTCCAAGAACTTTTCCTCTGTCTTGTCATGTCCTGACATATTTTTGGTACAAATTTCAGCAAACTTCATGTTTTGGACAAAATTGCACCTTTTGATCGTGTTATTTTCTCTCTTGGAAGAGGACTGTCAACAGCTCTGCCTATGGCTCATTGCAGCCAGCTTATAAATTACATAGAGATTTTAACCAAGAATAATTAAAATGGCTGAAGATTTCAGATAAGGTATCACAGTATTTTATACTCCTCCATCAGAGAACCAAACGAAAACTTCTCTAACAGAACAGGTAGCTGGGAGTCAGCAGACCATCTACTGTTCTTATGCTGATTAGTTACAGGTACGTTTGTTCAAGTGCCCTATGTAGTAAAAATTAGCTAATGATTACACAAAGTGCAGGCATATTTTTCACATGGTACTATTACATATCCAACTTTATTGACTACTTTTGCCATTTGCTTTATTGCAGACTGATATGCAGGTCATGCTCTGTGATTCAGATTGTGATGTCAGCATTCATTTAAACCAGGATGAATAGCAATCTAGTTTGATTTCTTTATGTACTCCATAATTTTTCAGACTTTCTAATCATATAACTGGCCTACTGAGTACAGGTTCCTTGTTGTTCCTCTGGGAATGAGTTGCTGTTAGTAAGGGATTATGTACATTTATGAGCAGCCCAACTGCTTCAGCTGTTGGAGGCTTCTTTGCTAAAAACAAACTGGCGCTAGCACATTGCTGCTCTTTGATTTATAGATTTGCTTTGAAATTACCCTTCTGGGTTCTGAGTCTGTGTCAGTAACTCATGGATTTTATCTGAAAAAAAAACCAACCAAAAGAATCCTTCTTAGCACAAAGCAAATGCTGAAGGCTGAAGCAAGCAAGACATTTAGTTCTGTTTTATCTCTGTCCTGCCTCTTCTGGTTTTTGTTTACCTGGTCTTGGGTGAGGAAGGACTGCAGGGTTGTATTCAAACCCTTATTTTCCTTTTATTTCACTAAGATAACTTCCTGTCTCCCTGTGAGTCTGAGATAAAGGCACTGCTTGAACAGCTGAACTATTGTTTTGTTTGTTATTATTCATTTTGTCTGCTTTGCATGGGCTAGCTGAATGAATGACAGCCCTTCCACAGGTCCCTCAGCTGTGATCTCATGGTGCCCCTCTGCTGAGGGTAGTGGTCAGAGGGAGCTCACTACAGTCCCTGCTGGTCTACCCACAGTTTGGGCCATTACAGCCAGGAAAATGGCTGAGGACAGGAAAACTGAGGATACCCCTTTCTGGGAAGTGGCTGAAAAGTGGCTACAGAGGCAGTGAACCTCAGCTGTCATGGCAACCTCCCTTTCTGAGGAAAAGCCTACATTGTGACTGGCTCTTCTGCTTCTTGCCCACATCTTCTATCCTCTCAGGAGAGCTGTTTCTTAACTTCCACATTACTCAGACCTTTACACCCCATGAAATACAATGGTATTCTGGGCCACACTAGGAGGGGTTTTGCTGGCAGGTAAAGGTTCTCTCCCTCAGCACTGAGAGGACACACCTGTGAGCTCCTTAGCGTAAGACACACTGACATACTGAACAAAGTCAGCAAAGTGCCACAAAGATGATTAAGGGACAGGAGCTTCTCTTCTGTGAAGAAAGGCTGAGAGAGTTGGGACTGTTCAGCTTGGAGAAGAGAAGGGTCATAGAGATCTTGTCAATGTATATAAATACCTGAAGGGAGGGTGCAAAGAGGATGGAGCCAGGCTTTTTTCAGTGGTGCCCAGTGACAGGACCAGAGGCAATGACACAAAATTTTTCGCCATGTGGGTGCCCAAGCACTGGCACAGGTTGCCCAGAGAGGCAACAGGTTCCATTGTCAGATATTCAAAAGCTACCTGTATAAGGTCCTGGACAGCTGGCTATTGATGGTCATCATGGAGCAGTGAGGTTGGACCAGATGACCTATAGAGGTCCCTTTTGACCTTAAACTTTCTGTGATCCTGTGAACAAAAGGACAATTCTGAGGGCAAAGTTTTGCTGGTGACCACAGAGGTCCCTCAGGAATCAGAAAGTGACATTGGGCTGTCTTTTTTCTTGACTGTTCTCTAGAGGATGTTTGCTCATGGAAATAGTATGTTCATGCCATTAGAAAGCTGGATAGACAACCATGAAGCAAAGCAAACAGGTATGTCTCATCTAAAGACATATGTAAGCTTGCTTTAACTCCTTAAAGAAAAAACAACCAACAAACTACTCCATGTGTAAGTACTCCAGTCTCATTCCCTGACACACTCTAACACTTCTATTGACATTAGTGGAATTACTAATTTCTTGCAAGCAAGGACCACTTTATTTAAACACCTAAAGCAAAGGTATGAGATTCCTGGCACCTCATTAACAAGGAGAAAAAGTTCTGCCTCAAAGAGAAATGAAAACAGATGATGACAGATAATGAAGTGATACTAGCAGTCATCCTGGTATTGTAAAACTTCTCTTTTGAATCAAAGCAACAGTTTCCACAGCTGAATGTATCCTTTCTTTCCCAGAAAAGGGGGTGAGGAGGGAACACTGAAGGCCTTAGTTGTGCAAGGGGGAAGGATAGACAAAAAGAAGAAGGGTAGAAGAGAATGGTTTTGCTAGAAAATACGAAAAGATAAAAATGAATCCAAGGTATTTGATAAAAATAGTAGTTGGTATTTGGTACCAAATTTGGGAAGAATGAATGAACCCCCCATACCAATTGTTCTTACTTGCATCATTATGAGGTTAGTGTTGAAAAAGAATTGCAATTCTCAAGCAGTTGTACAAATGTAAAATCCAACATATTCCTGAAAGAGCATGCTGTAACAATAAAACACTTTTCAGTCCAGCTCTTGTATCTCGCCCATTAGAAAACTTATCTACACCATTAAGCCTAGACTACAAAGAAAGGAGTAAATAATGTCTTACTTTTACAACAGTAACAGAGCTAATTATCCAGGCCATAAGGCAGCTTTTCTGTTTGTTTACCCTGTTCAGTTTTTTTCAGCAGTTTTTAAGGAAACATCTTAGAAAAAATATGGAGCCATTCCTTCCTTTGGATGGGACATAGGCACACAATGTTTATACACTTCTCTATCTGCCTAGCTTTCTTATCACCTTATTTGTCATAAAATACAGAAAAGAAGAGTCTACCCTTCAACCGTATCAGCAATTTTTAGGGCATTATTTGTGTTTGAAGGTTACAGATTCCTTAAGGAAGCATTTTACATTTAGAGTCCTAGAGCATCTTCTTAAACACATTTCTATTAAGATCACTAGGATTAAGCCATATGGGAAATAAGGCCTTCCTACCCATTTGAGAAATGTTATGTTTGCTGGCTCTGGACTGATTTTTTGGTTTCTATTTTCCTTTTAGGAGTGTATAATCACTGGGCTTAAACAGTCCTTGTCCTTTTCTAGTGTTACTATAAAAAATTGAAATTGCTTTCTGCTTTCACTGGTTATCCACTCCTGCTCTTCCACAGTTTTGCTCCATAAATGTTTTATTCTCCAATTTAATTTCCACTGCTGTTTGCTGGACCTGTTCATTACTGCCTTTCACAGCAGACACCTCTATGAAGTCCTTCAGAAAACCTCATAGAGAAAACTCAACCAGTTACACAAACCAGCTTCTTAGCTAACAGAGCAGAGCCTGAAAATTGGGTGAGTTTATGCCGTGAAGTTTCGAGTCTTTTGAAAGCTACATTTTAAGAAACCTGTGAACAAAAGGTGCTCTGTGCTATATTATTTTGGTGTTGTTATGGGAAGGAGTCTCTAAGGGGATGCTGCAGAAGGGCAGGATGTCCCCAGCTCTGCTCCACTGACAAACCTGCCTCCACTGAGCAGCCACAGCAGCACACACACATTCACCACTGGGCAGAGACATGGGGGTGGTTCTGGGACTCAGGCTGCACTCTGGGCATCTTCCAGCTTCTCAGTAGCTTGAAATATGGGTAACCTGGAATTTTCTGGTGAAAAGGGGTCTTGGGGGAATGAAGCAAGTGGGGCCAAACTTCAAGGAATTAAATCACACATGGTTTTAAATTGCATTTACTTTCACTGGAAAATAACTCTTTTCCTAAATAATCCTTTCAGATTCAGGAATCTTCAGAAGTAATACCTTATCTTCTGGTCCACAAAATACTTGGAGATAGAGAACTGTGAAAGTATGTTCTGCTGGGCACGACTGTTTCTTCGAGTAAGCAGACCATGTACTGGCCTTAACCAACATTCACAGCTAGCTTGCACCCAGGTTTTTGCATGTTTTGGGAAAGAGACAGGATCAAACTTGATTCCCCCTGGGGTGCTCATTGATTTCACCTTCCTGCCAGTGGCAAGACTTGGTGCCTGAACTTGTTCTGGAATGTTTGTCAGCTGTTTCTTCAGAGAGAAACCAGTGTATTGCTGGGAGATGGACAGATCCTGCAGGTGGCTGAGTCCCAAGTGTTTCTGGGGTTCTCCTGAGGAAGGATAGGTGTGCTGGCCCATCTGTTCCTGGGTCTCTGCCATAGGAATCTAATGGACATTTGTATTTTCTGTGGAGGGGTGCTCAAAAGTATTGTCCTATACTTTTTTGTGCAATCAGACACACCATTGTCTAATCCAGAGCTTGTTAGGGCCTGAGCCTGCAGTTCTTGCACATATAAAATTTCCTCTTATTTGCCAGCCACAGGGAGATCTCAGTCAGCATCTCACAGCTTCATTTCTCCATCGCCTGAAGTTGTGGATTTCACGAACAGCTCTCAGTAAGAGCATGTGCAACAAAATAAAAGGGAGCAAGAGCAGTTGCTAATGGAAAACTTCCCTCATGAGAAATGTCACCGAAAGTCTCTGTTCATCAGTAAATTCTCTAATTTGTAAAACACGAAACTACTACTAGTTCACTTCCCAGACTCCAACCACCCTCCCACATCATCCACTAATGCAAGGCTAGTTGTATGCTAGATAATATTCTCTTTAAACACAAGCTATTGCTTGGGATGACCAGAGAAAGTTAAGAACATGAGGAACTGGAATAGTGCTTTTAATGTATATAGTTGTATTTACATATATATTGTATTCTATATATTGCTTTCTAAAGTACTTGTGATTACATTCCTTGCTGCTGGGAAGCATTTATTTCCAGAAATAACACAGGCAAGATGCTTCTTCTTTCCTGCAACTTTTGCAGTTCTGAGACTAAAATTTAAAGACTGACGTGGTGCCTTAAGTCTACAGATACTGTGGAGATTCTCCTTTAGGTGTTATTACAGTTTAGCTTTTCTTTGCTGGTGAAGTGTTGCAGTTTCTGATGATTCTAGTTCATCATATGGGTATTCTCCTTCAAGTACACAAATACAAGATTTTATCTCTAGACAACCTATAGATTCTTAACAGGAACACATGCATATTTAAGATATTACATATAATTAGTTGGATCCTTATAATATTGACATCAAAGTTGCTTTGAAAGAGTGATCTGCTATACAGAGATGTATGGAGCTAGCAGTTCTCAGGCTTTCTGCTGTCAGCTACACATCTGATCCTTCAAATCCTAGCTGATTTTTATGTTCAAAAGATTTGCTGCTTTTTCCTGTAACAGCTAGCTTTACAAGAAGTAACACTGCCTCCTTATATACTTTGCCTTGACACCTCAACAGAAAGAGCATCAGTTGTCCTGGAGAAAATCACACCTTGGGGCTCTGACACCTTTTGCTGTCTCTTAGCCTTGCTGAAGTCTATCCCTTGCAGGGGCATTTGGACACCATCACATCTCAAATGCTAATAATTTTTATTTACTTTGGTATGCAGCCTGCAAGACTAGCAAAGCTCAGTCAAGAAGAGAACACAGAAACCCCTCTTTGACAGGGTTTGCTTAGTAGTAGTATCATCAGTCATGCAAAGCATGAGATCATAGAATACTCATTTTCATTTCTACTCCACCTTCTCTTCAAATAGCCCAACCTAGACTTTCAACCATGAATGAATAATATCTAACAATTGCTCTTTGAAGTAAGTATTATTATCCTTGTATATAGAGCTGAAAATGGACCACAGTTAGTTAAATAACTTTCCCAGGCATGCATCAGAACTGCATCAATCAGGAAAAAAAACCACTATTTTTTTCAGACCTGGATTTTGAATCAGCAAGATCATGTTTGACAGGAGCAAGACATTCATTTTAGAGTTAGAGAAGAATAGTTTCAGACATTTGAGATGTAAACAAACACTATTTCATTTTCTCTTAACAGCTAATTATTGGGAAGATTTTTGGTAGAGGAAATCAAGCTTTAAAATCCAAAATTCTTCCCTCTAACAAAAAAAAAATTAAAGGTACTTTCAGATATTAATATAATGCCTTCTTCTATTTAGGTCATTGAACAACAACAACAAAACCTGGTAAGATACAGATACATCATATTCCACTCTACCAAGGTATCTGATTAGCAGATTATTACCTGGGAGACTGCAGATATATTACTTAATGTGATCAGGTCAAGCCAGCATTAACACCAAGAACACATTTACACCAGGAAGAAGAAAACAAAACAATCAATATTCTTAAGTACTTTAATACTCTTATTTAATGCTCTTAAATACTTGAACAAGAAATGTGTCAGACGCAGTGAGAGCAAAAGCCAGGCTGGACTGGGAGAAACTAGGGTCATGGGAGGGAGAAGAGCATGTCCAGAAGAGAGGAGAAAGGTGGTCCAGAAAAGATGCAAGAGAAAATGGATAAGAAGTCAAAGGTGAAATAAAGGAAAGGTGTGAAGTGATGCACTGAGAGACTGGGAAATAGAAAGGGTTCAAAGAGAAGCATGAGGAGACTGTACCTGCTAGCTGAAATGTGCTTCCACCCGGGTGGCCACGGGGCCAGCCTGCTGCCATGGTTGCTGATGCCGTGCAGTCCCCCAGTCCCAGCAAGTGAAACCGAGTCATGCAGGTGGTTGCCTTAAGGGTGCACATACTGCCCGCAGTGAAACCACTTCTTCAAAATCGAGGTCCCGAGACCTCAGCCTGAAGGAAACACTGTGGTACAGGGAGAAGAGGGGCCTCTCTGAAAGCTGGGGAACATCTTCCTTCTGTCAGAGAATGCCTCTGCCAAGCCAAACAGCTGCCTCCACTCCAGCTGCTCAGTCTTTGCCCGTGTCTTTACCCCTTCACTCACACTTCCACACACACCTATTTTCTTGGGTAAATTTAGTGCAGCTGATTTTTTGCTGTCTCACCTCAATTCTTATTTTTGAAGCAGTTATAGTTTCTGCTTTCATGCACCAGCAATCTGCATAATTTATCTGAGTATTGATGAGGGGGAGAACAAGTGTCACTGCCAAGCTAAAGAGCTTAAAAAAACAATCCAAAGTTTGTGTGATTCCATGGGAACACCCTGCCGTATCTGTTATCGTGGGCTGAGGGAGGCTTCCTGTGGTGGGTGAGTGCTTGGTCTGCTGGTGACAGAGGACTTGCTGTGATCACCTCCGTGGGCCAACAGATGGGGAGCAGGTCTTTGGCATGGGGCTGTGTTTACATGAGGGGAAGAGGGAACTAGCACTGTCCACAAGAGGTTTATACTGAGCTACAGCTGCTCTGAAGTTGTTTTGCAAATGATTTGTCAAGGAGATAAAAATAAAGGTCTCTAGTCTCACCCTCAGACATGAGCCTATAGGGACACAGCCCCTCTGCCCTTAGCCTGTCCCCACTTGCTGCCTTCCTTGGAGTGTAGCATCCCAGGACCTGCCTCATCATTGTCTCCCAGTCACTGGTGCGTAAAGGGTGGAACCACCCTGCCCCTGGCTGAAGGTGTTCACCCCAGCGAGGCCTCTTGTTTGTATCAAGACAGGACATCACAGAGAAACAGGAAGGTCTCCCCAGCTTCTACAGCCCCATGTCACAGACCCAGGCAGAAAGTGGATCCAGTTTTAAGGGATAAGCTGGAGCATCTGCCCCATGATCCCTCAGGATACACTGGGGTATTCTTATTATTCATTCAACTGTTACAGTTTATATCTAAAAGTATATTTTATTACATCATTCAATCAGTTACAGTTTTACTTGCTAGGGACTAAGCATCCATTCTGCAATTGTACAGAACCTGGATAAAAAGAATCCCTAAAAAATAAATTCAGCCTCAGTAAGGTGTTCTCAGAAACCTGTCAGAGGTGATACCTATGTATTTTTATTTTTTTTACTGATACCTGGTAGATAGCTTCTTTTGAATTAGGGTAGAATAAATAAAAATGTAGATGGACTGGAAATAGATAGACATATCATAGGTAAAAGAGTCCACAGAAAATGTCCCATAGGTAATTGCAGGGACAATTGGGGAAATGGCATTGAGACCACCATTGTTAGCAAAGACAAGTGGATGATCTCTCACAAAACTGCCACAGAAGACTGGGACAATAGCATTGTACTCTGGTGCTGGGGACAAGTTTGTATGTGATGAAGTTCAAAGGAAGGAGCTGAAATTGTATGAAAACTAGGGAGGTACACATTTGCAAGGATTCAAAAACTGGGAAAGGAAGTATAGGATTCCACAGGCCCTAGAGAAATTATTGCAAGCAGGGAAATGTCATGCTGGCAACAAGATTTCCTAGCTGGCAGGTTGCCTTTTTGTTTTACACAGCCCTGATTGGTACTCAGTCCCAGCATGGATGAAGTTGGAAAACACCTCTGGCGATCACTTAGTGCAGTTCCACGTTGAAAGCATGATCAGCTAGCACAGGTTGCCCCAAAGCACATCCAATAAGGTTTTAAATATCTCCAAGGATAGAGTCCACAACTCCTCCAGGCAATTATTCAGCCCTCAACCACCCTCGCAATAAAAATGTGTTGCCTAATGTTCAAGGGGAATGTCCTGTCTCAGTTTGTGCCCATTGCCTCTGATCCTGTCACTGGGTACCACAGAAAGGAGTCTAGGTCCCCAACAGATATTTATACATATTGGTAAGATCCAAGACTCTTTTCTCCAGGATAAACAGCCCCAGCTCTTTCACCCCCTTCTTGCATGTCAGATACCCCAGTCCCTTAACTTCTTCATGGCTCTTCACTGGACTCACTCCAGTAAGTCCACGTTTTTCTTGTACTTTCTTGTATCCGTTTCAACACCATACCTACATACAGGTTTTGCCTTCAGAAAACAGGGAGTAGACAGTTTGTGTTTCTGTTCTGAAACTGCTAGACATCTACCCCAGCTACTTACTGCTCATAGGCAGTTGGGTGGCATGGCAATGACCTGTTCCAACACTTACATACATACTAAACAAGTGCCCTTTGATTTAAAATTGGCAAGTAAGTAAAGTGCTTTGTTTTCTCTTCCACTTAATGCATTCAGCACTGGAAACTGCTGGGATGTCATTGAAGATCTTACACTTTTTTGTGCTTGAGACAAGATGAAACTAACACTAACTTTCTTAATCATGAGACTGTTGTTGGTGATTCAGCTGATCTGGTACCAGAAGTCTCAATCCATATGCCATGTTTTCAGTTGAAAAGCTTCTGTGAAAGATGCTATCAGCTAGGACAGTTCATGTCTATTGGATGGAAGCAAAATAAATTTATAAAATCTGGCATATTGGCTTATTCCCAGAGGTGCTGGACTGAGGGTAGAGAGGGTTAAACAAATGTGTCATACACATGTAAAGCATTCTCCTAAGTGAGTAGGCTGGGTTGGGTTTTTTCCATCATGAAAGAGTGCTTTCTGTTACCAAGCATTTTATCCAAGTTATGTCACACTATGGTTGGTCTTCACTGCACCAGTTAGGTAAAGCCAGCTCCAGTGGGAGTAGCCACATGACAAGAAACTCTCTAGCTAAAATGTATGACTGGATTACTAGCACAGTTACACTAGACTTATATTTTAGTGCCTGTACTAATATGAACTCTAGCTTAGGGCTAGACCTCTGTCTTATACATTATTAACATAGGTGTTAACATACATTTTGAATGTAGGTGTTAGCAGGAGCACTTCAGGGTCAGCTCCTGATTTGCTACTTGATTTGAATTCAAGACTTCACTGAGTGGGAATGAATTTCTTTTTGCATGTAAATGGGAGTTGAGTTAGGAGCAACATTTAGTTTCTTCCAGATGCTGTTAGTAAAGACAACCGCCTAGTTAGGGACACATAGGTATTGCCACAGCAGGTTGGTCCTGCTTATTCAAGCCAATATCCTGACTGCCATATTAGTAATTCTCAAACATTTTAAAGGAAGATCAAAAAGCCCCTTACTTTTGTGGAACCATCTCCTCAAAGAGTGGCAATTTCCCTTAGACTTCAGGCAGCAGTTGATGTATATCCTGAACTATCAGGCTCTATTACTCTTCCTTCAAAAAAATAAATGAGCAAAAGCTAAATTCTTGTCTAATATTACTGTGGACTCTGATCATGCTTGTATTTTTGTAAATCTTGCTAACCTTTTTTTTCTTAATGATGCACTATAATGATAGACTTTAAAAGTTAAATTCAGATTATTTGAAAAGTTTTTTTTAGAAGCATTTCCTTTGATCCATTTCAGTAATATTAAGCAAGGCCAGTTTTGTATGTAGAGATAATATCTTTTAATAGACCAACTGGCACTGTTGAAAAAAAGTGTTTAGGCATTACTTTTTTCAACTACTTTGTAAAACAAGATTCCTACCTACAAAACTTGTCTTGCCTATGCCTTAAAAAAAATTAAAATCACAGCTACAATAACCCTATCCCTCAAAAAGTATTATTATTCATTTGCATTATCTGATGCTAGCCTGCACTTCAGGATCTGTTTCCACATGATTTACTAAACATGTTAATTTTGGGTCAACACAAAGAGAAACTATCACTCTCAATAGCAGACGTGGCCTTCTCAACACTGATTTGAATGTTAGGGGAGAGCTATTTGGCATTTGCAACCTGATTCGGCTGGAGAAAAGAGCTGTTGGCAGGGATTTCCTTCCCAAAGATCCTACTTCCCTTCTTCTCCCCTTATTTTTCATCTCATAATTAATTCTGCCTTTATGTCAGAGCTTATACAAATTCTGTCATTTGGCTATTTCTGGGTTGGAAAACACACCACAGTTATGGCTTAGCTACAAAGTGGGACAATACCCAGGGGTATCTATCTGTTTCTCCTTTGTCTTGCTCCCTGGATCTCTTGCAAAGTAAATCTCTGTATGTGTTCAGGAGAGGAATGGTAATGCTCTCCATACAGATGCCAGCTTCAGTTAACAGGGGAACTAGTTTTGTGGAAACAGGATAACATCTTCAATCACTAATCTGCAGGCCTGTCCAGTAAATCTCCTTGCACTGCACCAGGTAGCAGCGCAAGCTGAAGCAGATAGGGAATGGCCAGCAGGACTCCTCAGCTCTCTGGCTGACCAGCAGCAACAGGCAATAAAAACAGAATTCTGGAGGGGAACACATGATTAATGAGAAGGTGTCAGGCTCCTACATACTCAATAGCTGCAGGTCAATCTTGAGGCCAAGTCCTTATACATAGTGAATAGAAATGAAGAGGCAGAAGAGATGAGAGTTTACTGGAGCCATAAAAAGAGGTTTACGCCATCTTGAGCCTCTTCCCATTATTGATGCTGCTCTGCTGGCCAAGAGAACATAGAAAAGATGAGGAATGCTTCCAAACTGGTTTGATGCTTGGATCAGGTACAGCACTTACACCAGACACCCTTAGGATGGTACCACACATTCCACTGCTACCCGGGCACTCTGGCTTGCAGGATCACATGGTACTGCCCAGTCTGCTATCTCAGCTCTGCCTGCATCCAGTGGGAATGTTTTCAACCCAAGCTACAGCACGCAGAGAGAGAAAATGTGGGTCTTGTACACACAAGCCTTTTTGTGTCCTTGTTCCTAACCTCACTGAGTATATGTAATATTAGACGTATGCATAGATCAGCAAAAGAGCTGTGGGAAAAGCAGATTCACAAGGCTGAAAACTCAGGTTAAAATACACTTCAGCAATGGGAGTGGCTACACAACTGAAGTCTCCTTGGAAGAATTCATTTCATGTTCAACCAGTTTACCCAGAAAAGGTATTACCCTAAGTGTATCAAGAAATCTCTTGTAAGATAACTTGATACTATTAAATCCATAGTAAAGCTCTGGATAAAAAGGTCCACAAAGCTTGGGAAAGCTCTGGGTGAAAGCTGAGATTTTTCTTCTCAAACATCCTTCTGCAGCCCCTTCCAACCTTTTCACACGCACACATAACTTGTCCACACAGTCCAACCCTTCTGAAGGGAAGGGATATTTTTCCAGAGGACATGATACATGGAATAAGTGGGGATAGACTGCTGATTACCAGACTTCAGCAGAAGGTGATACAGGGTTCTTCTTTTCCTCCACACCTGGCATTACCTCAACCTCCCATTCCCCTATTTGTATCCATGCATCCCAAAGGCTCCAGCTGCGCTGTGTTGGCATCTTCCCAGGGCATGGATGAGCAGGTTGAAGGGAGAGAAAACAATGCAATCACAGGCTCTCCCTTTCTCCACTGCAGCAGCTGAGGGGAGTGCCACCGGTGTTCACTGGTGTGCAGCTGTGCACAGAGTGAGGAAGCCCTTGGTTTCACTCCTCAGAGGCATAATGCTGATGCCAGGGGCCTCACTGATACACAACCATGTAGCATGGTGGGTGCCTAAGCTACAGCAGCTAGGACTGCCTCTGATCCGTACACTGATGCAAACCAACTTCGGTTGTCAGAGAAGGCACAAGATGCGACATTTCCCATGGTTGAGGAGTTTATGAGGACTGTCTTCACTGTGGAATCCACTGTGGTTTGTTTGAGCTCCTACCTAGAGATTTTAATGGAAAACCCAACAGGACTTTCCCACCCTTTTGCTTGCTTTTCTAAACTTGCAGGAACACAAGAAGCTGTGAACATTTTGCCATACCGTCAAAAGGAAGAAAATGATTGCTGGAGAATGACAGAAAGATGATACTCTCATCTTGTTTTCTTGGGATACTAGACTGGAACTGGAGCTCTGGCTCTTGTAGCCCTAACCTATTCTAGTTTTCTGTCCAACCTTCTTTTGCAGAGCAACCACCTTTCCCCCCACCACCCCATTCCTAAGCTTGGAGAGGCCACTATTCTGGCTGCACAAATAGTGATCTTAAGATTTCAGCTTAAGGCCCACTTACTTCTTGAAGTCTTTAAAGACTTTATTTGAGGAAGAAAGACTTCGATTTGTTCCAATGTGACATTTAAAAGCTCACTCTTTTTTCAATTTATTTTTGTACAAACTGTCAAAGCATCCTGGAAGCAGGCCCTGATTTTCTTTTCACTTTTACTAAGAGAGAAGACTATGACAGACAAAAAAGTAATCTTAATTCTACAGCAAATGTTTTTCTTACCAAAATAATGTCAAGTGTACTTTAACATATGCTGCTTTTTTGTCTACATATACATCACTTCAGCTGCACGAGCTATGCCAACAATTCGACTGAGGAAAAATTAATGAAACATCTTGAGTAGCTTTGCAAGGGAGTCACTGAAAATTCACATCACATAATTCTCCACTCTCAGAGGAAAACACTTCAAAAGTCCCACTAAAAACCGCCCGCCCCCCGATTCGACTTCAGGAGAGAGCGAATCCCACAGGCTGCCTTCCCGTAATCCCAGCCGGCAGGGAAAAGACAAGCGTGCTGCTGGGTGCCTACAACAGGAAGGAGACACATGGATCTTGAGGGGGCCATCGGTTGGGATCCCGCCGCATCACCAGTACTCTGCCCTCTGCCCGCGAGGGGAACGGCAGCACTAGCGCGGCGGCCCCCGCGGGAGCCGAGCGGCAGCAGCCCCCAGCTCGGGCTCGAGCGGAGACCGGTAGCCAGGCGCGCCGGCCGTTTGCCCCTTCAGCACGGGCGTTACCGGAGGACTGGCTGGCGCTGCGCGGGACGGGTAACGCCCGGCCGCTAGAACCCGGCCAGCACGGCTGCACAGCCGCTCCGCCACACACCTGCACCTCCACAACCCCTGCCCGCCGCTCTTCCGCCCGCAGCACCCAGCGGCCCGGCCCCGGCGACACTACCCATCATGCCCCGCGCCGGCGCAGGCGCGCCCGAGCGGCCGCTCAGGAAGAGGAAAATGGCATAAACAACCCCGAGCGCCGGGACCACTGAGGAGGTGGAGGTGCCGCCGCCCCCGCCGCGGGCCGCGCGGCCCCTTTAAGAGGCGCGGAGTCGCCCCCTCCTCCCCCTTCCGCAGCCGGAGCTCGGGGTGACGGCGGTTCCCGCGCCCCTTCCCCCTCCCCGCCCCCTCCCGGCCGCCCTCCTTCCCCATGGTGCCGACCCCGGCGGCGGGGCGGTTGCCATGAACAGCAGCGGCCTGCCCTGCTCGTCGCCGTCGCCGGTGGTGGGGCCACCGCCTCCGGCGGCGGGGGTCGGCGTGGCGGGTCCGGCGGCCGGCGGGGCGGGGGCCGGCGGCGGCGGCGCCGTGAAGCTGAAGTTCTGCCGTTACTACGCCAAGGACAAGACCTGCTTCTACGGCGAGGAGTGCCAGTTCCTGCATGAGGAGCCGGGCGCCGCCCCCGGGCCCACCGCCCCCCTCGGCGGGCTCCCGCTCGGCATCCCCTCGGCCGCCGCCGCCGCCGGGTCTGGGTACCCGCCGCACGGGGCCAACTCGGGCCCGGCGGCGGCGGCGGTGGGGCCTAAGAAAGCCGAGCTGGGGGCGGGAGGCGGCGGCGGCGGCGGGGGGCTGGATGGCCCGCGGCTGGCGAGTGAGTGCGGCGGGGCGGCCCGGCGGTGGGGTGGGGCGGGGGCGCTGCCGGGAGCGGGGCGGCGGGGGGCGGGCGGTGCCGCGTTGTTCCTGCTCCCCGACACGCTGTGGTGCTACCGGAAACAAATAACAACAGCCATGGTGGCGGTGGTGGTCCCCGGGTCGCCCGCCCCACCGCCTTGCCCCCGGCTTCGGCCGGTGCTGCGCGTCGTGGTGGCCTGTCCCGAGCGGGCGGGACGGGGCTGTGCCCGAGGCACGTAGCGGGGACCCGGCCGGTCCTGACGGGACAGAGCGGGCAGGTGTGTGTGGGAATGGGCTCCCCCCAGCAGGCTGTGGGGGCACCGGGGCTGCTGTAGATTGGCCGGACTTCCGTGCCTGTAGTGGGGCTGGGAGGAGGGCGGTAGCAGTGAGGCTGTGCTTTCGGAGGTAGTACATTTGGATGGGCTCTTCCTAGCAATCTCTGTTGTTTCAGGTCTTAGAAGTTTTAAATGTTCCCACTGAAACATTGCATTAAAAATACATAAAATCATCTTGTAACTAGCTATATATATATATACATTGTCTGCTACTGTGAGCAGGATTTGCTTAAAGGTGTTTCTTTCCAAGGCTTCTTCAGCCTTCATAGAGATCCCCTTCTCAGATGGTGAGAGTTCAGGTCGCCCATGTGCCATGCAAAGTGGCATTGCTGTTACTGGCTGGTTATGCATCTTCCTAATGGTGCGGCCCAATAGTTAGATGTTGCAGTAAACTGATTTGAATAACCATTCGTTTTGTAGGTAAAGCAGCACTTGGCAGCTAGGAAAGGATGCTCCTTCAGAAAATCATGCCACTTTTAATGGGTATATCAAGCTTGGTTGCATTATTGATTGCTGTCATAAATCTGGTGTTTGTTTACATGAAATCACTCAACTACTAAATGGTCACAGCAGTGTTTTTTCTGAAATTAGCATGCAACCATGCTGAGCATCCTGCATGTAGGCTTTTAGTGCTTGATAAGTGTTTCAAGAACCTGCAACTGCTGTTTTGCCAGGTGTGGGTAGCTTGTGCCACTGAGGATTATTACCTCTCTAACTGGTAGCTTGTCAGTGTGTTACATTAACCCAGCACTATCATGTGTACCCTGCCAGGAGGAGCCTGTAATATAAAATTGCTTAATACTTTCTATTAAAAGACAATGTTTTCAGATTTTGATAGTTTTGTCAAGCTTCAGTTCAGGCTGAAACCTTTCTTGCACTTTTTATTTTTTTACAGGCAGAAATATCTTAGGTCCAGTAGCTATAAGTTGATTTTTGTTAGTTTTTCCTTTGGACTGAATTAGGCACAAAAATACAGTTTTCCTCTATGTGAAAGGAAATCACTAAAATCCATTAAACTAGGGGATTCATACTTGGGGAGAGGGTGTAGAATTTGGCTTGGAGGTAAAAGCAGGTTGTTCTTGTAAGAAAGTTCTAAAATTTCCCCAAGCCGTAAGTCTAAAAAAAATCCCTCAGAATTTGTGTGTGCTCAGAGGTTGGTACTGCTGAAATGTGAAGTTAATAGAAAAACTAGCTTCTATTGAATGTTTCAGAGGTTTAAAACTGCACAGAGCTCTTTGCAGTTGCACCCATTATGAGGAGCAAGGGCACCAAGAATGGATAAACCCACTTTGGTGTTATCAGTGATTATGTGCTGGGAAAGTCACCTCCCTTTAAGTTATAGGAGCCAAAAGCTTGGACTGGTAGAAGTTATTACAGGAAGGAACTAATAAGCAAGGAAGAGTAAGGAAAGGAAGGAGAGAAAACATAAGTTGAAGAGCTAGGGGATGGGCTCAGTCTCACTTCTAAGCTTCCTTGCTTTGGTATACATTTGAGAAAAAAATTAAAAATCTAAACTGCATCTGTAGAGGTACTGGCAAGCTAATTTCTCAAATCCTTACTCTGCTGATGATCCAAGGTGTTAACAGTATGATTGCTATGTGAATGGAATGAAAATTTTATTTCTATGGATGTAGAAAGTAATACACTAAGTTGTATTAAATAATAAAATTCTGAGTTTAAGAGCATGAAATTGGTCATTGCCAAAAAAATTGCCTGCCTGTACAGTCTCACAGACTGTTTTCCCTAATTCAGAATTGTTAGTCTTCAGTTATATGGCTGTGGATGCTACCTTCTCTTCTTCCTACTTCACTGGACCCCAGCCTTGTTCAGTGCACAGAGCAGATAATGCTTATTGGCTAATTAACTTTGTAGTCATATTTATTGTTAAAAGTGGGTCAGTGCCTCGTTCTAACATGTGTGTTACTCTAATCCCTCTTTGAGTACAGGATTATTAATTTACTTACAGGTTTTTCTGTGGTAATCACAATGGCTCCCCAAATACCCACTTATTTTCACAACATGAGTGGTAGGAATGTTGAGTGATGAGGAGAAGGCGACCAGTGAAAATACAAAAAATGCTCTGGCAGTATTTCAATATGAGGGTATGAAGTAGAATGAGCAGGGCACATCCTCAGTGCTAACTAGGAGAAATTTCTTGCATGACATGTGGTTAAGCTGTTCTGTGCTGTAGATGTTTTGGATACTTACATCTGACAGGGATTCCAAAAGTGATCAGATATTCTTGGAGGAATACTCTGCTTGAGATTATTAAGTGTGAAAAAGTCATCTCTGAATTGGACTCTTCTTCCCCTACACATGGCTGAGGGCCCGCTAGGAAATCCTGCTTTATCCTTGCTTCACAGTTATGCTTTTGTCGATGTCTCTGCTGCTGTCCAGTGTCAGAGATGAGGTTGCCTAATATTGCTTTGGCCTGACTGTGGGTTTTCATGTTCTTGGGGAACGAGTTATGCTTTTGTCAATGTATCTGCTGCTCTCCTGTGTCAGAGATGAGGTTGCCTAATATTGCTTTGGCCTGACTGTGGGTTTTCATGTTCTTGGGGAACGAGCACATCATGGTGATGAGCTCTGTTTGCTCTCAGAAAATGGTATTGCTGCCCACCACCCCCAAATAACTTGACATGTGTATCGCATATGTTCAAAGTGCCATTCCTACTTCTTCCTCTAGAGCTGTGAGTGCTCAGCCTTCTGCGTGGCTCACCTTCAATGTGTAAGCTGCCAAAATCTGCCCATGCATGTCCCACGTGTCACCCCAGTAAGCAGCAGTGTCAGTGGTGCTGGATCCAAGAAGGCTGTAGGAACAGAGGTGGGGAAATGACTGATGCTTGGTATTTAGGGGAAAATATGTGGTTGATTAATAGGATTGTCAGAAACAGCCCAGGGAAGAATTGGTAGGGGGTATAGTAGCATGAAAAATTTCTCTTCTGATATCTGCTCTCTGTTCTCTCTGGCACTTTCCAACTTCTGTAAGAAGCAAAGCAGCAGCCCACTTTGCTGTACACTCGTTCCTGTGATACTGTCCCTTTGTGCTGCAGGGAGATTCTAGAGGAAAAGGTCATTGTGGTATTGAAATGTATCATGTCTGTACACAGGTTGGACAGGTTAAAGTTGCACAGGCAACTGCAATTGTATTTGTTAGCCTTCAGGTAGTTTTAACAGGTGCAGTATTGTTTTGAGTGTAGACTTCATATGTAAATAGATAGGAGCTGAAGTATGTCTCTAAACATTTGTGAACTTCCACCCTGCTTTTTTTGCCATAGAGCATATGGTACATAGTACTCACTCCTCTTGCCTTTGGTTCCTGTAAATGTGATCAAAACACAAGAGGCGTTGAGCTAAGGAGTTCCCGGTGCTCTCCAGCTCCGGACCGCAGCGGCAGCATCTGTGGGTGGGCTTCGCTGCTGGCGGCGGAGCTGGCCACTGCGGTGCTGCTGCCCGCGATCCCCATGACAGAGGTTAGCTCTCACCTTTTCCTCCGAGATGTTTTCATCTGGTTCTCTGCCAGAAAGCCTTTCTCGGAGTCCTCCTAAGAAATCTGTAGTCAAAATATTTCTGTGAGTTGGCTGCAGTATTCCCCAGAGTGGCCTTGCTCTGGGGTTCTCTGAAGATACCTGGGAAAGCCTGTCTGTGAACAGACTTCATTGCCTGCCTGTCAGAAGGTGGAAAGGTCTTGGGTTGTGTTGAGTTAGCCTAATAAAAGCATGATGTTTTTGCATCCCACCATCCGTGTGTCATGTGGCTGGTCATAGCACTAGTGGATAGTGGCCCCTGCTGTAGGAGCTCTGTGTGCAATTGCTTGGTGGTTAGCTTAAGTGAGCATTACACTGTACGTTTTGTGAAATCCATAAATGCACTAGGTTTGGAGTGAAAGACTTTTGTCCTGCTTTTTGAAATGTGTTCTAAGTCTTTACCAGTCCATTCTTTTGTAAACAAAATGAAGCAGTGGATAGAGGAAAAAATGATAAGCTATTCAGCAAAACAGGTACTAAAGATAATCTGTTGCATCTGTTGGATTACACTTCTTAATGCAATGTAACAATGGTTAGGATTATTCTAAATATGGATTTTTCTTATCTTTGGTAGCATTTAAGTATTTACAACTTGAAATACTTGGAAATGGACAGTTATCTCCAACTTTTAAATATAAGTATAGTTGTGGTATTTCACATACTGATTACTTTTCTCTGGGTTTGTTTCTTCTTCACTTGTAAGCAGAACATAGGCACTATAGTAAAAGTGTGTGGTTGAGAATTCTTTTTCCAGGCTTGTTTGTACTTTTTGCAAGTGATGCTGTATTAGTTGCTGTATGCCTCAGTTTTCTTTTTAGAGAGATGTTTCCCCTTCCAGTTTTCCTGATGTCTTTTCCAGGTGTTGATAGATGATACAATTTCATCTTGTTTTCCTCTGAATATTTTTAAGAAATGGGGAGACAATTCTGAGAATTGAAGAGACATTTGAGACATTTGAAATCAGAGACAACGGAGAATTGAGGAGTAAAAACAATAACCAGTTAGAGATGCATGGGAGAAAATGAAAATTACTGATTTTGTTTAATCACTTTGTCTCGTATGTCAGCTCCAGGAATTCGGAAATGATAGACTTGTTTTTCTTTTTCCTTTTACGTGTTTCATGTGGAATTGAAATGGCGAGGAAAATTAGTAGGGGAAGCTAAGGAAAATGAAAGGCAAGAAGGGAAAAAATCTCAGTCTGCAAAGTGATACGGGATTTTGAGGGGCAGTTTTAGCATATAAAATTTTTCTTAAAAATTCACTACTAATTGGCTTTGAAACTGATTGTGCCTGTTTAAATACTTTGTGGGTTTTCCTTGTTGTATTGGAAATAATTTAAAGTCCGAATATTCCACAGGAATTACAGATTCCTGAGGAGTACTGTGATTATTTGTTTCTGGTAGTACCCACCCTGTGTTGGGTATTGAAGAATGTAAAGAAAGCACTATTACTGTTGTAACTGTTTTTCTGCTTCAGAAGTAAAGATGAAAAGGAGTATGTGGGGGGATAGTTATATTATGTGAGCAAGTGCTATATATTGTATCTTAATAATTTGAGGTTTTGTTAATGTGTTTTTAAGATACAGAGCATCCCCATTCAGTTTATATCTAGCAGATGTTAGATAACTGATTTTTTGTAGGTATCACTGTAGGAGTGGGCCTTCAGGAAGGATTTGAATGCCCAGAAAATAGTGACCTTGGGGACCAGCTCAGAAAGAGTTCCATGTGTAAGGAACCACCTAGAAGCAAATTTAGACTGCTACGGGAAAAGTGGACAAATGGTAAGTGAGGGTTGGGTGATAAACACAGGTAGAAACACTTCTCTAGAACCTTCAAAGTAGAAAAATGATAATCTTGGTGCTGAAGCACCTGATGAAAAGGGGGTCAGTGGAGGGATTTAGATAGTGAGCTGTTTGTTTCCTCATCTGTTACTTTATAGTAAAGATGCATTACACTGCCAGAAAATGGTCTGGTGAATAATGTGTATTGGAGAGGAGTTGGAGTAGATCATGCTTTGTATGTGTGTGCACGTGTGTGTCTGTTCCATGAGTCTTCCAGGAGTTAAAAAAATTCTGATGATTGTTTTGTCTGAGCTTCAGAGATATTTTGTGCTTAGAACTTATTTGTATTTTTTTTATTTTGCTTCCTAACAGCCTTTTACTCCTGACAACCAAAAACCAAAAAACAAACAACTTGAGAATAGAGATTTAGAAACAAAGTACAGATATATAAAAGTGAGAGTAGGGACATGCATTGTGCAAGCTGTCATCAGGTTGGTTATCTGTTATGCAATTCCTGTAGTCTGTGGGTAGACTCCTGCAACTTCATTTGTTCTAATGCAGATATAGCTGGCAGGAAGACCTTTCTTTTCCTTTCTTTTATGCATTCTCCTCTGCTGGTGTGAAAAATGTCCTAACATTCTGTTCAGGTTATCTACACACATTCCATACAACTACTTATAAAAAAAAGTTTTAGAAAGCTATTAAAAACCAAAAGCTTAAGCATGTATGTTTTGAGAATTTTGATGCAGTTTATTAAATAATTCAGTGCAATATGATAGGAATTGTGCAGGCTTTTGGAGAGGGTTTGCTTGGTGAGCTATGATACTAAGTAACTGCATTACTTTGAATTGCTGTTTCTGATAGCAGAGTAGCTCTGACTTTTGAAAAAGTATGAGTTTTCATTTGTGTTATTACTGTGCTTTTGGACTTGGTGCATGAGGGGTCTGCTGCTCAGGACTGTGCACTGAGAGTTTTACAGAGCAAAAGGATGGCACCTGTTGGCGTGGGTTTTTTTTTTAACTTCTTTATCAGATGCTTCTATGATATGTGAGATAAATTTAAAGAAAAAAAAAAAAGCAAAACCAGAAGAGCTCAGTCATTTACTATTACAGTGAAGATTGCTGTTTTCCTTTGCTTGCCCATGAATATCTCCTCGCCTAGTGGGAGTGTTTGTAAATAAGGCAGCATTTCCCAAACTGTTTTGCTTCCTGTCTGCATTTCAGCCAACTTGGTTCATTTGTGCTGCCTGTCCTCATATTGCACTTTCCATCACGGCATCCTAACCCAGGCATGTGCTTTTACTTTTGCCTCTCGTGCCTGGGGATGTTGTTCACTTTCTTTGTTGTCTCTATTTCACTGATTCCCAGCCTGTGTTTCAAAAACACTGCATTAAATGAGAGAGACAGAAAAACACCAGAGAATCCACTTTCCTAAACAAGTTGCAACAGTAGCAGCACTGTAGTGAAAGTAACCTATGTATAGTGCTTATGAACTGTTACAGAAGTGTACAAGCACATTATTATTTCCTGATACAAAGATGTCAGTACAAAGCAAAGTAGGACAAGCATAAGCTCTTCTGACACCCCTGTGCTTCTAGGAGACTAAAAGGACACGAGTCTTAAATGACTTGTCATAGATAGGCTTTGTATAAAACTTTTATTGTTCTTATCTCAATACAAGGATAATGATCTCTGTAAAATTCTACTGGAGATATGGCACTGTGGTTTTTCCTGCTTTATACCTAGCTGAGATAACACCTCGTCCTTTGTATGCACATGGTATGCAATGAACCTATGATCTGGCTTACCAAGCTGTGTTGAGGTGAAAAGTGCCTGCTCTGTTGCAGTGCTAGGAGTTTAAATAAAGATTACCTGTCTACATAAGCTTTTTTTTCCCCAGCATAAAAATATTTATAACACAGGTTATTTTTTTTTTTTTTAAGCAGTGATAGATCCATGTTCTGTCTTGCTAGGAGTCTTTAAATTGTTGTTTTGAAAAATATGTCAACAAAAATCTATTGTGATCTTGCTTTAGTCCATTAACACTTGGGGCAATATATCACATTCTTGTAACCCTTATATTAAGAACAGTTTCCAAGATGATCAGTGCTGATACTAAGTTCATAAAAGCATCAGCATAGGATATTACAGTATTGTTTACTGGTTAGTATAACATTAGCATGAAAATATCAGAAATGACATTTTTTCACATAGTGTTTGTGTTAGTTTTCAGATAGTGCTAGTATTAGACACTATGAGCAATAAACTAAAACCACACCAAACCCACAGATCATCTCTGTTGAAGCGCGTGTGTTGAGTTCATCACAGTAGTACTCAGACACTTATGCTGTGATGAGATCCTTTGTTTCTGAATAATGTTGTTGTAATAAGTAAGGCAAAAATAACTACTTGGGTTGTTTGGTTTTTGTTTTTCCCCCCCCCCCCCCCTCTTTGGTGCCTGCATCTGGGAAGCCTACTTTCTGCTAAAATTCTGTGGGAGAAGAATTACATAAGAAGATATTTATTTTTAATTGCAGTTGTCACATTAAGCTGCAGTGTTACTCACCAAGCAAATTATTATTAGGCAATGTGTGTATAAAAAGTAGAAAAGTCTTCTGAATTTCTCAAGATGCTGTATTTTATTTCTTTACAGAATTGCCAGGATGTAGCTTCTGGCATTAATGTTGACGGAATTTAGAAGTTTCTTCTTGTTTTCACATATGTGCTTATATAATGTGTTAGTATTTTTTTTCCTTGCTGGATTCCTAGTTGTTCCCTTTTGTGTCCATCTTTTCTCAGACCTGCCTCGTCAACTTTTCTTCTTTAAGGAAGTTGTTGCTTGTCTCTAGAAGAGGCTGTTGAAAATATGTGCAATTTCAATGCATGGATAGTAGTTACACAACAGAAAGGCATGATTTTCTTTTGACAACAAATAACAAATTCAAGACTTTCCTGTATTGTGTAAACTTACTTTCCTGAAGTTATAATCAGTGCTTTAGGAGAGAAAAGGCATAAACCTCAGAAGTTTTGTCATTCTAATAATGCTGTGTGCAGAGCACTTGACAGTGTGTGCTCGCATTTGTTACACAGGAAAGATATTGATAGACAAGTTGAATGCAGGATCTGATATAAATTATTAAACATATGAGAATAAAAACTTTCTAAGAACTAAGATTTTCTTTCCAGTTTAGACTTCTCTTCTTTTAATACCACATTGCCCACATGGTGCAATGTGCCCACTTCTGAAGACCTTCTCCTGTGGATTGCTTATGATAAATCACTTTAATTTTTTCATGCTCTGAACTACCATGGTATTCAAGAAGCAAGTGAGAATTTATGATTTGCCAAGTGTTTGGTAGAAGGAGGATAAAAACCTTCTACTTCCATGGAGAAGGCCAGGTGCCAAATACAGTAAAAGTGCCTTGGCTGTTCAGGTATTTGCTGAGCTTTCATCATGGTAACAGGTGAATGTCCTTTCTTAGAGCAGAAATGGAGTATGCAGTGACCATTCTTGGTTCTGTAGGCAGTGAGGGAATTACTTTTTTTTTCCATTGTACCTATGTAAGTTGCATCTTTTTTGTTAGTTTTAGTTTTATTGCTTGTTATATAGGGAAGTTAGTATAAGGAAGCTGGTGTTGAGTTTTCTCCTGAAGGCAACAGTTATACTTACCACTTCTAGAGCATTCTATTTTTAGTAGGAGCTACTGCCAAGGAAACTACCCTCTGCTCCACTGAGCTTACTTTATTCTGATGGCTTTCTTTTGTTTGTTCGTGTGGAAAATGTTTTCTTGTCATCTTGGTCCCTTCACTAGATGTGTGTTTCTGGACAACAGAAAGCCTTATAGTTGAAATTGCTGTGGTACCCATAGAATTGGGTGGTATGAAGGTGGCTTAGTACTGGAGTACAGAATTTGTAGTAATGGCATAAGAAGGCTGATTGGTATTGCCAAACCATTGCAGTTCAGTAGAAAGATAGTCTTCCTAAAGCTACATAAAGGTAAATATTCTGGAGAAGCTTCTGTTACCTGGAGTGCTCAGTTGAATATCAGTGTGCCAATAGAAAGCCTAAATTGTAGCTTTGAGCATCTTTAAGTGGTTTGGCTAGGCTGCATGGCACATACTAGCAGCAGAAAGGCAGCAGTTTCAAAGATCAACTTTGTTATTCCCAGATGCATCTTCAGCCTTGCTCAGCATTGGGATTGCTGCTGTAAGCCTGCTCCTGCTTGTAGCTTGATCTGCCTGACCCTGATGGTGCTTCAGCCAGACTAGGGAAGAGCATCTGGTGCTGTATTTATGCTCCAGCAAGGTTACCAGCACCAGCTCCAGTGCTTTGTTTGGATAATGGGTAATTGCAGCTGTACCACTGGTCTGCAGTTACTGGAGGTCAGCTCTGGTTTTCTTTGCACTGAGGGAGTTCTTCACATGCCTTGCTGCTGAATGTGGCAAAGCTTGCAAGCTTTCGCTTGCCTATTTCCAGTGGAGAAATCAAAGGTGGGTTCTCATTTTGACCCTAGTATATTGAGGAGCAGTGGAAGAAGCAGAAAGAATCAGCAATTTCTTGACTCTTCAACAGAGGCTGAAGGATTTGTAAAGTTGATGGTGCAATCTGATGGACTTGCTTGCTAGTTTGTTAAAAATTGGATAGAATATGGACTTTCTGACAGAAGTATAACATGAAATAGTAGATATACTGCTGAAATCACACAGTGTACGTTGAAATTACAGCGTTCCAGGAACTCAAACAGTTTTGGTCTTTCATAGTAAAGATGTAGCATTAAAAACTGCATCAGTTTTTGATACTGGCTGAAATGCAGGCAGAGAAGGCTGTATTGGAAATGTATTTTTAAAATAAGCCCACAGTGTGAACCCTGAATAATTCATGGACAAACTGGACTGAAACTATTTATAATTAAACACTAATTTGCTATATTTTCATATTCTTTTATGATGGAGTCCTAGTATTTTTCATTATGACAGAAAACAATTCTGTTAAAATGCTAACCTTCACAGTGTGAATTAGGGACTTATTGTAGCAGGTAGGATGAGACAGTAATTGGGGCTATTGCAGACATTAAATTTTCCCTGATACAGTAGTTCAAACTTAAAATACTTTTCTTAGGCCTTTGAATGTAAGTTTCCCAAATGAAGGCAAAAGAGGGACAGACATTTAAAAGTCATTAAAAGCTTTTTCTAGGGCTGTAGCAAGAGGATTTCTGAAGTTTGTGTGGCTGTTCCTTTGGAATTATGAAGAAGGATCTTGGGCATGGAGAGTAGAGCTTTATTTGCCTATTCTCTTAGCTAATTTAAATGTGTTGCAATTCATTAGTAATTAGGATCTTTAAAATTCCTTAGGTGTCTCCCTCAAACATGCAGAGTAGACAAGTAATGTTCTAGGTCTGGCAGCAATACTTCAAGAATCTTTTTTGCTTGCAAAACTGGTATGTATTGCCACTGAGGTATTCAGTTTATTTAATCTCACATACAGCTCTTCATTTGGGGTGCTGTAGGTGTTAGCCCTAGTTGTCTAGTTCATCCGGGTCCCGTCTGTGGGAGTGCAGCTGGGCAGTGTTGTCATCTGTCTGTAATAAGGGTGCTGTTTGTCATTCTCCTCTTCCAGCCCTTCCTGTGAGTTCATCTGGCTGTGCTGCTTTTGTTTTTTCCTGTGCCTGCATCATGGAAATTAGCTCACCAGGTTATGCAGTCTCTTTTTGGAGGGAAAATTCCCATTCTGATGAAATGTGAGGGGCTTATAATCTGCATTCCTTTAGCTCTGCCACAAAGTTGCATTTTATTTCCTTTGAGGAGAAGGATCAGGAAGTTGTTTCCGGGTGTCATCGGCTGGCTGCAAGTCCTCCCAGAAGTTCAAGTCAGATGGTTTGGTACAGGATGTTCTTCTGAGTTGGATGTGTGCCTTCTTACCTTGGAGCTACCGATTACTCATGCCTTTTGGCTTGCAGTGGCCTGGCCATACTGATTAGTGTCTTTATAATTCACTGTGGGTGTTTTTGTGGAAGCTTAATTTGAGTTTGTATACCATTGTAAACTTTTTTTTTGTTATCAAGCTAATACCCACTTGAGTGTTTTGTGTTTATTATTACTGCTTCTTGTTGTTCTCTGTAGTTTCATAGTATTGAATTCATTTATTTGCAGTTAAAGTACTGTACTTGTATGTCAAGGGTCTTTTTCAAGAGAGGATTAATTTCTTCTTACATCCTTCACACTTGTTTTCAGTCTAGAAGATATTTTTGGCCACATTTCATGAAATTGTTGTCACTTTATGAAGTATGAGGTAATGAAAATAGTCTTATGTTCTTAAGGAAGCTTTGAAAATGTTTGTGCTTTGTGGGAAAGGGTTTGAGATTTTCTTAAATGTAAATTTTGTGTGTTACCCTTTAAAAGAACCAGTGCATCCAGTTTAAAACTCGGCAGATGTATTTCCAAGATGGGTATGCAAGAATGCAGGTTTTATTAGAATAAGCTTACTTTCTAGTTTCTTCTTGTTTTCTTTATGATGTCATTACTTTTCTTGTTACTTGTGTTCAAACGCATCATCTCTGTCAAACTTTTCACTTTTCTGCCTCTTTCTGAATTTGTGCTGTAATTTTACGCTGCGTACGCTGTCGTTTAGCCACCTCTTTCATAAAATTTCTTTTTTTTGTTGTTTTGCTGAGAGAGATAGGCTTGAAATACAGTATCACCAACCTTTTCCTGTTCTACCCTCCTGCCAAAAAACATTATGTAAGAGGTATTAGCAAATAAACCCATGGTAAATTAATGTTTTTCTGAAATGGTTTTCTTTTTTTTCTTTTAGTTCCTGGAATAGATGGCGGTGGGTTAGCTGATGCTAGTCTCACAGATTCCTACTTTAGCACCAGCTTCATTGGCGTTAATGGATTTGGAGGTCCTGCTGAAACAAAGTACCCCATGATGCAGGTAATAGCCGTGAATTGTATACTGTTTCATTAATTCTGGCTGGTGTTACTCTGGGAAGGGAAATCTGTTCAAGAGGCAGAAAAAATGGGGCCTTATGGAATGTGTCACCTTATAGGATATACAGAGTATATAGAATCATAGAATAGTTATGGTTGGAAAGGACCTTAAGATCATCTAGTATATAAGCACTTTAATCTTGCAGATGGAAATGCAACAATATCATTACTTTAAAATTAGTCTGTTTTTATTGGCATTTATCTGAGCTGTTGTGTTGGGCTTTGGCAAATATATTAACTCTGTTCCTAGATTTCTTCTTACGCTTATAGCTTGTTTTGATAGCCTTTTAGTAAATGTTTCCAAAATGATTTTTATATATTTCAAGGAGCAGAAGTCACTGAAACAGAATGTTGAACCATCAAACCTGTAAATTGCTAGACAAAAACTTCAGAATTTGTAAACTTGGTCTCTGGGGGCATTCCGTTATGTTTAAGTCTTCTGACATGTTTTCTTGTGTTTATAATTTTCTGTCGATGTTGACATAGGAACTCTCATGAGGTGGAATTTATTGTGTAGGTAGTATTATGCAAAAGTTTCAGCAAAAGGCTGTCATTTCAAACCCAAATGAGTGTCTATTGAGTTTAACACATGAAGTACTAGAACACCACCCTCAAACTGTTATGCTTTTGAGAAGCTGAAAAGATGGTCTTTCCCTGTACTCAAAGGTTTAGCAAACCAGTTTCTGGTAAGTGAAAGAGAGCGCAAGTCAAACAGTTTACACTAAGTCCTGACAGCAACTCTTTTATATCAAGGAAACTCTGCTTATGACCTTACTTTGATCTCAGTTGAGCCTGTATTAGGGATTGAAAAATAACTCAGCAAAAGGTGGGAAATAATTAGGTGTATTTCCTTTTTCCTTCTTTTTTCTTTTTTTTTTTTTTTTGCCTGCATGTTTTCAAGAACTCTGGATTTTCTTGTTCAGCGAAATTGCGAAACTATGGAAATGTTTGTTACTGACAGTGCTGCATGATTTGAAAAGAGAAATTTTAACCTCTGATTCCAGAATGTACTGTTGAAGCTGGAAGTTACAAATTCTGGTATCACTGAGATCATATAATTTTAACCTTTTTAGTGCCAAGTCATCATGTTTTGTATCTTTAAACTGTATTCTACAAAAGCACTGGTGACTTTCTAAACACAAATTTTTAATTATAACTATTTTATTCTAGAAAGGCAATAAGGCATACATCTAACATGGTCCCTCACAGGACTTTAAATACTTTGCTAATGCCTGTGAGATTACAGTCAAGGCATTGTGGTTTCTCTTTGATAAAAGAGAAGAAATTGATGTGCTTCTTACCCATTGGAGGCTAAGGAAAATTACTTCTGAAGGAGTTTTTCATTAAGAGTTGAGAAATGCTTACAGGCATTAAACTACAGTTTAAAAAGCGTTATTATATTGATTTTTACACACACCTCCCCTTTGAGTCATGTAATTTAAGTTCTTGCTTGCATATTTAAAGCTGGTAACACTATTTTGATTGTGTCAGCTTCTCAATTAAGTCCATACTGATAAAGTTTAGCCACTCAGAATGTGGTTTTCCATGTCACTCAGCCCTTAGGAGAGCAAGGTGTAGGAAAAAATCCTGGTGCCTTTTACTTTAAATAATACTGATGCTTTATGGTTTGGAACAGACTGAATCTCATAGACTGGTGGTTGTGTCAAAGATGAACCTTTTGATCTCTAAAGATTTTGTTACTTGATTAAACCTTAGCAAAACTGATTTATATAGACCCACTGGAGACTTCCTAGATGTTAGTTTCCAAAAAATATAGCCTGCAGTGGCATGTTCCATCTTGAGTTGGTTCTTGCAGTTACAGCTGTGGCCTAATCTAGGCCTTGTCTGAACTCCAAGCAGGAATGCTGCTCTACTTTGTTTCCCTCTTTCTTTTTTTTTCCACTTCACGCTGAAGCAGCATGAAAGTGGATCTGTATTTAATGACAGCTGGATCCATGTTAATTGGAGCAGAGGGGTGTGTAAGGAAAGAGAGGTTGATGCTGTAGGCTTAGAGGAATTGGGCTGAGAAGTGGATAAGGAACTAGGAAAGACTGAGGGGTGGGATTGAATCTTAGAGATGTTGGTGGGATAGTCACAGAATGAGGACTAGAATTGCACAAGTGAAGTACACAGAAACTGGAACAAAGAAATGAGTTGGCATGATTCAAAGCTGGGGCAAAGTAGGGTGGAGAGAACAAATCCATGTGCCTGTTTCTCTCCAGTTCCTTGAGTCAAACTAAAGATACTGAAATTTAAGAGTTCTGCTATGTATGAAACTTCAGAAGGTGTCTGTAAAATATGTCAATAGCTCTCAGATTTTGCAGATGAAAACATTAATTCCATCTGTAAGTTACTTAGCCATCTCTGGTGGACTTGTGCAGTTCACAAATAGATGCATCAGTGATGCAATATGAGGAAATATTTTCAGCTTTTTTTTTTTAAACCGGGAAGTTGCACACGTGTGCGAATAAACACGCTGGGAGAAAACCGCAAGTAAGATATAGCTGTATGTTAAGAAATGTTAAGTTTAGGTTGTCAGTGCAGCCTTGAGGTTATATGTGGAGATATATTTCTCGTAATTAATTTTTTTTCAGTGGGAAAATTGTAAGTGGGACTTACTCAGGACACAAGATGTGTGGTGCATGTGTAATGAGCACCCATTTGATACTTAAGTGTTCATCTTGCAATTCCATGCCTTACTTCTGCATGCTGTTCATATCCTTCTTACAAAGACTGTTAGTTGGCAGTGTGCTTTCCTGTGCAGGTTATGATTATTGCGTTCAACTTTATGGGATGCTTTGCTTATGAGAGAAGGAAGCAGTCTGCATTTTATAAAGGCCTGGCAAGAAAAGGGATGGTAACCAACCAACCAAACAAAAAAAAACCAAAAACCCAACAGTGCTGGCAAACTAGAGACTCCAAACTAACCTGTACAGCTGGAAGGTGAGGAATGACCACCTGTAGAAAGCTTGGGTCAAGTTGCTTAACTGGCCTCAATCTAGCAAAAATAGAAATAGTTGGTCTCTTCTGGGTAAGGTTCTTTTTCTTTTACCATGAGATAATCTTTCTGCAGTACGTGTTTTATTCACTAGATACCTTCCAACATTATCATCAGCGATTCAATAGATAATTTTTTTGACTATTCCTAATTAATCTCCAGAACATTTGTGACGTGCAGCACATGAACCTGAAGTTTATTGAAAACAGTATGTGATTGTATATATATTTGGGTTATCGTAACACATACGTAATGGAGCCAAAATGCCTGAAGCAATGCTACATGCAAATTTCACAATCCTTATGTTTTTGTGAGCAATGAAAATCTGTTACAGTGTTAAGTAAACAGCAAAAGAAAGGGAAATAAAAGTGGATTTTATAATCATGAACTGGGGAAGGGATGTGCTTCTTTAATCATAAATAATGTAGGTGATTAGTGGCCAACATTCTTGAAGACTGGATATTTCTGACTTCTGACTGAGATTTCATTTGTATGTGTTGAAGAATGTTCTGAGATCTAGAATATCTCATTGGGGTTAGATTAGTGGTGAAGATGCGATTATGGCAATGCTCAGTTTGCAGTGGAAAAAAGAATAAAAATCCGTGGTAGAATTAGGAAAAGGATTTTTGATGTGGCCATGGTTTTATTTTTCTTCCTTTCTGAAATATAGCTTTGCCTCATTGTTCCACTCTTTTTACGTCAAGGGTCTTTGCTGTTAGCCAGCCTTCCATTCCCCCCCTGTTGGCATCTTCTGTTTTTACTATTTCCTATTGATTAATAGGCTCCTGTCCTCATTGGTTTGCATTTTCCTGTAATACAGTTTTGCTTCATGTCTTTTCTTCCCTGAATCTGCATGTGCTTTCATAGGCTACATTAGCAGTATTGGCTTCCAGCTTATCAAAGTGAATATTTTCTCTTTTCCCCTCTCTGACTAATAACAGAGCAGGCCTGCAAAACACATGGCCCACAGGCTGCATGCTGTCCTCGAAGCTGTTCTTTCTCTTTTTGGTGTAGCAGCAGCTGCCAAGAGACAGTCAGAGGTGTGGTTCAAGAAGCAGCTCATTGCTTTTGGCTTTCCCAGCAATGAGGAGGCAGGAGCTGGCTGGCTGGGATGCCTCTAGTGCTTGGCTGTTTGCTCAGCTGCTTTGTGTGTGCCACTTAGCTGGCTGGTGTCTGGCATTATTGCTGCCCCTTGCCTGACTTGTGGCTTGATTAAAGATACAGGTGGTGCAGAAAGGAGTGATAATATTATGCTGGGATCTTAAAAGGATATTACAGCAGGATGAGGCAGAGGAATATCTTGATGTTAATAACTTCTAGTGTCATATTGGAACTGAACAACTTTGCTATAAGAGTATAAACCAGTAGAAGGTGTCTTCATGTGTGTTGCTTCACAAAGATCTTTGATTTCCTTATTTTCATGGGATAAGATTTACAATTACATGGCTTCCATTGGACTGCAGGTAATGTTGAAAGTAAGAATCACAACTTTTCAATTAATCACCCTAATAAAATAAAAAAGGGGTAACAGTCTTCAGTGTTAGAGTTGGCAAGGCCAAGCAATGGAAAAGAATTGGTCTTGCTTGCTTTTGCCATTCTGATGTTGGTATACTAAGTGTTCTTGAAAGCCTGAGAAGTAAAGACCATGCTCTCTTCAAAGCCTTGCAGCTGAATAAACACAAAGACCTTTGTTCCTATTGCTGCCTCTGCCAAGAGTTGAGTAATAAAACTCTCCTTATAGCACAGAAGCTTGTGAATGTCTTCAATTTTTAACTGTTGAGAACTGAGTGGAACTACAGACATGCTATTTTAAATATAAAATTACGCAGTTGTTTACATAATGCTTTCTGAAGAAATCCAGTTGCTTTAGCTCAGACACTTGGGAGTAGGACATGCAGTAGATTATGTCAAGTACACTAACTGTCAAAGGCAAATTTTGGATTACTTCGAAAGGAAATCAAAAGGTTGGTCATAGAATCTGACAAACAGTGATTTGTTTGTTTGTGACAATCTTATTCTTTTGCAGGATAGCTTCTTATATAGTACAATTAATATTCTAAAAATTACAAAGAAGTATTTTGAAATATAGTTCCAGTATTAAGATGAAGAGGACACACTACAAAATATTTTGATATACAGCACAGGAATGACTCTCTACACCTACCTGAAAGGAGGTTGTAGTGAGGTGTGGGTCAATCTCTTCTCCCAAGTATCAAGCAATAGGACAAGAAGTAACAGCCTCAAGCTGTGCCAGGGAAGGCTTAGACTGGATATTAGGAAAAATTTCTTCACACAGAGGGTGATCAGGTATTGGAGCAGACTGCCCACGAAAGTTTTGGAATTGCCACCCCTGTAAGTGTTCAGAAACCGTGTAGATGAGGCCCTCAGTGACATATTTTAGTGGTGGACTTGGCAGTCCTGGGGTGGTGGTTGGAACTGATGATCTTAAAGATCTCTTCCAACCTAGTTGATCCTATGATTCTAAGAAAGGTGCTCGTTTTCTTTGTGTTAGGTCAGAGAATATGGAGACAGAGGGAGCAAATGCTATCTCTTAAGTATCTTGGGGAGAAGAAATGGTGGAGATGAAATCAAAATCCCTCACTTAAGTCTTGTAACATAAGAGATGTAAAATTATGTAAAACTGTAACTGTATGTAGTGAAGCTTTATTCATACTCTATCTTGATGAGAATTTCCTAAGTATATATTTTAGTGGAGGGATATAAAAGCTAAGCAAACTTCTTGTAAGTACAGCTATAATTTGTTTTGCTCCTGAACATTTAAGGGTGGAGGCAAGGTGGTGTGTACCTTTAGAAGGTAGGAATAACACTTTGTAACACTTCTCTTCCTAGCATACTACACCAAAGAAGCATTGAAGTGAAGGTGAGTGGTGTCCTGGGCTGCTCTGGGTAAAGTACTGCTAGCAGGTCTAGGGAAGTAATCCTTCACCTCTGCTCAGGACTGGTGAAGGCACAGCTGGGTTGCTGGGCTTTGCAGTACATGAGAGACATGGACACACTGGAGAGAGTGCAGTGAGGGGCCTTGCAGATAGTGAGGGAACTGGAGCATCTCATCTGTGAGGAGGATTGAGAGAGCTGGGAGCTCTCAGCTTGACGAATAGAAGGCCTGGGGGAATCTATATCCATGTACATAAGTACCTGAAAGGAGGGTGTAAAGCATATTAATTGTTAATTAATTGCTTAATTGCTTGGATAGCCAAGAATTAACACAGTGTTCTGGAAAACTTTATTTCTCAATTTTTTTGTGAAATTAAAGACCCTGTATTCTGTTAACTGGTGTAACAGAATGTTCAGCACTAGAAGAACTTTTAAGTTGAAACCTCAGGTTAAATCCTTGGACAAGGATGAATGTGACAGTTTTGTTCTGTAGTAGATTGCTTTGAGATGTGAACAGAAACAGCTTTTAATTCCTTTGAAGGGAGAGGGACAGGATGTATGCCAGTCAGTCTAGTTGAATTTTAACTAGTGCTTAAAGAACCTCAATAAATCCTGTTAAGAGGCAGGCAAAGAAAAGCAGTTTATATGGAACCGAGTGACATTGGTGTGGTGCTTAGTTATGACAAAGTTGACTTTTTATGTTAACTTCTGTATGATGAAAGTCATGATGTCCTAAAGTCTAAAGTTCTCATTTGTGCGTGCTTGACTTGCCTAGCAGGCTTAGTAGTTTATTTTCTTCTTCTGTTAATGGTTCCTTTTACCTTTCTGAACCTTTCATCCTTTGGGCTTGAGATTTTTGTGACTGTGGTCATCTTGAAACTGAATTTGTGTGAAAAATAGCTCAATACCATTAGAAGAGATTGAGAGGTGTTATTTAAAATCAAAACTGCCTTCTGGAAAACACAAATAACAAGTAGCACTTGGGTTTTCTTTTGTCTTTCAAGACATTTCAACCTTTTAAGAATCAAGTACAGGAATAACTTTCATAAAGACTAAATGCTTTTGGGTGTGGTAGAAATTTTAATATTAAAACAGTTTAAAAATCCTTTACTGATTCCATGTGGGTCTTCTATGAATAATGTTAAGCCAAGAAGCTTCTGCATGTGTAATAGAAGTGAGCAAACTGAAAAATTCATGAGTGGTGAAGTGGAGGTTTTTTAACCTCATTCAAGGTACAGTTTACAAGCAGTTGTTAAAGCAAGAGCTGCCCAAGAGAGAGGCTTTGGGTTTTCAGAATGCTGATTCATATGAAAACGCGTTTGCACCTTGAACGAGGCTTGACTTTGTAGAAGCACAGTTGATGTTTGTAGACTGTTTGCACTGTGCTTTCAGAACCCTGAACAATGTGTTCTGTTGCAGTCTGTCTTGCATGCACAGTGTGTTTTTAGTGATTGTATCAGCACTGGTTTTCATCATTTCAGTCACCTATGCATGTTACAAGTCTGAGTGTTTGACTCCTGTACTTGAGGAGGTAGAGTACTGGTATAAACTTAGAGTTCTAAGTAAACTTAGAACTTAAAGTTTTAACAGAACTTCGAACTTAAAGTTCTAAGTTTAAGTCATATGCTTACCATCTTTGATGCTAGTCCAGATCTCAGTATCATACTTATCCCTGTTCTGGCAGACCATTACCTTTTGCATGAAGATGATTGTGATAATCTGAGTGTTATAAATAGGCATGAATAAATAGATGTTTTAATTTACACCAGGACTACTCCCTTTAGGAGTTTTCTTCCTAAAGCACTTTCTTTCATCCATACTTTAGGATCAGTGTGGATGTATCAAATACCAATAAAAGTTGCGTAATAGGGATGCTTTTCAAATATTTGTGAAAAACTATGTAACTTCTTTCCATTGCTTGGTCAGCAATGAGAATGTAATGTATGGATAGTTGAGCTACTATAATATTGAGGTTAGTTATTTTGATACATTCTTACTCTTTTGATGATGGTGAACAGTAGGATGAGCATGCCTTGTTAACTTAGCACAGGTTTCCTAAAGTGTTACTTTGTTTTGTAGAAATAAGTAAACTTGGTTTCACTTGAGGCATCCTTCTTGTGTAAAGAATTAATTGTTCATCACTAACCTTTTAGTGAGGGTTACGTTGTGTCAGTTGAGTGTATTTAGGAACATGAGACGTGTGGCATCAAAATAAAGAGAAGCGTATAGCAAACAACTTTCTTCGTCTAAGTCTTGAAAAAGCTAAAGTTTACATAGTATTTACATGTGTACACATAGTATACATATTGTCCTAGGACAGCTGCATGTGCTACAGTTCTGCTTCCTCTAGTACTGCATACTTGCACTGGGTGAAGGGTTGTATCAGAGAAGCCTGAATGGTTGCAGAAAGCTTGCTGTATAAATGAAGCACTGATAATGGAAGTAATAACCGGGCGAATAAAGCATTGAGGGATTGAACCTGTTGAGAAGGTAACAACATAAAACTTTCTGCATAAGAACTGCTTTATACAGTCTATTTTCTCTTTTAGATACAGATATTGAAAGCTGCAACTTCTAGTGAAGTTAGTAGTAGCATGAAAACTGCAAACATTGAGAAATTTGAATTGCAATAAGTTTATTCTTCTACCATACTGGATAACACTCTAGCTTCCCTTGATTCTTGATCAAGAATTAGATGGGATGTCATTGAAGTATAATGTAGCAAGGTTCTTGCCCTCTGCCACCAACATTGAGGTTGGTCGTGGAAAAATGTAAGCATAAAGAGCAACTCCAGTGACAAATTTTGAGTCTTAGTCTGTGTCTAGACTACTAAATTAAGCATGCCTGGAAACTTTCCTTGGTGTTTAGGGCCAGCTGGCATAAGACAGCCTGTTTGTCCTGGTGTACGCTCACCCGATAAAGCAGAGGCTGCATGCAAACTGTCTATTTGAAGGGATCTCAAACCTTTTCACTGCTGAATAGTGCCTGGAAATTGGCTGGGAGAGTCCTGGTTGATGTGGGCCAAAAGCATGCCCAGGAATATTTTAACAAATTACTGGTTGTCTCTCTCAGTGTTGGAGAACACTTCCTGACCTTGCCTTGGTTTTCTTCTCACGCTTTTTCTTCCTGTGGGAGACTGGACAAAGAAAATAAGGAGCCAGGAGTAAGAAGGGACCTTCTTAAATTTCTCTATTGAAGTGGTAGTTTACGGCAGTACTGCCACAGACCAGTTTGTTGCTAGCCCATATCTCTAGAGGAGTGCAGGAAAGGCAGATGGAGTCTAGGAGGAATGTTGAGAGGGCTTTGGATGGCCTGCTGCATTGCAAGAATCACATGGTTTTGCTGAAAGGTCTCAAAAGTTTTGTTGTTTGTTTTATTTTCTTTTTTCCAGAAGAACCTATCAAATATACTAATTTGAGTATTTTATGTTGGGAAAGTTTTGTGTTGTGATGATAGTGTATAATAAAGGGAGGAGTTATTTCAGGAGTACAGTATGAAAGAATGTTTAAAGAAGATAAGTAATTGGCTTGTCTAATGTTTTGACAAAGTACAAAAAGAGAACCATAGGCTTGGTAGACCGAATTGCTCTCATACAAAATGCTTTAGTAAATGTTCTTGTCAACTACAAGTAATTGTCTTTGTAGAGTATTTGCTAAATGGGTAATGAGTACAGGTTTCATAGTCTGTTCTTAAAACTTTCTAAATGTCATCCCAAATGCCATCACTTAGTCTTTTGTAGCTGTATTTTACATGTACACACTTTCATCTTGTGTTTTGCAGAGAATGACAAATAGCAGCAGCTCCCCTAGCCTTCTCAATGACAGTGCCAAGCAGTATGCAGGCCATGGTAAGTACTTTTAAAGTAATACATATAAAATTATGTTTGGAAATTTAAACTTACTTTTGCAAAACTAAGACTTAAGGGAGTTTTGTGCTTTCTTTTCTGATTTGGTTCAAGGTGCAGAAGAACTTTTTTTTTTTATAAGAATGTATTGTGTGATTACTTTTAATACAAAGCTAAGTGCTCCTAAACTCAGTTTTTCAGCTTTCTCTTTGGTCCAGTGGAGAAAAAGTAAAAAAAAGTCTTTTTTTTTTTTTTTTGTGTCTTATTACTTCAAGTGAATTGCTAGTTCAGACATCTGTTGCGGAACACTGATAGTGTAAGCCGTTTTTGTTGCTCTGCAATAGTATGTATTTTTATTGTGCTTTTCAAGTAAGTGTGTGGAATGAATGTATAGGTTTTTAAGCTTAAATTTAGGGTGTATGGGTTTTGTGAGATGTGTCACATAAATGATGATTTTCAATAGCTTTTTGCTTTGTCCTTTAAGCAGTACTTTACCTTTTACAATTTTTTCCCTACTATAGGGGAACATGGTTTTGAACTGGGCAAAATGTCTCCATACCGCAGACCTGCATACTCACTAAACTATTGTGGAGGGCGTATTGAGCTTCTGTAAGGAAGTTTGCAGAATCCCTGCAGATTTTCTTCTGTGGCTGTTAAACTAAGTTCTTTAAAGAAGAGGGTACTGCTCCCTTATGGCAAGGACATGCACTTAAAATGTATTTCTGCTCTGAAAATTGCTGGGTAAATGATGTTCTAGAACTCCATTGAATGTCTGACCCGGCGGCTAGTCTACTTTCTAGGGTTATAATTTTTTAAGCATGATAGTAACTACTATGAAATTAACTTGCTTGAAGGTTGACTTTATTTTCTCTTCCTCCTGGTCGATTTCCAGTAGGTTTTGTGATTAATTCTGCTTTCTTTGTCTCACTGAACAATCAGCTATTCAAGGCAGTGGAAGTCTCTAGTTTTAAATGCAGTCAGGCTTTGACTGTGACAGGTCAAATAATGATGGTGATGCATGTGACGGAGAGAAATCAGAATGACTTTTGGAAATCAGTTAAAATTCTGTTGTCTCAGGTCCTTTTTTTTCCCCCTGCCTCCTGCCCTGCCAAGCTATGCTTCACTTGTAGAATTACTTTTAAAGGAATAACACCAATGCTTACAGATGACAGTCATCTGCTGATTTGACAGCTATGCCCATGCAGTTTGGAGTTTAAACTTGCATCTGCAATTGTTACTCACTTTTTTGTGCTTCAGCTCTGGGAAAGATAAATAGCAACAAAGAAAAAAATCAATAAAAAGCTACCAACAGAATGTAGACTTCTGCTACACTTAATTCGGATTTAAATTTGTGCAGAACAGTTACAGGACAAGTAAAATTCACATTATTTGTAAGGCCATGATATATGGAAGATGGGTAATTTTAGGTAACTGGAGATAAAGGCTGTGAAATATTAGATGGGCATTAGTGTCAATAGCAAATATATTAAATTCAGCTAATGAGCACAATTCCTGTTGAGCAGGGCAGTTGCTGAAGTTTTGTCAAAAGAATTTTTTTTATACAGAAATAAGTTAAAAATTTAAAATGTCTTTTTAATATTAGAGATGTCCAATATGATCTTTTACGTTCTTTTGACAGATCCACTAACTTCACCAAATTCATCCTTGTTTAATGACTTTGCTGCCCTCAGCGTGTCTCAAAGGAGGAAGGTAGGCAAGCAACTAACTCCTTAAGTAGCGTATTTGTATGCAAATTGACAGGGAAGAAGATCTGGAATAACCTGAATTGCTAGGTAAAATAAGGATCGTTCTTCTAATGTTACTAGATATATTTTAATATGTTGCTTCTGGTGTAAATAAGATCTTACTGCTTCATTTTTGCCACATCAGATCAGACTGTTGCTGCTATTATGAAATATTCCAAGCACTTGTAAGCAGAAGTTTGTAAGAATGCTTTGAATAGGAAAATCAGGACATAGCCTGTTGAATTTGAAAACAAATTATTTTTATTGTATTGATGCACAAGCACCTGCAGGCCTTCATGGCAAAAAGTTCTGAATACATTAAGAATCATTCCGCTGTTTATGTATGATGTGAAGATAATTCTTGCAGTTGGAAATATATTTAGTTTGAAAGACACTCTGATATTACTGGGAAGCTTGGGTTTGGGATTGTTTATTCCCATGAATCTCTACTGAGAAATCTTTCTTTCACTGAAGGTAAAGCATCTTTTTCTAGATGCTAAACAGCATCTTCAAACACCTTTGTTCTATGCCAACACAGCTTGTAATGTGTTCCAGTTATACAGTTATGAACACAGTGACTGGAATAAGGGACAAAAGTTTGGTTACACCAAGATTTTGTCAATTTTTTGAACTATGGCTTATCAAAAAGACATCATCTTGTCTCAACCAGTTAACAAATTTTACTTTCACTAATGACTTCCATGTTTTACTACTTTTTTAGACACATGACCCTGAACTTGCCTGTAGTTCATAATGTGTTGTCTTAAAAGCAAACAACATCAGCATGCTTGTGACTTTTCATAGAGCTTCATTTGTGTGTTGGCAATTGGGAGTTCTGTATCATTCCTGCAGGTCAAGATTTAGCTTAAAGATAATTACCATAGCTGACCCATCAGACTAATGTTACTTAAAATGAAATGCTGTTGCAGAATGTTAATTTCCTAACATATGATGTAGCCAAACTACATGGGATCTCTGAATTGCCCTTTTCCTTAAGGCCAATACAGTGCACTAGAAGTTGGATGTAAAAAAGGAATGTGTAGTTTATCTGCTTACTGAGGATAGTAAGAAAGAAAATAAGCATACATTCCTTTTTAACAATCTGCAAGAACTATGTGTGTATATATACAAACATGTATGTATGTACATGTATGTGTGTGCTTAGGTATAGAAACCATGTGCACCAAAGAAAATGTCATACAGAAGTATTACCAGAGTGACCACTGCTTCTAAAAGTTACTTCAAAGTTAATCAAACAGTTAAAATGAACATAAATCAATTAATATTTGAATGTAAAGCTGAGATAACTCAAATGCTAATTTAGAGTCTTCTCTGACTTGGTCCCTTTTTCCCCCAGAAAAAAAAATCAGCAGATTAAGACACTTGCTGCTAACATAGTATCAAGAGGAAGATTTATCTGTGAAACAGATTGATTTGGATTTTTCCAATTACTACTTCAAACATAACTGGCATTAATTGAAAGAAGTTTGTGTTTTGCTTCACATATTAACAACTTACTGTTTATTATGATTGCCTTTTTCTGATATATGTTTGTATAAAAGGTTGTTAAATAATACTAGTAATGGGGAAGTTTTAATTTCATTTTACTTGAGCGGTCTAAAATCCAGGCACCCAGGCTCCCTCTATAGTCAGCAGAAAGAGTTGATCATCTTAAAGGAGTATTTGGTTCACAGTAAGAGAAGTATTTTGGAAAAGACTAGATGTGACTGCTTTAAATGGTTAAAAATTGATGTCTAATGTTACAAGAAATTAGTCACACTTTTGTAACTGACTTACTACCAGTTGTGGGTGTAGTTTCTTAACGTTTTTAGCATTTTTTTGAGTACAGTATTCAAGTTTTGCTGACTTACTCAAAGCACTAGACGCTTGAGTGCCCGGTATTTAAAAACTTGTGTGATTTCCTTCCACCCCAGTAAGTGGGATTTATGGAGAGCTTGAACGTTGCGATCTGTCAGGCTAGTGCGTGATGCCTGCTGTGACACAAGATAGAGAAGTTCTACAACTGTGTGCTTATATATGTTGACTGTAAAGGGAGCCTTGGTGATGAGCTCAAATGTAGGTGTTTAGGCCATGTACTATTTGAAAAAAAGGCTATTTTCTTGTAAAGAGCCCAAGGCTGAGTTTTTGTTTTTTTCTGAACTAGCTGGCAAAACCAGCATTTCCTTCATTTATCACTGACTTGGAGGACAGATACAATACAGTCCTGGTAAGTGAATAAAGAGTAATCACTTTCCCTTACAAATTAGAATTATGATATTTTAAATATTTAGAACTATGAAGTTATTTGCAACTATGTAAAAACTGTGTATTTGTGTAAAACTGGGAATAGTTTTTGTAAAAACATGTAATATGTAGCTGGGTTAAGTAAGGAAGCTAAGTTTAGTACTCCTTATTGTCTCTGAATATTGCTGACCATGTTACCCTGGTGGCCTTTTAACAATGGGCAAGCCATATGAAGGTAAATATTTGATATCAATAAAATATTAAATATAAGACTTGATGATTGTAATTCTGAATATCCTTGCTTTTTAATTGGACAGTGACTAGTTAAGTTGCTTTTGATAATTTTGATATTTAAAGACATTCTGCTTTTTTGTTTAAGAAGTAAACCTAGTCCTTGAATTTTTATGAATATTCATGAGGTTCTCTGTTTAGAAATTATTAAACTGCATTTCAATTTTAGATTTCAGGAAAGCTAAGATTACTATTTAAAGACATTTTAATAGGATACTTAAAATGAAATCAAAGGAGCTAAGTATTTCTGTAGATGGAGCCTTGGTGGAGGTTCTATCAACTGTAAAACCTTCTGGATTTACTGTCTGGTTGTTGTAACTCCACATGCAGTAAGACAAGCAACCTTAAAGTGAATTTCGTATAAGAGATTTTCAGGTAAGTATTAATCTACAATGCAAAAATAGGATTTGTGAAGCATGGAGCAAAAGCTAGAGTTTAGTAATAGACTAACACTCTTTCCTGAGAATAATGATGTCATGCTTACTTCATTTTTACTTCAAATACATGTTATGCTTGTTAAAAGTAGAGTGGCAATAGAGTGGATGTTTTTCCTAAATTGGCTTTAGCCATTGTCTTGAAAAATGCTTCTCTAAACCCTGAAATGATCAGGCTGTAAAACTCCTTGCATTCATTGTGGTGGTTCTGGTAAAAAGTTCATAAAAACATGTGCAACATAACTGATTTAGTGACAGTTTAATGCACTATAAAGAAAATATATGATAAAACCTTTGTTTAAATTTGTTCTGAGACTGTTGCCACCCATCCAGGCTAAAGGGTTCCCTATTTATCACTTGTCAGCCTTCCAAGATAGTGAAAAGCTTCTTCATTTTACTTTGCTTTTTTTCTCATACCTTCAATCCTCATAAAAACTGAACTCTTCTGAAAAGTTCCTAACATTCGTTTATTTCCATTTCATTTTTTTAATTGTTCAGTCACACCTAGAGGAAGGCCGTTAAGGTGAGAACTGCTGTTGGTCCACAGGCTGCAAGAAGTGAACTAACTGCTGTAGTGAACAACTTTCAGTAAAATCTTAATGCACTTTTGTATGTATTCTGAAGACATATTTTTTGTTGTTTCTTTGGTTTTTTGATTTGTTTTGGTGTGTGGGATTTTTTTGGGTTTTTTTTTTCTTTGTGACCTCATCCATTGGTTTTAGGTAAATAAAGCCAGAACCAAAAGTTTCTAGATTAGAATGGGATGTATAGGACAGGTTATTTTGACTGAAATTCACGCAGAAAAGGGTGCTGCTCTTTAGTGCTCTCTAAGGAGATTTAAAGTAAGTGAGATTGGACAGCAGACTTCTTTAATTCATATGCTTTGATTAGCAGTAATAAATGTGCAGAGACAATAATTTTGAGACAAAAAGACTGCCTTTAAGCCTAGTCTGCATACATTCAAGCTTTTTAACGAGTACAAAGAGTTTCCCATCTCATGTTAAAACAATAGAGCTAACTTCAGGCCCTGTGAAAACTAAATTCTTAAGACCTAAGCTATAGCTAGTTTGAGTGTCCTGCCCTCCATCTAATTTTGTTACCTGTTGGAAAGCTGTATTTCTTTCCAGCTTGCTGTCTCTAGCTCTATCTTGGCAACCTTTGATACCTCTGATACCTTCAGTGGTGGTCATTGGGAAACCATGTGTGCCCTCTTTGGTCTTTCTGTGTTTACCTTTAATGAAAATATGTCAATACAGTTGTTTCATGTTTCATATCCTCCTGAATATAATCTCAGAAGTGTAAATCATGTTCTGAGTAGTTGAGGGTTCATTACCAAGCACCATGTCATACCACTGTGTTGTAAACTGCATAATTATGGCTGCAGAGACTTTAAGATGTATCTGGGCTAAATTTATGTTTCAAACCCAAAATTTTCATTCTGGGATTATACACCCCTGCTGCAATAATAAAATACTGCAGCTTGAAAATGTTGCAAGAAAAAATTGTTCCAGGAATATAGGAAGATGGACTATGCATCTAGAGAAAAAATAAATCTTTGCAGGTAGTATTAGGTTTTCCTTGGTCTAAAATGTGTCTTAAGTATGATGTAATCTAATCTGTTTTACATTTTTCTTTGGAATGGGTGTTAGAATTGACACTTGTTGTGAGCTCTTGCTGTTTTAGTAATTACTACATAGTATGATTTTTTCATTTTTAAGTTTGCCATGACAAAATGTTGATTTATTTTTCTGTATGGATTAGTGATGATTGTGTTATGTAAGAAATTAAATTATTAAAGCACTTCCTTTCAACAGTATGTAACACTTGAATGTTGATGAGGAGTCCTCATGTTTTTGTTGCCTAATGCTGTTGTGTATGTGAAGGAAAAAGAGCAGAATATGATGACTGCATAGCACAGCAATTACCTTAGGATTGTATTTAAAAAGATCTTGGCTTCCTTTTGCTTTGTAGAAGGATATGTTATGACCTACAGACATCTAAAACCGTAAAGGCTGCCCTCAGTCCCCATTTTTAAAGTATAACTTTGCAGTTAGACACAGATTTTTGTCAGGTCCAGGTTACAAGATGGGGCAGTTAACTACAAATGTAACTTTAATATGCAAGATGCTTTTTGCTTATATTTACAAGCTTTGATTCTTTCTGTGCCAAGGTGTATGTAGTCTTTCAGAGTGACTGAAAGATACGTTTTTTTTTTTTAAGCTTGTGCAGTGTTGAAGATGCTGTACAATTATTTAAAGCAGCTAGAAAATATACTATTTTTGAGAACTCTTATGCTTATGTAAGACCAGAGTAAAAGTTGCATTAATCTTTAGTCCTCTTTTACCTATGCCTGACAATGTAATATTTATTTTTATCTGTTTGTACATGCAGATACAGTAAACTCACTGTACAACAGATGAACCGTAGCTAACACTACTGTGATACCTTTTGGCTATGGTAATTTAAGGTAGTGCTGCTTAATTTAGCCTTAGATGGGGAAGGCTTAGGATCACTTCTGTTTGCTTCAGTAGTATACATGCGTAGACAGAATTACCATAGCTCAGATAAACCTTTTATTGTTTAGATTTATTCATGTAGGATAACCTTGTAACATCTTGCACCAGTGCAACCCTGAACTAGAAGGAGGAAGGGTAACATTGCCCACTGTCCACAAAACAGGAAGAACTAGGGGCAAAGATGCTGTTACAGCAAATAGTAGGGAGAAATAGACTTGCTAAACATGTTCCCAAATTTCTTGTTGAATGAATGGGAAGCAAGTAATTAAGCTGACTTGAGGAGTATTTTCTGGCATGGGCTAATTAAGTTACTCATCTGTAGTAGTGTTCTGGTGTGAAGATACTACTTGGGAAGGAACTTTCTGGTTTTAGAGTGGGTTTCTTATGTTCAAGTGTAATGTTTCTCAGACTTTGGGGGCTTAAGTTTCTTAATACAACACCTTCCCTCTAATCATGCCAACCAATAGCTTGTTATCATTAACTACTGGCAGAGGCTTGTTTCTACAGGGCAAGGGTTATAATTATTAGCTATGGTTGAAAATGCTTAGCATTCTCACCCTGGGGAGCCAAGCTGTTGCTTGCAATTAAAGGTAGTTAGCTGTTCCCTGCCTCATGTAAACATTTGCAGCCTGTAATCACGGCTGCTTCATACTTCTTTGCCCTGGAGGAACTGACCTCTTCTAGTAATGCTTTGTAATAATTTGGGTTTGTAGGTTTTTTCTTTCTTTCTCTTAGATTTCATGTTAATTATTGTAGCTTAATCTTATTTTTCCACTTAAAAATAATAGCGATGTCTTTGACCTTTCACAAGTCATTTGGAACTTGTAACTGTATTGGGATTTGAAACCTATTTTGAGAAATACCTGCAGAAGGGTTAAGAGTGTTTAAATGCTTTAGCCACCTTCTCCCTAAAAATAATTTAAAAAGATACTGGAGTATCCCTTCAGCTGTATGGCTGAACAAGGTAATTTAACCTCATAGAAAGACTTTAAGGAAGGGAGAAATGCACTCTTTTTTGAAGTCATCCAAGAGAAATTGTCCCCATGTCAAGAAGTTTGGGTTTATTTGCCCAGATTGTCGTGCCTCTGTGTTTTAAGTAGATACATTAGTTCAGAAATGTTCAGTGTTTGATAAGTTCTTCCTTGTTTCAGGACGCACTATTCTATCTCTGTTGCTTTCTTTGCTGCTTTGTGAGAGGGAAGGTTTGTAGCAAAGTTGATGAGCTTATTCAGACTGCTCAATCCATTTGATCTTTCCTTTCTATTGAATCTCTCCTCTTGGCAGGCACTCTTTCCTGTGTTTTCTGGTCTCCTGTAAACTTGATTGGATTTCTGAATCAGATGCCATTGGACATTGAGAACAAGTGTAATTTAGAATTATTTTGATATAAATAGACTAAAACTTGTTTCCAAATGCTAATATTGTATATTCCACCTTCTAATGCCTATTTGAGCAATGAAATCCTGGACTAGTAACTCACTGGTGATGTTTTGTCATAGATAATGAAAGTAAAACATTAATTTAGTCTTACCTATATATTAGCTTAATTTTTTCATACAAGTAGGTCAAGAATACTGGTACATAAATAGTCTTAGTGTTGCTTTATGGCATAGAATTGACAATTGATTGCCCTTGGTGGCCTCCCCGTTATGGTCCTTTGTAAAACTTAAAATATGGCTTCATTCTGTTACCTGGAATCTGAATCCCATTGTAACCAAAATAGCTTCCCTCCATATTGGCTCAGTTCCTCTTTTGTTTTGGTCCTCCTTTTCAAAATACTTATAGATCACCTTTTATTATGGAAGATTGAAATAAACCTTTATGAATGTGTTTGAACACTGGCTGTAGTTTGAGGCAGACTCTGCCCCTGCAACTTAGAGAACAGGCAGAGATGAGGGGGCTGCCAGAGAAACTGTTTCTTTTCATTATGTTGTCGCTTCTAATAGCTAGGCTAAAGAAAACACATACTGCATTCAGACCCTGCCTAAAGCCCATATTTGTCTGTCTGTCTTCTCAGACCTTACAGTTTATGATATTAGTAGTCCTTCTGAATTATAAAGATGGTAATTTGCACAATAGTTGGGATTCTCCCAATAAATCACCAGTACTTAGATTTACCATGATCAGGCTTGCGTTCAAACTACTGGAGGACTTTGTGCCACCCATCACACAGTTTACCAAATTTCTAAATGGTATGGCAAAATTGTTTTGCTTATTGTAAGTAAAGTTGGTTAACTTGATCTTCATGGAGTTTATTGCCTTTGTAGCTCATAGTCAATGTTGGTATCCTTGGGGGCTTGCTTTTTTGCTTGCTTGGTTGGGTTTCAGGCAAATAAAGTACTAGTGATTCTGTTCACTTTTAATTCTTTCCAAAGCTTTCAGCCTAAATATTTTAGGGAAGTAGAGGAGGGAATCTATCTAGGTTTTGTTTTTGCAACCATTTTATGGTAGTTTGTCCTGCATTTTACAAATGGTTTGTGTGAGTGAGGATTTTCCCAATTATATTCTCACCTTGTTTCCTGAGAGACAATTTTTAAAATGCACGTCAAGGTACATGTTGCTAAGGTTTCTAAGGTGCCAGATGAAGTAGATATTGGAATAAAGGTAAGTTAAGCTTTGATTACCTGAAATAGTCTACATCCAGCTGATGATAGTTGCATTTTCACATTAATAAACCCCCCCAAAAAAACAGAGCAAAAGACAAACAGACCAACCCCTGTGATTTGATCCAGTTCTTGTTATAATTGGTATAAAAGGTCCTGGTCTAAATACGTGTAGATGCTGAAATATTTCTTTTGGTGGTATTTACTATTTAGGTAGGTATAGATACGTTTGAAAACACAGAGAAATCTGGAGAACTTCCATATTTTACCTGTTTGAAAGTCTTAACAGTTGTTTTTTTTTTTCCACAGTATGCTTTTACAGTGTTCATAATTTATAAATAGTTTCATTTGCAAAGATCACTGCCAATGTAATAGAAATGTCACTGCTATTGAGGTACAGGTACCTCTGGCAAGTTCACTTCATCAAACACATTTTATTTTCTCAATTTTAAGTCAGTTTCCAATGCATTTATCATGGTAATTCCTGTTTGTTTTCACTTAAGGTAGTGGCTGAAATTAGTGTTTTGAATATTAACTTGAGCAGAAATGTTTGGGCCTTTTTTATTCATTGAGTTCTGCTGCAATTATCTGCTTTGTTCTACCCGAGTTTTAAAAGCAAGTCTTCAGGAGATGAGTCTTGACAAATTTGAATTGGAAAAGAAATGTATGAAAGCCAATGTTAATATCTTGTTGCTAGAAATCTCAAGTGAAATGCTCATTTTTATGATGTGATTGAAGGTATCTATTGGAGAAACACAGAATTCTTTAAAAAAAAATATTCCTAATTTTTACAGAATTGCCTGATTTATACTCATTTTAGTGGCTGACTTGTGATGGACAGTTTTGCTTATGAATAATCAGTAGTCCCTAAAGTTGTTTTTTTAATTTGTAGTCTTGTTTATTGTAACCAAATAGTCAGGATTGAAAGGAAACAGTCTCAGATAAATTTTACTTGCAAATTGTTTCCTATTCCACCAATCCAGAAATTGTATCACAGTGTAATACCTGGTTTAGTGTAGCTTTAGATGAGGGTTGTTAGGAGTGGCCTGGTTTCTCTCCTTCTTTCTCGTAGCCCAGGAAGTATCGACTGGGGATGCTGGATGAGAGGATAGTTCCGGTGGGATCAAAAGCAAGAAAATCAAAGAACCCTATTGGCTGTCTGGCTGACAGGTGTAAAACAGGAGTACCCATCAATATGGTTTGGTGGAACAGAGTCACAGAAAACAATTTACAGGTAAAATTATTTTTTACTAGTCACTTTTTCAGTAGTTTGGATGCTTTATTTTAAATTTTGGAAAATGTTAGAAGCAGTTACTCCAAATACAGGTTGAGATCAGAACAAATATTTCTTTCACAGGGAAGGCATAGTGGCCCTCCAGGAGAGACATTCAGATGTTTTCTATTCAACTATTGCTTGCTATGTACTTTGCTAAATTATGTTATAATCTGTAGAGGAGAAGCAAAAGCAATCATTAAATGTATTCTAAATCCAAACAAACGTAACCTTCTAATTGTCATATGAGAAAGGCTTCTATTGGAAAAATTAGTGATCTTTGAGGTGATTGACACTTAATGCAAATAAATACCATCAGTATAGAATTTAAAGATGTAACCACCATGATCAGAAAATTTTGATGTTAGGGTAGCTTACATTTCTCAACTTGTTTGTTAAACTTTATTGTTGCTTTATTCCTGAATTTTCTTCATCTGCTTAAGAGGGGAGAAGTGCAGCTGGGTTTGAGCAGCTCTGTGTAAAGCTAGCAGGGTATCCTTGGGATGATAATGAAGGATAATTTGAGTATAGGAGGAATCTGCACAATATATGGGGTTTAGATGGAAATTATAATAACAGTGGAAACTGCAGCACTGCTGCTAATACTGTTTTTCATGTATGTAATGCTTTTGATTCCTTGGGGATCATTATTTTAGTGTTTCTATGAGGATTATGTTATTTTTGATGTTTTCTAGGTGAGTGAAATGGGTAAATGACAGCAGACTAAATCTGTGACATCTTAACAATTTCTTTCAGTTTGCTAAATTTTTGCCGTGTAAGGGCCAACATGAAACTTGTATGCAAAACAAATACTAATTTTGCATTGCTGATGTTTGGACATCGATGTTACTGAAGTTGGGATTTGCAGGCAGTGGGATGCAGGTAGACTGGTGCTACATTGTGTGTGGGCATTTGAGCTTACATCTGTCTTGGCCCATTTGCTGCTGGGGAAGCAGCACAGCCAATGGTGGAGAAAAGAGGAAGCATAAAGGAAACACTGCTAGAAAGACCAGGTAAGATTGCAGAGGATTCGTTGGTGCCTGTGAAGCACTACTTTTCTTAAGGGAGAGAAGGTTGACAGGTTGAATTTACTGTGTGTATCTAATGGGAGTATAACCTGTAATTAACAGATAGTTGCTTGGAGAAGAGAGAATCAGAAAATTGGTCTTTCAGATTTCAGGTGGACGTTAAAGGGCAGGAAAAGCCCCATTTGTACTCATGTCCTCCTTTGTTTTCTCAGCTGTTCAGTGTTGCGGTGAGATTTGTCTTTGGTTGACTTCACTTAAAACAGAGCAGAAAAAGTGTTATGGAGATTGAAGAGCCAGTAGTATGAGACATGGAACTTCTGTCCAGGAGCCATTGTCTTCTTAGTACCTATGCCCTCCAAAGCTGTGTTGAAAGTGTGGCAAAAGGAAGCTCAAGGTCCCCTAGTTTTCTGAGACTAGTGACAGTATTCTGGTACTGGCTGCAGAGCATATGGCTTTTGAAGGGTGCAATTCCAAGTTCCTTTATTGTGCCAGGATCTCAGCTGCATAATTGATTTAAACTATGTACAGCATAAGACTTTGTATTATGTAATGCAATTATGTCTCTTCCCATGGTGGTGTGAAACTTCAGAAAATCATGGATATGCTTATGTGGTAGAAATAACAATAGGAGGATGTTTCAGCCACAGGAAATATAATTGGAGAAGAAATAGGAGAGATTACAGAGAAACTGGAGTCTGAATGGGGAAAGGTGTAAAACCAAGCTGCAGATAAGATTATGGGGGTGTATAAAGCTCTACCTAGATGAGAATGCAAATTTTATCATGAGGTGACCATTGTGAATCTTTATATTGTAGTGTGAACATTTTCTAATTACCATTAAAACAAAACTTGGATTGTTAAAAATTGGAAATTTTAATTACAAACGCACAGAAAATGGCTGAAGTTTGAAACTACATAAAAATGGGTAGTGTCATGCCGAGATTTCAGATTGATGTATTTTGTCCACTTAGTTATGTATGTAATCCACAGGTAGCATTGCTCTTTAGTATTTTGAAATACAGGCTGCTTAGAGTTTTTTGCAGGTGTTAATACAGGTTACACAAACTATATTTTGGCTGATGGTGAGTGCTAAGTAATAAGGTTGAATTATAATGGAGGCACATCTGTTTGAGGACATGCTTTTCATTTGTGTTTGAAGATGAGAAAGCAGAATTACATCTCAGTTGCTGAGGACTTGCAATACTGTGGAAGTGTTGAAGATTTTGTGTCTATTTAAATGCCCACTCTTCCAGATGTATGATTTAGGATGTGGGAATACAGTATTTCAGGGTGTAATGTTTAGAGATCTTTGTCCATAAAGTGTCTGTTTAAAAAATGGAAGGTAGTTTACAACATAGAATCATAGAATAGTTAGGGTTGGAAAGGACCTTAAGATCATCTAGTTCCAGCCCCCCTGGCATGGCAGAGACTCCTTACACTAAACCATGTCACCCAAGGCTCTGTCCAATCTGGCCTTGAGCACTGCCAGGAATGGATCATTCACAACTTCCCTGGGCAACCCATTCCAGTACCTCACCACCCTTACAGTAAAGAACTTTCTCCTTATATCCAATCTAAACTTCCCCTGTTTAAGTTTTAACCCATTACCCCTTGTCCTGTAAGTACAGTCCCTACTGAAGGGTCCCTCCCCAGCATCCTTATAGGCTCCCTTCAGATACTGGAAGGCTGCTAAGAGGTCTCCACGCAGCCTTCTCCAGGCTGAACAGCCCCAACTTTCTCAGCCTGTCTTCATATGGGAGGTGCTGCAGTCCCCTGATCATCCTCGTGGCCCTCCTCTGAGCTTGCTCCAACAGTTCCATGTCCTTTTTATGTTGAGAACACCAGAACTGTACACAATACTTCAAGTGAGGTCTCACAAGAACATGTATTTTAAACAGTATAAATGTTTCTCATGCATGGCTATGAATTTATAACCCAAATGTATTTTTCTTAAATACTGTGTTAGACTTGGCTGATTAAAAGTGAAGTCCATAGTGTATTCTGTATTCTTAATACTGTCCGCAGTATACTGTATTGTGCATTAAATAGGAAAAAAAAAGCCCTAAACCAAAACAGCCCTAAAGTTCATTCTATAGTGAGATGTCCTACCTTACATTAGGAAATGTCCTGAGCTACTACACCACCACATGATACATCATCATAGAAAATAGTAATTCTCTTTAAAATAGTAGGTATAGATTGACCTTTAGTCATACACATCAGTTCTTAAGCACCATGTTTGTTTCTTGAATACAAAACCCCCCTCTGGGAATGAATTTTTCAAATACTTAGCATCAAGAACATGAACTTCTAAAACTTTAGTTTTTCTATTTTCATGAAATTGTCTTAGCTCTTCTGCAAGAGCAGTAAAGCAATATGGCTGATAATGTTGGTGAATTGAAATTTATTTGAGCTAATTATACAGGTGATGCGATGACTTGTCATGGTAATTGTGATAAGGTAGTATGTTGTACAAATTCAGTAGTGGAAGGGAAAGAGACTTGCTTTGAAGCCCTTGGTGACCTCTGGTGTTTGCTGGGCTGCTCTGTCATCACAGAATGTGTCTTTCCCTGATGGTATAGTAAACAAGGAGTCCTGGAAACAGAGGAATTACAGCGATGCTCTCTAGGTGAACTTAACTCCTCATATGGCACATCCACACATTTGAAACAACAGCAAAGAAACCCAAAAAAACCCCAAGCAATACTTTTTCATGGTTTTGGATTCTGAAGAGTATTCTGAAACCTATGTCAAACAGACTGGTAGAGGACTGCCCTACTTTATAGCGTGGGTATACTTTAATGGTGTTTTTCTGAAACCATGCAATCATGCAATTCAGGATGTCAGAACAGATCAGCATAAATTTGGAGCTGAAGGAGAACATAAAAAGAGAAGAACTAAAAGGCTTGTATCCAGTTTTTAGCATGTTAAGTACATTAGCACATCTTCCCAAATGAAATTGGCCTACTTTTAGCTTTAGGTAGCTGGTTTTGGTTGAATATGGGACCAGAACCAGTCTTAACAAAGTGGTGTTAAAGCCCCTGAAACAGAGGTGGTAGCTCTGCTGCAGCTCTACAGCTGTGCTGTGTTGTGAGATGCCGAATGTGAAATGAGAGAGAAGGTGGCTTCTAGTACTCCTGTTGGATCCCTGCTCCCTACTGTTGTTGGGACCTTCCAAAGGCTCTGTAAGTTGTACATCCCTGTGTTACAGTATACATGACACTTCGAGGATTCAGTGCTGAATAAATGCAGCAGTGTAGCTATAGGAGGTTTATTGCTGAGGAGCATGAAGACAAATCATACATGTTGAAATTGATAGTGATGAAACAGGAATTTTCATTTTACTTCTGGATTACAGAAATCTGTTGAGATGTATAATTCCTCAACATACAGTAATTTTGTGTGCTGCTCTGTAGTCTTTCAGGGATGGTCCTCAGATGAGATCTTAGTTAGCTTCCTCTTTACTTTCATCTGCACCTTCCTTGAGGGAGCCTTGAACTGTTTTTTTTGGCATTGGCCACAAAATATTTTCTTCCCCTCTACACTGTATTTCCTTTTATACCTTAAAAAGAATAAAAGCCACCAGACAAACTCTGTACTGAATGGTAGCACAAATGAGTTTTTATAGTCCTTCCCCTATGTTTTAAATCTCTCGTGGTTCCTTCCTTACTAATGTCATCAAGACTAAAGTCAGACTTCATTTAGATAGTATCTATATTTTATAATTTGCATTCTCTGATGCACAGAAGTACAGAAATCGGTTTTTTATGTGGAGCTGGATGGACTCAGTTTTGTGGTCTCTCTTTGGAAATTTCTCTGCAAAGCTCACTGGAAAGATGATTCTCTGTTTGAGAGAGCACAGACAAAGAATCTGAAAATAGGGCCTTTTGGTGAAATTTCTACATGGAATCAGTCTGAGAATGCATGATGCAGGTATAAATTCTGATAATACAGAGGGAATTTGCTTCCCTGCTATTGTCTGACAGTATTACTTTGTATTTACTGGAAGAAGCAGGGGGAGATTGAAACTGACCTGGGTGAGAGGAAAAAGGGCATGGTAGTGATTTTAACAAATGTATGAGTTGGAAGTTACTTTAGGTGGGTTGCTAGAAAAATCTAAACATAGCTGCCACAGCTGTACTTCTGTTTAATGCTGTTTGAAAACTTACTAGTGTTTTGAAGTAATTTTGTGTGCCTTTCTATAGAACACTTGCATTTGGAACTGAAAATGCAGTCTTTAGTTTGTTGCAGAGTGCAGACAGTGCTAGTGTGCTTTAAGTTTCTTATTTGGATTCTTGAAAGTGCATTCATGGCTTTTGTTTTTAACATCACAGTATTGAATAATTCATTACATGTCCTCTAAGTACTCCATTGCATCTCCATTCTTTTAATTACTCCCAAGGTTTAATTAAAGCCTTCAATAACTGTTTTATCTACATTTTTTACTGATCCCAGTTAACTCAGACTTGAAATTGTTAAGCCTGGTCTAGCATGAATAAGATACTTTGAGATGAGTAATTAAGTGAAATTTGTTTTAAAGCTGTGCTTGTGGGAAATTTAAACAACATACAGAACTAATTAGATGTAGATTATTGTCATTCTTATCAAAATTTAATTTTTGGTACTCCATTTTGGGAAGTTTGGTAGGATTCTAACAGAAAACCTGTAAAAATGCCCTGTAGGATTTGAAAGCGTAGTCCCCTTCAAGCTTGCCATTAACCCAAATGTAAAACTAACATTAGAATTTAAACTTTGTATGATGAGTTACCAAAGTGAAAGTAGGGTATTTTTCCAGACCCAGAACAATGATTCAAAAAAATTATGAATGTGGATTCCTAATCTGGGCATATTTGTATGCTCATCATTGCAGAATTAAGTTATTGACAGTTTGAAATTAAACTAAAAATTAAAAATGGGGAAATTAAAAGATTAAATATTCATTCACTTCATCTAATCTAGTCATGTTAGCCTGCATGCTATGAAAATGTTTGGGATTTGGTTTTTTATTTAATTGGAAGCGAAGTGTATGAGTGCAAAAGTAGTGGTTTACTTCCAGTGGAAACTTGTATGCTTTTGGAAATATTTTACGAGCTGCAACTTCACCTAGGTGTATTTAAACATGGCCTGGGGCTTGAGCTTCATTTTTTCTGATAGCTATTTACTAGTTTTGACCACAAATTGATAAATTTTTACTAGTGTGATTAGTTTATTCTGGCTGATGGCTGTAGATGCCTCAAGTGTTTTGTTTTTTGTTTTTGGTTTTTTTTTTTTCTTCTGTATTTAGAAAACAGCTTGAATATGAAAGGGTCTTTTTAGAATAGGAACCAAAAGTTAGATCGCTTTTTTTAACCAGTGAGGAAAGTCTTAGATTACAGCTTCATGTTTTGTAATATCGCAGAGAAGTAAATCAGGCTATTACAGTAAAGGGTCTAGCTCTGCAAATCAAAGTTGTTTACTCATATAAAATGCTTTCATAAAAGTTATATAGGAACAACTCAGTCTTACCAGGTTTTATTCTGATCCTGTACTGTGATACCACTGAATTTCCATCAGGTTTGACCCACTGTTGTTTGTAATTCCACAGCATAAACCCAGACTGCTCTAGCAGGTTGCTGGCTTTGACTCTTTTCTTGGATAAACTGAAACACCTGCCAGTTAAAGTGGAGCTCTCAAGCAACTTCATCTGAAAGTGATGGTGGATATATAAGTAACTTTTAGAGACCAAAACTGGTCTATGAAAACTTGCAGAATGCATTTAGAAATAAAAACCCAGCCCTCTGTTGTAGGCATTGATTGAATCAGCTGGTTAAAGTGGTAAGAGTTTAGTCAGAATGGTATGGATGGGATTGGGGAAACCCTCTCAGTTGCTCTAGGAGAGGCTGAGGTCCTTCCAGAAGGTATCTTTTCTTCCACTTACATGCTTCAGATTTTTTGCCATGTCCTGCCCTTGTTACCTGGTTGACATAGTTCAGGTGTGGTAGAGCTGTGTATGTGTTATGGCTAGGTTTAGTGGTAGAAAATGTGGATTTTTGCAGTTCTTTGGAATTATGTGTTTTTAACAAGATTCTACAGATTCTGTCCCTTGCCGTCCCAATTGTTTGTTTGATGATGACTTTTCAGTTCTATCACTATTTGAACAAATTCTACTTGGTTCTTTACCACCTTTATAATTTTCTCTGGTTTCAGTGTAGGTTTGGTTTCATGCGAGATTTTATCTGGAGGAACATCATACCAGTTTTTCTCTAATGAAATGTGATTGAAGAGTGTTAAAACCCTTATGAACTTTTTACCCTTGTAAATTTAAGTGTTTTATTTCACCGTTCTACATATTTGGTTAAAGCTGTTCTTTGAATATTCAGACACATGCCCATATAGAATAACTAATATGTAACATCATAAGGTGGGTAAAGGTTAAAATACACTGTGTGATTAAGGGTGGGATATGCTTACTATTTGCTTTTAAACCTGAGTATCCTCTTTATTTTACAGCTTTTTGAGCTTTTAGAATCCTCTTTCTTTCCAGTGCTTTGAAATAAATTACCACTGTGATATTTGGCTGAAATATTAAAATCGTCAGATACTAAAAACAGATTAACCCCATAAAATACTTTTCTTCACTGTCTAAATTGGTGTTTTGTAATTACACTTCTTTTCTAATTTGACACTAACTTAGCTTCTCTGATGCCACTTTATTCATATTGGTAAAAAACAATGTTGGTAACTTGAGCACACATAACATCTGTTAGTTATTTTAAAACTGCCTAAACCCAAAGTGCTCCAATATAATTTGCTTTAAAAGAACATTATGGATTATCTTAACAGTATCTTTGTCTATTGGGAGTTGTACTATCATCTCATTTTAACTCTTGCTTAGACTACTTTTGAGAGGTACTCTGAAGAGTACTTAATAAACCTAACTTTGACAGTTAATAATCTTCAAGCTTTTCAGTGTGTTCATGTAATAATTGGCTTTATTTCTCAGCTTAATTTCTTTTCTCCTTCCACTAATGCCTTTTGTAATTTGCTGTCCAATAATAAGTTTTTTGCCTTCTGAGCTCTAATAAGGATTTTCTTTCCCTAACCCTCCTTACTCTATAACAAACAAATAACTCGCCCACTAACACCACCACCCAAAAACTCTACAAAACTGCACAGATTTTAATAGAAATTAAAAGCTGGTTGTGTGATATATTTTATGTACTAATATATAATGAATGTTTGACAGTCACTCTCCTGCTATTTGCTTCTCATTATTAAAGGTGCTACATAAAGGGAATAGGTAATTAAAACAGAAGTTAACTTCACAAAAAAAAGGAGCATATAGGACTATTTGAAATAGAGGCAGGGATAACTTCTTTAGTCTGAATAGTTTTTACTGCCTTAATTTGAAACTGTTCCTTAGGTTGAGATGAAATCTCTCAGATCATGTAGGAAGCCTGTGTGGCAATGGCAATGCTTTCACTGGGAAGTCTGCTCTCCAATTCTGTAACATAATGCTTACGGAAAGCCTTTTGCAAAGTATTAGTATGAACTCAAGCATCAGCTGTTCATGTGGAAAGCTTGCTAATGCTACTTCAGACATAAGCTAAAACACGTTTACATTTGTTAGTGCTGACCAGCTTCCAGTATTGCCTGTTCTTCTTAGCATGCTGTCTGTAACTTAAAAATATCCCCTGCAGTTGGCAGGCTTACCTAGAAAGTATTTTCTACCAAACAGGCACTGCCCATCTCTTAATAAACATTTAATTTACGTTTGTTTTTAAACAGACACCAAATCCTTCTGCAAGTGAGTTTGTTCCTAAAGTAGGATCAACCTCCAGGCTGAATAATGTATCCCAGTCAAGTATGTCTGCCTTCTCTCAAGCCTTGTTCTCTCACCCCTCCATGGGAAGTCCTGCCACTGCTGGGCTAGCACCAGGTAAGTTGAGAGTAATGATTTGCAGTACAGGTACTTCTTTCAATGTCAAACATAACCTCATATAGATAGTTATCAGGTTCATCATGTATAAATGTAGCCACCTCCTGCTTTGGCTCCTAATTTTAAGTTTGTCTTCAAACATATAGACATGCAGGAACTTGGGATTTATCTTCCAGTAGTGTGGAAATCACACTGCAGGCTGTGAAATCTGTTCAGCCACAGCAGTACTGAAATTAACTTGGCTTAACTTGCTCTGCCCCTTTTTGGGAGAAGAGGTGCTGAATTACCACATACTGTGCTCTGTGCAATTCTTGCCAGAGCAGTACCTGAAGTTGCGTTGAATTAGTAGTCTAGATATTCATTGCAGTTTAGAATGAATGTGTGTTACCACACACAAATATATGCGCTTTTGTTTCTAGAGAACATAATCTGGAAGTAATGATTGTCAATAAAATCTTGATGAAAAAAAAGTAGAATATAAACTTATTCTAAAATAACTGGCCTTGTGAAGTAGTGTTAATTGTATCTGTCATATGTAAACTCACTTTTAAGACTTACTTATGATTATTTCCCATGTTTACAACAGTTACCAAAATGTGGTCTGTGCAGGCATAGAATGTGCCAAGAATTTTTAAATTATTTTTTACACTTAAAAAGTTCAAGCTCTTAATGCATCTTTTGGACTTCTGTTCTTAACGTGTTCGTGTAATTCTAATCTTATTTTTTTTAATTACATGAATCGTTCTAAGATATAACCGTCAGCACATCTGGATATAACACATTGCAGATCCTTTAGCAAGCTTCTGCATGTATGTAAACCTTTGTCAATTTCTTGCCACTCACAAGATGCATTAGGATGCTGCCAAAAGGCAGAGGGGCAAGTATTCCAAGTACTGTTTTTTTAAACCAGTATTGGTAATTACTGTCTATTTAACAGAACTTCAGTCTTTCCTGATGCTGGGGATAAATCTCTGTCAGTGTGAAAGAAGGACTTAGCTTGCATGTTATAACTATCACACCAGGCTAGGAAAGCAATTTGATGCTTCTGCTGACCAAATGAACATGTTGCAGTACTGTCTGATTGATACTATATTGTGCTGTACAGTCTTATTGGAAAACTGTTGTGTTTATATGCCTCTCAGCCTTGTCACCTGGATTGAAAAGTGTATAAAGGATTAAATAGAATACAGTAAAATGATCTACTTTTGGAAAGTATCCAGTGGGGTCTCAGAGGGATCCTTCACAGTCCAATTTCTTTACTATCTGTAAGTAACACTTGAAAGGATAAGTAACACTGATGAAAGAAGTTAGCACAACAATTTGAGCTCCTAGAAATATAGTTGCCAATGCTGAAAACTGTCTAGGTTCAAATACTATTGTTTGTTTTTTGGATGAGAGGGATGTGGGAGTATTCACAAGAGCTAACTTTAGTCAAAGTTGGCTTGTTTCCCTGCTCTTCCTGTATAATTCAAAAGAAAATGCAGTTCAGAGTAGGGACCTGGGCTGGGTGCTCTGAATTTCTCTAGAAGCTTCTTTCTCTACACTGAGTGCAGTATTCTCTGAACTGAATGTCCTGTGTAAATAATACTCAGATGCTTCTATTTAAATGGTTTAGCTGTTGATAGTATGTATCCACAAAAATTTCTGTTACCTCAAGGTGAGTTAGGTGGTGCTCTTTCTAGAAGTTTAGGCTCTTAAATAAGAAAGTGGTATTTAAATGTGGCATAACTACACCATTTAGGTCATACTGGCTGACAGAATAAAAGAAGATTTGAATCTGTTCTGATATCTTCATTAAAAATTAATGTTAGCTTTAAGTGAAAAAAAAATCAAATGAAACCCATACAAAGAGTCTGTAGGAGTTTTTCTTTTAAATAAAGGTAAGTTTTATTCTGGTTGAATGATAAGAACAATCCTTCGATTTTTTTCCACTTGCAGATGGAAAAATTTAATATATCTAATTTATATAATTTCTGTTAAGGTAGGTGTAAATCAAAACTACTTTTGGCATCTAGTATTTCAAAGGTTACTGTTCCCAAAATTGATTGTCCCTGGAAAATGTTTTGCCTGTTTTATCAGTGGTACTGCAGAAGTACTGGACAAAATGACCACTGAAGCCTAGCCTACTTTAATAGATAACTTATATCTGTACCTGAAACATCCATTAGCATGTAACACGGAAAATTGTTACCCATACTTTTATGTGTGTTTATTAGGTAAGTGCTTTCTAGCATAATCTCAACACAGAGTCATTCTTCATCTCAGTAGTCTTTAACAGAATACGAAAGCATAATGAGATAAAATGCAACTTGCACAAATTGCTGGGAAGATTGTCCTATTGAAGAGCATTGAACAAATCTGTCTCATCTCCAAACTTTCTTTCCTTAATCTCCCCTGCATAATACCCTACTTTTTGCTCCTTCTATTCACTTGCTGGCAAGCATATCTTATTTTTCATTTGTATGGCAAATTCAGTGAGTTGTTGACAGTCTTCAAATAGTACTCTTATTAACAAGCTTATTTTACCCAGTTCTGTGTTGCAGTTTTAGAGTATGCAACAAAGCATATGAAAGAAATTATGAATGTCATCGAGGTGGTAAGACAACATTATCATGTTAAACTTGAGAGAGAACAGATGTATATCTCCCAGAAGAGAAAATCTTTGGCTTGGGTTTGCTTACCCTAGGTTACAGCTGAAGAGTAATGTCTTTGTTATCAATGCGAATGACAGCAAATTGCTCTTGCTTCTATGTTTAGTCCAAGACAAACTCTGAGCTTATACAGAATGTAAGAAGTCTATTTCTGGTGCCAGTATGAACCTGCAGGCTTAGGAACCGAGGGCATGAAGGTGATGTGCTTGTGACCACTTCACACGTCTCCATTCATGAGCTACGAGAGTGTTGTTGGAGTGCGTGACCCAAGCTGGAAATTAAACACTTTCAGCTGAGGTGGTTTGTGTGGCCTAAGGCCTCAAGAGCTTGTTCAGACATCCTGTATCAAGAGTGGTGCAGCATTCTATGGAGAAAGTTCCACAGTCATTCCAGAATAGCACAAGAAAGAAGGCAGAGACTGGAAAATTAGGGTTTGTTTTTTTCCCCCCAGTAAGATAAAGGAGGAAAAACTGATAACTATAAAGCTTAGGGAGTTAAACAGATTTAATTAGCTTGGAAATATATAATACTAATGACCACATAGCTTACAATAAAAATAAATAGTTAATTAAAGGATGTTGCTTTAAGTTCTTGAAATAGTCTGGTTTTATTATTTACTTTGACTTGTCATTCCTCAAAATGTATCTATTGATCTAGAGTATCTGTAACATACACAATATTAATGTGATAAAATGTTAAATGCTTAATTTTTGACCTCTAAATGTTATTAACCTTAGAGGTATAGGGATGTAGTTGCAGATGAGTGGAGAAGAAAAAGATGCGGGGAGCTCAGTGTTGTTTTGTCAGAATCACTGGCATGATATGTGTGTAAGTAAAAATCAGATTATTGAATCACTATTTTTGGCCTTCAGGTGAGTAAGTGTTGATATAACTTGCTATTCAAAATGGCCTGTTCCGTATTCACCATGTTGTTAGCATCATATGTTTAGTACAGTCTTTTTTATTCAGTATGAGTCAGTAGGAATATACATTCATCTTTTAATACAGCCATTTTTTAATTTTCCTCTAATTCTGTTTTGTTGTGCTTAAGTATTAATATTAGTAAGGGTTTCACTTATTGAAATACTAATGAAGTTGTTGAGATCTGCTTGAGTTTGTCCATCCAGTTGTTTGCTTATGTAAGTACTTAGCTATCCATCAGTTTTGCTGTATTAAAAGGTTTTCTTGTGATACTGCTCTTTAATTATTAATATTTATTTAGACTCTGCAGAATTTAATGCAAGTGTCTCAGCAGAATCTGTCACCTTTAATATTTGCTGCCTCAGCCTATCAGCACCCACTGCAGCACTAGCAGCAAATTTTCTGTAACTCACAGTATAATGTTCTAGTACTATAAAACTAAACTGTAGTCAAGCTTCTTTCATATCTTGAACTTGCTGTATATATTGGCAAATGAGAAGCCTGTATATTACACCCAATAGATGATTTTCATTGAACTCTCAATGTCCTACCAAAGTGAGACCTAATTGAGGCTGGAAGGGCATTTGAAAGGATTCACCTAATTCTGTCTTCTTTCAGTCTTGCTTTGATACTCAGGCAAAGACATTGAAAATTTATATTTGTAACTATTCTTTGGCATGACTTTTTTAATATAAATCTTATAGTGGAAATTGCATCAGTAAGAGCTGCTAGTGATAAATTTACCTTTTTTTTGAGAACTTTCATTAGAAGGTCACTGTCAGTGAGGTTTTAAATTATCACTTTAATTTTTAAGCTGGTATTTACACTATACTGTCTTGTCCATTTAGTTTTTATCTGAAAGTAGGGCTGACTGCTTTATTTTTCATTAGTATATATGAAGACTGCTGTTATGTTCTTTTTTCCCCTGGTTCCTGTGGTTGAATATTTTATTGAAACAGAAGTTTCATGAAGCCAGTTATTTCTGCCTGGGTAGAGATTACATGTTTGCAAGAACTCTGATTAATACTCTATTTTATTGCAATAGAGTGAAAAAGACATGTCAATAACTTTCCCTAGATGGGGAGAATCCCTTGAATATCACAGACACAAACTGTAGAGCTGCTGCAGTTTTTTGTCCATAATTATCCAACCTTCAAATTTTAATAGTAGTACATTGTTTCTTTTGAAATTGCTCTTTTCCCCCAGTGGATTAAGAATGCATTCATGTTTTAGTCCTTTGCTAAAGATTTAACTATTTATACAGTAGATATTGAAATATTTAAGTGTTACTCAGTTGCTCAAGGCAACTCTTACCTTAATGGAAACTTATTTTATAGCGTAAACCAGTGCTGTCACAATGTGTAATATTTCATAGTTGTGCAGTTGATTTGTAAACAGATTTCTAGGACACTTGTGTTACCATTTGGAAGTACTTTGAAATTAAACATTCAGAAATGTCTATTATAATTCACATTAATTAATACAGTAATCAGCAAGCAATTGTTTCAGTATACTGCTTATCTGTAACGTGTGTGTATATACACACATGTGTTAATACAAGAAAAAGTTCTGGCCCAGAAAACTGTAGACTTTATATTTTGCATATTCTTATCTTTTATATTTTTATAAAAAGAATAAATGACTGAAGAGACTCAACTAAAGATAATGGGGTAAAGCTTTCTTACGGGTTATATTAAATACTCTGGTTTATCATAGCAGCATAGAATAGTTAGGATTGGAAAGGATCCTAAGATCATCCAGTTCCAACCCCCTGCCATAGGCAGGAATGCCTCACACTAGACCATGTTGCCCAAGGCTCTGTCCAGCCTGCCCTTGAACACTGCCAGGGAGTATTTACCAGGTTGCTTTGGGCATGTTGGAGCTATTAACTTTTCAAGAACAAAAGAAATAATTGTGCTGAATTAATATGCATCATTTTTGAAATTACGAAGTAGTAAATTATTTGAGTTGAATGAAAGGTTACAAATATTCTCTTAATATCATTAGGATAATATAGCTTCTCAGTCACTTTTCCTTAACCACTGATTAACCTGTTAATACTAAAAATGTTATTTGCTTTTGTAGTTTGCTTAACAAAAGAAAGATGTAAATGTAGGAGGGATATGACTATTCTAGGGCAAGACATGAATGTAAAAACACTCCTACATGTTACTGATGATGCATGTTGAGGTCTTTCAATTGAAATAACTAGGTTATTTGTGACTGAAGAGTGTGTATGCAATTAAAAAAAAGTTGTTCTTACTTTTATTAGTCAGATATTAGCTTAAATTACTCTGGTTGCCGGAGCTTATAAATGAGAGTAATAGGAGCCAATATCTGGCTAATTCTCAGCTGTCAATAGAGCATTAAATATAAAAGTTGTGCATCTTACATCCTTTCAAAAAATTTACTGTGACTAATAACGTTCTGACTGTTAAAGAGGAGAAAATACAGCCCAAATGGAGCAACAATAAATTTAAAAGATTCTTTCATTGGTGTTAGTCTAGGACCTTCTGCTAGTAACACTAGGAGTTTTTTGAAGGGTTCTCTTCCTTAATAGTAGTACCCTTGAAGGTTTGTTACAGTTTAGTAAGCTCTGTTGATTTCTCCTATAACTATTACATAAGCGTTTACTTATTTTATCTTTTCACAGTTTAAGAAACTCTCTTCTAGACACAGCATGAATTTGATTCTTCCCTGTACTTCTGTGCCTTTCTTTCTGGTTCTTTGTGACTAGATCATAAGTTCCCAAGCTCTTTCTCTCTGAACTAAACAAAGATACTTGGGAAAATGTTTCTGTGCAGTCTTACTCTTGGTGTTTTACTTCTTAACTCTTCACATAGATGTAGCAATTTTTTAGCATCTCACCTGCTCAGGATATTATTGGTAGGGAGGGCTGTTATCAGACTGCTAATTTTTTTGATGACCGATTTGATCCAGAATATCTTCTTGTGTTTCTTTAAGGAATGTCACTGTCAGCAGGATCTTCTCCTCTTCATTCCCCCAAAATAACTCCTCATACATCTCCTGCTCCTCGAAGAAGAAGTCATACTCCTAACCCAGCAAACTATATGGTGCCTACTAGTGCCTCTGCTTCTGTCGCTAATGCTGTCTCTCAGCCTCCATCTACTGGCCAGGTGATACAGAAGGAAACAGTAGGTGGAACAACGTACTTCTATACTGATACAACTCCAGCACCTCTCACAGGAATGGTACGTTTGCTTTTGATGCAGAAGCGTATGGAACTTCCAAATCCTGAATTGGTCAATACTACAGAGATTATTCTTAACACTCTGAAACCCTTATTTTGTACAAAGATTAGGCCTTTTAATTGTTATAATTGCTGGCCCAAATCACTGAAACTTAAGGACCTCCGTGTTGACATTTTTTTTTATACAGAAATCAAAGGAAAGCATTTTATGTGTACCGCAGTGGATACATATGTAATGAGAAAACAAAAAAATCAGATTGCCTTTTTTTTCTGATATGTTAAATAACTCTTAAATTTACAGTGGAGAGGAAAAGGCAGTTACAAAAATGTTAAACTATCTATGTACATATATACTCCCCTCTTTCTTCCCTGAAGTCATTAGTAGCGAGTATCACATAAATAAATTGTAATGCATCTGACAGTGTATTTGTGATACCTACTGTACATGAAGACTTTGTATTTCAGTAGTTCAAACTGAAAGGGTGACAAAACTTTGTTTTCTCTATCCTTATGGATTTCAAACTGTTTCTTGAAATGTTTTTGTTTCAGGTATTTCCAAACTACCATATTTACCATCCAGCTGCACCTCATGTTGCTTACATGCAGCCAAAAGCAAATGCACCTTCCTTCTTCATGGCAGATGAACTCAGACAGGTAAGGTGATAGAGAACTTAAAGGAAAATTACATATATTGGCAAAACCTAGAAAATCGCTATTAGAAGAGAAATACCCACTCAAAATCTGCGCAGTCCATTTTAACTATGGAGAACTTAAAAATTTAAGTCCTGTAATGGATGGGAGTACAAGAGAGGGTGGGGGCAGGTTACAACACATGTGACTGCAATCTAATTTGCATGCCATGATTTACTATTCACCTAAGTAGTCTTCTTGTGTATTGTTTTGGTGTGCCTGAGTTCATTTACATAGCATTCCTTTAAGCTGTATTCCTATCCAGTTTTAAATCTTTCACTGATTATGAAAGTATCTGCAGGGTTAGTTGATGAGCCTTTCTCTGAAGGTGACTGTTATTTCAGTTTTACTATGGTAGGTGCCTTTGTCAGTGTTAGCACTAACTAATGTCTTCTGCAGCTCCTTCCTTCAGGAATTTTATATATTTTGTCATTGCTGTTTTCAAGCTAGTGGTCTACTCCCTCTGCCCGGGCACTTCCATCAACTTCCTATGTTAGCACAAGTAGCTGGTACTTAAAGACAGTGTGCTCTTAACTTATGAGAAATTATGACCTGAATTATAATGTTCAAAACTTGACTTATTTTTTTCTTCAGGAACTGATCAACAGACACTTAATAACTATGGCTCAGATTGATCAGGCTGATATTCCTTGTAAGTAAATGTTTCTTATAAAATAAACTCGGACAGTATTGTTCTGTAACCTTGTATTCAATGTTATTAACACTGTTTTGCAAAAGAAACGAGCACAGCCTGTGGATAGCCAGATACACAGTATTCCACATATACAAAATTTTATTCTTCTATTATCTTTTTCTACTGTAATTTTATTCTATTTGGAAACTCCTTAATGATTGAGAATACTTAAAATTGCTGAGAAGAAAATAATTAAGGCAGTAAAGCTTTCTGAAGAATAGTATAGTATTACTTTGTGCATATTGAATATTCCTGTAAATGAGGCATAAATTTTCAAACTCTGTGTATAAACTAGCAAATTAGTTTGTTTTGAAGATGGGATTGGCTGGTTTATTAGAAAAGGCTTCATATTAGTTGTCAGGCAAGAGAAGCGTATACTATTCATCGTAATTTGGCTTTTGGAGAATTTAAAATTGACTGTGTTCAACTTGATTTAAACACGTTGCCTTTTTGTTGCAGCATCCTTCTCAAACATGTTTTTTATGATAATGATACAGTAAAAAAAAAGGCAGTTTAGTTTACTAGTCCAGAAGAAGTACAATTCTATATCTTCTTGTAAGGTTAATCTTTTAATCTGATTTGTGAATTGTCAGCACCTCTGTCTCTGCCTGTTTTCTAAACCATTGTGTTAAAGCATGAAAGATTGCTTTTCTTTTTTGTGCTGAAAATGGGGTTCAGTGGTCTGAAGCCTGAATGGAAATTGGTGCTAATTTATCATCTCTGCAGGAAAAAAATCATCAAAGAAATATTAGAAGGGTGAATTTTTAAAGCAGATGAGAAAATGGCAGACAGAACTGTGCATCTATTCTGTTGATTTTTACTTGGTATAACTTCTTCTGAAGACAGCTATTTTAGCTCTGTGGAATCTCTTCCAGGAGCCTGTATGGTGGTATTAAAGCAACAATAGTGAATTTTAACTTGACATGCAACAGAAAGATGGTGCAAAGAATTTATCTTTTAATGATAGTGATTTTAATCTTTTCTGCTGCTGTGATAACTTTCTCAAAGTCAACTGATGCCTAATGTTTCTGTGTATAAACTGATTTTAGCAGTTCCTGCGGAAGTAGACAGCTACCACAGTCTCTTTCCTTTGGAACCACTGCCACCACCCAATCGGATACAAAAAACAAGCAACTTTGGGTACATTACATCATGCTATAAAGCTGTAAATAGTAAAGATGACCTGCCATATTGCCTTCGGAGGATACATGGTGAGAAAAATGGAGTTGGCTCAATAGGGCTAGCATTCCTCAGCATGCTAGTAATAGTTTAATGTCTGGTTGCTTTTCAGTAGTTTCAGAAGAATCATTAGAGTCAAAAATTTCCCCTCAAAAGATTACATTTTAAACCATGTGTTTTGTTCTTTTCTAGGTTTTCGTCTTGTTAACACAAAGTGCATGGTATTGGTCGACATGTGGAAGAAAATTCAGCACTCAAATATAGTAACTTTGCGTGAAGTGTTTACCACTAAGGCGTTTGGAGAACATTGTAAGGTTTTTGTTGGTCCCCTCCCTTTTCACCCCTCAATGTTGAGACTTTTTTTTTCTAAACACACTTGAGTTAGTAATTGTCACATGTTCCTATTTTTAAGCTCTTGTGTTTGCATATGATTTTCATGCTGGAGGAGAGACCATGATGAGCAGACACTTCAATGACCCTAGTGCTGATTCCTATTTCACAAAACGAAAATGGGGTAAGGAAAATACATTATAGTACAATACTTCTGTAAACTATTTCTAATATTTAAGCAGTAAATAGCTTGTCAGAAATACTTGCGCAACTTATTTTTTTATCTGATCAATTCTGTCATAAGCTGACTGGGATCAGAGAACTTTGCTTTGCTTCCTTTTCATGAAATGTCTCTTTTTTAATTGAAAGGAAAGTATAACTAGAGTTAAAAGTTAAGGGAAAAGTCTAACAATAAACAACTTCTCTAGTCACATTTGATGTATGACTAATTTGCAAAACTGACATCAGTTTGTAAAGGAATTACAGTTCTTTGACAGAGAAGTAAATTTGCATGGGACTGGGAGCCAAGAACTCAGAGGTCCTAATTGCAGGTCATTCAGTGAGTGACACCAGACACTGGAGATATTTCCAGAATTGTAAGACATATGATATATCAATCTGATGCTTGCTGTTCGGGTGCCTCCAATTACAATTCTTCCCTCCCAAAGTATTCTGAGGACTAATTAGTGTTTTATTTCATGTTTTGGAATGTGGAGTACTAGTTAAGGCAAGCAATTGATTGAAAAATCCCTGTAACACATTCTGTTCAGAGACAAACTTCACATAGGTCTGATTTTTATTTCTTTTCAGATTTATACTATGGCTTCAAAGGAGTCACTAAAGCTACATCTACATTCATAAATAAAGCCTGTCACAGCATGGTCTTGTGGCTCAGCAAGTTGCCCAGCAGAGCTCATATCCATATGGCTAAAGCCTCTTCCCCTCCTAACAGTATGCTGTCAATCATACTGCCTATTTGGACCAGCCTGTGACCCGTGCAGTCCCACAAAGTGCATCCAGGTATTGTCTGGATCACAAAAGGCCAAAGCTGTTAGTAAAGCACAGTGCCAAGCTTAGAGAGGGAGAGGGAGATAGTGTTCAGGTATGACAGTCACAGAAGACTTAAGTTAGAAAGGTGCCCTCAGAGTATATTTGACCCGATTTCCTGCTCAATTTAGGACCAGCTCTGAAACTAGATCCAGTGGTAGAGATGATCAGAGGACTATGACCTGGTCTTGCTTATTTCTTCTTTCTTCTGCCTTTTGAAATGAGAGCATTTAGAATCATAAAATGGTGAGGGTTGGGAAGGACCTTAAGATCATCTAGTTCCATTCCCCTGCCATGGGCAGTGACACCTCACACTAAACCATGTTGCCCAAGGCTCTGTCCAAACCAGCTTTGAACACTGCCAGGGATGGAGCATTTACCGCTTCTTTGGGGAACCTGTTCCTTAGCCTCACTAGCCTCATAGTAAAAAACTTCCTTATATCTAACCCAAATTTCCCCTGTTAAAGGGGAAGTTTCCCATTACCGCTTTTCCTATCACTGCAGTCCCTGGTGAAGAGTCCCTCTCTGGCATCCTTGCAGGCCCCCTTCAGATACTTGGAAGGCTGCTATGGTGTCTCCATGCAGCCTTCTCTTCTCCAGGCTGAACAGCCCCAACTTTCTCAGCCTGTCTTCATATGGGAGGTCCTCTAACTCCCTTATTTAGCTGTGAATTCAATGTGTTTCAAACATTGACTTAAACTTTGATTACCAGATAGCCAAGTAAAGTATAATGAATTGGTAGTGTGTGAATACATTCAAAGACTTGTAAACCCCTTATATACTGAGTAATTCCCACTGGCTTTGCCCAGAACTGACTTGTGTAAGTGAGATTGGAACTTGAGTTCCACCACTGGTTTTGGTGGTAATACCTCAGCTGGAAGAAACCCTGGTTTGACTTGTCATATCTTCTGGTAAGTGAAAGAATTCAGTAGCAGATTCAGCGAGCCTTGTGTGAAACTAACTTGGTAAGATAAACCTGGAACATCTACTGCCAGGTTGATGACAGTTACGTGCAGTACTAGACTTTTGAAGGTCTCCCATGGTTTTCAGTTTCCATGTTAATCATTCTGTGTTATGTTTTTATACATCTGTAGAGTATTATAGAAAGATGATGTCTCTTCTAGGTAAAATAATAGAAGTTACTATAAAATTCTTGGGGACATTCTTTTGTCACACTGGAAAAGAGTTAAGCTTTACTTCTATTAAGGACAGTCATGTCTCCTTTATCGAAGTTCTTTCAAGGGGGCTCTAGTAGATAACATCTTGGTTTTCTATGATGTCTATCAGTCTTTAAAAAAACTTAAGTGACCATGAGACAAAAGAGAAAATCCTCAATGAATAACTGGTTAGAATGTAAAAGACAGAGTAAGAGTGAGCAGTTGACTTTCACAGTGAAAGGAGATCACAAGAATTTGTGCTGGGAGTTGTATTTCTTAACACACTCACTTGTTTGCTTTGAAGATAAATAATGGTCTGTCAAAGTTTGCTGGTAATACCAAATTACTGATTGTTAAAAAAAAAAGGCCAATTGTGGTGGATTGCAGAAGGATCTTACAAGACTTGGACTTGTCAATAATCTAGCAGGTGATGTAAACTGATGTGATTGAGGGAAAACAGCTCTAAGCTTCAAACATAAAATGACATCCTCTGTGGTGGCTGTTACCAGTCAATAATAGATCTGGGGCTATAGTTAAGTAGATTAAGGAAAATATTGTCCCCTTGATGAATAGCTGTAAATAGGAAATGTATTGTTGCAGTTGAAGATACCGGTGTATCATAGGCTCATATCTGTAATTGTGGTCCTCCTTATACATTTTGAAAGTTCTAGAAGACCAGCAAACAAGTTAAGAGGTGACAGAGGTGATCAAAAGTATGGAGCACTTCTGTATGAAGAATGGCAAGGTAGATTAGTTTAAAGATGGACAGGAATATGATGGGGTTAAAAATTACTGGAATATGGTAGGTATCTGGAAAATGATCAGATTTTTCATAAAGAAAAAATGAAGAAGCAACGATAGTTGCTATTTCTTCCAGCCTAAAACTAGGGAATGACAAATGAAACTAGCCAGGTAGCAAATTCAAAACCCTTGTAAAGATAACTAAGCCATGGAACTTTATCACAGACTATTTTGGATGTTTGCTTGGGTTTGAGGGGAAAGTGGGATTTACTCATGGAGGAGAAATACTTGAGGATTATTAACTGCAAAGACACTATTTTTAGCTCAGTAGTTCTGTGAGCTGCAAGTTGGAGGCTAGTAGAATATTCCATTTCTTTATGTTCATGCTCAGGTATCCACTGCAAGCTGTTCTTCTGATTTTAGTGTTAGGTGTCTTTCAGGCAGGCTGTGGGCTATCTGGATCATTTGTTTGACCTACTACAGTCTCTTCCTGTAGGCAGGGAAAGTGTTTTAAATCAGGAATAAGGTACCAATTACTGTTCAGCCAAACTTAAGTAGTATTAATTAAAATGAACTGTTGTGGCAGAACCTACAGGGATATGTAAGGAAGATAACTTTCTACTGCCTGTAGCACTTCTTATAACCTGCTCTTTTAGTCTTTTTATTAGATCAATAAAAGTCACCTGAAATTCCCAAGTTTTGCTGAATCATTCTGCACATCTTTGCTTTGGCCTTTCTTTTTTGGTAACTGCTTCTTTCTAGCACGGTTCTCAATAGAAGGAGCAATATAAGAGAGAAAAATAAGATTGCATACCTATAACTTGATTTCTCAGAATTGCCTGCCTTCACAGATCCTTTCTCCATCCCCTCACAGAGTTTCTTGGCCGTCTGCCTGCCTAGAGGAGACTCCCAAGAGAAGCAGGGGAATGGATGGAAGTTGGGTACTCTGCAGCATGAGGCCCAGATTAGTACAATTGCTTTTAAAGGTTTTAGGAGGCACAACACTGTGAACCTGATCAGTGAACTCAGAGAATTTGATTTCAGGTATGCAACCTTATTTATGTTGAACACTTCAGTTGGCAACATGAGGCTTTAACAGTTAAAAGATGAGGACTGTGGTTTACATAGCTGTCTTGCATGTCACTGGTGTCAGTGTGGTCAGTCTCGGGTTTTTTTATTTTTGTCAGGTTGTTCTGTAACAGGGTCTGTAAATTATTCTGAAAGGAGCTTGGTGTGGGGGAAAAGAAGTAGCAGCTTACATTGATTTTTATACTGTAATATCTTTGCTACTTCAGAATAATACTGAATTTATAGCTTGTGTTCTTTATGCAGTGAGATACCGTCTGTCTTTAGGCCGTACAGTGTGATTGTCCAGTGTTCTGTCATGTTTTCTAAATTCACACAAGTTTTAAAATTGGGAGTCTGACTTTTTTGGTTAATTGCTAATCAGAGTACTTATATTTGAAAAGTGCCTTTTTGTTTGATCCTAATGCCTCATATTCCCTCAATACTCTTATTTTTGTCAGAAGTGCCTAAACATTAATTTCTGTTGTTCTGGAACTTGTTTGGTTTCTTCAGCCTTTCTGCTACTTCTCAACTTCAGATTATAGTGCATTTAGTGCATTTATCTCTGCAGAAATAATCTCTTTAAATTAGCAAGTCAAACCAGAAGTAGTGAGATGTATTTCTTAACAGTCCAATAATTAAATGGTAAACCACATTCTGAATATATGTACTTTAAAACTGGGCTATAAAATCCTGGCAAATCATAGAATCATAGAATAGTTAGGGTTGGAAAGGACCTTAAGATCATCAACAGTAACTATCCACTGCTGCCAGTAACATTTTTTTTTTATCCTGATGAGTATCTGTGGTTGGCAGAGATAAGTATACCTTTGATATGTCATTGATTTGATATACATTTGATATTGTCTGTTTATTAAAAGGGCTCTGGGTAATTAAATGGTGGTGTACATGCTGTGAATAGTTTTCAGCATCATAGATTCTGCTTTTCAGCAAACAGATACTTTCTAATGAAGATAGACAAGTTTCCTGGATCTTGTTTTCCTTTTTAGTACGTAATACACAAAAAGGGACTTCACTGCTGACATTACAATTTTTGCATCCTCAGTTATTGAATGTTTGGTTTTGGTTTTTGTAGTTTGTTTGTTTGGTTGGTTTTGGGTTTTTTTTGTTTGGTTGGTTTTTGTTGTTATTTTTCCATGAAATATCCCTTTCATTGATAAAGAAATGTTGTGTGCTTAGACTGTTGTGAGGAGAAAGAATATATGAATATCGAAAGCCAGGGTGAATGATGTGAGGGCAAAATATGTGACTTGCAATTACCCGAAAATACCTGTGCTAAAAGCCATAACTCTTTAGAAGTAAATTCAAAGTATCTTCAGATTTTTTTACAAAATATAGTGCTAAACTGGTAGTTCAGAACCTTTCTGTATGTTGAAAAATGGGAAATGTAAAATTAAAGCCCAGTTTTCCTTGGAGGAGGGGAAATTAAGGCTGCTGCATTTTTATTTTTACTGTACTTCCAGTACTTGAACTCAGGAGCAGAAAGAAAACACTGGACAACTCTCAGTGTAAAAAACGGATTTGCAGACCTGAGGGGTTCAGTTTAGTGAGCAGCTAGATCTTTCATTGGGCTTCTGATTTTTTTTTCTTATAACTGTGACGTGAATTGGTGTTTGTTAGCATGTTTCTGACAGTGTTCCTGACTTTCTTACTGCCAGTTTCCTGGTGTTTCTTACTGCCAGTGGTCCCAACGCTTCCTTCCACCCTGGGACTATCCCTGGCTTTAGCATTGCTCTAGGGAACTGAATTTCATTTAAATACTTTTTTAACAAACTAAAGTAACAGTGCAAAGGGTACACTTGTTATTCCACTGAGAGCATCGTACCACAGAATTTAAATATATGGAAGTGCTGACAATGATTTTTATCTTAATGCGGCAAGGAAAAATAGTGGATAACCTGTGTGTTTTTTTTAAATGGCCGCTGTTACATTTTTAATCTTCTTTCTTAGTACCTGTGTTCGCATCTCAAAGAGATTGAAGTAGTGGGAGAGGTGAGTTTGCCCTGCAGTAGGTGGGAAGAGCATATGAAATTGTGCATAATTTGGTAATGGATCCAACCTGTGGTGAAAAGCCTTTTTCAAATTGCCATGAAATATTTAAAATACCTTTTTTTTTTTTTTTTGGAGTAAAGTAATTCTGACAGTTTTTGTATTGTTTTTCTAATGTTCTTGTGATGTTTTCCACTATTTTCAGCCCTGTTTGGAAAGCTTTCAGCTGTGTGTTTTGCCTGAATAGTTAGCTTTCGGGTCTTATCTCCTTGGGTCCTTGCCCATGTACTACCTGTGGCAGGCCTCATGGGCCTTGTGGGACAGACTTTGTAATCAGCATTGCAGGAAACTGAACTGCTTTACATCTTACTTGTTTTAAACAGGTAGATATATAGGAGGGCTTTTCAAAACTGATTCCTCTAGCATTTTAGCTTGTGCCTTCAGTGCATGGGAACATGGGGTGCAGCCAGCCAATTTGAAAGCAACAGCCTAGGTTTGGCTGTAGGACTTAAGTGATTCTTTCCAGTAGTAAAATAATGTTGTTGCTTGATTGGGATTTTCTGATAGGGGGAAGAAGCCGTGTTGAACTCCATCTTGATCTTCCAGCTTTTCAGCATTAAGTTGAATATTCTCTTGCTTGCATTGCCTTTACCTGGAAATCAAAGGACAAGTGGTGATGCTGCATACAGAAAAATAACTCCCAAGTTTTGGCTTTTCTCTGACATATTGTAGCAGGATTTCTGGTTTGGACTTACTTATTTCATACAGAAGTAACTCTTACAATGAAGAAGTCTTACAGTGTCCATACACATTCCTGCTAAACATAGCACACGCATTGCTGTTTGTGAAATATAAAGTGTATTCTATAGCAAGTAGTAACTAGAGAGTCTTGACAAAGGAGGTGATATATCCTCAGTTATTTTTTATCATCATAATTTTTGTCATGCTGAAGAAAGAATCATGAGGGGAATAAAGTTTGGTATGTGACACTTCTGGTATGCTGGTTTGTGGGAAGTTATTTGCATAATGATTCATCAGGAGGCCAGAAAAAAAAATCTCTTTCTATTCAGCCTTCAGTAGATGTGCCAGGCTTGTTGCTATTTAAAGGAGTTGGTGTCGCGATTTTATAATCTAAACCAAAGCACCTTATAACTGAAAAATGAACCAAGCTTTATAAACAAAAACTCAGAAGTGAAAACTGGGAATGTTCCAAGCCCATCAACCCCAAATCTGTAAAAAATCTAAGTTAAAAATTTGCAGTAATATTTCATTTTCTTTAACTCTTGCATATATTTGTGTGTTTGTATGTACACATGCAAGGGCACATACACAAACTTACTTTGATGAAGTGCACAGATGTTAATATGCTCCTCTGGGGAGAGGGATATGGGCAAAGCAGTTGATGTTGTCTGCCTGGACCTGTGCAAAGTGCTTGGTGCTGTCCCACACGACATCCTTGTCTCTAAATAGGGCCACACGCAGAGAGTTGTGGTCAGTGGCTCAGTATCCAACTGGAGACCAGTAACGAGTGGTGTCCCTTAGGGATTGGTGTTGGGACTGGTTTTGTTCAACATCTTTGTCGCTGACATGGACAGTGGGATTGAGGGCACCCTTAGCCAGTTTGCTGGTGACGCCAAGCTGTGTGGTTCGGTCCCACTGGAGGGAAGGAATGCCATTCAGAGGGACCTTGACACACTTGTGAGGTGGGCCAGTGCTAACCTCATGGAGTTCAACAAACCAAAGTGCAAGGTCCTACACCTGGGTTGGAGCAATCCCAGGCACAGTGACAGGTTGGGCAGAGAATAGATTCAGAGCAGCCCTGTGGAGAAGGACTTGGGGGTGTTGGTTGATGAGAAACTGAACATGAGCCGGCTGCAGTGTGTGCTTGCAGCCCAGAAACCAACCATGTCCTGGGCTGCATCAAAAGTAGCATGACCAGCAGGTCAAAGGAGGTGATCCTGCCCCTCTACTCTGCTCTCGTGAAACCTCACTTAGAGTATTGTGTACAGTTCTGGTGTCCTCAGTGTAAGGGCATGGAGCTGTTGGAGCTGGTTCAGAGGAGGGTGACAAGGATAAGAGATCTGGAGTACCTCCCATACAAACACAAGCTGAGAAAGTTGGGGCTGTTCAGCCTGGAGAAGAGAAGCTGAGTAGAGACTCCATAGCAGCCTTCCAGTATCTGAAGGAGGCCTCCAAGGTTGGGAAAGAGGGTCTTCTCATCAAGGACTGTAGTGATAGGACAAGGGGTAATGGGTTTAAACTTAAACAAGGGCAGTTCAGGTTAGATACAAGGAAGAAGTTCTTTACTGTGAGGGTGATGAGGCACTGGAACAGGCTGCTGAAAGAAATGATAAATGCTCCATAATAAATGGCAGTGTTCAGTGCTGGTTTGGACAGGGCCTTGGGTGACATGGTTTAGTGTGAGGTGTCCCTGCCCATGGCAGGGGGGTTGGAACTAGATGATCTTAAGGTCCTTTCCTGCCCTAACCATTCTATGATCTTTATTTTTTCATCTCTGTCTCAGTGTTACTCAAACTCTTTGCAGGATAGAATTTGGTGGTGTTTTTTTTTTTGCAAAGGATAAGTTTTACTTTTGAAAGGAGGACTACAAGTCCATTTAGAAAGGGGGTGAAGCATTGCTTTCATACGGCCCGCTGGACTCATGGGGGACTTGTCAGGGAGTTGGGTCACAGTAGAACCTACATGAAGTTGTGTTCATTGATGTTTAGCTACCAGATCTTCCAGTCTGATTTGTATGTGTAATTTGAGACTATCTTAATTTTCATTTTGTCTTATCACATAATAGAGAAGGCTTAATTCATAAGCCTTCCTACAGTAAAGGACGTAGAATAGTATCTGTTGTAGCTATTGTGCTCATAGTTTCAGAATGCTGGCATTTTTACTTCTGAAGTACCTGCATATTTTGATGTACCATGCACTTTCACCAGTTTCTAACCAGTGTTCTTTTTGTAGCGATTATTCATCCTAAACTTTAAAAATCAGTATGGTTTTCCTTAATATGAGTGAAAGTAATGTCTAATGAATCATCAGCATTTTAACATGTGGTGTCCTTCCAAAAAACTCAAACTAAATAAACAAACATAAAAAGGTCCCAATCCCAAACCAACATTAAAGAACAATAGATATGTCTTTCAGGGACTTTTAAGATTTGAATGAGATAAATAAGCAAGTTAATTGTATAATTCAAAATGGCCTAATTTGAATTTTGTGCAGTAGCCTTCTATTGATGCTTACAATGTTTTGCTTCTAGGTCAGCATGATGGACCTCTACCACGGCAGCATGCTGGATTGCTTCCAGAGTCTTTGATATGGGCATATATTGTGCAGCTGAGCTCTGCATTACGGACCATTCATACAGCAGGACTGGCATGCCGAGTTATGGATCCAACAAAGATATTAGTAACAGGCAAAACAAGGTAATGAAACCATTCGTTTTCACTGTGTTAATGTGATCTGTATTCAGAAATAGCAAAGTCTTAACTAGAAAGTTCTGTTACTTTTAAGTGGTACGAGACAGTTATTTTTTCCTTTTAAACCTATTTTGTGAAGCTTATGCAGTAATACTGTTCAGATGCACTACTGACAATTTAGAAATGTGTTGGGTTTTTTTGTATACTGAAAACAGCTTGTTGCATTCTATCCCATAGTAAAATAAGTACCTTCTGCTTCGCAGTAACAGAGGAAAGATTGAGTAACCAGCAAAACTTATTGGCACTTCTTTTCTCGTTCCTAAAGGTTGCGAGTTAATTGTGTTGGAATCTTTGACGTTTTGACATTTGACAACAGTCAAAATAATCCACTGGCATTAATGGCTCAGTTTCAGGTAAGACAGCAACACCATAGTTCAGTTCGTGACTTGGTACAGGGAGTACTGAAAAATAGTGTGATTCCTTCTGGAAGACTAGTATGTTAATCAAACTGTAGTCCAGTATATCTATCTCTAAATGACTGTTTCTTTCATTCCTGATGACTGTTTCATTCCTGATTTGATCTTGGTTCTGCTTTGTGTTATTCAGATCTGCTTGTAATTTAGAAATGCAAATGCTGATTTTGCTAGCAGCAAAATTTCAGGAAACTCACCAAACAGGCTGAACCATTAGTATTTAACAAATTCGAGTCAGAAGTGGTTAGAAATACGAGTTTCTAGAGCAAGGAGGAGAAAAATCTTGCATTTAGTGATAGAAATAATAAAAAAAAAGACTCAGCAGATAGTTTTTGCTCTTTTCTTTTGTTATTTGGCAAAAATCTTGAAGTATTGAATGAATACCTGTTCACAGAGGAGTAAGTGATCCTTTAAATAACTGCACTTCAGTTTTTTCCTCACTCCTAAAAGGTTCTAGTATATCTTTGTTTTAGGCTCCTAGTTCTGCTGTGCTTTCTTGGCATTCTGAGGTCTCTGCATAAATCTTGAATTAAGAATCCCTTTAGACTTAACAAAAAGTGCTCTGCAGTCATCTGGAGCATCACTATGTACAGGATTGCCTCTTTCCCTAACTTTCCCTCGGGGTAAAGTACATTGCTTCATCAGCCATCATGTCCTGTCTGTACAGGGAATGAAAGACTACAGTAGGGAGTTGGACTTAATTTATTTTTGTTAATTGAGCTTATTTATTTTCATTAATTGAGCTTATTCACTGTGCGAAATTATTCATTCGGAGTCTTCCAGTAATAAATGAAATGTTTGAACTTTGGCCAGGCAGAAACTAGCTTATTGGAGACCATGTCCTAGAACATAGCAACTTCTTTTTTGTTCCTTGGTTTGAATGATACAGTAATGCAATTTTCAGTGTACTTTGAGTAGTACATCAAAGGATTCCTTGCTTTCCCCCAGCTCGATATCAGTGGGCTTTTGGTAATAATTTAGTGGAAAACAGCTGAGAGAAGATAGGAATGTGAAGGATTCTGTGCCTAAAAATGTAATGAGATGAATTTTTTATCTGCATACTTCTTTAAACTTATTTTAATTGCAGCTGGGAATAAGATCCTCTTGAGATATTATGACATTCAAGTAATTTTAAAACAAAACACATAATGTATATGGCCATACAAATCTATACAGGTACACGAATCTGTCAAAAGCATTTACCACCACATCAGCCCAACACTTAGTAATGTCTAGCTTTGTTCAGGGGGATGTTTTTGCATGTTTTATATATTGTTAATATCCAGATTGTTCAGGTATCGCTGTTAAACCAGAAGCAAAGTGCTCTTAAATACGTAGTTTGGAAGACATAAACTGGAGTTAGAAAACACAGTGCCTTCTTTTGCCTTCTTTTTTTGTTGCTTCCTGTAGAAGGGCTAGGCTTTCACTATCCATTTTGTTCCTTCAGAGATTCTGGACTGAGTTCATTCCTTGAAATTCAGGCGTCATTTATCATCCTCTACCTTTGTTTGCCCCAGCCAGATAAAGTTACAAAGTAACAGCTGCTGCCTGTCCTTTTTCCTCTCGATCCATGACCTAGTTCCTGAATTCCTCTGGGACTCCTGTGATTGTTAAAAATGTAGGTTATCTCTTGGTTTACTGCCCAGCTAATATGCATTTCCTTGTTGCTGTCTTCTATGGAGGAAAGTATTTTTGTTAGCATTTGTCACTTTCTGGCTATTTCCCATTGTTAATGTAGCTGGGAAAGAGTGTTGGCCAGAACACTTAGTGGCTATGTAAAAGGAATGCAGTTGTTCTTTACAAGCTGTGTTAAACACATCAATTTATATGATCATTTAAGAGTTAAATAAAGGCACCAATAAGGGAAGTTGGAAAGAAGTAAATGAAATATGAATGGTGTTAAAAACAAGATACTAAACCTATATAAATTCCAGCGCATCACTTTGCCCCCCCAGTCCTTAAGTCTTGTGCCAATTACAAGATACAGATGGGAAAATTGTAAATGGTGATGTAAGAAACAGTGAAAAGGTTAAATAAATATTTCTATATTTGGAATATAATGAAAGTGAGTCCTTTCCATATGAAATGAGGTAAAAAAATAAAAATTTTATTGTTTTAAAAAGGGCTATAAGGTTAAATTTGCTCAAAGTAAATATTAGTCATTTAGCAAACCAAAATAACTTTCATATGTACCTCCCCAAATTTAAAGAAACCAGCTGAAGGGTCATCTGAAGTATTAATGTTGAGTTTACAAAAAAAAATAATAAAATATCTGGGATCTTGGAGGCACTTCTAAGGGCAATTCCAGAACTTAAAAGGATAAAGGAATCCTCAGAATTGTAGAGAGGATGAGCTGATATTGATCCAAGCAAAGCTGTGGAATAGGATAAACAAAAGTCTTGTCAGTTTCAAAGTGCTTATGGAAAATGAATCTTGTAAAAAAAATAAAATAAGATTTATTTGACTAGCTTACATGTCTGTCTGAGAAAGCCAAGTGTATAAAATGCTGAGGTATCTCCAGGGCATTTGGCATAGTAGCACATACCTTTTAAATATTAAAATGCATAAGGGAAGGGGTACCTACTCAATTAAGTTGCTTGCTGACTTACTTGAAATTCATTTGATAAGAGGAAGATACTAATGAAGAGGGCTGTTTCTGAGTTTGTCTCCAGGGGCTGGTTTTTAGTCTAATGCTATTTAATAGTTCTAGCAATGAACTAGATGGTAATAAAATCTATACTAGAAAGCTTTCAGGAGATAAAAAGATAGGTTGGTAGAGGTTACTTGTGAATTGAATTGCTAATTAAATAGCCATTAGTTGCAAGTAAGGCACAGTTTTGAGCAAAAGGCAGCCTGTACTTGAAAGTTGTAAAATTTTTCCTTGAAGCTGAGAATCAACTTACTGTCACCTAATAGTCACTCTTGGTAGTTACCACAGCAAAAGTCTTCAGGCAGGTCTGTGGCAAAAGGAACCGGTGTGGTCCGTACATATGTGAAAAGTACAATATGGTATATACACAAGGAAACAGTCATACCTAACATTGATCTGTACCATGCAGTCATAAGGCTGCTGCAGGAATACACCTTTTATTTCTGGATCCCTGCTCCTAGGAGGTCTGGTAGTTCTTGTGTGCCTCCTTTAAGCTTTCTCTGCCTAGAAGCAGGGAGAAATGAATACGTTGATATTTTCAGAGGGGAGGTTGGGGCTTAATAGGCATATATGGATTGCTTCCTTTTATGAAAAGGGTGGCATACCTCTGTTTCTGAGACGTTCTGTATGCTGTCTGTGTGGATAGAGCTGGTCAGTGGATGATGGTTTTGCCCCTTCTAAAATAGGAATCAGACTTCCATAAATCCAGATCGTTATACTTAAAGGTCCTTTCCAATTCAAGATACTCTGATTTCCTAATTACACAGGAAAATTACTGCCTCCCTTTGTGCACTTTTAAGTCTTTAAACACGGGGCATTTTAATAGTGTTTTCTCTTGAGGGTTTTGGCTGTCAGTGAATAGCGAAGCACCTCCAGAGAATAATTTGGCCTACTCAAGCAAGATCCATATTGTCTTGCAGAATTACCAACATCTTAAATTGATCAGACTCTTAACTGAATTGCATGAAGTTTAAGTTCCTGAAATTAGTGGGATGAATCCAAGCCACTTTGCAACTAAAGCAAGTTAAGCATTGACTGTAATTTGTTGTATGTGTGTTTGAGTCTGCACTGGTCTATTGTATTGTCTCTGCCAGTTTTTCTATTAGATGTAACCTCCAAAACAAATTATGGTTGTGAGTCAAATGCTCAAAATCCTGAATTTAAAATTTCATGGCTGATGTTAATTTAAGACTTTCTTATCCATTTTTAAAATCTAATGGAATCTGTATTATAAAAACACCTATAATGGAATCTGTATTATAAAATGCCTATGTAAAGAAGACTGTTTCCATAGGGTCCGGCCTGAAGTTGTGTATTTTCAGTATCTCAGGGTTGTGTGATGATAGAGAATTTTTATAGGACACATCCTTATGAATTACTAAAAGTTGGAAGGTACAAAAGGTAAAGTAGGGGACTGCAGAAGGAAGAAAGAGTAGGATTAATACAAATACTTGCATATTTCTTTGGAGACAATAATAAAAATGCCATTGTGGCAGGTGACATATGTCTATAGATACTGCATCAGTAAGATATCTCTGGTTAGTACTATAACAATATCCTGAGCTGCTCAAATTGGCTATTCGGTAATGGAAACAAGTGGGTTCCCACCAAAATGGGGTTGTTTGCTCTGGTTCATTTCTATTTACCAAAGTGCAAAGGAATGCCGATACTCAGGAATTCCTGGTTCCATAGGAAATTGAGTCTATCTCCTTCTCCACCAATTTGTCATTCTTGTTTCTGTCTCATTTTCCACATCCTGTTTCTGTCTTCATTAGCTATAGGAATACTGTGCTTTTAAACTTCTGCCATGTTGTGTATCCATGTTTAAATTGTGTTGCTTAACCATACTTGATAAGAAAACAGTGGTGACATGGAGAGACCTGGAAAGGTTTTCTTTTCTCAGTCCTTCAACATCTGGGACATACGGCTGCACAGAAAGTTCTGCTCAGCTGCTGCAGCCACAGGCAGCAAACATGGTTACCTCTCTGGGAGGAAGGGCGCATTCACTATCACAGCACTTTTCTAAAGCTGTCAGATTCTAAGCAGAACTTTTAATGTTGCAGTGTTGCCAAATTTTTAGCCTTTCTTACAGACATGACAGAAGGTATATTCCTTGTATGGCTGCATTCTCTGCTAAATGGCACAGCCTTGGTCTAGACTATGGAACTGACATTCTTGTTAGCTAGCAGCTTTCACTTTTCTGAGGAAGTAAGGTATTTTTGCAAAAGTAAAAAAAAAATTCTGGCAAATACTGAATTTGTATTTTTAGCTGACTGTCAGTCGGAAGCAGGCATCCAGCAGGGAAAGCTGCAGGTGTTTCAAGTTTGGCCAAGTTGTGTGCAGCTGAAAGTCCTTTCATGGAAAGAATCAGGCAGCTTTTGCTATGTTTCTCAGTATCTGCTACTAAAATAGATTCCTGTTTTTAGGAGTGGGCTTTAAAATCTGGTATAGATTTTCATAATAATTTCTAGTGGCTGTCTATAAAAATTGGCAGAATTTTCTGTTGTGGCAAAGCAACCTGTATGCAGTTTTTGTCTTTCAAGAGCAGTTCTACTTTTAAGGAAAGCATTTAGCAATGCTAAGGATTTCTTCATAAAATGTGATGCTTCTCAATTTGTCAGTCATACAGGCTTGTTCCTATCTTGCTGTTTCAGACAGTTCATATCTTTTTACACTGCCCGTCAGAGATTAAAATCTTTGAGCTCTTTAAGGCAGAAGCATTATTTGCTGGAATCTGGTGTGAAAGGATAGTCCAGCAAATGCTGTTTCTGTTATACCCTTCATGGGTATTTCTACATGTTGTATTGAGATGACTTCCTCTGTTTGCCACCAACAACTTGACTTGTCAGGAATGAGGTGGGTGGTTAGGAGAACCTCTTTGCGGAGCTTCAACTCACTTCAAAAGAGTTCTCTCTGGTACTGTCCTTATGCTAAAAATAAGTAAGTTTTAAGCATTCAAAAATAAATATAGTACCTAGAAATTGCTAGGCTTCAGGACAGAAAATCAGGACAGATTTTCCTTTGTATATTTTAACTACTATAACTTGGACAGTCATATTGAACTATGATTTGAATAGCACTTATTTTAGTTGACCAAGTTGCAGTCTAAAGTTATTGAAGAACTGTCTCTTTTTAAACACCATCTAGTACCATAGGTAATATTTATCTGTACTAAGAATCTTGCCTGTGTGCGTTTTCCCTGTTAGCAAGCAGATCTGATCTCCCTGGGGAAAGTTGTGTTGGCTTTGGCTTGCAATTCTTTATCAGGAATTCAGAGAGAGAATTTGCAGAAAGCAATGGAACTGGTGACAATCAACTATTCCTCTGATCTGAAGAATCTGATTTTGTAAGTTTGCTTAATAAATCTTGTAAAGGAAATTACTAATTTTTTTAAACATACAAATGAAAATGTCAAATTGTATTTTTAGATGCAAGTAAAATTATAGATATAACTACTGTCACTGACTTGTCTGCAGAGTCAATGCATCACTAAATATTATAACTTAGGATTTGTTTACATAGTATGTTTTCTCATGATGTATCTAATAAAATCAATGTACTTTCTTTGCTAAATCCTGTTAGGTCTTTGTATAAATTAGGAAACAATTGCGTTGCAATCTGTATCTTCATGTCTTCTCCCTTTTGAGTTTGTTCTTGCTGTTTGAATGGGGTGAACTACAGTTCCATGAAAGCATGCTCCTATCTCGTATAAAAAAATGACTGGATATATACATGTAAGCTAACACGTTTCCTCTCCTAATGTATTTTTAAAGAAATGCTGCAGTTCTCTACTTTGTTCATTAAATAGGTATCAGGGTGAAATTTTTGTAAAATCATAATAGGATAATCTCTCTTGGCATTTGCAGCATCTTTAAAAGTAATCTTCTTGGGGTGGGGATATTTTGGCAGGTATTTGCTGACCGACCAAAACAGACTTCGCAGTGTAAATGATATCATGCCTATGATTGGTGCACGATTCTATACTCAGTTGGATGCTGCTCAAATGCGAAATGATGTTATAGAGGAGGACCTTGCAAAGGTAAATCCTGTGGGAAGACCTACAGTCCGTATTCCTGTAGCTGTATCTTATAAAATGAATGATTTCTACTTTTTTTTTCTTCTGTTTGCATAACAACCTAAGTAATCTCTCTGCAGACTAGAGAAGTCTGTGCTCAAGGTATTGAAAGTCCAGAAGCTCCAAGAACCACTTTTAGGATGTCCTTAGTTGTCTTTAACTGAAGTAAGATCTTCCATGTCCAACCAGCAGTCTTGGGGAAAAGATGTTCTTCATAGAACAGTTGAAAAGTAGTGTTCTGAGTAAATAAGGCCATGTATGTCATCACACACTAGATAATGTAGTCTGTGCTAGGGGCTGTACAGAACAAATATTGCCTTTAAATTATTGGATAGATTTATATTCCAGTGTATCTTTACTTATCTCATATGTTTTCCTTTCCAAATGAATGCTAGATCACGGAGGTAAAAGTTTCCACCCTCTGTTTCCCTGGGCTGTACATCTCTTGCTGTGGAGTTCTGGTTAGTACATCATGTTCAGTCAAGGTATTGAGTGCTAGCCACAAAGGAAATAAATAGTTTGTCCCATGTTAGTGTGTGTTCAGAAGGAAAGTGTGTCTGCTCATCAGAAACCACTGATAACAAGATTTTATAACAAGAAGGCTTGAAAGATGCTTCATGAAAGAAGGCTTTCATGATGCTGAAGATAGGGTATTAAGTTTTGAAGGATTTAAGAGTCCTGTGACTCCTTTCCCTTACAGAGAATTGATTCTTTTAAAAGGTAGTAGACCAATGTTTGAGATTCTGGTGGACTGATTTTTCTTAATCTCTCCACTGCTGGCTTATTGGAAAACATTTTTCCCTCTTTAGTGACAGATACTGAAACCTATCAGCAGCAAAGAGCTGTAGAAGAGCAATGCAGTATCTACTTTTGATGCAAAGCTCTAGATGACAGGTGCCCACACCAAATCACCAACTACTCCTACTCTGAAGGTGTTTAAGGTCATTTCTTGTTAAGGTTGGATAATGTGCCTGAACAAATGCAGGCAGCTAAACCTTTTCCCATAACAAAGATGGAGTTTGTCCAGCGATCAGTATTAAGCAGTCTGCCTTTTCAGTCATTTGTGGCAGTGACAGGTGAGCATAGGCCCCAGTCTGGCAATAGCTGTTTACCTGGCAGTGATAAATAGCAGTTGCTAATTAGCTGCCATACTGTAACTTGCTTGTAGTACCGCATCCTTGGTAACATCAGAGCCATGGTACCCTTGAAGTTTCACCTGGTACCCTCTCTTGATTACTGCCCAAAGCAGATGCTTAGGGGAGAATGTTAGAACAAGACTAGTGTGTATGAGGTTTTTCCTTGTGTCCTCCAAGTATGCAGGCATCTGTAGCTTAGGGGCTTCTGATGCTGGAAGTGGTTTGCATGTAGTTAACCATCTTGTTTTCTTGAAGGCATGAATATTTTGTTACTCCTGTAACACGTTTCAGGGAGGAGTGACACTACCTCTTTCCTCACCTTAATATTTCTCGTCATTTATGTGCCATAGCATTCAAATCTTCAGTTTATCAAGTCCTCTAATTCACTCTGTAGAAGAGCTCTCTGCCTTTACAGGCTGTCAAGCCTGTAAAGAGGCCACCCGAAGACTTTTGCCAGTGTTATTGCTCAGTTGTGTCATCATTGACTGGGAATCTACAGGGCAGTGGCATTCACACAGATGCAGTTTTGGCTTTTGTGTATGTGGCCACATACAAAAAGTTATTTAGAAGTTGTATAGACCTTTGCTGGACAAGGTAAGTATTCCCTGTCAGCCTAGAAGTGTAGCTACTGTTGTGGTACAAGCTGTTCTGCTGGATGTTTTTAGATAGATAACAGAAGTATTGCAGCCCATAGTTTGTCTGAGGTCAAGCTATTATCACCTTGACCTACTTCTTTTACCCAGCTGTGCAGAGAGTAATCTACTCCAGACTGAATTCATTTGAAATCAGGATGATCCTGCATGGAATAAGATGCAGCTTAGCATGAATAATGTTGGAGAATATGGGAGAATATGAATAATATTAAGAGAGCATCTTTTTCCTGCAGGCTTTGAGCAGATTTTACTTAAACAAAAGATTAATCCACAGTGTAATGTAAGCTAGGATGTAACATTTTACTGTATCCTAAATGATGAGGAAAAATGTATGAAATTAATTTTTCAGTTGCATGTATTCTAAGCATGTGTAATTTTAATGTTCCGTCTTTGAACTTGTTCTCATTGCTTTATCTCTGTCACTGTTTGACTCAGAATTTGTACTGTTTTAAGACTTAAATTCTAGCTTTTTTGGAAAAACTTGTTTCAAAGTTATATTTTGAATGAATTGTAATTTAAATGTTAGTCTGATATTGTTGCTAAATATTTACTAATAATGCCTACAAAGCAGTTTTGAAAAACAGATTTAGTAGATTATATTCCTTCTCATCTTTACCTGAAATATGATGTTATACTTCTACAGGTCTTTATAACTTTGTGTATATATAAAATGTATTATTCTTGTTTAACTTACTGTATTTTAGCACACCTGTAAATATAGGCTAGCAAGAGACTAGATGCGTTTCCACAAAGAAATAGTCTGATCCAGTTCCTGCTGGGTCTGCAAGGTGGTGGTGTTAAATTTCCACATTATATTTTGAACATGAAGTGCTAAAATGAATTACCAGTTCACACTATAATGCATTCGATCTTTCTGAAAAATGTATACCCTCCTCTTTGAATAAATAAATCACTTTAATAATGCTTTGTTTGCATTTCTGTTGTGTATCTTTTGAAAATAAGTGTCTTAATTTTACGTTTCAGAAACTTTAATAACGTCTTTCTTGTTTTCTAGGAGGTGCAAAATGGAAGGCTGTTTAGGCTTCTAGCAAAATTGGGAACAATCAATGAGAGGCCAGAGTAAGAAACACTTGTTTTCTTTGTATAGAGTATGTAAAAACCAGTTTGCAATGCAAGTTTTCTTCCCTTATAAATTTAAGCTAAACAATTTCCCCATATTTTTGCACCTGAAGAAATGAGTATTTAAGAAGCTTTGAGAAAAATAAGATAAGTAACTTTGATCAAAAGTTTAAATAAAGCAGTAGAGAAAGCTACATATAGACATACAAAAATTGCCTAAGTTTTCTAGTATGGTTTCTCTTGGCAGTCTCTTGTGAGTGATAACAGATTTTGAGGAAATCTGTAGCTTGCTTTAGCTGTAGTAAATGGTGTGGATCCTGGTTTTAAGTTATTTTATTTTCAGCTTTTTTTTTTTTTTAATTAACTATTACATAAAAATGTTAACGGTTTGTTTTCCATCCTGTTGAATAGACTTGGAGTTGTAAATGTTAGAAACCAGCATTACAAACATGTTAAACTTGTTGAAGGTAACTCTTGTTTTCTACCATTACTTTTCTGTGGTCCTTGTTAGACATTAGCTTCAGGTGCTTCAAAAGCTGAGAAACTTTGAATATATATATTTTCTGTTTGCAGCAGGGGGGAGACGAATTGCAAGTTATAGCAGGTAACTTAGAGCAGTAAGCTTAAATTTGAAGTTTAGATTGAAGAACCATGTATATATGTGGGGTTTGATTTTTCTTAACTTTCTGAGCTTTAATATGAGCCTTTGTTTTACACCAGGTTTCAGAAAGACCCAACGTGGTCAGAAACTGGAGACAGGTATTTATTGAAGCTCTTTCGAGATCACCTTTTCCATCAGGTGACAGAAGCGGGTACTCCTTGGATTGACCTCAGTCACATTATCTCATGTCTTAACAAGGTACACTGTACTTGGGTTAGCTTTTAAAAATTTGTTCGGGTTAGCTTTCTTTAGAATAATATTCCACTTCAAAGCATTGGCAAGTTAATTCTGTTGATTTAATTAATGGTTATTTTCCCCATTTTGGATGAAAACAATGTATTCACTAAACTAATATTCATACATTTATGGATATTTTAAATAAACTTAGTACACTAATATTAAAAACTTGGAATTTGGTCATATAGTATGAGATACAGTATTAACTTTTCATCCTGGAATGCACTGAATTCTGTGGATAAGCAATGCTGGTCCCTTTATGCTACTCTGGTCTTTCAACACAGCATAAAGGATCCATAAAATCCCTTTAACTGGAGGAGCTTTCTGCTGGTATAGATACCAGAGAGGATGATCAGAAGGCAAGAGGATCCATTTATAAACTGTGCTGACCAGAGTAGGAGACAGGAGGGAAACTGCAATAGAAAACTGCAAAGTCCTTACCATCTAGGACAGTGCTGGAAAGTGTGACTTAAAAAGCGAAGTCCAATTCTGTAACTTCCTTAGCCTCTCCAACCCTTTGTTTTCCAAAGCTGATGTAACAAAGCTATTTTAAGTTAAGAGCTGTACCACTAGCAATATTGTGGCTGAGCACTCGTGGTTAATAGCGGGATATGTGTGAGAGACCACGACATCTTCAGTAGCTGTAGAACTGTTTTGCTCTATAAACTTAAAAAGTACAGGAGCTGATTATTTTTTAATTGGCAGATCAGTTTTCAGCTTACTTCATGTTTTGTCAAACTTCAGTAATTCATAGGATGCAACTTCTTCCTTTTTTCTTTTTTTGGTGTTTTTGTTTTTGGTAGTTGCTTGGTCATTCCACTCACTCTGTAGAGAATGGTGATGCAGACACTGACAATATATAGTTTTTCAGTGGCAAGTATTTCTTTTCTAGGGTTAGGATAGCCAAATTCCTCTTTCAGAAAAAAGTGAATATATTCAGTTTCTTTGACATGTAACAACTGACTTAACTACAGTAAAATGTTTAATCTAAATTGTCAGGGCTTTTAATCTCCTATTAGACCACTGCTGTGCATTTCTTTAACCTCCTTTTTATCTTTCTGGTTGGTGTCTGTAATCACTTTAAAAAGGACATTAAAGGGATTGAGGCTAAATCAAAAAGAAAGCATGTTGATACTCAAATAGGCAGTGAAATGCCATCATGATTTGAAAGCAGTGACCTGTACGGTACTGTAGCAAGAGGGGACAGTCCTGAATTCGTAGGTCAGGTAAGAGTTGGTGTCAAAGAATGCCTGTTCTATAAATGTTCATGGCTTACGTTTTTATAAACAGAGCTCTTCTCTTCTGTGGTTGTGGGCTCAGCACACACAAAAATGTAAGGTTTGCAGAACTCTATTTTGGAAATACACTGTAAAAAACACTTCCGAAACTGCAGTGTGTATTAGTAGAAATGGTTATTTGGGCTTTCCTGCTACACTCCAAAAGCATTCGTTTTGAATGAAAATTGCCCTATTAAAAAAAAAAGAATCATTCTTTTCAATGTGGCATTTGGGAGATCTTCTCAGTTGATTTATGCCTCCACAGAGGGAGAGAAAGAAAGCCGTAACTATTGATGTTTCTAGTTCCTGTGTGGCTTTCTTAATACAGATCTTCCATATCCTACATGCATTAAGATAATTTTCTGATTTCTTGTATGATGCTAATGGAGACAGTAGACAATATTTCACAAAAACCTTAATCGTGATAATATTTTGTAGTGGATGTTAGAAGGTGGTGGTGGTTTTATCCTACTCCACAAGAATTAAAAACTAATTGGCTTGCTTTTGTTCTTTTAAAGCTATTCATGAAGCAGGAACTTTAAGCTGGGGAGGTTCCAAATCTTAAGGCTATGCTAAGAACATTATTTTAGAAGACAAAAGGAAGAAATTACTAATTTACTGTGTTGTTCCTCTAGCTGGTGTTAAGCAGTGCCAACTTTGTTATCTCAGTGACAACTTTAATTGTTCTTCTGCTTTTCAGTACAACATTATAATACATTTATTTAACCCTGCTAGGGTTGTATTTCCAAAAATTTTATCAAGAGTCATATCCCACTTCTCTGCCCCACCTTCTGTATTGGAACAAGAAAGTTTGTAGCATCAGGTATTGGGAAATACCAGTGTATTTGTAAAAGAGCTACAATGTATAGTAACAGAGCTACAAAAGTTTAGTGTTGTAAGAGTCTGACAGTTTTCCATTGATAAACATTTCTTGCAAAGTGGGGAGAATGTGAGTTACAGTGTTGGAAGGGGCTATAGCATGTAAAGTAGGATATTCCTCTCTTCCAAATTAGGATTTCGTGGTAGATCTTAAAGTACATAAAGTAACATACAGTCTTTTAAAATTGGATTTGGGAAGTTATAAGAAAACATGAAAACCAATGTGGAACGACTTGAATCTTTGACTCCAGGTTATCTATTTGCTTGTGAATTACAACTAGGTAATCAAGGGTGTTGATTTAGTTTTGTGGTTTGTTTTGTTTTTTGTTTGTTTGTTTTTTTTTTTTAACAGAATAAGGGGTGAAATGTACCATAAAGCTTAGGATCTAGTTTGTTTCAGTATTGCCAAAATGTGAGGTTTGGATTTCTACCAGTTTTCATACTACCTGGGGCTGGTCCATCCATTATTTCATTTTAGTGTGGGCAAGAAGTAATCTACATATACCCTACTTGGAGGCTTGTGGAACTTATGTGCAAATGTAATGCCAAATATGGTTTTGTTCATCAGGAGCTATATGGAAATTTTGCTAGGCCTTCTACACGGGGGAAGGTCTCATTGCAGGATTATTGGCTTTATGGAAAGGGAAGAAAACAATGGGTAACCTAGTCCAAAGGTCTGGAATGTCAATCAGGTTAAGACCAAAATGTCTCGATTTTTTGGCAAATACATTGTTGTGGTGCGATTCAGATCCTTCCTTTCTGTGATGTTAGCAGATTTGAGCTGCACCGCAACAATCTGCTTGCCAAGAAATTGATTGCTTTTGTTATTGGGGAAATGTTTTGCCATTTCTTTCACACTTCTTTTATTTTATCTTTTGCATTCTTGTTACAGTTAGATGCTGGTGTGCCAGAAAAAATAAGCCTCATTTCCAGAGATGAGAAGAGTGTACTTGTGGTAACTTACAGCGATTTAAAACGCTGCTTTGAAAATACTTTTCAAGAACTGATTGCAGCCGCAAATGGTCAGTTGTAGTATTTGCTGAAAGCATGCAGGACATTGCTGAGGAACTTAACCAATAGCAAATTGCACTACAGCTGAATTGTTGTTGTCATCTCATTTCACATTTGGGAAACAAACAGGAGATGAGCAAAGCTGCTTGCACTTCAGTCAGGTACACTGTTACTTGAAGGGAAGAATGTTTCACTTATCCTAGAGCTAAGGCTGCCATTGGAGGCTTTATCTGTGAAGAATTTATTTTAGATTAAGGAACACATCAGGTGCATGATGTTCCTGCTTTTATTTTTTCCACTTGTATATGCACTAATTTTAATTTTTTTAAGACTTTTCTGATCTCTGAAGTTTTGCCACATTGTATACTTAAGGGAAACTCTTTGCAAGGACATTTCTGGGATATGTTTTTGTCACTGAGGATATAGCAAAATTTATTCATTTTTTATATTATTTGCACCCAGAATAGCATAAAGGACCAGGTAAATAATTTAATAGAAATTGTGTTCTATTAATGACCGTTTAGTTCGTAACCTCTGTAAAGTGTGTTGTATGCAAGCTCTGTATGCCACCCACTGTTAGCTCAAAGAAATGTGAGGAGATGAAACTTTTTAAAACCAGTCAAGTGAAGTATCGGTGAATTGACAAAAAAGGAAAGAAATTCCCCTGCCATTTGATTTAAACTTTGTCTAAGTGAAGTGACGAAAATAGCAAAATGGGAAGCATCTATAATTTAAGGAGCATATCAAACTTGCTCTAAACACAACCAGCGCCTTTTAAAAACTGTTTGTACGTTTTCCTGCTAGTCAGAAGCATTTACATTTATGCAATTTTTTTAATAGTTTTTTTTTTGTTTTTTTTAAGAAATTGTTTAAATGCCTGAAGTTTCAGGAGTGTATTACTTTAGGTTATTTACAGTATAATTTTTGTATAAAGTTCTGTTCTTTGAACCACAGCTTTATTATGGTACGCTACACTGGATACAGATACAAAGACACTGTTAAAAGAAGATTAACTAAACACAGCAGTTGTCTGGCATCAAGAGCTTTTCAAGTTTTACAGCCTGAATCTGGAGGGATAATGATCTGCTGTGCCTTTGCAGTCACTGCTTAGCCCAAAGTAATATTACTTTTGATAATACGCAACACATGAATATTCCTGAAGTAATTCAGTCTCAAAAGTCTGGAATTTTTCTCATCATTTACCTTTCTAATATTTGGACATGCAGTTGTCTCCAAACTTGGGTATTCATGGGATTTCTAGTTAAACACCTACACTTTGATACTGAAGACTGCCAAATATGTAGGAATTTCCTTTCTTAAAGCAGTAGTGAAGACTTTCCCAGCACTGAATGTTTTAATAGCACTGGGTGCTCACCATGAAGAAAATGTGGAAACTCAAAAGGTCAGGACAGACTCTTAAGCACTTGCAACTGATGTTACTGACATCAATTTTAATAATTCTCAATATTTGTAGTTTTCAGAGAAGTTTTTAATATTTCTCTGTCCACTTTTATAAGCTTTAAAATGATTCTCCGCCTTGAGACTTGCATCAAGAAAAAAGCAACTCTCTTCACATCGAAAGCTTTGAAGACTAGGGACATGCTTTACACATTTTAGGAAAATGTGGTTGAATCCACATTAGGTAGCATCAGTTGTTGAGTTTAAAAATCGATTATTGTCGCATTTGATCGAATGAATTTTAAAAGGAACATAATGTTTAATATTCAAGCTATAACAGTTGCCAGAATGTTCTTTTTAATATAAAAGGAACAGGAACTTTGAAAAGTGAACATGCAAAACAGTCTTTTATCATTAGCTCATGTATTTGAGGAAGAGCAGCTGTCTTTTATATGTTTTTTGACAAATCATATTGTAATTCTTTTGTACAAAAAAGAAGTACTTGTATTCTAGAAGAAATATGAAATGCTTAATTTATAAGCGGGCTGAGGTTTTTTCCAGTATTGTTTTCTTTGAAAATGAAAGGGGATCATCTGTTCAGTTGTGGGGTTTGGGAACCTTTGAAAATTTAATTTGTGGACCAATATTTTGTGGAAGTGTAAGGCAGGGGTAAAATAGGGCTTGAATTCTCATCCTTTTTAGACCAGCAAACCACCCTCTGCAAGACATGTCTAAATTGCAAACCTGTGTGTATTTGCATAATGTCAGTTTGCTTCAGCCCCTAGTAACCTCAGGACTTGGTTTAAAAATAAAGGTAGACAGCTAATAAGTTTTCATACATATGTCAGCCAGAAAATATTTGGTTTCAGGTAATGCATAAAGAAAAAAAAAAGGTTAAGCTTTTTTTTTGTTTGTTTTTTTATTTATTTCATTTGGTCTGTATTTGGGAATGATTTAAACAGTCTGAAGTTCAGCTTGGGTGTTTTTTTGGGGGGAGAACCTTCACCCCGTTTTAATTCCATTTAGAAGGTTGTCCTAAAATTGTAGTTTGATTCATTCATAGGAAGAACTGTGTTACCTGTATTTAAAAAGAAGAGCCACCAGGATGTGCCCTCCCAAATGGGAAATTTAATTCTGACCTTCATATTTTTTTACAGCTAAAAGCACAGAAGGGACAACCTTTGAAACCTGATGTTGGTCATTTTAATTTTTGTACTTGTTTTAAATTCTGTTGCTGTATTTACTATATTGTAAATATTTTGTTGAGGGAACCTATGTATTTTTGATTTGCCCTTGTTTCAGTAATTCAGGTGTCAACTGCTTCCCCTAAAAAGCACCAGTATGTTAAGTTCTAATGTCATGACCCCAATATGTGTTACTCATCTTTAATCCTGTTTTCATTCTTCATGTGTACAGCAGTATTTTTAATAAAGAATACCAGAAATAGCGTGGCCTTATTTTGACAATGTGAAGTTCTGAAGTTGGATACAGGGCATTTAAACTTTGGTGCTGGAAGTGTATTTCATTCCATCATATTTCTGTTGTACTCACTGTCTGCAATGCAGAGTTTAAACAATCATGAGTCACAAAGTATGCCACTTACACTATATCAGATATCCTAAAGCTTACACATGTTGCTGACTAGAGTCTTACATATTTCTGTAACTCCCAGCTGAAGTCCCATCTCTCTCTGGCTCAGGTCTGCTTTACTGGACAAGCCCTAATTTTGAAAACTCTGTTAAAGTACCCTAATTTTCATGTTTGTTGAACTTTTTTGTCCAATAACGAAGTGTATTTATTTCTCTGAGAATTTGTATGTGGAGTGATGACAGCTTCATTTCCCAGAATTACTTTTGTGTTTTGTTAAGCAGAAAGGTGAGATGATTTATTGGTGGGGTAAAACCTCCTATACCCCTCCACTCCTTAACCATGCTTGTGTAATGTGAAATTTTGTGTAATTGTCAATATTCCCTGCATACATTTAACAGGGAGTGACTGATAGATGTGCTTATCTAGTCTTCATTTTCCTCCATAGTAGAGTGCAGCAACAGCTACGTAACTCCTTTGGCGATAGGCAGTCACGTTACATTCTGCCTTTCCAGAGCAGGTTTAATGTCTGCTTCCTTCCAGTGCTGTGTGGTTTGGAGATCCCCTCACACTATAAAATGCTGTATAGCAGAAAGCACCCAACTGCCCCCTCTGTGGAAGAAGCATCCCAAGCCTTCTGATGGGTGGGTTTGGGATGTGGAGATTCTCTGAAGAAGGCAAAGCATCTACCAGGACTAAAGTGCTAGCTTATGTCACAGTTAGTTCAGAACAGGCTCAGCTGGGGCCACCTTAGCTCTGTTTGAAGTCCTTTCATCTGTACCAGACCTTTTAGCTGCAGAAGTAACCAGGTGTAGGGGGCAGTTCAGTGGATGCTCATCAAGGAGCTACTTTGTCTTCCCCCACTGTGAAGCCCTGACTCTTGCTGACTTTTTACCTCTAGCCAGCAGTAATCCCTTCTTAGTTATACTGAGTGTAGGGTATGTCATTCACACAGACAGCTGTACAAGCATCTCTCACTGTTTATCTGCTTTGCTGTGTGAGAAGTGTATCTTCTGTGCAATTATTCCGTATTCTTCTTTGCTTACAAAACTGGCCCACGAGCTGGGTTGTTTGCCAGACGTGTTAGTGCTGCCCAGTGCTAAGCCATCTGCTGCAGCAGTCTTTGACACTGGGTTGACTAGTTTGGCAGAACTGTGGATTCTTTCAAAAGCAAACTTTATTATATGAATTTCGCAGTCATACATTACATGATGACAGAAAATGCAAGACAAAACAGGAGTTACTCACGTACAAAGAAACTTTGGGGATTCATATAAAAGTAATCTTTGTAGTCCAGTTTTCTTAAATACTTATGCACAAAAAGTATATTTATATATTTACATTGTGCAAACATTCCTTTGAGATGCATCATCCCACAACTACTTTCGCTCAATTAGAGTTAAGAAACAGACAAAGTTTCTTTTTGTGCTGATCAAGGTCAAATATACTTCACCAGCAAGAGATAGTGCAATAGATACTTAAAACTGATGATCTCTTGGCAAGGAAGATGTAGAATTGATACCTACCTTAGAAGCAGTGGTACATATTTCTTTTATGTGAATATCCAAGAAAATTTTTCTTTGTAAATATGCAAAAGGTCATTTGCCTTTAAACAATTAGTGGGTTAAATTCACAGCTCCTCAGCTGGGTTTGAAGAGGTCGGAGCCATATTATACATGGAATTTGAGTTAGTATATTTATAGTGGATCACAAGAAGCTGAGATTAGGCAGTAATTGTTGATTTGGAAGACATTAAATGACCAACTCTCATTTTAATGTTGCATTCAAAGGTAAAAGGGGATGGTGCATCCTTACACTCTCAAAGAACACTCATGCCCTTTCTGAGATGCTGTACGAAAGTGTTGCAAATGAATTGATAACATTTTTGTTCCTGTACATATATACTAGTAACTAACAGAAATTCAACTGTCTTCATGGAAAAGCTGCCCTAACTCTCCAGGGAGATTGTCTTGTCATTTCTAACTAATCTCTTCAAACTCTCTAGTGATCAGTTTATTTAAAGGATATGCAGTTTAGTAGCCATTCTGTCTTTCCAGACAGATTCCCATAAATAAAATATAATCAGTGCAGTGTTAGAAGGTCCACAGGGTTTTGTGGACAGAGCTTGGCTTTAACGTCTCACTTGTGGTTTGGTTCCAGTGTGTGTGTGTTGGCATAGTGTCAAAGTGCAAAACTTCAAGAATATTTACTTGATTTCAGCAGGCTTGTCCAAACCCAGTTGATATGTATTCTCTGGTGTTGCAGCCCTGGCACTGATCTTAGTTCTCCTCTATCCTTGCCAATTGTGTTTTGCAACACAAATTTGAAATTCTTGTCTCGCACGACTCTTTACCATGAATGCCATCTGAAGCAGTAAGAGCCATGTGATGCCCCATCCCCAGCTAGCTAACCCCCCTTCCCTGGAACATTAGCCTTCCCTCAAGTTTCTCAAAGTAGAGTTTTCACTAAAAGCTGGGGAGTGTGGTCTGTTTCTTGTTTGTCTCTTCTTAAGGAATCTTTCATTTTCCAGCACTACACAGGTCTCGGTGGCAGGGTGCAAATTCCCCAGTGTCTGTCTGATGCAGTCTGAGCAGGGGCTGGCAGACTAGAGCATGAAATACCATCCTGCTGTCAGGGACCAAACAGCAAACTGGTTTTCTCTGTAACAATGACCATGCAGGTTTTCAGAAGCACGGGGCAATTTTAGTGGCAGCTCTTGGTGTTCAGCATTTGGGAAAGTCAAGGCCTAAGCATTAGTATTTTACTATATTTTGTATATGATTGTTGCAGTCTGTAGAAAAGCACATTGCCAAGATTAAGCCAATGATATCTTTTTGACTTGTAGGATAAATAAAATTATTTGGGTCATAGTTTTTAAATTGACAGTGTTTCAGAAGAACCTTTATGGATTAAATGCATATTTAAATCTTGGCTTAGAAGTATTTATACGGGTGGCTGAGAATAAAGGACAACAGAGTTGTAGTCAGGAGGAGGAGAAAGGCTTGCTCTCATTTTCTCCAGCACCACATTGCCATACGTGTATCTTCGCTTGGAGTCACTGAGCTGGTCACAGCTGAAGCTGCAGAAGCTTCTTGGCTTGGTTATTCCAGAAAGCACCGACTCCTTGCTCCTGCTGGCACCTTTAATGCTGTAACAGAGCAGCATCCCTGTTAGTGTATTTAATGTGTATGGGCATTTATTTTAACGACTTGAGCAAAGCCACATCACAAGAAACAGCTTTGTTTATTCTCAGATGATGGGAACGGCATTGATGCAGAAGGGATTGCTCATTGGCAGAGCAGAACTGAGGATGGAGAGAGCCCTCCTGTGTCCCCCTTAATTTCCCTTTTGTGACTGAATATCACTCTTTGCGTTTATTGTGTTAGGGTCTTGGTGCCCATAGGGTCCCCACATTTCAATGTTCTTCCTAAGGGAGCTAGGCTTTTTTGAGCAGGAGTGAAGTAATGAAAGATCTCAAGCCTTGCAGCAAAAGCAGAAAGCTACTGACTGGTGTTCCCAAAGCCTAATGTTGTTTTAAGCATTTAAATTTTTAAGATAAATGGTTGATGCTTGTGAAGAAGGGCACAAGGTCTGGGTATCTCCTTGCTTTGGCTTCTCTTAGCAGAGGACATGAGCTGCTGGTTTGAATTAGTTTTCCTGTTACCCTGTATGCTGCCTTTTATATAAGATGCCCTTTCCAAGAAGGGTTTAATGTCTTCTCAGCTGAGCCACTCTTAAAGGTACTGTTTGTCTTGCAGCTCTTTTTCATCTGTGTTCAGAGCACAGTGCTTAAAGGGGCTCCCTCAATAATTCAGAAAAGAAAGGCAAAGAGAATATTCACACCATTGAACTTAGATACCAAAGATCTATCTGTAGATAAAGGACAAACCAGAGCATTTACCATCATTAATTACATGTGAAAGCCTAATGCGACGTATGTTGGGCTGCAATGCCTAAAATTAGATTTCCTCCCCTGTGTTTTTATAAGTTCATGGACACTCCACCCCTCTCCATTTATAAGGTCAGGAACGCTGGCAGCCCTAGCCTTGAATTCCAGAGAAGACAGTCAGAACATATGTTGAGGCTTTTGGAGCCCAGGGTTTTGCTTTTCATTTTAATTTGCAGTGTTAGATCTTTAAGTGCAATACAGAACTGGTAGCGCAGGCCATTCTGGGTTAGGAAACAGAAGTAACAGTTTCTTGAATCTTTAGCTCATGAGTCTGTGTGCTTTTTAAGGACTGTGGTCTCTGCCTTCTGTCCTGCTGTAGGAGCTTGGAGGGTCCTCACAAGACCACCCCGTTCCATCTGTAGATGGACAGAGTTCATGAGGGGAAGCCCTCATGATGAGGATTGCAGACGCACCCCGTATTTTTCCATTGCATCTGTTGGCAGATGGAGAAGCAATTGCCTTGGGATAAATTCTGTTAACTGTGTGGCAAGGTACTTTTTGTGATGGGTTTAAAGAGAAATGCTTGTGTGAATTACATTGTAATTGTGAGTCTTAGGAAGCAGTGGGCTGGCAAAAGTGAAGTGTGCATTTGAAGTTATGAGCCTTAAAATCATTATGCTTTGATCCTTTCATCATCAGGCTTTTGCATCCTGAGAACTTTCTTGTGAGCTGGACTTGGCTTCAACTTTAATAAACCTTTATACCAGTGGAGCTGCACCTGTTAATTTTACCTTATGTGCACAGCTGTACCAGGGCATGCAGGCCCACAGAGAGCTTGGAGGGAGCCCACTGGGTCTGAGCATCCATAGTCAGGCTTCATTTTGAGACTGAGCTTGCAGTCACTATGGGTTTCTGTAGCTGTGGACTATCCTTGTTCCACTCTAGAAATGTAAATTAGAAACTGGCCCTCACTGGGGTTTAATTGGGATCATTTGGTGGAGGAAACAGCTGCTGCTTTCCTGATATATTGAAGAATGAAGTGAGGCTAGAGACTTGGTACAGCTCTTGAGATGCTTGCTCCAGCTCACAAGTGGGGAGTTCTCACTGTTTTTCTTGCTTAGGCTTTGCTCCAGCCCAGGGGTTTTGGCTTACCTGGGCTAGGCGTTTTTCACCAATACTGAAAACTAGAAGGTAGTTGCAGTCAGGATCCATTCCACTTGCAAAGGAGAAGAGCTCAGAAGTTTGTTTTTTCTCTCCCCCAGACCTTTCTATTGGGATCTTGTTACCCAAGGCCTTACATTAGGAAAGACTTGTCTCTACGCTGTTCTCAGTATCATCTCAGTGGCAACAGTCCAAGGTACATTGCAGCGATTTCTGTTGTCATCCTCCTGGCCATCACCTGGGCCTGAGGGGCTTACTGAGGGTTTGGGCTGATGCTCAGTTTCCTAAAGTAAAACCAAGGGTGGTAAGCTTTGCTTGTCAGTGCTTTTTCCTCCACAGCAGTGGAAGGAAGAGGGGAGGAGGCTCACTGGGGTCAGTGGGGTACCCTTGCGCTATCAGGTAAGTTTGCTCCCTGCTCTGCTCTCTCTGGTTAGTTATGCTGAGTAAGCACCTGTGTGTGCACTGGCACTGTTCTGGAGTCAGTTGGTTATATTCCTCTGAGACAAACCCTGGGTGCACTTCTGGGGACAGGTGGGATGCACTGGGTTTGGCTCCTTCCAACCTATGCAGTAGATGTGGCCTTGCCAAGTCTGAATCTGTTAATGGGCACATGCAGCCTGCATACAGCATGTGCTGGTCTAAAAGCATCACCCTACCTGACTGGCTCAAATGCCATTTCAGATACTTTGAACTGAGGAAGAAACCATGCTGAGCCCAATCATTCTACCGTGGGCAGCAGAGAAAAGCCATGGCCCAGGGCAAGGCAGGCACCCAGGACAAGGCAGGCCAGCCTGCCCTAGCCTGCAGCCAGGCAGGAATCAGTGAGGACACAGCCCTACAGCCCCTCTATCCCTGCTCAGGACTCACCTGCTGCTGCGTCTGTGCCCTAAACTGCAGTGTTGAGGTATGATGGTAGTGCTGTCTTGGCAGCAAGAGGACAAGTGCTCTGGGAGTGGTTAGGTGTTACAGTGATGGTGATCTAACTGTAAGCTGCTGCTAAGAAGGAGGGGTTACCCCTTCCTCACCCTGGCACTGGCACCCTGACAGTGAGCTGCTACTGTTTGCTCAGAAACTACCCTGAGGCAGCTCTGCCAGTAATTTAGTGACCTGAACCACAAACAAGAGAGCAGGACTGCAGAGCAGGATGCTTGCGATGCAGAGGAAGAAGCAGGACTATGCATCTGGTGAGATCAGCTTACATATGTCAATCTCCTCCAGGCTTTATGTTGTCCAGTGTCCAGTACACGTACAGCCTAAATAAAAGGATGCTTAGCTAAGAAGCTTCCACTTTCAGGAATGTGTGCAGACTACAAGGGTCACTGCATGCATTCATGGATCTGAGTCTGTGTTATGTTTATGGCATAACACTACAGTACCAATTGTTCATCTTGCAGGCCAGATGACCTTGTATGTTCTCAGCCAACTGCTGTTTCCTGAGGAATTACCTTCTAGCAGTTACTGTTGGGTTTGATTTTTTTTGCCCCATCCAAGCATTCCTTTTTCTTCTGCAGCTGAAAATGCTCCTTAAAGCATTTCCAGAAGGGTGCTTAGGGTACACACTGTGTATTCTGCGCCAAAGGCATTTCATACTTTTCATTTGGGACACGTTGCTGCTGCAGCTGACAACAGCCTTCAGAAAAGTCATATTTACATATAGAAACAACGGCTTAAACCACTTCTAGGAACCATTGCACCCTCTGAAGTCTTGTAATATCCACACACACCCCAAGTTCCGTGATACCCGGCTCCTCACAGCAGCTTATGTCTTCACAAAGTACCATGAAACTGCTTACGGGGCTGTTTTCTGAAAGGTCAAGGCAGGAGAAAGGGTTTCCTGGCTCTTGTTTGGGATGGCTTGTATCACCTCGGCTTTGCTGTGCATGAGCAGTGCTCCACTGAGCACTCATCCCGCCAGCAGCACGTTTGCCCTGCGCACTGTGTGTCTTGGCTGCGTGAGTGTGCACACTCCTGTTCAAGTATTCCCGTGCCTTCAACCAACGCCCTCTTAGTCACTGTGGTTTTTCCTGCGGCAGGTCCTCACTGCCCTGCCTGCACGTTCCAGCCAGCTCCAATTGTTCATCCAGACAATATTACACCTCCCAGCCTGCCTGTGAGGCACTGACTCCTTCCCCACAGGCACGGTGGCCTTGACCTCCTGCCAGCCGAAGATGAAGGATGGGCAGGGTCCAGGGCAGTACCCGGGCTGGCCGAGAGCTGAAACCAGGCGCAAACACTGCCAGCTTCACAGTGGCTGGGAACTGAGACACTGCTGGCATAGGGCAAACAAATACTTGCCATTTACAGAGAGTTCATGTCAGTGCAACCCCTTTCTTAGAGCAGCCCTAGTTCCCTGCTTGGGCAGCTGTCAGGAATTAGGTGGAGGAAGGTGGCCAATATATTAAAGTGCTTAAAGGCAGGAAGAGAAGTGAGGCCCTCACATCCATCTATTGTAAAGTTGCCACTTTAGCATCCTGAGCCCATGGGTGTTAAATGGGCCGTGCTTAGCTGAGTCATGGAAAAGAAGGGCAAAAACAAGCACAAGGAGCCGTGTCCCAGCTGGGGTGCCCTTGAGGACTGCAAATCCTTCACAGCTGCACGTTCCTTCTCCCCCATTGCCAAGGGCTTGTTTCCTAGAGTTACCTACCTCTACCTTGGTCTGCTGCACTCACTTGCCCAGCCTGGCATTAAGCTGAGGATCAGGCTCATCAATAGAGTGCTATTGGTGATGTGCTTTGAGGGGTTGAGGGTTATTTGTTTCCCTCAAAGACACATGGAGGCTTAGGTATGGGCAATAATTGCCTGCTCACTCAACCAAGCAGGACACAGCTCAGCAAGAATGCTTGCAGGGACTGGGGACTCCCCAGCTGCTTCATTAGGCATGTTTTAGCACAAAGACCTTGAATCCTCCTTTGCCCTCTAAAACATGAAGAAAGGAACATAAAATACAGACCCAAAGAGCATTCGTTTCTGCTTGCTGCCTGTCCATGTGAAGCGTTTCAGTTCTTCTGGAGCCAGCACCATCCCACTGTCTGCTTGATAATCCTTGGAAAAAGAAAATTCAATGCTATGAGATGTTAGCTGTAGAAAGTTATATTTAAAATGGACTCAGTTCCTCTTTGGTCTGATTTGCACCCTTTGTTTGGTCATTTCTACTCCAGCAGCTCTAGGAGGCAGTGGTCCTGTGCTGCTGGAGGTGCTGCAGTGCCCAGGTGTTTTAATGGTGCCTTTTCAAACTGTCCTTGCTTTGGGATGCAGCACACACATGTTGTTATGGCAGATACAGAGTGCTAAAAGAAAAGTGTCTACACATAAAGTGAGGTTTTGGCCAGCTGCTAGTTTAACCTTGCAGGCACCACTCTGCCTTTCCCACCTCCGACCACTTAATGTGTACAACTGGGTCACTGAAAGCTTCCCCCAGCCTCTCACCATGCCCAGCCCCATTGGGACAGTATGTGTGCCCCTTTAGTAGGCACTTATCCAGCTTGTCCACCTGGTAACAGGACTTGCTCCTACCTGGGACCTCTGAAATGTGACCCCCAGTTCTCAGTTGTGTGCTACTCTCCAGATGAAAACACAAATCCAAGGCATTTCAAGTGATCCTCCCACACCTGTGGGACTCTGCAGTGGCACCTTCCAGGCCTGCTGGCACTGGCCATTTCTTACCCGGGAAGGAGTGTTTGCAGCCCATAGCATGGTCAGCAAGGATCTGCTGACCCCAATTAATAGGACAGTGGGATAATACAATGCTGCAAGCACAGTTAATCTTGCGCCTCAGACCAATAGAGCTGACAAAGCAGTAAACCTCATCTTGATTCTCTCTGCATGAATCTGTCACACAAATAAAAAAAAAAATAAATGACATACAGTTTGGCCCAGGAGTCACTTACATTGAATACAAGTGTTTCCTTGATGGGAAGCTCTTCAAATGTCTTTATGCGCTGGGGTGGTTTTAATTTGAAAGTGTTTATGTATCTGTTCAACAAGAAGAGCAGGGCAGTGTTTGGTGAGAGCGTGCAGTGCACAAGCAGGAAGCACTGGGTATTCCTCTGTTTCTTTAAGCAGTTTCCTAACTGTCATCGAGGTAGTTTACACAAATGGGGCTGGTTAAGCAGACCCTACCCAAACCTCACTCCCCAGTCCTGGGGTGCACACAGCTGCCCCTCTCACAGTGCCTGAGCCCATGTGTGCTCCTTAAGTAGTAGACCTGATGTTTCCCTGGGCAGAGACATTTCAAAGTGCTGCCCCAGCCTAATGGGATCCCAGAGGTGGTGGTTTAGTGGCCACATGGAGTATCTGAGTGTTTCTCCTGTCTCGGACCAAAACAGGCTATGCAGCAAGCAACAATACCCAGCAAACCAACCCAGGCTTCATCTTGCTTCTCTTACCTGACATTTTCAGTGCTCCCACTATTTGTGCTTGTAACAGGAAAACTTTCATTGCACAGAGCATCAGAGGCAGGGGGAAACCCACTTTCCTTTGTAAATATCGTGTTGAGGGGTATGTAGTCTTTGCCATCCTAAATGGAAACAAGAAGTTAACACATTATTCCTGGGACCATGGGGCAAGTCACCCCCACCTTGGTGACAGCGCATGGCCATGATGTCGGTACCTGCTGGACGTTTGCTTGCAGCAGGTCACCCAGCTTTATCACCAGCTCAGAGAACCGTGGTCTGTCGTTGGGATTGCTTCGCCAGCAGTCCAGCATGATCTGGTAGCTGTGAGGACAAAACCAAAGTGGGCACATGGTGGGGTTACAGCTCACTTTGACCCAGGACAGCACAGCTCTGACAGCTTGACATTGACAGAGTTAACTCCTGCGCCTGCCTGATTTTCAGAGAGGCTCTCCAACGCAAGACCTCCTACTCTAAGATTAAACTTTACACAAAAAAGGCAAAAACCTTCCCGCAAGACACCGGGAAAACCACATCAAAAGAATGATTTGGCCAGCTAGTCATACTTTCTATTTTATTCCTAATTAAGCATTAAACCTTTGTATTAAACATCTATTAACTGGCAATGTTTAGGTTAAGGCATCCTAAGATGACTTATATGAATGTGTCACTTCCTCATATTGGTCAAGCTTTCCTTCCTGCAATAAAGTATGTGCAAGAGAAAAAAACTCTTATCTACTGTCACTATGATAATAAAATCAGCCAATGGGTAATATTCCCAGATAGGCATGGCTGGCTCGCATCCTCCTTCTTTCAGAGCTATTTTTTGGTAAGCGTTGCTATTTCGAGTCATGACGTTGCACTTGAATAGGCACCAAAGGCACATAACACGTACTTGATTTTGCCTCCAGAGATAGCATACCCTGGATGTGTTCATGCTCACACCATGAGGTGTGTGTTTGGGCAGAGTGCTCCATTCCACTCCCAGGGTAGAGGCACTGCAGACTCAGGGGCTCAGTTGGACTCCTCCCAAGCCTCTAAAATGCTGTCGGCCTAAGGCAGGGCACAGGGAAGTGACAGCCAATGTCATGGTGGAAGGGCTCAAACAAAAGCCACAGGGGACATGGGCTGGGAGGCTGCTGGTCCCCGTCACCTTCCTCTGCCATCTCCGGGAAAGGGTGGACCCTCGTCACCGGAGTGCTTGCGAGGACACCTCCACTGTCACTTCCTAAGTCAAGACGACATTAATAATGTCACATTCCTCCAGCACTTATCTGTGCGCACGTCAGTAAGTATTAAACCTGGAGAGGGAAGAACGACCTTCCTCCTCTGGGCTGCTCACTCAGGTCCCCTCAGAGCACAGTCCGGCTGGTGCCCTGGGCTTTGGTCCATGTCCCTTCTCACCCTTTCCTACCCCACTGGAGGGCCAGGGAGCTAAGGAATGGCGAATGCAAGAAGATGTTGATGACAGCAACAAGATGTGAGGCAACATGCGGTTGCTTTTCCTTATGTTGTCAAAGGGTACTTTTTGTGGAGACTCGTGCGTCATGGGCAAGGCAGTCCCGGATAGCAGCGGTACACAAGGGAAGCAGGGAAAAGCGTCTTACATCTCCTCACTCGCTTGCTCTGGGGCTCGCATTCTTGTGCCTTCTTTTAGTCTGCTGCAGAAATCCTCATCTATTTGGACTCCGGGGTAAGGAGAGGCACCTGAAGGAACCATGGAAAGAAGAGGGTCATACATAGTTTGAGTTGGGTACCTGTGACCTAGCCCTGGTCCTACATATCCCCCTCAAACACTTGTGGCATGCAGCATCTGCTTGCAGATCTGTCTCCTGGCAGCTGCCACAGGCAGGGAACTACTGCTGCTGGTGGTGCTCCAAGCCCTGATCCTTGGAGGGCAGGATCAAACCCACCACTATTGGTGGTGCTTACCTGGTCTGAATGCAAAAGATAAGATCTACATGAATTTGACTTGAAAAGTATCCCTCAAGTAAAGCCAGTTTGGACCACCTCAAATTCTAGTAAGCAGAGTAGTAACAAGCCCTAAATGCTCAAAATCACTTTGAAAATAATAAAATGGTTTTTTTTTAAATCAGATCACAGTTCATTATACTTCTAGCTTGGGTGTTTTTAAGGTGCAGCCTGATTGTGGTGTTGGTCTTTTTTTTTTCTGTAGACAAAAACAAATAAAACCAGGAAAAGGGAAAATGAAAGGAAAAAGGAAAAAAAAAGACCTTTCAGAGCCAGTCACCAGGTTCAAGGAGCTGGGGCTTTAAGAAAAAAATAGCAGGTATTATGAGTCTGACCATAAAATCACAGGAGTTGGCAGGCTGACCAACAACACGTATTTAAGCTAATAAATGATTGATTGTCCTGAGAATTGTATAGTATTGTTTCCTCTGCTGTTTGCCTCTTTTGTCAGCCTCTATGTTGAACCCAATTAAGATTCTTCTATTCTGATGGTCATTGTTGTTCCCACTCAGTGTACATCTTGTATCCTGCCTTTTACACGTGAAAGAAAGGGGGGTGGGGGGGAGGGGGGAAGCTGCTCTGGGTGTTAATTTCGGATTGCATGCTCTACTTCATCCTGCGGCATCTGTGCAGATGCTTGCTTGCCTGCTGCATCCAGTGGCCTGGGTGAAGGGGGCTCTGTGTTTCTCCTGGGCTGGGGGGACCACCTGGTCTTAGGCTGGAAATGGGGGTGACACAGGCCAAGATGCACAGAGACACACTCCTTGTGTTTCCAGCTCCCTTGCTCCCACAGGAGAACTAAGAAACTTTTGAGGGAGCACCCAGACCATGGCACTTGGTGTCTTGAATGTTGTCTATGAGTGGCATAGGAGGTAATGTGATTGTCAGCCCTGGACCTGCTCTGTGTTAATCCAGAGGGTTCCACATTTAGTAAAAACATTTTATATTTAGTAAAAACACTTAAAAATTTGCCTGATTTTCCTGTTTTGCTCCATCAGGCAGACAAAGCACTGCAATTGCCCTGGCCATACTGCCCTCTGTCTCTACTGAGGCTTTCTGCAGGAAAAAAAGGAAGCTTAAATTCTGCCAAAGAAATATATGGTAAAATTATCAAATAGCTGTGCTACCCATTAGTGCTTTCAGCCTGGTGTCCTGGGTTCAGCACTAGCGGTTGTTTTTATTCCTTCTTAGTAGCTGGTGCAGTGCTGTGTTTTTTACTTTCGGCTTGGGAACAGCACTGATAACACCGATGGTTTTAGTTACTGCTCAAATGTTTGGTCTGACCAAGGACTTTCTGCGTCTCATGTTCTGCCAGGGAGGAGGGGAAGCCATGAGGAAGCAGAGACAGGATACCTGACCCAAACTAGCCAAAGAGGTATTCCATACCACAGCATGTCATGCCTGGGATGTAACTGGGAGGGACTCGGAAAGGCACTCTCTTCTCGGTTGGGCTCATTTCGGTGGGTGGTATCATATTCTCTTCTCTTGTTATTTCCCTTATCATTATTATTATTGGTGGCAGCAGCAGTGGTTTGTGTTATATCTTAGTTACTGGACTGCTCTTATCTCAACCCGTGGGAGTTACATTCTTTGAATTCTCCTCCTCATCCCTCCGGGAGTGGGGGAGGGGAGGGGGGGGGGAAGGGAAGAAAGTGGTGGGGGGGGGGAGTAGAAACTTCATGGCTGACTTGCCGACAGGGCTTAAACCACACCACCTGGAAAACCCGCTTTCAGTGTCCTAACAAGCACCAGAATTTCCATTTCACAGGGGGAAGATGCACACACTTGTCCCTCTACCCACACACCCCATTTCTGCCTGATGTAGGTCTTTCTTGGCAGAAGACCTGGCAAAACCTCATTGAAAGTAGTGAGTGTTCTTCCCCAGACTTAGGTCCGTGCCTCTGATTCCAGCTCCCAGGGGTCAGCGTTAACGTACCCAAGGAAAATATCTCCCACAGCAAGACCCCGTAGGACCACACGTCACTTTTTGTATTGTAGATCTTATCAAATATGGATTCTGGAGCCATCCATTTGAGCGGAAGCCGAGCCTGGAGTAGAAGGGACAAACCTGACTATTATTTTCAAAGCCTAAAAGAATTTAATCGTAGATGAATCAACTATATATTGTTATGTAAATAATTACCATTGAAGTAGGAACCTGTGGGATTTCCTTACAGGCAGTCAAGATAAACCCACACTCATTCAGACACTTTCTTAACAAACTGTAGGAGTAAAGGGCTGTTTCTAAAGTATGGTTGGCACAAAACACCAGACATTGGAAACATGTAACCAGAGTGACCAGGTCTTTTCTGTATGGGGATGTGGGCATATGCAAGAGCAGAGAGCTCTTGCCAACATCTTAGAGATGGGAGAAAACCCTACATCCAAGTGTAAATCATTCTGTGATGTGGTGTTGGAGATGTTCCCAGGGAAATATTCAGAGCCTGAGCTGCAGGAGTGTATCAGCCACCTTGAAGCCACCTCAGCTCAGCCTGTTAGGGGCTCCTGAGAGGTACCCAAGTTATGTCCACTTAGTTTCCAGGCTGACATGCAATGCTGTAAGTCTTGAAAGCTATTTACAGAGGAGGGAACAGCTGGCAGGTGGGTGAGACCTGGAGACTGCATGACCCCAATTCCCAGACCAAATTCCCATGGCATCAGTGGGCACAGGCACTGTTGCTGACCCAGGGTGGCAGGGGGCTTACTGCCTACTGTTTGCAGCAGAAGCACAAAACCCACGTAAATGAGTAGGTGCTGGAGGCAGCGAGTCCAGCTCAGCAGCTTGGGGCACCACAAGCCATGGCTCTGGTGTGGGTGCACCAGGGGACATGCACCTTGTTTTGGAGGGACTGGTTTCCTTGGAGGAAGTTTACTGACTAAGGGGATAATACTGAGCCAGCCAAGAAACATATCTAAAAGATATCTGAAGAATTAATGGAGCAGAGCTGTGAAACAGTGAGAATGTACAAGCATTATGCCTGAGGGTAGAAATGCTTTCGAGATCTACAACACATCTGGATAGCTCATCTTCACATAAAAACCATGACAGCTTTCAAGCTCTTAAGTTCAGGAAATGTGAATGTCTACAGGACATTTTGGTGGACAGTTTGAAATGATCTGTTATAAACATTATAAACAAACGGCATCTTGACTTACATCTCCTTTTCTCACATAATCAGGATTCTTATAAATATCTCTAGCGAGGCCAAAATCACAGATCTTCACGACATTGTTCTCAGATAAAAGGATGTTTCTGGCTGCCAGGTCACGATGAATGCACTATAATAAAACAGTTTCACAATCAAGCTGCATTTCCTTAATCCTGCCCAGAAATTTCCTGACTGTCTCCCATATCCTTTAAAAAATTATTAGTATTATTTGAGAGATCAATATAATATTTTTGTAGGGAAGTTGACTGCAGTTTACATGAAGTTACTGTAAATTGGCAGTTCTTTAAAAAAAAAAAAAACAGTATTCCAAAATCCAGAAAGTGATACATTTTTAAGCCCCTTGGCATTTACAAGGAAAGCACTGATTCATTTGGAGCTCCCTACCTAATACACATTGAAATGAAGAAATAAAAGCCCACCACACCCAAAAGATCTTGCCTGAATGAATGAGCTTGATCCACTGCCTTCAGCCATTAACCTGTGTTTATAGACTATGGATAAACACATTGTTATATTTATAAAGCCAAGAGGAAAATGGCTCTTCCTTTGGGAGCTCTCCCAAGGAAGGTGTCACTAAAATGTACATGTGATTTCACCTCTGAATCCCATCCTTCTGCAGGGAAAAATCCCTGTGCAAACCTCACCTTTCTGGAGGAGAGGAACTCCATGCCTCTGGCCACCTGAAAGCTGTAAGAGATCAGGTCCTCCATAGTGAGGGGCAACTTGTAGAGCTCATCAGAGTCTGCAAAGGAGGAAAACGCTATTTGTTACAAAGATCTCTCACAAAGCAGTTATTTCCCCCCTCTTTTACTGACCCTATTACTCCCATAAATTCAGTGTTCACAGAGTAGTATCTGAAGGTCAGCCTACTGTCACTGGAAGCAAAAACAGTGCCTGCTTTACACCGTGTGCTCTGGACACTGCTGTGTTTTCCCCAAAGATAAGGAGCAGTCAGAAGAAACAGTCACACATTTTCCTGTCAGATTTAGTAACCCTGGACGTAATCTTTTTTTAAATCTTCTACCCTCTGGACATGACCCTGTGAGCGTCTCCCACGGATGTTTATTAGGGTGATAAATGAGGGAAAAAAAATCAAGGATGCACAGTATGTTGTAAAAATATCACAGACCGTGTAGGGACAGGAAGGAATTAATACCTACCCTCCTCGTCCTCCTCCGCATCACTCAGACTTTTATCTTCCTGGAACCCCGAGCTCGCAAAGCTTTCGCTGCTGGTGACGCTGGCCAGCCTTTGTTTTTTGCCTTCCACCGGCTCAATATCCTTTTTCATTGGTTCTCTTTGCAGAGAGGAGTCCTTCAAACAAACAGAGGAGAGGTGCTACATCAGAGCGACAGAGGGGGTGGGAAAGGAACCAAGTCAGACTTCTGTCGCCTTTCTGCTGGAGGGAAAGGCTTGTCCATGGCACATGTAGTCATGTCCCCCATGGTGTGGGTGTCCAGTACCACAGGTGGGGTTGTTTCCTATCCCCACAGGACTGAAACATGGTGACTTGGGAGCACCAGCACATGGTTTTGGGGCAGCCTGGCTGGTGATGAGTTGCAGGGTCCATTGGTGGACAGGTCTGCTGGACTGTGGGTCATCTCAGCCTGAAACGAGACATCTGAAAGGGCCTAAAAAGGATGAGTTCAGAAGGATGGGCCCACAGTGCAGGTGTTCCAGTCCTCTCAAGGAGTGTCAGCTTTTTGTCCCACATTGGTTAAGGCACCTGCCTCTGTTTCAAAGAGCAATGCCTTGTGTGTGCCTGTAAGCAGTTCCAATGAGGAGCAAGGGCATTTGGTGCTTGAAATACAGCTGATGTTGGAAGCAACTGCCTTTCTTCCCCAGTGCCTTTATCCAATGCTTTCATGTTATGGCCAATTACAGTTTAATGGGACACATGCAACACTGTTTGGAAAATACTTTCCCTCTGCAACCCGAGAGCAGCCTAGCTGCCTGGCCATGCTCTTGCCCCCTCTTCCCTTTCCTCTTGTCCTGTGATTGTCTTTCTCCCTTGTGCAAACTGGAGCAGAGCCAGGCTCCTTCCCTCCCTCCCTCCTGATGGGTTACCTTCCCAAGGATGCTGGAAAACCAAGTCTGGGCAGGCTCCTCCCAGGGTATATCCCACATGGCCATGCCCCGCGGAGCATCCTAAGCCAACAGCAGCATTTTGGAGGAGGCAACTGCTGTGTCTCATGCAGAGTCCAACATGGACTGCCTTGGGAACAGAGATTCAGCCAAAGCCCTTTGGAGGGGGATATCCTCCCAAGTGTGCTTTCCTGCAGAGCCCTCCCAGAATAAACCCTGAGATGCTGCTGAGCTTTTGGCACAGCTGAGCAGGGGTTTTGAGGACTACTGTTCTGGGTCCAGGCTCTGAAATCCCACTTCAGAACCCTTAATCCTTTGGGGGATTTTGCTGAAAGTGCACAAGCAGGATATAGTTGGCATACTTGGGTTTGTGTTTGTAATAAGAAACATGCAGTAGGCTGTGGGATGTGAGGACAAGACTCTAATGTTCTTTCTTCTCTATAGCCCTTCTCACACAATAATGAGATCACTTGCAAATCTCTGAATATTAGGGTATATTGTACATGAGCTTTAAATGGCATTCTCTTGGTTGTGTTCCCATCGATACTGAAATCAGTGGGCAAAACCACTTCCTTCGGCTTCGCTGACACCAGCCTGTGAAGTGACCCCAAGCTCACCAGGAATGGGTTTGTCAGCAGCAGAGTGAGAGCATGTGGGGACACTTTGGATAGGATTCACTTCCTCTTACTATAGATGGTTCCTGCCGAATTACTCACAGCAGTCTCCTTGCACAATCAGGGGATAGAAGTGAGTCCTTTCTTGGCACAATACACCCCACTCCAAATATTAAGATAGCTCAGGTGAACTACACCCAAAAGCTATTTCTCTCCTTTGGTAGAAGGGAGTCTAAGGAGACTAGCTCAGAAGCTGACATCTACATTACCAAAACTTACATTAGGTAAGATGAACCTTCCCAGAGGCATCTGTCTCCTCACCTTGTTAGGGCAGAAGAAGTTCCTCTTGCTCTTCAGGTAGTTTGATAAATTCCCATACTTGCAGTATTCAACAATCACCATCAGAGGTCCTGGGCAAAAGGAAAGTGCGTTTTGACCAGTGTAAAGCAATGCAAGGTGGTGTCAGTTCTGAGAAGAAAAGTCATGCCAGCAGCTCTGCCCTGAGTCCAGAATAACTAACAACATGTCCTAATGACGTGGAAGGCTGCTTGAAGGGACACAGGACATGTCAGCAAAACAATACTGTTTCTGGAAATCAGGTAAGGGCTAAAACCTGGGTCATTAACCTGGGTCCTGAGGGACCCTCCATTTCCCCTTTGAGCACTCTGCATTCAGGCGGGAGTCCCTCAGCCCACACTACTAGAATAGGTGACGTATCTAAAACAAATGATCACTTGTACTGGCCCTTTGATTTTCTTAGTGGATTATCATGAAGGATTTTATAACAGTTCCCTTGTGATTAATTGTGGAGGGCCAGCAGCTGATACCACTTGTTCCCAGTCTTCCCAAATCATGTTTAACTTGAGCTTGAGCAGTGAAGTGAAGGACAAGTGGAATGTTCCTAAATTCACACTTCTCATGTAAATACTAAAAGAGAGTTTAAGTAGAGAAAATGTTTAATCACTTCATTAAATGACTAAGATTATCTTTTTCTCTCCCTCTTTCTTTCACCAACCACAGGATGAACTCAAATATTTCAAGTTAATAACTTGACCCCTGGGTGAAAACCAAAACAGCGAACTGACTGTTACTGGGAGATGATCCAATCCCTTTTTCAGTACAGTGCAGACATTTTTACCTCCATTTTTCGTGCAGGCTCCCAGCAAATTCACAATATTGAGATGATGACCAATGTGGATCAGGATCTTCAGCTCAGTCATCAGTGCTTTGTACTCGCTTGCTGTGGCCCCTTCTGTAAATATAAAATATAGTCAATGTGAAATGGCAAGGCACTGGCCCTGCTGAGCTTTACCACTTCTTGCTACTTTCTGTCGAAAGAACCTCCATTACTGGATGTACTACTTCATGTGTTGATGTTCTTTGTCAGTTCCTCCCTGCTCAGCATCCTCTTACTTGCAATAAAACCCATAAAAAAATTTAGGCACTCAACTTCCTCCCCATAGACCCGGTTATATTTAGAACTGAGAGAAATTTTTTTCACATGAATAGTTTAGTTGTTTCAGCCAAAAAATGAAAGAACAAATAAAAAAGGATTTCAAGACTATAATTAACTCTGTCTAGAGTAGGCTTCAGCTGATCTGACTTCAGCCATCTAAGGGTTATGTACTAGCCTGAGCTAACCAACATCTCAAGGAATGAGTGGAAAGAAGAAAGCATTTCCAGAGGCTGCCATAAGATTTAGCCATCTATATAGGGAAGAGAGGAACCACCCCTGAGTGATGCTTGTCTGGTTCTGCTCATTACAGAGGAAGACTGGAGTATTAAGATAGATGAGGGAAGTAAATTTTAATTGATTAAAGTTATTTAATTTTAATTCATTAAATAATTAAAGGTGGCTGCATCTCACCTGTATTGATTACAATCAGTATCAATAATAATACTAACAGTATACTAATTGCAATGATATGAAAAATACCACAAGTAAACCCAAAACATTTTATTTAGTGTTGAATTAATCTTTTAATACCCTCCAAGCAAGTATTTTTCTGCAGAATTTTATTTTGGTAAGAAAGCAAGAAAAAACACACTGCTTCATGTCAACACAAAAGAACTGTATCAGGAGTAAGAAAAACAGTCCAGTAGAAAGAACCTAGAGCTAAGTCTTTAAAAGGCTTGGTTTCAGCATCTGAATGGAAACAGATTTTCCTGGTGGCCCCACAGAAAACTTGCCAGGTACCCAGTGACCCACTATTTGTCAGTATAGGTGGTGACACTACCCTACACCTCATGGGAATTCTGTGAGGATGAAACTTATAAATGACTGCAGAGTTTCTGGATAATCCAGTGAGGACACAAGCAATAGGGCAGATTGCCCGTAACTTTAGGTGCCCATAGTGAAGATGCCTACAGAGAATCTAGTCACCGCAGGCTCTCTTCGTCATCAGCAGAGCAAAACAAGTGCTTAGCTCTCCAGGTGAACGGAGATTTCCCTTAGGATGGGATGGGCTGCTGTTTCTCACTACTCAGATACAGGCATGTACCCTGTGTAAGCACACAAGAATTTCACCATTAAGACTTCTTGTAGCTGCTGTCTGCTCCCATCTATTCCAGGAGCAACCCTTGTTGCCTGGATGGTGCTGGCTGGCACAAGAAGACTGCTGACGTACATAAAGTGCTGAATCTGGCAATACCACTCTGCTAGCACATACATCTGCATGTTGACAAGAAAACTCAGTTAATGAAGGGTCAGGCAATGACCCAGGTGACAGACTTAAAACCAGTGACACAGATGGCTATTGGCCCACTGCTGCAGAAGGTCTGGACAGGGACCAAAGTTTTAGTTCCTTCCCATTTTCCAGACATTCTTGCTGCAGGGTAGCTCTTCATTTGGCACTGGTCAATAGGGAATTTCTGTGATTCTGGAACAAGAGAGAGGAGAAAGGTTTGCAACCCTCTCAGTTGCAAACACTCTCCTTAGGGATGATCTGAAAGCATTTAATGTTATATTGCAGAACAAGGCTGTTGAGGACAATATGGGTCATCCTACACAGAGTACCGCTGCCAGGTCATTACCAGCAAGAAATAGGAACTATTTCAGGTTGAGTGTTGCAGAGACAGACTAGGTCTGAGAGTATTACACATGCTCCTCCAAATGGTTGGACATAACACATACAGATCTCCTGATAACTGATAAGTAAGCAGCTGTGAAGCTAGAAGCCACTGGGTAAGAGGGATGTATTCAAACTGTGCCTGAACAGAGCCAACTGAGAGCATCAGGGATCCCAGCCTTATTGGCAGAACAGGGGATGTGTCCTGGCAGAGGATGACACTGAAAAGGATTCAGGGATTAAGAAAGATATGCAATGCAGCATAAGATCCCAGGGCAATGCAAAATTATCCTTTAGATATATAAACAATGGAAAGCTAAATACACAGGAAGTGTTGCCACCAGGACTAGGGAATTCAGCCATGGCTGCTTCAGGCTATGACTGAATATCATCCTGCTGTTAACTTCCCAAGTGCCCTCTTCAAACTGATGAGGGTCTTTGTCCTTTCTGCTCCAGTGAGAAAAGTGGCAGTGAATAGCTGGGAGATGATTTCACTTTAGGAAGAGCACTGGTGTATGAACCGTGCTGGCAAATCCATTACACAAGCTGGGTGTCAGCATCTTAAGCACTATGTGATGAGCCTGCAGATGGTTCAAAGAGGATACACCTGCACAACAGCTCCAAGATTTAAATTGCTCAATCTGTTTAGCTTCATGAAGAAAAATCATTATATAATCTAATGGAGAATGTTAGGATGAGATGCAAAAGTCAGACATGCAAATAGACATAGAATCATAGAATTATAGAATAGTTAGGGTTGAAAAGGACCTCAAGATCATCTAGTTCCAACCCACCTGCCATGGGCAGGGATACCTCACACTAAACCATATCACCCAAGGCTTTGTCCAACCTGGCCTTGAACACCACCAGGGATGGAGCATTCACAGCTTTCTTGGGCAACCCATTCCAGTACCTCACCACCCTTACAGTAAAGAACTTCCCCCTTATATCCAATCTAATGCCCTGTTCAAGTTTTAACCCTTGTCATAGAATCATAGAATAGTTAGGATTGGAAAGGACCTCAAGATCATCTAGTTCCAACCCCCCTGCCATGGGCAGGGACACCTCACACTAAACCATATCACCCAAAGCTTCATCCAGCCTGGTCTTGAACACCGCCAGGGATGAAGCATTCACTACCTCCCTGGGCAACCCATTCCAGTGCCTCACCACCCTAACAGGAAAGAATTTCTTCCTTATATCCAGTCTAAACCTCTGCTGTTTAAGTTTCAACCCGTTACCCCTTGTCCTATCACTACAGTCCCTAACGAATAGTCCCTCCCCAGCATTCTTATAGGCCCCCTTCAGATACTGGAAGGCTGCTATGAGGTCTCCACGCAGCCTTCTCTTCTCCAGGCTGAACAGCCCCAACTTTCTCAGCCTGTCTTCATAAGGGACCTGTTTTTAATAGTGCATTGATTAATCATTGGAAAAAATGACCAAGGAAAATATGAAAGCTTCCATCCAAGTGTCTTCACATCAAGGTGGGTGCCTTATGCTCCAGCCAAATTTTATTCACGGTGCTCAGCGTAGGGTCAGTCTAGCACAATGGTACAATGTAGGGTATGAAGGAAACCTAATTGCTCCTTCCAATCCTACAAAAGTCACTTTTTCATTCTTCCTGGGATTTGAGGTAGTGAAACCAGAATGTTTCAAAAACATTAGGCACTCAGGTTCTCACTGCACCTGACACATCCTCCTATATCATGTAACAATTTATCACCTCTTTTATTGTGAATGCAATTTTTATTTCATAGTTCTGCCATGTCACTCGTGTGGATAATCAAATCTTGGTGTGCACATTTTGGAGGCTTCGGAGAATTATTGGTGGGGGGATAACATCACACATTCTTGCTTACAACAGATTCATATTAACAGTAGGACACCATATAAAGCAAAATTTTTTCCAGCCCATCTTTGCAGTAGATACCTTTCAGCATTTTCACAGCAACTATTCTGCATGTTGGTGATTTCTTAATTCCAAAAGCAGATGCTTGTACCACCTTCCCAAAAGCTCCATGTCCAAGAGACTTTCCTGTAAAGAATGTGAATTGGAGAGATACATTCTGTTAAAAATAAACCTTGACAGCAACTGGCTTCATAAATAATTAATTGAAAAATATGCTTTACAATGAGTCCTATGTGTATATTTTCAACACAGAGGTTTTTTAAGATTGGGTATTTTGTTGCTGTTTGGTTGGTTTTAGTTTTCTTAAGAGTAAGCAGACAAACCAGAAGACAGTGTCTTTGGAGGACATAAATGATATGCTTGAAAATGATTCTAAATGAATGCAACCATTTGGTAAAGATACCCTGGCTTCTGACCCAATTTTTAAAGTCTAGCTGTTTGTTGGTTTTGCCCTGAACACACTGCACCATGCAGCAGGCTAGCACACTGCTAGTTACGTCCTCCGTAACAGAGGGCCTCCACCTGAACTCACACTCAAGATGCAGCTTCCTGTAGGCGTTGGTAATTTTTACAAGTTAAGTTCATCCATCTCAAACAAGGTGCCTTAAAATTATTTTCATTCCAGGGGGACAGCAGCAGCTTTGCCTAGAAACCCCTGGAGTACATGCACAACCTGCTGATGCCCTTCCCTTGCAGGTCGAGATTATGGAGTGATGAGAAGCTGTAAATCTGTGCAAATGAGACCTTTACATTTGTGAAATGAGGTCTGAGGGGATTCAGTGATGGAGACTTGGAGTGACAAATGATGGGTTTGATCACAGTGGGTATGATGCTTCCAGGTGTCCAAGGGCAGACATCTGTGCTGGATCATCATTATGCTGCTACTGAGAAGACCGTAGGACAAGCACCCAGAGGCCCTTGAGAGAAATCAGTGGGCATGGACAAAATTCTTCAGCAGTAGAAGCTGATTGTCCTTTCTTTTCATGTTCAGAACCAGGTAAGATTCTAAGGGTACAGTCATAACTTTTCTAGAGTTCATGACATTTTATGTCAATCATGATCTTCACAGCCTCTTTCATGATTTATTAGTGTTTGAAGCAGGGAGTACTGACTACCTCTTTGACACTGTGCTCATGTAGACAGGCCTGGCTGCCTCTGCCCTTCTCAAGTGTCTGGCAGAGTTTTGATCAGAGAGATCTAGTCAGGATATCAGCTGGCAATAGATTTTATTTCCTAGTAACTATTTTCAGGTTGTATTTGTGCTTTACCTTCAGCAGAAGCACCTAAGTGTCTAGCAAAAGTATAGCAGCAGGCTTTGGGGTGTAGAGAAGAGCAGAAAATAAAGGCCAGCTTTTCGTATAGCAAAGGATAACATGTGCCATATATTTATCAGATATTGGCATGTGACCTAGCCATCCCCATAGGATAGTTCCCTTTTCTGATGATGGGAATCTGTTTAACTAGCTTTCACTTGAACATCTAAGATGCTGATGTCTAACTGAGAGATGAATCCCACCCAGACCCTCACAAGCAGAGAAAAACTGCTGTCAGTTCTAAATTAAATAGATACTCTCCTTTATATGTGTATCACATTTCTAAACTGTAATTCTCAGTATGTCTGTCAGTAGAAGCAAAAAGCATATGTTATCAAAGCAAAGGAAACACAACGTGAAATATGCTAAGCCACCCCCCCCCAAATTTATTTCCCTCCTGGATGTACTGAAGTGTGGCATTTTTTACTCTAAATAAAAACCATGAAGAGCATAATCAACTAACTGAGTCTTGGCTTGTGAAGGGCTTAGTGTTTGACACACAAGTACAGGTGAGTTGGTATATGTCTTTGAAAATCTACAGTCACCTTTTTCAGTTGCTTCATTCAGCAGAGGTATAAGGGAAGCAATGTTAAGACTAAGGTCTCTGTTATCTTGGTGAATTAATGTTTTTTGGCCTTAATGTATTGACTGCTCATGATTTCTACAAAATTGAAATTACAGCCTGAGGTCCTATGAAACCAATCATACCTTTGTTTAGTCCATAGCTTTAGTCTGCTTGCATCACTGTAAACTTACTTCCGACATCAAGATAACCTACTTAGTCACCAGTTGGAAAACATACCAGTTAGCTCATAGAGCTGCACAAAGCTGCTAACCCTTCATAAAGGAGAATAAGCACTGGCAACACCATTTCCTTCTCTAAACAACGGTTGCAGTCTAGTGGGAAAACTGTATTAATACTTGATGTATCAGTCTTTGTTGCTCCACCATTGTTTGTACCATGGTAAATGTTAGCACAGAATAAAGCTGCATTAACTTTGCAGTGTGTAGATCGAACTCCACAGTTTAGTATGTAGATTGTGGCTATGGTTGCTCTTGCAATTGACAACAAAGTAGCAATTAAACTGTGGAATATTAAGTTGTCTAACCATTTGAGCTGTCAACTTGTCACAGCCTTCAAACAGCAATGCTGGCCATGTTTTGGGTAGCATTCAGGTATGAAATGTATGAAAAGACGAAGGAAGCAGAGTACTCTACTTAAAATTTCTGTGCTTGACTCTGGTTTCCTGGTGCAACTCAGAAGTCATCATAGTGAGCATACTCTACATTCAAGGGGGTTTGGATCAGGAGATTTCCTTTTCAGCCCCATTTTAGCAGAGTCCTCCAAGCATGTGAGGTACTGGGCTGGGGCATCTGCGAAAAGCACTTGCAGACATTGCTCTCCGTGTCTGTGTGAAGACAGAGGCCCAAAGCCAGGTTTGTTTCTCAGGTCCTTTGCTGCAGTTTGGGTCATCTGTGTTTTCCCCATATGTGGCTTCATGTTTTCCAGTATGCTATGTACAACAGCTCTGGCATAAAGGAGAACAGAAAGTGCTCTGCTCAGTGCCAGCGCTGTGGGCTTGCAGTACACTGGAGGGAGCAGGGCTCAGGAAGCTGTCTACCACCAGTGTGTTTGACTTTGCACTGGAGCCATGTGGCAGTGATCCCTTCACAACTTGCACCACAGTGTCAGCAGTGTGTGACCTCTCACAGATTAGGAAGGTCAAGTCAGGTGAGAAATGCGTGATAGACTGCAGTGTTATCAATGACCACATTGACAGTGATTTATAGCACTGCAGTTTTCTACCTAATGAAAAGATGATATTTTGCTCTCAGTCAGACTAATCTATACTGAATATTAATCATCCTTACTTCAGTGGTGCTCATATGAAATTTACTGTAACTCTTACAGATGAAGGGGGAGCCCTATTATACAAGCATTGCATCACACATAACAAAAGAGATGTGGGCTGAAAAGAGAGACTTATCTGCAAAGCTTACAATAAATATGTATCCTGGAGGACAAGTAGGTGGGAAGAGAAAACCACTCATATCTGATGCTGGAAGGGGTTGAATTTCTAAGTAAAAATATTTTTAAAAAACCATAGAAGCACATTTTGTGTTTGTGAGACACTAATCCTCAGAGACTGCCAAGGTTACTCAACCACTGAGCCAACTGCCATGGAGGCAGGACTTGCGCTGAGCTAATCTAGCATACTGCACATACCCAAGGTCTCTGAATCTGGTTCTCATTCACTGTCAGCATTCTTTGTTTGTTTACACCAGTTCTTCCACTTTTAACTCATTCTCTGTTCACCATTCCTCACCTTCAGATTCCAAAACCACTAAGCCTGCAAGATGTGTTTTTTCCTTGGTGTTTACATTCATTCCATTTCTGCTTGATTCTTTCCATGGATCTTACACACAAATAGAGCATTGCATAAAACAGTGACCACATTGTCAGCACATCAGGTTCTTGGTCCATCATTGTGAGAAAATTATTTGAAGACTGAAGACACTCCAGCACAAGGTTTCAGCATTACCAGAACTGTGAATGACAATTATAAATTGCTAGCAATGTATTTCAGCTGTGCTTGTCCACATCTGCTCACCTTGTGACTTCTAGCAGGAAAATGAGGCGTGATCCCAATTGTATGCATGTTTCAATCACCTGTCCCTCACCCCCGGAGGACAGAAGGAATCTGTTATAGCTCCTAGCTAAAATGCAGGGATTTTCTAGACCTTCCTGTAGGACAAATGTAGCACGTGCCTGAAAGAACAAAGAGCACTACAGCAACAGGCTGAGCTAATCACTGATATTTTAATGTTGACCCCCTTGCCAAAATCTGTGTGGTTTCTGGAGGGATTCCTCGACTTCAGAACCTGGTCCTACCCTTCTGCCTTCCTCAGCAGCCTCACACTAGGCTAAGCAACTGAAGAATGCTCTCAAACCCATGCCTTACACTGGGCATCTGTAGGTGAGAAGCCCTAGTTCAAAGTTTCCGTGGATACTTATTTATTTATGAGTGGGCTCATGTGTCACATTCTTGCACTTTATGGTGCACTGACAAGAATGTTTATATATCTGCAGCACAGAGGGAAAACAGGGAGATTGCACTGGAGAGAGGAGGAAGAGGACGAACAGGCTGGGGTACAGGGTGGACTGTAAGGACTCGTTTCTGCATAGGCTCATTTTCCAAATGAGTACATAACAAGGTTACAAGGGAAGAAAATTGCAGTAAATGCCAAAGGTCAGGCTCCTGAATATGGCAAGAGAAACTTCTAAGTCAGCGGTCTGATTTGGAAGCCTTTGGTTGCTCTGGTTTTACGTTGTGTTTAAAGTAAATCAGTCTGCAAAAATTAGAGTGCAGCATTCTTGTCCACATTCTTTTCCTATGACAAGGTGACTCAGTGGATGGTGGAAAGGCTGTGGATGTTGTCTACCTAGGCTTTAGTAAAGCCTTTAACAGCATTTCCCACAGTATCCTGGCTGCTCATGGCTTGGGTAGGTGTACTCTTCACTGGGTAAAACACTGTTTGGATGGCTGAGCCCAAAGAGCTTTGGTGAACGGAATTAAATCCAGCTTGTGGCCAGTCACAAGTGGTGTTACCCGGGGCTCAGTATTGAGGCCAGTTTTGGTTTATGTCTTTATCAATGATCTGGATGAGAGGATCAAGTGCACCTTCGGCAAGTTTGCAGACAACACCAATTTGGCTGGGAGTGTTGATCCGCTGGGGTGTAGGAAGGTTCTGCTGAGGAATATGGACAGGCTGGATCAATGGGTCTATCCTAATGGTATGAGGTTCAACAAGGTAAAGTGCTGAGTCCACAGCAACCCCAGGCTGTTTTCCTTGCTGGAAAGCTGCTTGGCAGAAAAGGACCTGGTGGTGCTGATTGACAGAGCTGAACATGAACCAGCTTGTGCCCAGGCAGCCAAGAAGGCCAGTGGCATCCTGGCCTGTATCAGGCCTGTGTGTCCAGTAGGGCCAGGGCAGTGATTGTCCCCCTGTATTTGGTACTGGTGAGGCTGCACTTTGGATTCTGTGTTCAGTTCTGGGCCCCTACTACAAGAGAGACATTGAGGTGGTGAAGCAGATTCAGAAAAGGGCAACGAAGCTGGTGAAGGGTCTGGATAGCAGGTCCTATGAGGAGCAGCTGAGGGAACTGAGGTTGTTTAATCTGGAGAAAATGAGGCTCAGGGGGGACCTTATTGCTCTTTACAACTACCTGAAAGGAGGTTGTAGTGAGGTGGAGGTTGATTTCTTCTCCCAGGTATCAATTTACGGAAGAGGAAATGGCCTAAGGGTGCTCCATGGGAGGTTTAGATTGGGTGTTAGGAAAAATTTCTTCACCAAAAAGGTTGTCAAGCACTGGAACAGGCTGCCCAGGGAAATGGTGGAGTCAGCATCTCAGGAGGTATTTAAAGGATGTGTAGATGTGGTACTTAGGGACACGGTTTAGAGGTGAACTTGGAAATGCTAGATTAAGGGTTGGATTTGATGGTCTTACAGGTCTTTTCCAAATGAACTTGGAAAGGCTAGGTTAAGGGTTGGATTTGATGGTCTTATAGGTCTTTTCCAACCTAAATGATTCTATGATTCTATTTTAGTTTTCCTACTTGATGTCAAAATATACATATGGAAAGTCAGGTAGACAGAGTTAGTCAGCCCTAAATGCTGTAATTCAGCCATGGGCCAAGGCACTTGACATGAAATAGCACACACCAAACTTGGCAATACATTGTGCTGCATGTCTAAAACACACCCAGTTCCTCTTTACCTGTAGTTACAGGTACAATCACTGCAAACCCAAAGTGAAGTATGCCAGTATTACCTAGTTTAAGCCTTTCCCTTGCAATTTCCCACTTGCTGGCATCATAAGGCAGACGTTCACATTGTTCATCTAGTGGAACTTCGTCAGGATCCATTATGATTGACAGATAATGGTTGGTCTTCATTTCGGAGGAATAAGGCTAGAAAATACAGAATATTGCAAAGTGAAAAAGAGGATAAGGGTATCTGTCAGCATCTTCTGGACAGTTAATTCTCTCCATGGGGCTGTGTGTTTCATAGTTCAATAGAGGGCTTAGTTAAGCTCCTTCGGCTTTCTTATATATTGCGAGACTTTTTATGTAGAAGAAACTCCTTCCTCTAGATTTCCTCCTATGTGGCATATCAGTTTCTTCAATGAAATGCATGTGGATCTGTATCAACATATGGTGTTATGATACAGGCCTTCTGCACAGTCAAGAGAAATATTTTCAGCAAATGTCTAAACATTGGTGATAAAAATAACTTTCCTTCAGGATTGTGCAAAATGAGAAGTGGCCATATGCAACACATGGGACTCAACTGCCTGTGTTTATTTTTTCCACAAATCCGGCAAAGATAGGTCATAGGTGGTTACAAGTTGTGCAAGACCAGTTGTCAGGATACCAAGCATTATACATTTCAGAAACTATTTACAAATATCCAGGATTTTTTATTTCATTGGTGAAAGTGTTCAAGGCCAGGTTGCATGGGGCTCTGACAAACATGGTCTAGAGGAAGGTGTCCCTGCCTGTGGCAGGGGGTTTGGAAATACATGATCATCAAGGTCCCTTCCAACCCAAACCATTCTATGATTCTGTAATTCTATGAAATTATTTGAGTGTAAAGAAATTCATGAAAACCCAAGCTCAAACACATAATTTCAAATTAATATGCCAGAAGTTCAGTTTCTACTGAGCAAATGGATAATTCACTTCATATGAGAAATGTAAGGAAAAATGAATCTAGTAGCAAAGTTTTCAGCAGTCCATGCATTTTGAAACATTCAAACCCTTCAAAGGATTGCATTCATGTATAGATAAGGCCCTTAGTGACATGGTTTAGTGGTGGATTTGGTAGTCCTTCTATAAAGGTTGGGATTGGTGATCTTACAGGTCTTTTCCAACCTAGATGATTCTGATTCTATGATTCTAATCCACTGGAATATTCTTGACACAGGAGTACTTATATTTCTATAGAAAACGTCTGATGTTTGCTCTAATTGCCTGGCTATTAGTTGGAATAATGGAAAATCTGTTGAACTAAGCCTCTTTGTGTTGCTTTTACTAAACTCTGGAAACAGCACATGGGCACAGACAAAACCGCACAGATATACCAACATATTGTTTTCTTGTTGCCTCCTGTTACTTTCAACTTTCCTTCTCTACAGCTTGGAAATATATCCCTAATACATGTGTTTCAGACATTACTTTGAGAAGGATATTACTAGCTGTGTATGTTTTGGTTACAGACACAACTAGACTAAAACGGCAGTAACTAACGGCTCCTGTTTTAGTTGCCATTCACCATCCCAAATAACCAGAAAGTTTGTTGAAAGTCTGGTGGATTGCACTGATGCTTGGGGAAAAGTCACTTGGCATAAATCCTGGCTTCAAAACACCCCCTGACCCTGGACAGCACATGGATAAGTGGGATATGGATAGAAACAAAGGCACATTTGGTGCTCCAAGAAGAGCATTTCTCGATAGAGATGTGTACCAGACAGTTTCTACCAGTCACTTGAGAAAACCTTTTAAGTGAATCCATCCCAGAAAAAGCAATAGGGGAGTGGGAAGGTGCTGAGAGCTTCCTACAGTTCTTTCTTGAGGTGCACTGAATACCAAATCATTTGTCCCTGTATGTGTAAAAGACAGGCTCTAAGAAAATTCTCTCAGAAGCACACAGGTATCTTTTTTTTCATTGTGGTAATGTAATTTAGAGCTAATTCCAGACATAAATCCGTGAGAGTAAGGGTTGGTAACATAAACATGGAGAAGACCATAAGCAGAGGCCAACATTAGCTGGAGAGACTCATCTGGAAAGAAGTCTTTGCATGTCATCAAGTCCCTTTTTCTACAGCAACAATGATTATTTTAATAATCTTTTAACAATCTAACAAGCAAATGTCAAGTTTTGATGTCATAACAAATTTAAAAAATATCTGCAACCCATTGCTACATTTGAAACCTACATTTTCCAAGGGTTTGCAGTCATGTTTTGTATTGTTTCATCATTACTGGTGCACAGCCAGAACTTGCTTTGTAATTTCTCTTATAGTTACAAACTTTCTTCATATCTTCAGTTGACCTCTACTTCTCTTTCTCTCCGAACTCCCATGCATTTCTCCTTATGGAAATCTGTGGCAATAGGAAGGCAGGCAGAGGAGCTGCTGCCGTACCGCCCTTGTTTGGAGGTCGGGTCCTCCTTTCCCATAGTCAAGAGAAGTTTTCAGTGTAAAAGCTAAGATACGGATAGGCCTTAGTGCAGGTTGGGATAAAGTGGTCTGGCAGGCTGCAGTCAGCCTTTAGAAATCAGCAGGGAGCTCGGCCAGCTGGAACACATTCAGCTGTGGTGGCTGTGAGCTGATGCCTGTGGCACTGCACTGTGGTACCTCTCATGCTGGGTGAAGGAGGGCAGCTGGGCTCAGCTCTGGTGTGGGAGGGGGGGCAGGGGGCCGTGCAGCCATTCCTTATGTCCTGCAGTGCACCCCATCTCCCCAGCACTGCCTTCCCTCAAATCCATCTGCTCTGGAAAATTCTATGAGATCTTTCTGCATTACTGAGGTTCTGAATTTTCTGCTTATGAGAGCTTCTGTGCTTTAACCTGCACACACCAGCAGAGCAATGCAGACATGGTGCTGTGAGCAAAAAGGGGCTTTAAACTATCACCGTCAGCTTTGGACAAGAAGGAGGAGCAGCTGCAGAAGCACTTAACATTATCATTCTGATATAGGGTCATATCCCTAGAAGCTGCACCACCAAAACTACTTCAGCAAAATATCACTTTGGAAGTGATGTAATTATATCAGACACTGTGTGCATACCAGACCTCGTTGTGCTCTGTGAAGATCTGTCATTCCCACTCACTCAAGATCTTCAAAGACATTAAGATGCCAAACCCCCACATCTTTTCAGGGAATGGGGATGCCTTTGGTGGGAGTCAGGCACCCAAATGCTTGTGAGACTCAGAGCCTTGCGCCCACCCAGGCTCCGCTTCCTGGCTTACTCATACTCAGCCTTGTGAGTTACAGTTCCCTGAGCACCCATCAGCAGCCTGGTGATTGTACTGGGAACAAGGCTCGAATCAGACTATTCTTTTCATTAGGCTCAGCAATCCCAGTGTCCTGGGAAGGATTTTCTAACATGAGCAAAGGGCTGGTAAGGAGAGGCAGGCACCACTGGGAGATCCTTGTCTATTCTTACCCTCTTCAGCTTGCGAATGAAGAGGGTCAACAGGAGCCAAAAGAGCGTTGCAGCCACACAGGTACAGGTCAGGGTTATTAGCTCCAGGTTTGACCTCTCCGATGTGCCTGGGAAAATCAAGCGGCAAACATTTTAGAAAATGACCTGCACAGCAAGGGCACTTTATGTTTCTTTGCCATTAAAATAAAATACCAGGAAGGACCAGCTTCTTTTCAATGGGGTATTAATCTCTGTTTGGACTGGCTCGCAGACCCTGGGAAAAAACATGGTCTCCCCAGCAAAGCTGTTGCACTGAATACAGAAAAATGGCATTTGATCCAACTGTAATGTTTTCCATAAAAAGTCAGCTCTTGTCTCAGGTGCAGGAGGTGAAGTATCCAGGCTGAGGATGGCCACTCAGATAACAATTTCGTTTAGAGCAGTAAATTCAGCTGCAGGGTATTTTTAGACAGACTGTGTGAGCATGTGTGTGGGCCTCTGTATGCAGTTTCAAGCCTCTCGCCACCCACAACTGCAAAACCCATCTGGCCAAGCCCACAGTCAACAGAGGAGCAGAGGTCTTGAAAACGCTCACTCCCTGGCAGCCTTGGGAGGGGATGGGGATGTGCAGAGGGAACAGCTCTGATGGTCCTTCCTGGGGGGAATGCCGTGGTGTGAGAGCTGCTGCTAACATGTAGGAGAAGCTCCAGGGAAGGCTTGTGCTGATGTAGGCATCAGTGAAGCCAGGTGTGACCCAGGACATGCTGCAGTGCTGCTGCTTGGGGTTTGGTGCTCAGGATGTTCGGTGGCTTTCCTCAGGCACTCTGCCTGCTGCATCCCAGCTCAGTGAGGATTCAGTGCTGATGGCTGAGCACTGAAACCCACACCTCTGCACCAGAAGCCCTCACTAGAAACCTTGATGGGGGAGAGCACACTGCCAGGATCTCGGAAGGAACATGGAACCCTCTCCTTCTGCAGCAGCACCTCCCAGAACCCAGCTGGCGGGGAGCAGGGAGAGCTCTCCAAACCAGGGAACAGAATGAGCACAGAAAATGGAAAACAAAAACAACAACTGAAAACAGAGCAGCAGAAAACATGAACATTAGAAACCCAGGGAGTATTAGAGCCCACTGACAGATCATAACAAAAAAAAGTAAAAATGAAATTAATTTCAGACTGCTGTTTAGGGACTCATAAAATGGTTTCAGAACAGTCAGCTTTGCAAATCCTGTGATCGTGTCAAAATACCACACTTCCCACAATATGTTTTCCATCTGATTGGTAAAATATGTAAAAATAAAACCCTTCATGCTCTGCCTTTTATTCTGATACACCCTCCACAGACAGAAAATGAGAGGACAAGAAGGAGTAACTTAGAACATGATTTCACAGTAGTTTTGTCAACAGCACTTGCAGCAGTTTCAGACCCCAGGCAGCTCAGTGCTACTTCTGACACATGAAAAAGGGATGATTGATGCCTCATTGGTGGGTTTACCGCATAATCCAGAGGGATGTGCTGCCTGGCTTCAAGCAAGGTTACAGAGCTTTGTTCAGAGGTTGAATTGCTTCCTGTAGTTGCAGCTTAACTAGCACAATATCTTTTCTCTCTAAAGGTGATAATCAGATTTGCATTCATGCCCTATATCTAAGATTCCTCTGTCATGTACATTCTGGAGCTCTGAGAATTAGGCTCACTTAAGAAAAATATAACTGCAACTACAAATGGAGACATAAAGAATCTATTTCTTCAAAATACCAAGAGTGTTAATTTTTCACTAGCATTTTTTAAACGGCTTGATTTAGGTATGGGATATAGTGATGGCAGAAATGATACAGACTAATTCAGCTTGCCTACCCTCTGGCATCAGCCTTTCCTTTTACATATGGATGCCCTGCTCTTGCTTCTGAGCAGCACCCGTGCAGATGGTGAGTAATAGTTTCTGACATTTATTCACCAAAACCTAGAGGGGCTGAAGGTTCATTTGTTGCTGCTGTTCCGTATGGCAGGACTCAGAACACCCTTGAGGCACAGTACAGTTAGTCCTGGGGTGGAAGACAGCAACTCTTTAACCAGTACCCTATGCTACTGAGGAGTTAGTGAAAGAAGCAAACACACTGTCTTTGAAATGTCCAAGCTAAATTAGGCAACCCTAAAGCATTTCTTCAATCTGGGTTTGGGCTTGGTTATCAAACACCAGATTTGATATGTTTCCCACAGCCTCCTCTTAGAGAAACTGATGCATTATGACCAAGACAAGTGGTCCATGCAGCGGGTGGGTAACTGGCTGATCAGCCGTGCCCAGAGGATGGTGGTAAATAGCTCCTTTTCCAACTGATGACCTGTCACTTGTGAGGTCCTCCAAGGATCAGTGTTGGGCCCAACACTGTTTAGTATCTTCATGAGTGATCTGGAAGATGGGATCAAGTGTACCCTGATGAAGTTTGCTGATGATACCAAACTGAGAGGGGAAGTGGACACTTTGGAAGGGAGAGCCATGCTGCAGGATGACCTGGGGAGGGTGAAAGAGTGGGCCAACAGAAACATTACAAAATCCAACAAGAACAAGTACAAGGTCTTGCACCTGGGAAAACACAATCTAAGAGTACAGCACAGGCTGCAATCTACCCAGCTGGAGAGCAGCTCTGTGGAAAGGGACCTGGGGGTCCTGGTGGACGTCAAGCCCAATGTGAGTGAACAGCGTGCTGCTGTGGCAAAGAAAGTCAACAGCATGCTGGGTTGCATTAACAAAGGCATCTCCAGCAGAGATAAAGATATAATTATCCCATTCTACTCATTGCTTGTCTGGCCACACCTGGAATACTGTGTTCAGTTTTGGTCCCTGCTATACAGAAAACGTATGAACAGGCTGGGGAGGGTCCAGATTGGGGCCACAAAGATGATTGAAGGACTGCGATATGAGGAAAGGCTGAGAGAACTGGGTTTGTTCAGCCTTGAGAAAAGAAGGCTCAGGGGAGACCTTATTTCCATGTTCCAGCATTTAACATGTGGCTACAAAGAAGATGAAGACTCCCTTTTTACAAGGAGTCACATGGAAAAGATGAGGGATAGTGGGTATGAGTTCTTCCTGGGGAAATTCCTATTGGACACAAGTGGAAAAAATTCCACAGTGAGAAAATCAGCCATTGGAATAATTCCCCCAGGAAAGTGGTGGATTCTCCAATGTTGGACGCTTTAAATATTCAGCCGGACAAGGTGCTGGGACATGCTGTCTAGACTGTTTTTACGAAGAAAGGTTGGAGCAGATAATCCCTGAGGTCCCTTCCAACCTGGTGTTCTATGATTCCATGATTCTGTGATTCTCTGACTCCTAGTCTTGCTAAAAGCCTAGCTGAGTGCCTCTCAGCTGGGTTTGGAAAGTTTTGATTTGAGGCAGAACAGTCAGGGACACTGAGAAGAGGTCAGGATTAACAGAGTTTGGAGAAGATGTACACAGCTGTAAATCTCTTTCTATGCCAAATAGCCCAAGATTTCTGGCTCTGCCTTACACCCTTCCCAGACTTCTACCCACCAGCTACCTCATCACACACAGACTTTAGCCCATGTACAATTCTGTCCTATCTGCCTGACTTGCTGCAGCAAGTGGCAGCCCCCTTCCTGTCCCAGAGTCCCTCCAAAATCACAGAATCACAGAATCCCAAGGGTTGGAAGGGACCTCGAAAGATCATCCAGTCCAACCCCCCTGCAAGAGCAGGGTAACCTAGAGTACATCACACAGGAACTTGTCCAGGTAGGCCTTGAATATCTCCAACGTAGAAGACTCCACAACCCCCCTAGGCAACCTGTTCCAGTGCTCTGTCACTCTTACAGTAAAGAAGTTCTTCCTGATGTTAACGTGGAACTTCCTATGCTCCAGTTTACACCCATTGCCCCTTGTCCTATCACTGGATATCACTGAAAAAAGCCTAGCTCCATCATCCTGACACCCACCCTTTACATATTTGTAAACACTGATGAGGTCACCCCTCAGTCTCCTCTTCTCCAAGCTAAAGAGACCCAGCTCCCTCAGCCTCTCCTCATAAGGGAGGTCTTCCACTCCCTTAATCATCTTTGTGGCTCTGTGCTGGACTCTTTCAAGCAATTCCCTGTCCTTCTTGAACTGAGGGGCCCAGAACTGGATGCAATATTCCAGATGCGGCCTCACCAAGGCAGAGTAGAGGAGGAGGAGAACCTCTCTTGCCCTACTAACCACACCATTTCTAATGCACCCTAGGATGCCATTTGCCTTCTTGGCCACAAGGGCACATTGCTGGCTCATGGTCAACCTCCTATCCACCAGGACCCCCAGGTCCCTTTCCCCTTCATTACTTTCCAGCAGGTCAACCCCCAACCTGTACTGGTACATGGGGTTGTTCTTCCTCAGATGCAAGACTACACTTGCCCTTGTTGAATTTCATCAAGTCCTCCCACTTCATCCTGTGTCTCTGCAGTGCTGCAGAGAGGCAAGGAGGGAGCAAGTGAAGAGGTGCCACTAGCAGCAGCTTCTCTCTCAGCAGTAACAGGAGCCACCAGGACCAAGCAGCTATGTGGGGATGAGAACCTAGACTATTGTGTTGACCCCTCCACATATGAGATCAAGGCTTGGGCTGGCATGGGCTCTGTCATGAGGATTTAAGCTCTAAACATCAAAGTGCAGCTCAGTTGTCAAGGGAAAAAGCAATGCCTGTGACAGCAACTCTGCTGCACACAAAGCATCCCTCATCTGTACACCAATGTGATTTATCCTGCTTAATCCATGTGATCCCATGGTCACGGCAGTGCAGCTCTGGGGTGGGTGCTCAGAGATGCTGAGGAATTTCATGTCAAATCATCTACTCAGAGAGCAGAGCTGAAGAAGAGCTGCCAAAGAAAGCCTGTGTTCCCTCCATGCCCAGCAGCTTGTGTACCATGGCCTTTAGGGACACGCTTCCCTCCATCTGCTGGGTGCTCTGGCAGTCATTTGCTATTCTGGTTCCATCTTTGCAGGTTTGCTGCCTCTTCAGTTCCTCAGCCAAAATCAAGCAGACAGCTTGCTCTGACATGTCCACAAACGCATCCCCTGTTCTTCCCAGACAGCCCAGCAAGCACGGCTTCCAAACCAAACATGGGCTGTGATTATTTAAAGATGGCCCTTTGATTCCACCTTCCATTCATCCATCTCGGATACAAAAATAACACATTGTTTTATCTGTGAGTATAAGAACGTTTTTTTCAGAGGAAATAAAGAGAGCAGACAGTTTCCTTCCTGACTTATTCACAAACTACTCTTCCAATCTGCTAAACATGGCCATCAACAGGAGGTGTTGCTCCACTCCCTTTGATCTGCAGCCCCATGCTCCGAGAGCCCCTGGGATGGAGGGAAGGTTTTGTGCTCATGGTGGCAGGGTCTATACTTCTCAGAAAGACAAGCAAGTGGCAAAGCCTAGAGAGAGTATTCGTTTAAACCCTGACCTTTTCCAGGCTCAGGGATGGGGTAAGAAGCTACTGTTCCCTGGGAGAGGGACAGACCCTAGAGGTCAAAGTAGGAATGAGCGAAAAAAACTGCAGCAATGTCCCTTCATATAATAGGAAAAGAAAGGGTGGAAAGGCATTTTCCTTGGTCATAGTAGATAAGACAAACTCTCTCTCTTGTTTTCATCCAGTATCAAAGCTATTAATTTAAATATGGTAGTCTTCATCTTTTGTTTATGTAAGAGCACCCATAGGAGTCGCACAAGAACATTGCCAGTGGTTCCTCAGAACGTGTAGCCAGAGAAGAAGCCCTCCTGGCTGCTTTCTTTCCTGTCCTCTGAATCACAGACAAGGAGATACGACTTCTTAGAAGTCATCTGACAGAATGCTTGTGGTTGTAATAAATAGCCGAGCTACAATGATGTTAAAAATCAATACAATAATGGATTACATTGCCTGGGAATATCAATTAGTAGGATTCATTGGACAATAACCACTTAACACAAGTTATTCTTTTAGCTATTACAGCAGCCATAAAAACCTTAGCATTGGGAGACAGGTGTTTTTAACTCCTAGATAACATAATTTAGGCCAGTCCACATGTACCTGTACTTATCCCAGATCTTTTAAAGTAAAACTATCATTGTATCATCAGCAATCACCATTAACTGAGACACACTCATGGCAGGAAATCAATACTGATTTACTAGCTGTAATTGCCTTTTGCTGTAGGGTGGTTTCCAGATACTCAGTAGTATTCTGATACATTTAGCAGTTGTATGAGAATATCCAAAAAGACATAATCCCTCCTGACAGGCTGAGAGTAGTCAAATTTTCTTCTAAAAAAAGAAACTAAATGCATTTACAACTATTTACCTAACAGATGAGATCAGTAAGATATGGTTATGTCAAATTCAGTTCATATATGGTACTGACTTATATGGAATATGTCAACCTACTTTCTTATGTCACAACATATGAACCAAAAAGGTTCATGAAACTGAATTCCATGAAACTCAAAAGTCAATGAATAAACATTATTTCTATGCAATGTTAAATTTCTTGACAGAAGTCACTGCCACAAGCCTGAGTCAAGCTTGGCAGGAGACAGAGCAATGCGGACATTTAAATAAATAGCAAAATAATTCAAGTAATGCTTGCAGAAATAATTAGATCATGCCTACTTTTTTACAACAAGTACCTTTGAAAAATGCATGTGTAGTGATTGCTAGGCTAAAATCTAGTCCAATTTGGCAGTTTGCTTTACATTGAAAATAAACAGATGAAAATATCCCAGCTCTAATTTCTATGGAATTAAACTGAAATGGGAAAATGAGTGGGTAGGAGAGTGTTCCTTATTGTGGTTTTTGTTTGTTTTGACAATACTAAATTTACATTTGTCTTCTAGCCTGACCTGATCTTTGTTGGGTTGAAGCAATTCTTCTTTTTAGGTCAGTGTAAACATGCTCTGAGTTAGCATTTCCTGCTAGGCTTCCTTTCCAACCTGGTATGCTTCCTTTGCTAGGACTTCCTTCAAATTGCTGCCTTCAGAGATCACCACATGAGCCCCAAGTCATACCCCCACGCTTCCAGCCTGAGTAAGAACATCACCTTGGCAAGCTTGCTCTTCCCATTTAAAGCTGTGCTTTACCTTGTACAGTGACATATGCTGCACTCTCCACGGAACCTTTTAAGTTGGTGGCTACACACTGGTAAAGTCCTTCATCCTCCTCTTTTACTCTTTCAATAAACAGCATTCGGCTTCCGGGCCCTAAAATTATTCCTGTGAAATGAAATATTTTGCAATGAGAGGGAGCCAGGATATAAACAAAAACAGGCCCTTGTGTAATAATATCTGCTTTAAGTTCTTCTGAAAAGAAATCTGAGCTGCAGACTGCACAGCACAATGTTATCTGCAGGAAAGCCAAATATACTTGGATGTTCTGGGAATCTTTTGGAAATCAGTGTTTACAAAGCACTTGTGTTAGTGAAAAAGCTCAGCCTAAAGGAATGATCTGGAAACACTTGGTACTGGGTATACTGATTAACACTGTGTCTATACTGTCATCCAGGTGAGCTCTTCAACATGTCTCCAGCTTTTGGAAAATGGGTGGTCTGATTACTACACTTGCAGGTGTAGGTCTGCCCCAGAAGCAGCTTAAGCTTCCAAGACCCGGCTCCACGCATCCACACTGACTCTATAGGCAGAAGGTTCACTCCAAATCTCACTTGCCCATGTGGCATGGAACAACAAGCCCCTTTACAGAAGGACCCCAGGTAGCAAGAGAAATCCCGTGAGTGTGCCCTAAAACACAAGATTTACCTGAAGCTTCCAGCATCTTGTTTATTCCAGCTAGGCCAACTCAGAAGCCAGCCTGGGCAGTACTCCAGCAAGTGAGGAAGAGGCAGGGAGCAGATTTGGCGTCAGGACTGTCTCTAAGGCACCGCATAGCCAGGAAATATGAAGTCAAGTACACACTTGTGAGTTTGCCTCCATCAGAACTGCCATCCCATCAAAATGTATTCCCATCATCTGTTTCAGGCACCTAAATAAAGTGCTCTGACCTGCCTTCTAAAGACATCTTTCTGGCTCCTAAGTTTATGTGGTGCATCACACCCAAGTTAAAGACATAACATCCATTTTAGAGGGGAGCGTTAATAATGCACATTACAATAATGTGGTCACTGTAAAGCTTTATGGAATCTGGCTCTAGATTTAGTGGCTGGGATGCAAGTCTGCACAGGCTTACAACTCACTTGGAGAAATACTTAGATTTTTTCCCAGTTGCCTTTATTCACTTTATGATTTCCAATAATGCAGGACAGAACCGTAAACACAAACTTTCTAAAACGTTGCTGTTGAAAGACTACACTTAGGATATGAGTACCTATAGACCAAAGCTCCTTGAACATTTTTGCTGAGCCTGCAACACTAGTTTACTGTGTGACACTAGTTTACTGTGTGTTTCTGATCTGAATGTGGATGAATTCACATGAGAAAGGTTTTGCCTTTCCCCCATCATTTATTTACACCTGCAATTGTCAAGGAACACTTCCATGCCTGTGGTATCAGCAATGCTGGATAAATAGCCTTAGCTGATTTTTGAAGCTACATTCCAGACACAACAGTAAACAAATCCCTGAGTTTTCCTGTAGCTGCAGCATGCCACCTGGGAAGTTGTTCCTTTCTACTGTGTAAGACCTGTATTACTCTGCTACCAACAGGCAAATTTTGGTTTTGGATTTAGTCTGGTGAATCAAGAACAGACTTTCCATACCCAGCCACAGACACCCCTGGTACCCCTACGCACATTACACAAGCTTGGTTTTCTCCTGTCTAGCTGTACACTGGCCAAGACACCTGATCCTTAGGCTCCCTCTATAGTAAATTGAGAGAAGTATGTTTCTCTGGAGATGATTCTTCTAAGATGCAAATTGAGAGCTATAATTTTTACACTGACTCCATAGAAACCTGTTGTGTCTACACCTAAAGGCTGGCTGAGGTTTTGGGTTGAGATGGAATAAGTGAGAACACCCGTGCTGCTGCCTGCCCTCCTGTAATTGCCTGGGCAATTCTCCTTCCTCACATCTAGGTACCAGTGCCAATGACTCTGCAAACAGCTACCTAAAGCAGATGGGTAAATAAGAAGGCTGCAAAAGGTAGGTGAGTACACAGAGCTCTCACCTGATTCTTGCTGTATTTCCTCATGGTTTTTAAACCAGGATATCTGGGGCTCGGGGATGCCATGAACCTGGCACTCCAATATGGCAGAGTTACTGGTATTCACTGTCTGATCCGTAAGGTGCCGCAGCAGGGCTGGTGCCTCTTGAGCTACAAGACAAAACAACACCTCCGTTTTACATTCTTGTAACTGTGGGGTTTTAATTATCTTCCCTAGCAGCATTTTACTGATGTCAGAGATTGCTATGACTGTTCTACCAAGTTCATTGTTCACAGATTTTATTTACCATTTCAGTTTGCTAAAGTGTTTGGTGTGTGCAGAGTACTCTCATTACTCATCAACAGCAAGTTATGATGAGCAAGTTATGAAGACCCGATGATGACATTATTTCATAGATTTCCATTTTTCCAATACCAACCATATTTGTTTATCAAAAGCAATGAGTTTCTAGGAGAGCTCAGAGCTTTGCATCATCAAGAGAAACAAACTGTGACACTAGTTTTTAACAATTAGCAGGACACCCTTGTCGCAGAGCATCTCTGTGACACTGACAGCACCATGCGACTTTGTACACCATGATACCCGTGAATGTGACTTTTATCATTTGCTTACTTTAAAGAGTACAGTTACAAATCATATTCAGTAAACTCATATCATCTAAACCCAGACATCATAAGCACAGAAGTATTGTGTTACATGTCCCAGAGTCTTCATAAATTCTTCCACTTCTACATTTCACATATTTGGCTGAACATAACAAGGCTTGGCCGAACCACACCACAGCCCATGTGCCAAAACTGCTTTGGTGAAAAATGTGCCCATGTCCTCTGGCATCCCACAGGCACTGGAAACCCTGACGGCACAGCCCAAAGCTGAGTGCTAGCAGGCCACACAGCATACCAACACCACTCCTGTTTTGCTTTGATTTACTGACATTCATATGACCACAATACAATACAGCACATTTCCATGACAGTCAGTGACAATGAGTATTGAAAGCATATTTCATGTCTTCTGTTTCTTCTCAAGGGCCTCCCAGAAGGGCATTTCAAAAACACTCTATAAACATCATGTGTTATTCCTATATGAATCAAAACAGCCAGTCTTTCTCAGTCATTTAAAACTTTTACCACTCCTTCCACCATTTTGTACAGAGCCAAAGGCTGTCCTGACAAAGATCAAGATATTTGCAATATTTATGCATGTTACATGGCAAGGTCTTTCTGTCACATTTGCAACTCTCACAATCTCCTCTTTGGCATTTTGGTTCCTTTAAAGCAGTGATGGCGAATCCGGGATGGTCCCAGCAATCTCACAGATGCAGATGCTCTGCAGAGTTCCCCACATTCCCCAGTCTTGCAAGAAGTGATCATTTGCAATCTTTCCCTTCAAGGACACTTCCAGAATCAGCCATTATTAACATAGTAAGATTACACAAATGATGAAATAAAACAAAGCAGAAACCAACTCTTTGCAAATATTCTCCTGAAGACTGCAATAGATACAGATAAGCCAAGTTCAAGCACTGTAACAGCTGAATTTCTGACATTATGTCTTTGGAAGATCTATCTACCTTTTCAGAAAAACTGACTGTCAGATATTTCCATCATCACAATGATTCTGTTACCAGATGTAAATAAAAACCCTCCAGAAAATTTAAGCACCTATGTATGTTCCACAGCTTATGCAGTGTGTATGAACCCCATAGTATTAAAAGTACTTTTAAAGTAGGCTTTGTTATGTTTTCACCCCTTGAAATGAACTCCAACATAGTCAGGACTGTGCTGTGACCAGTTTGGGCTTTTCTGAGCTGCAGGTCTGTAATTTCCACATGCAAGGCTATATTTTTGTTGTTTACAGTGTAGTAGACAATTTATTCTCTCTTCCTGAAGAGTAATGCTCATGAGAGAGGCTGTAAAGTAAATTTTTCACAATACCTATGCAATGACACAGTCAACAATGCTTGCCTTGCAGCCAAGAAGACTTCCCTCTTCTCATTGATACCCCACCTGATTTTTGCAAAGTTCCATTTTTCACAACACTGTCTATGAACAGCTACCATCTGATACATGTCCACATACGCATGCTGAGAAGAGCTCACATTTAGCAGTAGTCCCTTATGGACACCCCAGCCCAGACATCCAAAATGAAGGCAGACAAGATGACAGAACAAAGGCAAATCACACATTCTGTGAGTTATTTGTGATTATTTTTAATTTGTTTATAGCCATACACTAAAGATGGGTTTTCATATTAAGAAAAAACTTTTTTTGATTAAAACTTAAGTCACCATTCACATACTTTCAACAATTTTTCTGCTGCACTCAGCTGTTTTTTCAAGGACTTGGTCAACTTGAGGATTATTTTCTTCTGCAAACCACTCATTTCTCCCATTCATTTTTGCAATGAAGCCAAAGGGGGGCAGTTTGCAACACCCCTCTCTGCTCCCTCAAACCGAGGGGCTGCCCTGGCCACCAGCAAGAGCATCTCAGCACCCAGGGCAGCCCTGGGTTCATTGTCAGCCCTGATGCCTGCCCACAAATGCTGCCTTGCCAGGCCAAACTCTGCTCTCAGTTACCCTGAGGAGCTTCATTGTAGGCAAGAGTTTGGCCAAGGGGAGCAACAGGGAGGTCACAGAGTGAAAACATTACAATTTTTTCACTTTGGAGTTTACTTTTGCATTCCATCCATTTTTGCCCTTTGTTATGATTATGTTGTCTGTTCACTTATTTTTATTGATCAGTACAAAAATATAAATACAAGCTTTAAATTTAACACTTTTTTAAAAAAGATAATTCACACCTTTCTCCCTAAATAATATATTACACAACAAAAAGCAGAGAAACTCCGCAAACCGATGAGATTCTCCAGTCATTTGAGGACATCAAAATTGACATCGTTAGTTTTTACCTGGCCACCAAATACTGCTTTCCTCAAACGTTTCCAGTGAGGTTTCTCTGTGCCTCCCAACATGGGCAGCCACATTGGGTGTTACAACATCCTTGCACAGCATGGCCCTTCAAGCACAGTCAAGACCAGGCTGTCAGGACATCCACCCAGCAGTGGTATACATCATCACAATTCACAACAATTTCACAGAGGAACAGTCTAATAGCCACATCTCTTTTTCTTTTTTTCTGAACCAAACTCATATTGCCTGGGAACTGGCTGCTGCAAGTCACCGTGCTCCGGCTCCCGAGACCATGGAAAATTCATAATGTCCTGTCATCACCGCCCACCTTGCCATCAAATGTCTTCTCACAAAAGAGCCTTGTAAAAAAGGGGATTCTGTATTGTAACCCTTCTGAAGACTTGCAAATGCCAAAGAGTGCACTTGCTCCATTTCTAAGCAGTCACCAATGATTTCTCTTGCTTTTTAGGCATATTTTAGGAAAAAAAAGGAGAGCCAGATCACTTTGCAAGAACATTGTTTCTGGAAGCCATCACACTAATAATGAACAAAAGAGCTACTGTATGCAAGCAGGCTATAGGTGACATTTCAAGATATAAATGATTATTCTTTTCTTTACTCTGACAACTTCCAGGTTATCAATTGTTTTCTAAGCATTTTAGGCTCCATGAAACTGGCACTATGGGGAAATGCTATTGTTTACCCTTTCACACTTGACAAAAGCAATTCCCACGTGAAAGACAAGTTTAGCCGTGGGACACAGTCTCGATACCTAAAGGAGGAAATAGTCTGGTGAGTTCCCAAGCGCAAGAAACTGTCATGTTGTCACCCTCTATTTTAGAAGCACAGCCACTTTGTTCCTTTGCTGTAGCTATTTTGGTCACTACGGTCTGTTTTGTTATGGCTTATGCAAATGCTATATAAATGATCAATCATAAGTGTAACCAAAAATAATAAAAGCTATGTATTGTAAAAAAATAAAGTTATCAGATCTATTAAAAATAGTAACTTCTTCCTTATACAGCATTTATAATACACAGAAACACCTCACAGCAAAATCATCATGAAGGAAATAAAAAGGGGGAAAGCTCATGAGGAAGTCTTCGATTGCCCTTAATTCTCCTTCAACACTCTGTCTGGTTCTTAATTCCCATAATAAATCCAATTGCCATTTGCATACCAAAAGCAATGAATATTTTTAATGGCTTCAATTTCGAATTTGTATTTTTCAAAACATATTAAACAACTCACTGTGCTGGCTGCAACCTTGTCAGTCGTGTTAGTGTAATATTCCTCATTTAATAAAATAATTACAACATTACAAATTCCTGAACCTTCAGGTCAGGAACAATACTCACACTTTTATCAGTAGCTTTTTACATTAGTGCAGAACTGACTTTAAAAATTGACCAACACAGCAACTGGAAGTCTACCTGGATTTATTTGGAGAAACACAGTTCACGTCTGCCAGTTTTAAAATCATCATTATTATAAATGATATGATAGGTCTGTGCATTATATCAACATTTTTATTTCTTCCCTGCATACTTCTTTTAGAAGATACTTTTTAAGATTAATGTACTTTAGTGTAGAAAATAATTTCAAATAAATAAGCATTAGAACTTGCTCAGCAGGTAATATTTATAAGTCCATCAAGATCAGATTAAAATAAAAAATATATAGTCCAGTCAATCTCAAACTGAATTGTGCTCATTCCGCACGTTCAAGTTAACTTATTAAATGTCCATTGTTGACTGAAAACAGCAGTTTTTAAAGTTAATCAGTTTATTCAGCTTTGACACTTTTGATGAGGCCGATATCAAAGTGGAAGAAAAGATTGATCCAGAGTTTTCCTTATTGCTCAGTAGGAGACAGCAAGAGAAAAAATAACAACATGCAAAATGTAGCACAGGGGATCTTCCAAACCCCAGCTTCCACGTGCCTTGTCAAAGCAGAAAACACCCGTCTGAACTCAACTGGAAGCTCATGTGTTATGATTTTTTTTGCTATTCTTCCTACATCCAACCCATGGGGGAATGTGCACCACCTCATGGCCTGGAAGGTAGCAACAGTAATTAAAAATCAAGATGATATGAGACACCTGTTACTGTTTAATGAGTCCTTTAATGTTTTACATTGCTTTGTGTTGTACAATCATTCCTTGTGCTTTTATATTTGAGGATCCGAGAGTAAACAGCCTTTTTGTTGCAGTGCTCACCTCTGATTGTAACGTCTTTCTTTTGAAGCACTTCTTTCCCAGTGTATATGTTCCTTGCTCGGCAGGCATAGGTGCCAGAGTGTGCCAGGGAAACATTCTTGATGGTCAGAGTGAGAGTGACAGAGTACTCCTTTTTGAGAGACCTTTTTGCTTTTGTTTGATTGTTGACTGTCCTTGGTAAAATCCAAGCAATGTCTTTGTACAGGAATTTGTTGGCCGAACAGGACAATACCAAATTCTCTCCTTCAATGGGCATTTTTTCCAAATTAATATGGAATCCACTGGGTATATCTGTCAAAAATCAAGAACACTTTTTAGTTTATATGAAATGAATGAGCCAAAATTAACACGGCGTATATTTTCCCATTTATCAGGAAGCCTTTGTACTAATCAATGTTGTTGCCTTCCTGCTGAAGTCTCTAATCTTTCCTTTCATATGTTAGGCTCCAGCTATTCTTATAATATGTCTTAGAGCTGTAAGACACTTGAGCTCAGACATCAGTGTAAACTGGAGTCACTCTTGGAAGTAATGAGTTTGTGTGTTATGCCAAGTTAAGACAGGCTGAGGCAAGGTACCAAAAGAGAATTATTTAAAGACAAAACAGTGGGACTATGAAAAAGGAGGAAAATTTTGACCTCAGCTCCAGCTTGCATGAGAGAAAATGAATCTCAAGAGGACAGTAGAAAAATACTGCAGCTCATCATGTTTGGTTATACTGTTTTCTTATTATTCCTAATTATTCAGACAAATTATGTCTTATTTCTTACAAATGCTTCAAATCCTGAGAAATTACTGGATCTCTGATTACAAGCCTGAGAGTTCCTTTGGAACAGAAATATTTACCCTTCATGCATTTAAAGAGTGCCAGCCACTCAAGAGGAAAGCAGAAACATTACCCTCTGGCCTCAGTGGCTGGCTGTGTGTGGACAGCATTCGGATGAAGATCACTCTATTCAGGCTGCTCGGCACTCAACATAGGTGAACAATATTTCCACCTGAGAGAAATCAATGATCATGCCACTAACTACACAACTTAAGTTTTCACAAGCATTTTCCATAGCCAATAGTTCAGGAAGGAGTTATTTAGCCAACAATATAAAGCCATACTTGAAAAAGTCACGTTTGCAGTTAGCTGTAATGTTACTGCAGCTTCCTCCACCAGGGGAGCAGTGCAGACCCGTGGCAGTGAGGACTGGCTCCTGGCCGCCTCCACCTGGGGCTTATCCCTCCAGCGAGGGAGTTACACCATTGACCTCAGTGAAAGCAGAAGCAAGTTCCTGAGAGAAAGCACTTCCAAGTTTTACTCCTAGAGTGCAACCTCTCTGGGTTTATTTGTAGCCAATATTCTGATAAAGTCATTTCCTTCTCAGTCAAGTGACATCTACTTTGGCCATTTTCAATTGTTCTTTCACTGCTAATTGCTACGGCACTTGGCTCTGAAGTTGACTCAAAATCATAAGAATGGGTTTGTCTTTCATAAGGGAGAATTATGCCTTCTTTTCTTGCCTCTTAGAGCATGAGCAGCTCAACACCGTCTTTCATTCAGTTCCATACTCACCAATGTTGCTTTGGGTTTAATGTCACATAAGAGTGACGCGTAAGAATAGATCTCCAGTGATTAGTATCTCACATCTTCTTTCAGTAATCTCTTTCATTGACTGACCAATCCATCAGATAGCTTCTGCCTGAATCCCCACAATACAAACTGAGCTGCCTTGCCTCCCCAATGGGGCCATGAAAGTGACCTGCTCACTGCTGCTTTCCAAACAAAGTTCTGCTTGTTGAAAGTCTGGCATCAGTTGCTGCCCTTATTATCCTCTTTTCCACAGTTAGCCTTGAGTGTTAAGCACAGGGTAGAGGAGCTCCTGAAAGTCCTGGGTTGGAATTTTCTCTGACTGTAGATACCTTCCAGGGAGAGACATGATTTCTGTTGGTAAAACTCATTGAGCCCTTGCAGTAGGATTGAAGCGCGTGCCTATCATCAGCTGTAGTTCAGGGGTCCAAAGATCAACCTAGTGAAGGCACTTACACTAACAGATTGGATATTGAAACCTGTGTATTGACTTGTTCCTCTTACGTTTCATTGGGATCCCCGTTTTTCCTCTCTCCAGGAAAAAAAAAAATAAATTTAATAACCTATCTATGAGTGACAATCATCAACATTGTTTTTGATATGTAAGGGTGCATGGTATCAGATTTTGATCTCAGTTAAGAACACTGGAAATGCTATCAAGATGAAACCTTTCCTTACACAGGCTACAGCGTATTTAGCCTAAGCCATCAAAATGTAGACATCTACATAGTTGATTTGTGTATGGGCAAAAGTTTACAGACTATGGAGTGACAGAGACTCCAAAGGGCAATGCAACCCATTGCCTTAAGATGAGTCAAATCACAGAGATCCAGATCCCTCACACGTAATTGTGAAGAGATCCTACATGACCAGCTTAGGCTTAGATACCTATCTCTAAGGTTTAAGTTAGATGAAGTGAATCCAACTCATTATTTGGTCAAAAAACATGGAATTCAGACACAAAAAATTATCAGAGGTCTAAAGTTTTGATCACAGCAAAGTATTGGATGAAACAAATTGGTTCATCTTACAGTACATCTCAAATTTTTCTGCTATCTGTTGGGAAAGCCAGAGTATGGGTCTGAAATACTGCTAATTTTTTACTTTCACAGATGCCAGTGCTCAATAAAAGCTAGGAATAGCCAAGCAAAACTCCTAAGATGAAGATAAAGATCCCCTGGGGCTGAGGCAAATGAACTATTTTTAACGTAAAAGGATAGTGTGCCAAGAGAATAATATAGTTGCAACTACTTCCATGTTGTCAGGTCTGGAGCTCTTCCTAGATGTGTCTTATGTGAAGACAGACTATTTTCTGAATAAATCCAGGGACAAAAGTGAAATGCATAGGGTTCCAAGGGGATCATTTGTTTAAAGGCTACGATCTCTCTAATATATGACACCTCTCACCAATTGTTACAGGATCAGGCCAGCTAAATAATGTGGCTGGGAATAAAGTAAAAGGGTTTTATTTACTTTAGCGATTTGAAGCTTCCTGTGGAAATAGCTCCCAGGTTTCCTGATGGAAGATTTTGTTTATCTTTGCCAAGCACCATCAGGAATCTCAAAATAAAATGCGCTTAGTGACATTGGGAAACCAGGGAGATAAGGCAGAGCTGTTCCTGTTTCACCCTCTGTAATTGCAAACACACCCATAGGCCTGCTGTGTGCCAGCAAAACAGCCCAAAATGTAGGGAAAGGGGCAGGTTGGAGGAAAGGGGGCTACCACAGTTAAATTTGGCATAGAGGTGTTGTTCCAGAGACTGTTTCTGTTTCAGCAAGCAGGAGATCTTTCAGAAATCATCTTTCTTCATCACTTTTATATAAGGCTCACAGCTGCTTTTGTACTCTGAACAAAGGTTTCTTTTCAGAAATAAGTCGGTGTGACAATACCTCAAAAATGCCCTTCATCTGACAGAGGCCATAGGAAAGGAAAGCTACTCCATAACCCATGGACTTGATGTCCTACACCCTCAGGCAGAGTGTATAAAATTATACCACTCTCCAACCACACAGAAACACATTTACAAGTTTCACTTCAAGCCCAGAAATAATGAAATTTACAATAACTTCAGAAAGGACTTGTTCTTACTGGGTCCTCTTTGCTATACCTTCTTGCATGTCTATTCTTCCTTGAAGGGGTTGAACATGCCACCACCAAAACAGGACTTCTGGGATAACCTCTGCTTTCCTATCATCTTCCTAATGGTTTCTTCTTACAGAAAAGAGACTCCTTACATCACTACAGCTGCATGTGTATTTTCTCATCCCCAGGACAAGGCCTGTAGGATATTAACTCCAAGGAAAGAGATTATTCCATGTCATGCAACTGAAGCGCTCAGCTCCAGGAACAAAATGGACAAACACATTTCACCACCCTACATAGAAGGTTTGCCACCAGTTAATATATTATAAATTTCCAAGCCATAATAAAGCTGCCACTCCTCTTTCTGAACACCAGCCAATAAAAGAGTCTTTAAAGGAAAGTCATAACATTCAGTATGTTCTCATGCAAGGTCTAGTATCAAGAAGAAGGGTTTCCTTCTATCCCTGGTCAAGATCTAAGAATTGGAGATCCATGCAGGGAAACTAACTCCTTCATGTCACTGCACTGAAATATCTGAAACAAAACTTTGAAAGGGAGATTTGGATACAGTGAATGAGGCCTATCAAAATACAGCTTCATTTGGTTTCAGGATCTTCCCAGCAGCATTTTGGAGACTGATGAGTAAGAGCTAGAAAAGGCCAAATTTGTCATCTTGCACATTAAAAGGGCAACAGCCTCAGTAAGTGACTCGCAGTGACTGCTCAAAGTTACATATGAAGTCCTCACATAAAGATGAGAATACAGCACCGTTGGAATGTTAATTTATGGAGAATTATACATTGTTGTTTAGTTTTCTGTCCAAACAGACACAGTGTAAGGATAGGGAGGAAAGAAAAATTGATTTGAGAGCACTGCCAGCAGTCATATTCAAGGTGTCAAATATTCTTGTCACATCCATTAATAGAACATGCAGATATTCTTCTCATTTCTGTATTTTAACAGACAACCTGCCCAGGTGTCACTTATCTATTTATACTTCTCTTTATTACCAAATTTCTGTATTTACAGATAATTGGCACTTTCTAATTGTGGAAGTGTGTTATGATACGAAACTTCAACAGCTGTGGACACCCATGAGCAAGGTCGGCAGGGAAGAAACTGTACCAGCAGCACACAGTGGGCACCACAAGAAGAAATGATTAGTGCTTATAGTGGGTGGCTCTGTTAAGGGGCACTAAGGTGCCCAACTGCTGCCTGACGGGGAGGCACATGAGGTGTGCTGCCTTTGGAACCTAAGGTCCAAGATATTAGAGGGTGCTGCCAAGAGCACAGACTACCATCCACTGCTACTTTTTCATGTGGGCATGAATGACACCACAAGCTGGAACCTGGGCAGAATCAAGGAATACTGCAAAGCTCTGTGGGCACAAGCAAAAAATATTGGTGCCCGAGTTATCTTTTTCCTGTTTACCAGTGAGCGGAAAGGGTGCAGCCAGAATTAGATGTGCAATGTAAATCAACTCTGGCTTTGTGGCCGCTGTTGTCATAAGGATTTTGGCTTTTATGACACCAGGACGTCCTTTAGTGACTATAGTCTGTTAGGGAAGGATGGGATCCACCTGTCTAGAAGAAGCAAGGGAATCTTTGGCAGCAGCCTGTCCAGCTTCATGAAGTAGGCTTTAAACTGAAGAACTCAGGAAGTAGGGTCCCAAGTGGCAATGGTCATGCCATGAAGGCTAGTACTAAGACAAAGGTTTTAGATTATAAAAGACCAAACTTCAACTCGCTCAGAGCTCAGTTGTGAAAGATGTTGTGGGAAGCTTCCATGGAGGATAAAGGAGCTAGAGAGTGCTGGGAGTTTTTAAAGAATGCTCTCCTGAAGGCACAAAACCAGTCTAAAGGTAAGGGAAGCAGATGAAGCAAGAGACACCCCTTGGCTTAATTGCGAGATTCTGAGTCGTGTACCAGAGATGGAAAAGCAGACAAATACCAGTTGAGAACTAAAAAGGCGTTGCCAGGCTGTGCAGAGATGCAGTTAGAAAAGCAAAAGCTCAGCTTGAATGGAAATTGGTCAGAGATGTCAAAAACTACAAGAAAGGGTTCTTCAGGTAGGGAAAAAAAAGCAGAAACAGAAGGAAAATACTGGCCCACTGTTAAATAGGAGAGCTGAATTAGTCACCAGCAATACTGAAAAGGCAGAGGTTCTCAACACTTTCTGTCTTTACCAGCACTGTTGGGTCATGGGGACAGAACTCCAGGTTGATGCAAACAAAGACCCACCGTCACTGAAGGAAGAGTTGGTATATAAAGAGTAACATTCTAACCAGTGGGAACATTCAGCCACTGGAATAATTTCTCCAGGAATGGTGGATTTCCCAACATTGTACAGTAAGTTACAGTTGGACAGGGTGCTGGGCCATCTTGTCTAGACTGTGCTTTTGGCAAGAAAGGTTGGAGCAGATGATCTCTGAGGTCCATTCCAACCTGGTGTTCTATGATTCTATTACAGCTGGTCAGAATATTTCAAAAATACAAATTTTGGTCCACAAAATCCAGAGGGAGGGAGGACATTTTTCAAAAAAGTTTTCTTCCTTTGTTAAGCAGATCTAGTGAGTGTGTGTCTACTTTATTTTGACCTCAGAGCGTTAGCAGAATGAGTTAGATGAAAATCACTCATCAGAATGATAAGCAAAAGACTGACAACAAAAAACATATGAGAAAACAAAAATTAAAAGGGATACATTAAAATTACCTTTTCATTTCACATTCAGGATTATGATTTTGGGATTAAAATATCCACATTTTTTAACCTTTTTGTCTTTTCTCATACTTCTGAATAAATCACATTTCTTTAATGACCTACCATGAAAGTTCTCATCATCCTAAGTGCTCTATGTACTACCACTTTGTAAACAAAACCAGAATAAAATCTTCTGCCAGAAAACAAATTCCTTGCAACAGCATGTGCAGACATTATGCTGCTAAATCATGCAGTAGTTATTCTCAAAACCTCATTGTTTTGAGTTTTTTTTCCTAGTAATTCCTGAATTGAAACATTTAACAACTTGTTTCTGAGAACATCTAAACACACCTTGCAATGGAAAAATAGCTGAAAGCATGCTCATATGTGCAGCTAACGCGAGTATTCTCAGTGCCATGGCCCAAATGACATCCAAGGTTGTCTTTCTCAGAACAGGGAACAGAACTCTGTAATTTTTACCCTCCCACTTTTCTACATACAAGTTGCCATAGTCCTTGTGAGCTGTGAGGGGCTGCCCAGTTACCCCAAGCACTCATCCTCTAGCACCACGCTGCCTGCAGACACTTGCACTGCTCTGGACACTATACTGCGAGATCTCCTGGTTGGCAGCAGTATGAGGCTGTAGACACCGTCAATGTCACACATGGTACTGGCTTACTGGCATATGAGAATATGGTAAAATTTCATGTATGGAGTGATTGCAGAGACTAGGTGATTTAAAAGGAGGAATTACAGATTGCTATATTTGTGAGCAATATGTGTCATGCTGGATACTTGGTGGAGGGATGAGTACAGACCAGCTGCTGTGACAAACCTTTCTAGGATCACCCAAAAGCATTATATGAATTTACAGGTACGTGCATTACAACAATTTTCAAACTGTGGCATATGAAAAAGCCATAAGAGCCTAACAGTTACAATCCCAGAGCCAGGAAACATGTTTGGCGTTAGTGGGGACTTGGTCTTACCTGTTACAATAAAGCTGACATTTCTTTCTGATTTTCCCACTTTATTGGATGCCACACAGCTGTAGATTCCAGAAGATTTGGTTTCAGCTACAATGAGAGTGCTAGCAGTCTGTGAAAGAAAGAAGAGGTTTAGCTCTCACTGGCTCAGGAATTCAGTTAAATCTTCCTTTCTCTTTTTCTTAAGTCACCCTTGACAGTCCCGTGATTCACTCTCTCTCTCCATTTGCTCAGTGATGGCACCACTATTTAAAGACTATTTAAGGGACATGTCACCATATATAGTTTTGGGAACTGTGGAAGAATAACAGGAAACAAGCTCCTTGGGTAACCCTTATATTATCAGAGCCATCATAACCAAAAATCCTTGAATGTATCTTTCAGATTGATTTATCTGTTGTTGCTGATGCAGTGATAAGCTACAAAACATGGAGCATGACAAAATGTAGTATACCCAAGGAGATAAAGAGCCTGTAGGAGAGCCAGAGAGCAAAGGGAATAGGTGAGGCATGCCTCAGGCACTTGGAAAATGCTGGGAAAAGAAGAATCTCTGTTTGGCACTGTAAGTCTGATTTCTCTTTCGTTTTCTCATATACGTGTAGGGTGACAAAAGACGGGCAGAAAAGATGTTTACTCATCCTTTTTCAGACTATTTCCTCTTCTTGGATTTACCATTTCTATTATTAAATAATAATCTGTCTGTTTTCTTTACACTGTATTCTGTCACCAACTTAAGAGGTTCAGCATACTAAATATTTTCACAAAGTCATATGACTTGCAAGCTAACACCTTGGAAGCCCAGGGACCAACAACACCTGGTGTGCCTTTATTAAAATGAAAACCATTGTAATAATAGAAGTTATACCTTCGTGATGATGGAAAATTATGGTCTAATTGCTTGGCATTAAGTCAAAAAAGAAAGTTGTGCAAAAATAACTGAGGTGTCATTCTGATATGGAGTGGAGACATGGGACATGCATGTGGAGCTCAGAAGTGGGATGTACTTTCAGGTAAAGCCAGTAGCTTCATTTTCTGTCTTTCTATTTCCATTCTACTTCTCCTGTAAAACATGCTTTGGCTGGAGTTACAGACAGAGCTGGGACAGTGACGAAAGCAAACTTTATGACCGCAGGATCCTGTTGTTTGGAATGACTTGGCTTTTTTAAAAACCTTCAAAATCATTTTTTGTGCAATTGATACATTCTTTTAAGTCTGTCTGATTGCTGGATTCCAGAGACAAGAACAAGAGGGTGAGTCAGTAAGAAATAAGAATCAGTTATCTGCATTTCTACATAAACAATGGTTCAACATTTGCACTGCTTCTGTGTCTCCTAGTCAGACTTTATGGCTGTCCCCAGACTCCTTGTTGAACTCCCAGATAATATAGATCTTCTGGTTTCCCTAAACATTCTTTAGTAGAAAGAGTCTATTACTTTTCCTATTACATGAGCAAACACAGTGGAGTCAGGACACTTGATTTTGGCTTTTTGTTTTAGAAAACCTCCCTATGGCAAATTCAAGACTACAAGCGATGCTACCTTCACCTGTACCCTGTTAAGGTGTCTGAATGGTCAGCTACTTCTCTGCTAACAGACTGTATCTCATTCCTAGCTAGAATTTTTCTAGCCTGCTTTTTTGGGTCTTCTGTGAGATGAAAGAATGTCTGTAATACCAGATAGATAATTACAGCCCTTAAGAATAATCATTCTGTTTTGCTAAATTCAGTAGGTTGACCTCTACATATTCCTAATTATAAAGCATGGGTCGAGTCCTGTCTATATTTTATCATTCCCTTTGAATTCCTTCCAGGTTTTAAACATAACTTTGTAAAGTGTGGACACAGGGCCCAGCACCAGGATTCCTGCAGCCATTTTATCAACACTAACTCAGAACAGAAGGAAGTCCCAAAACATCTGCCGGAGGGCTAATGTGGGTGGTTAAACACTACTTCTGCCATCCCAGACTTTCCACTACAAAATTAGCCTTTTCCTTTGCCCAGGAAGGAATAGTGGCCTAAAATGCACAGTGAAGGACAATGAAATTCTTAACTCTCTGACTTCTATTTGTTCTATTATACTCAGAACCAGAGCATCACTAAGCCTGAAAAATACAAGTCAGTTATTCCTGCCACAATTATTCCAATGGTTTGAAAAGGTTTTGGTAGTATCAAAATCTATTTGTCATTATCAGGTATTAGTCTTTAATGAAAAATTGTGCATCTTTTTTTTTTTTTTTTTAGAAACTAATGTGTGAAGATCACAGATCACAGAATCCCAAGGGTTGGAAGGGACCTCGAAAGATCATCTGGTCCAACCCCCCTGTAAGAGCAGGGTAACCTAGAGTACATCACACAGGAACTTCTCCAGGCGGGCCTTGAATATCTCCAACGTAGGAGACTCCACAACCCCCCTGAACAACCTGTTCCAGTGCTCTGTCACTCTTACAGTAAAGAAGTTCTTCCTGATGTTAATGTGGAACCTCCTATGCTCCAGTTTACACCCATTGTCCCTTGTCCTACCACTGGATATGACTGAAAAAAACCTAGCTCCATTATCCTGTTTGAGTTTTACTGCTCCAGCCCACTTACTTTTGTTAGACTGCGGATGTAGACTTATAGAACCATAGAATATTTTGGGCTGGAAAGGACATTAAGATCATCCAGTTAAAACCCCCTGGCATAGGCAGGGACAGCATGCACTAGACCAGGTTGTTCAAAGACCCATCCAGCCCGGCCTTGAACACTTCCAGGTATAGGGCATCCACACCTTCCCTGGGCAACCTGTGCCAGTGCCTCACCACCCTCATAGTAAAGAACTTCTTCCTTATATCTAACTTAAATCTCCCTTGTTTAAGTCTGAACCCCTTGCCCTTTGTCCTATCACTACAGTGTCTGATGAAGAGTCCCTTGCCAGCATCCCTGTAGGCCCCCTTCAGATACTGGAAGGCTGCTGTGAGGTCTCCATGCAGCCTTCTCTTCTCCAGGCTGAACAGCCCCAACTTTCTCAGCCTGTCTTCATATGAGAGGTGCTCCAGTCCCCTGATCATCCTCGTGGTCCTCCTCTGGACTTGTTCTAACAGTTCTATGTCCTTTTTATGTTGAGGACACCAGAACTGCACACAATACTCCAAGTGAGGTCTCACAAGAGCAGAGTAGAGGGGCAGGATCACCTCCTTTGATCTGCTGGTCATGTTCCTTTTGATGCAGCCCAGAATACAGTTGGCTTTCTGGGCTGTAAGCGCACACTGCAGCTGGCTCATGTTCATTTTCTCATGGACCAACACCCCCAGGTCCTTCTCTGCAGGGCTGCTCTGAATCTCTTCTTTGCCCAACCTGTAGCTGTGCCTGGGATTGTTCTGACCCAGATATAGGACCTTGCACTTTGCATTGTTGAACTTCATGAGGCTGGCATTGGTCCACAGCTCAAGCATGTTTAGTTACGCTAAAGCAGTATGAATGCAGTTACTGACCAGAGTGCTTACAGCTTATTCCTTTTTTGTTTTGGTTATTAAATAGCTCTACAGAACATAACTCAGCACTAAAATTCAGTGACTTAAACTTAGCTTTTTCCCAGTGTTGTTTTGGTTTTGACCAACTCACACTGTCCCAACTACTCCTCAAGCATGAGCCAAGGATCATTTCTAACAGGCAACTTCCATGCAGCCAATGTCTTTGGAAGGCAAGGGAGATAAATGTTATGAACACAGGCCTTAGTGCCAGAGAGAAGTAATTGGTAGATTTAATTAACTAAGGCAGAGAAATCCACAGAGTCTAGGAAAAAGCAAGACTGGCTTTGCAACAGAATATTTTAGAAGACAACGTCTCTGCATAAATCTTGTACTTTATAAGTTAGTCATAAGGATAAGATAACATCTCTTTAAACAGTTTGTGAGCCCTCCAGTGGTGCACTCTGTGTTCTGCATTGTGGATGCCATCCAAAACCCACCAGAGAAGCAGTGTACAAAACTAAGCCTGGCATGTTGTTCTTTATTGAACAGTTATGGCTGTTTAAGATTAGTCAGTGCTGCACCATTTCTCTATACAGCTATTGCTGAAAAAGGAGTGAGAGAAAAAATTCTTGCAGCCTTGTGTTGTCTGGCTTTGCAACAGAGAGTTTCAGGCTCTGGATTTGCAGCAGTGTTATATACAGAAAGTCTCCATCCAGTCATCATGATCAGCAGAACAGGGCAAACCCTTTCTGGCATGCTTGGCATCTTGAGCATCATCTGTTAGCAAACCCTATTTACCACCAAAGTTTTGATCTTTTATTTCTCCTTTCTTCATTCATCATCTCAGCTGAAGCACTACACTACAGGCTCATCCCAAAGTCAGGGGCTAGGGAAGTAAATCCCATACTGCTGCTGCTTCTGCCAGCAAATAAAAGAAGCATAAAGCAGAAATCCTGAGAAATGGAAAAGGGACAAACAGATTTGTTCATGGTGGGAAAATATGAGGAAAAAACTGGGAGAAAAACAACGCAAAGCAAGCAATGGGCATGATCATGGTGAGTGGAGATAGGCTGGTCTTTCCCCTGGAGGGTCTGCTTAAATTTCGCTTGTCTCAAAGTAGCTTAGAGGATTCCCACCACTCCAGCTGATGCCAGAGAAGCAAGAGGAGTTTTCAGAAAATGGCTGACAACTCGATTCTTGCCTGACTCCTTGAAGGTCTCTGCAGACACTGATGTAAACATGCTCCTTTCAGAGATTGCTATCCTGACTTCTTGAAATATCCTGCGCATTTAAATAACAAAACACTGTCCTTTCAATGTTGACCAGGTCAGCAGAAGTCTGCCAAATGTTGTGGAGTCCCTCCTAGTTATGCTTTTAAGATGTATTTGTTAAAAAAACAAACAAAACAAACAAAAATCAAGCAAACAAAATCCAAAATAAACACAAGAAAAAAAAAACCAAAACCCAAAACCAACCAACCAAACAAAAAAACCCAAACAAACCCCACAAAAACAACCCAGAATGAAAAGATTTGCTCTCCTCACACTCTTGGATTTATTTTTGGCTAAAGGAATACATTTAGGAAGACCCACACAGAAATACTGGCAGCATACCATTGGGTTGGTTCTGCTGACTCATGAGGAAATCACACTACAGACTGTTATGCCATGCTATCCCCTGCCCTCCTCCCAGGGCCATTGGTAGAGTGAGGCAGTGCTCGATTCCTGCACTGAGGGAGGCCATTGCTTTCAGGAGCTGCAGCTCGGCAGAGGCAGGTGCCAAGTTCTGCTGGTTTTAATCTCACCAAAGTCTTGGCCCAGTGAGCAGCTCCCAGGGATCGGCTCAGAAGTGTTAACAGCAATTCTGGTAGCACTTACGAAGGCCCCAGGAGAAGTACAACGTGCTGAAAAGAGACAAGCTACGCTTCCACTGCTATCTTTAGCCTGGTTTCCTAGGAAGATGACACTGTCTGTTCATCTGAGGGCCAGCCCATCTATCTGTCTGCTGCTATCCTGTCCTCTCCCACGCGCCCGGTAGTTTTTGAACCCATTGCCCAATTTCAACCAAAATTGACAGACAACTCAAAGCTCATAAGACCTTATGCGTTTCATGAAAACCATCTGTTGGGTAGAGGAGAAGGATCAAAATGAGTGTTACATAGTGAGCTCAACAGCTTCCTCTTCTGCTTTGGGTTCCAGATGGCAAATCAGCACAGATGTACTGGCCAGACAGCTGGCATGTGTAGGGACTGGGAACAGACACAACACATGCTTCTTTGTCTCATTGGTAACAAGGGGATGTGGAAAAGAGCTAGAGGTCTAGTAACTGGCATAGAAGATGCAGGAGAGACGGACCCATCTTATTTTGCATGGTCAAACATTTTAATGAACACTGGTCATGCTAAGAATAATATTCATCAGTATTAACCCTGAGTTATATGCATAGCAGTTAGCTTTAGCTGTGAACACTTTAACAGCTGAAGGACAGGAGAGTGTTTGTGACCTGTTTACATGATAAGTCTAAGAACAGTGCATTTTGTAGGAAGTCACTGAAATGTCCAACAAACTCAGAATGAAAATTCTGGGTGGGGGAATCAAATAATGTCAAGAGTTGTCTTATGATTGAGTATGTTACAAAGTTCTTCCATTATACCACTCAAGTTTCTCAGTGTTCATTCAGAGAGGCTTCAACGGAAACATCACTAAAACACTGTTGTCACGGTTTCTCTGTAACCAGAAGAATAAAGTAGCACAGGCTTCCTGCATTACTTTAACCATACAGACACTGGGTTTAAGATTCTTCCAACTTTACAAATATACTTGTAGCTACCTTGATAATCACAGACAAACAAACATTCAATCAACCTACCGCAGAGAAAAGCCAAGCTGGAGGCACTCAGATGTTGCATATACAGGAAACTGGCACAATATCTTTAAGAAAGGTGAAAACAGCTACCTTGACTGCTGAAAGAAACCTTCTGACCATTCCTTGTTCATCTCTTCCCTTGATTACAATAATCTCATCCTGTGGTCACCCCCATTTCTCTTTTCATGCTAACCCAAATGTGCAACTTTTTGAGTTTCTTCATCCATTTCCTACTGCTTTGTCTCCTACATCTTTGTTGTTTCCATTGAGCTTTGAGATTGTTTTTACCATGCTTGCTATGCTCGGATGTGGAAGTGGGGTAGACGCTCTGTTTAGATAGCAGGACTCCATTGATGTGGAAGTGCCTCAGTTCATAGCTGTTTGCAGCAGCAGAACTGCTCACAGTAGCAGTCCATCAGAACCAGACATTTGTGATGACATGCTGCATTCAATGAGCTCAGTGCTATTAACAGCCTTACAATATCCCAGCAGATGAGGAAGGTTTTGTCTGAACTGTGTCCCTTTCAGTTTGCTCTGGGAGACCAAGAATGACTCTTGGACTGCAAAAAGTGAAAAGCCTATAGACTTCCATGGGAAAAAAAAAAAATCCTGGATGCTCTAAAGCAGCTGTGTGTGTGTGCACAAATCATGCAACTCACAGCCTGGCCAGGAACCTGAGCATTTTCTGCTTACAATAGCAATCCAGCTGTGCTTGAAAAGCTATGGAAGAGCAGCAGAAATTAAGAAACCTTAGAAAAGCTGTGAAAAAGCTGAGCAAAGAGATTGCTTCATTAACCTCCCCCTCCCTGTAGGGACCAGGAGGAATAAAATAATGCAAGGTAGACCTTTCTTAGTTGAATTAAACAGCATGAAGACAAGAAATACCAAAGAAAACCACTAAGTTTTACTGCAAAACTTTCCATGTAACACATGCAGAGATCATTCCTTGGTTCATTTCTGGGCACATTTTTTTAAAAAGGACTGCTTGCCAAAGATTTCAAACCAAACCTGCAGTTCTGCTGCAAGGACCCATTATCAGCATCTTTGCTGTTGACTGGAAGTTGCTTTGACATTTCAGCCATTCCTCTTCTGCTGTCTCCAAAATGCATGGCACACAAGAAGAATGAGATCTGTTGTTAGAGAGCTCCTGCACCCTGTGAGCAGGTAGGACTTCGCCCACAGCATGGCAAGATGCATCCCTGAAAATAACTGGTTCTTACAATCTTTAGCTCATCATTCCCCCTTTGGAATAGAAAGCATCTTCCTGTGCCTGAAATTATTTCCCTTTCCTCCTTCAAATCCCTCTTTATGTCTCACTTTTCATGTGCTTTCCTATGATAGTCTTCTCTAGGAAGCTGATTGCTCCCATCTTTGTCTGCATCTTTAAGCACATAGAGGTGGCAAGCTGTGGTACCTTCTAAATGATGTAACAGCAGGAGAAAATGCAGTCCCAGGCCTGATTCCTGGCTGCACACAAGTCCTATTTATTCTGTGGTGTATGAAAGGGCCCTAACATGAGAATAATTGCAACTTATGCTTGTTTTCATATGCAGGAGACTAGAGGTTGTAAGGGAAGGAGACTTCTATCCCCAGTGCCCTTAGAATTATAAAAAGCATTTCAGTGTCCTTAGAAATGACAAGCCTAGAATAAGGTAGGCTTTAAAATACATAATCCCTCCAGCCATTACTACCACAAACCAAACCAGCCTGTGAAAAAAAGATGTGGCAGTGGCATGGCATCCATTGTGTATCTTCACCTGAGCTCCTATGTAGTTTACAACCACAACAAATCAGTCTTATGTCTCACCCAGGTAACTGCAGGTTAATCTAGGGCATACTTTAATAAAACATCTTGATTTTAAGATTTTAACTGATGGACAATCCTCCATAGACCTTGGCAAGTTAATCTCTCCCACATTAGACACCAATAGACTACAGGCCTACTCATCCTTCAGAAGTGCCTGCATCTCCCCATGTCCCATAAGGGGATGCTTGATTTGTACTAGACAGTTAACATTTAGATGGTTAATAACATGAGAATGAATCTCACCTTGCTCTCTCTGACTGAGATGTCTCTTAAACTTTGTCTCTCTAATCTGATCCATTTGGCCCTTTAAATTTTTTATTGCAAGAAAAGACCTGGTCATCTAATAATCTAGGACCACATCTGCGAATGAACTCTCTAATGAGAGTAAATTGTTTAATTCTCATAGGAAAAACAACAGGAAATTGTGTAATGTCACAAATGAAGCAAAGATGTCCTGGAACCATGCCTCTGTGCTTCTGAGGTGCCCCTAGATGCTACAAACCAACTCTATGGTCAATCCCACCGACTGATACACTCTCTTGGCATGTTTCTTACCTTACCATGACTGTTTGCAGAATAAGTACATCTCAGCAGATAAATACCAAGTTTGAAAGTTATTTGTACATATGCAACTCTTCAAATCTAAACAATATAAAACCACTGGCTTCTTCAGTATTACCTCATAGCATTTTGCAGTGTTTTTTCAACACATGCTGTCACACAAAAACGTTATCTGCTCCTAAGGATCATACCTTATTTTTGCCCTCTATTACAGCTGTCCTCTCAGTGATGCTCTGGATCCTGTTTCCTATATTGCTGCCAGCTTTCAGGATGAAAGATCCTTCAGTATAAGAGCAAAAGCCATGCCTGAAGACAACAAAACATGGAAATTTTATTGATTTGGTGATCGAGAAAAATGTTCAACACATAAGATGAAACAATTCTTCTGGAAACAGTGATCAGTGAGGGAAACTGCAGGTGTGGTGTTGACCAGGAAAGTATACTTCTCATTAAATCCTGTGGTTTGTAGCCTGACAATTGTATCTGCTTCCACAGCTCCTCCTTGAATAATACCTCTCGCCATTTAGCCGACTGTGGACTGGGAGGTCAGAATTTACAGTCGGAGTCCAATTACAGGACTGTGAGAGACCAACATCCCATTTCCAGTGCTCCAGAGCAGTTGTCATGGTTGAAGTGTGGCTTCAAACATGAGCTCATGCTATTTTCAGCCTTAAATTCAAGACAAGTTATATTTATTTTGAGAACCATTCTATAATGGATGCTGTTTCACTATGTGCAGGTTGTTTTTGTTATCATGAAAAATGATGCAAGTTCTCATTTCTGTGTGTTTTCTTTAGTTTAGTTTACAAAAATGTCAAAATATCCATACTGAGGGTCAGTGATTACAAGGCACAGTATAAATAACTATAATCCTCAGATTAGGAAAACAAAGTTAAACAAAACTATATGTAGTTGTCAAAGAGATTTAAATGTTCATTTAATCTGGGGGAGGGGAGAAATCAACGCCATGTTAATGAATGCAAATCTCAGGGAAAAAAAAGTCTTTGCCTTATGCAACAAATTGGCTTGTAATCAGAACATTCAGGTGTGGTCATGGTAGAGCTAATTTGTTTCTCAAAGCCTAATGTGGTACACACATGGAAATAAACACATTGGAATGCTTCTTAAATGCTGTCTGTCCCTATTGCTGTTTGAGGATATCTAGTTTTGCTTTTCATCCAAAATTTAGTTGCTGCTTGTTCAACTCCAGCTTCATCAGTAGAGCTTAACCCTTCAGCAGGGTCAGGCTCTTTCAAATATAACACGGTCCTTTGATCTTCCATGGATTTGAAAGATAACGACTGTAGTATCTGTAATCAAATAGTTCTGACATGTATATCAGTTGTTTGGAGAAAAGACCTTTAAAGCCCAGTGACTGGATAACAGCATGTGATGCAATCACAATCAAAGAATGAGGTTCATTTCCCTTTAGCTAACTGTGCAATTTGCTTAAACTTTGTATTGTTTATAATATCAATGGTACAGTAACTTTATATGCTTGTTTTTAATTGTGTAACTTTGCATCACACTGGACAGTGTCTTAGCAGACATTACAGCTTAAAGAAATTATGATATGTAAACTAACTTGGGCAGTGATCAGATATATGATTGTCTGCCCAAATTTCTTAATGTGCACTGTGGGGCTCAGTGAGCTGAAAAAGCCGAAAACCAGGAGCAAGTCATTGTCATTCAGGCACAGAAAGAACACAGGGAGCAATAGCATGGAAGAAAGCCCTATCTGCACAACCACTTCTTCCAGACTCTTGGTTTAAAAGCCAGCTTCTGAGATACGATTTTTGAGGCCATGGTAGATGACAGACAGCTGTGTTAAGGTAGTTGATGCATTCAAATTGGAAAAGAAAGTGGTTAAAAATTATTCAGAAAGGTAGATGCTATTTGCTTTGCACATTTAATGCTTTAAGAAGTCTGGTTCTGTAACAAGACTAGAACACAGAAGACATGATAATGCTGGTAAGCTGATAACATTTCCATGCCATAGTAGGTATCAGAACTTATTTCATAATGCCCATACAGGCACAAAGGCAGCATCAAAGGCACATCTCTGTCATTGGATATTTGGGCAACCTCTGTACAGGAAGACAGAGATCCCAAATCTCATTTCACCCATACAAAAATGAATTTTATTTTTTTTCCTTTTTCCACAGAATGAATTTATGTTTCTTTGTTACAATGCTGAAAAAAAATTGCTCTTTACTACAAAATACTTTACAGAGACACATATTTTGGTTCCAGATGGAAAGAAGGACAGAGATTTTCTCAATAATGTATATTCAGAAACTGCTTGTGCATCTCTGACAGGCAATCTCCCTTCTTGCAGTTCTGGAGCCTCCAGGCTTAGTTATTATTATACTTGTCCTCATAATTCCTTGAACAAAACTGTATATATTTAGGTTGCAATGTCTTAGGGATGAGGACAGTGTTAGGTCTTTGTTGATGCTTAGCACAATGAGATGATGATTACTCGTTAATACCATAACACAAACCACCAACATAATTACAATAACATCACGATAACAAGAAAAACACACGTAAAACTCTAGTGAAATATTAGCCCTGGAGGTACGTACATGAATCCTACTGATTTCACATACTATACTATCTCCAAGCTTCCAATTACAATGTTAATGCAATTACAGTAGAAAATCAAATACCCTTTATAGCTGTTGTCCATGGTTTTAATGAAAAAGGAGACACAATCAACAGCCCACAGTAAACAGCAGGAGATGTGAGCACAGCCATATGCGCCACTTTGACTCCACAGCCTGCTGGATCAGCAAACATTTACAAATCAGCTGCAGCACGACTGCCAGGCAAACTCTAGGACAAGACTCAGACTCATCCCTTTAGATACAGAACCAGATGCTTTCTCTCCTCATATGCCAAATGCTCTCTCTTTAACCTCAAACACATTAAGAGAGCTTAGGACAAGCATACAAGCCACCTCCAGTCTCCTGAGCTGGTTGTTAGGTTAGTACTCAGTCACCCTGCCTCTTGCTGCTGACAGTGATGCCACCTGAAGTCACTGCTTAAGACAGCAGCATCAGGTAGAGGTGGGTAGGGAACAAATGGGACTAATTAATACTTCTATCTCAGCTTCTAACAATAGGCATTTTATAACAGAAAGAGAAAAGGCTCTCCTGAACTTAGAAGCAGTCATCAAACCAAATGTTTGTGTTAACTACAGATACTTGGAAAGAGAGAAAAATGAAAATATAAAAATTTGCTCTGGCTGGGACCAAAATACACAGTCATCTTCCCGCTAATCCAATTGATGTTTCATGGCGTGTGTCCTCAGATAACATCAACTATGTATTTTTCTGCTTTGTGAAGAATTTGCAAGTTACTCCAGCTACCTACTCAGGACCCTATTTGTACCAAGAATTGCCTGTGTTTGCAGTGAAGTCTCACTGAATAACTGAATCTTACTCCAGGTATCTCCAGAGCATGTGAATTCCTGAAATGTTTTGTTGTGGGATGAGCCTCATTACTTTGCATCTTCAGGAAAGCTTACAGCAGGGTTACTGCCAGGTTAATGAAAAAGCACACAGTGTGCACAGAGATTGATAAACAAGCTGATATCTGCCAGCACATTTCTAAGCACTTCTTACATGTTTCCCTGCAGATCCATTCACTTCCCTACTTCGTGAGTGTAACTGTGTAAGTGTAGAGACCCTATATAACAGATGATAATGGACAGGGGCAGGGGGATGTAGAAATGTATGATTCCAAGCCTTATGCAACCTCAGAACAAAGTGATCAGGCTCTGCTGTCTTAGTGGAGCGCTGGGAGAAGCAGAATAACCATGTTTCTCCCCCTCAAGTAGTTTTTCCATGTGCCTGCATGCGTGCTCGCATGCGCGTTTGCCTGTGTGCACGCACACACACACCCGCATGCACAGGCACGCTTCGTCCTTTGTGTCCAGAGCCTGAGAAATAGGCTATTCCTTTGTAAAAACAGAAGCTGTTAATTCTCCTGCGGGTTTCCAGGGCGGAAGCAGGGGTGAGGGCAGCTCTGCGGGTGCTGGGCAAGCTGGCAGCATACACTGCCTGCCCTGCCCTGCTGCCTGCAGTGCAGGCTGAGCTCCACCAGCAGACCTGCTTGCCACCCTTAGCTTTGGGAATTTACACTTCTCTGGAAGGCCGGGGAGTGGTTTATGCAACCAGAATAAGCTCAGCTTTATAAGAGGTCTGTGATGTGAAGAGCTGGCACCGGCAGGGGCCCTAGAGAAGCGGCCTGGGGGAGGGGAACCAGCCTGCTTCTCAAGAATACATCAAGCACTTGAGGAAGCAGAGTGTGCCATGTTTGAAGATGCAAAGATAATCACAGTGCTGGGAACCGTCTTGTGTAGCGGAGGAAGCCAAACAACAAGAGGAAAGCAGCATATGCTCCTGATTTCGCACAGGAAGCTAGCAGCACCTCCTGCCAAAGTGAGATAAGAAAACTCCCATGGCCTATTCTGGACAAGGCCGTGGTTATCAACCTTAGCTTCACACTGTCCTCACTCTGCTCTGCAGCCCGCTCCCTTTCCTAATGAGTTTCAGGGCCCTCACCTCTATTAGCATACAGCATGCCAAGCACAATAGTGTGGTGTATTTATAACTATAGATGGGGAAAAGTTTCCAGGGTAAGAGTGTACTTCATGTCATGTTGATATATTTCACTGAAACCAAGCTACAGACCAGCTCCAAGCTAAAGTCCTGCCTATGAAACTACTGGTCTCAGAAGAAAAGCTATTTTGTTGTCACCCCAGTGACTTACAGTGGAGCATACTAGCTGAGGTAAGGGATTTGTCTAATTATTCACAGGATGTATTTGACCCTCTGTGTGACAGACAGGCGTAAGTGAAAGCCCTAGATCCAGCTTATCCAGACACATCTTCTTCCCCATCCTGGAGAAATTCTGCAGTTTAAGTAGTACAGTGACAAATACGAATGGAAGACTCTTAATCCCCATATCAATTGGAAAAATACTCATCTTCTGTCTCCTCATCTTCCCAGATCCTTGCTCCAAAACCCTCTTATGTGATGCCAGAGGCCGTTGAAATCTTTCCCTCGTGTAACATCCCATTCAATTCTCTAAGCATTCCTCTTGGCAAAGCCACTGGCAACTTCAATCACACTGTTGTTTACTGAGGTAGTATTTGGCAATTACATCAGTACTAGGAGCAACAGGAAGCCATCCTGTCACTGTCAGTGACCATTTTTGAGCATAATTAATGGCAGGCATGATATTTTTCTCAGCATCTACCCTTTTTTTTGGGCAGCAATCAATTCCTAGCAGCATCAGGGCAATGTTATTATAAACTCACATTGGGCTGACTCACATCTTTCAAGAGGCAACGGTGACGACACTAACTTTAAGACAGGAACTCTGGAAATTCCTGGAATTGTAAAGAACATATAGGAACTGTTTTCCACTTGGAAGTTATCAAAAGAATCAGAATGACATGGGCTTTGCCTGCTCCACACCTTAGCACACAGCAACCTGTGATTGATAGCAAGGGGCTTGTTTAGCCACGTGTCTTGGGGTATATTGATTTGATTTGAGGCAGGAAACAGAGAGGGAAAATAGTAGCAGAGACATGTACAGGTTGTGAAACGTGCTTTATAGGGGTGGAGAGGGAGAACGTGTGCTGGCCCTCCGCCAGTGTGCTCCATGGCTGTGGATGTGATCCTATGATTCTAAGGAGCTATGGTCCAATTTCCTGCTATAGATCAAAAATAATCAATGCTGGGCCTACTGTATTCAGTAGAAAAGCTGCAGCCAGCTGGGATTTCATCCTAAACACCTTCACTGATACCCAAGTTAGTAGGGCTAGGAGGAAATCTACAAATAGTAGGAGCTGGATGTATTTTACTCTGTATATTGTAGTTTGTTTATTTATATTTATTTAGGAGCTTAGCAAGGAATGCTAAACAAGAAATCCTAGTGAAAGCAGTGCAGATTCCTCCTTTGCACATCTCATTTGCCTCTCTGCTCTCACTGGCACTTGTCCCTACTGCCGTGTCAACACTTGCCCACCAAGAGGAGATGAGATGTCACCTGCCCATCTCACTTCAGATACCCTCATGAGACTTGGACAGCAGCAACTCTCCATCGCCACTCCTTAGCCCTTGTCCCTAGTGCAGGATCAGCTTATGACCACAGATACTATTAGCCATGTTGAGAAGTCACACACTGATGAGCTTCAGGGTGGCTGGAGGATTTCTCAGTGGCCTCCTGGCATTAGGTTGGGTTGGGGTCCTGGTGCACTGCTCACTTTCCAGAATGAGGACTGAGTTGTCTTCTGTTTTGTGGAATGCTCTGTGTCCCAATTGAGAGGGATACTTAGAGGGAAAGCTCATTCTCAGGAGAAGATTCCTAATGTCCTGAACACTCCATACTCTTGGTGAGCATCTTTGAAAACAGTAGGGTATATGGCATTCACAGCTTTGCTGCATATTGCATTGGCTTTATGGGAAAAGAAAATGTTTGATAGCTGCACACTGCCTTTCTTTCTGTTATCTACATGTAACCAGATAAATGGGTAGTGTTTCCCCTACAGACTCATCCTTTCCAAATGTTATAGCCTGCCCTGAACTATTCCACTATGCTACTACAGAAAGTTGATTTATCTTAAGTATCTCAAAAGAAGGAGTATGATCAACAGCAGTCTTACCTAATCACCTTTCAACCCTTCATCATCCCACGCTCACATTTCTACAGAGGAAAATAAACACTTCTACATCTGCACACCAGCTATTTACAACAAAATGCAAATGCCTGATGCTTATGGTCATCAAAACACACGTTTTGCTTCCAACATCTTTGCCAGTACTTGATAGCTCTGGCCATTAGGGAACATAAGAGCATTTGAAAGTAATTTTTAAGGTGTTTGCACATCCTGAGGTGACTTGACATTTTCGCAACTTGAGTTTCTTATCAGATAATCATATTTTGCTCCTTGACCTTCAATTTCCAGCTTCACACTGCTTACTACTCTTCATGGATGCAGAATACCATCACATTTTAGCCAATCCTTCCTTCTTTTCTGCTTCCTTTCCCTCCTTTGCTGGACTGCCATCACTCTCATCTCCCATGCAGTCACTGTGACTCAGCCTCTACTTCTCTGTGTGAAAATGACAACCATGTCCTCCATAGAGGAGCTGGATGTTGGCTGGAACTACAGAATTATCACTCAGAGCATGAGATTTCCACAAGCACCTAGTACTTATTTCAGGAGAAAAAAGTGTTTGAATAGTCCATAATACTGAAAGAAGATGTGTTTTCTGATATGGTTGAGTAGTAAGAAACCTAAACTACTAAAGTAGTAAGAAAGACCATGAAGACTCCATATACAATGTCCACTCTTGTACTCCATTTATTTCCAACCAAACTCCGAGATACTGTTCAGACCCTTCTGGCGTAAGTTATTTTCCACACACAAATCACTTCTAATAGCTTACATGGCTTGTAGACATAACCTCACCTCAACTTCCAAGATCCAGATATCCCCAACATCTTCTTTCTCATAATGCCAAAATTTGCTTCCTTTCCCTTGCTTTCCTGACTGGATCCTTTTGTCTTTTGTATCTAAAAAGGAGTAACTCTTGACTAATCTGTTTACACAATCCTTAATGCTCCCTGTCTTGTTGACAAGCAGGAAGCACAAGTAACAAACACCCTTTCCATTTTCCAGTGACCAGCAGAGGAGATGAAAGAGCTATTGCTGCACAGAGGTTGTATTTTTCAAAATTACTTGTTTTCAGCTTCACTGCAAGTAGAGGTCTGAGAGCAGCTCTGGGCTGACTGGAGTGAGGGGCTGGAAGTGCAGGCAGAAAACAAGGAAAGGATGAAAAAGAATGGAGGGAAACATTTTTTAAGGAGAGACGGGAATTGATTAGAGGGAAAACAGGAAGAGAAAATACTGACAGACGTGGATATAAGACCAAGGATCCATCTATCCCATATCCTGTCTCAACAATGACCATAAGCAGATGGTTGGGGATGAGTAAGAGCAGGACTAACTTCAGATACTTCCTCCTAATACTCCCCCAGTCACCAATTACTATGAGCTCAGGAACTTCCCACAATGGAGGCCGTTTCTACACTTCAGTGGATTTCCAAGGCTTTGTGCAGACTTTCCAACCCCCCCAAAGTCCTCTGGCAAGGAGTTTCACAGATCTGCTATCCACTGCATGAAGAGCCACCTCCTTCTTATGTTCCAAAGTATGTTCCTCCTAGCTTTATTTAATAGGCCCTACTTCTTGAACTGGAAAAGATATACATAACTGAACCTCAGACATATGCCCCCTTCACAAGTCTGTAGATCTCTACCATGTAGCCCCCAAGTCACCTCTTTTTTGGGTCTGAGAGCCTTGACCTCCTTCTTCACTCTTCCCTCACACATTCCTCTCATTCCTTGACATTCCTTTGATCCTTTTTGTTGCCCCTGCTGGTGTGCCTCCCAGTTTGGCTGCGTCCTTTGAGATGAAAGGATCAGAAATGCTCATAGTATAAAAGATGTTGGTAATTTATGGATTTATTGGAGTTATCATTATGTTCTCTTATTTTGTTCTTTATGTCTTTCCTAGGAATTCCTAACACTTAATTTGGTTTTAGAGCTTCTTCTGACTGTGATCACTTTCACAAACCACAACACTCAGACCCTCTTTGTTGTAATAATGATCAGCTAACAGCCTTTTTACACTTCAATTTTACATGTGAAAGCAGGATTGTTTTTTCCTATGCCCATCATGCACATTTATCTTCCATGAATTTCATCTGCCACTTTATCACTCAGATACCCAGATTCACATAGTTCTGCATTTCTTCTCAATCAGCCCTCATTCTTACAAATCTGAATAACTTTGTATCATCAGCAAACTCTGTCACGTCCTTACCACCTTTACTAGGTTATTTCTGAACATGTTGACAAGTACAGACCCCAGCACCAGCTCCTGAAAAACTTCACTAGCTGCCTCTCCTTGCTGCAAGAACTGGCTGTTCCCTCTTAGCCTCTGTTTTCTGGTTTTTAACTTAATATATTTTTCTGTGCGTGATCTTACCCCATACGCCGTGTCTGTTCAAAGCCTTCTGCAAAGGCTTTTTGAAAGGCGTACACTTAAAAGGGAAAAGGATGCTAACTAAAGTTTGTATATTTTTGTAAAAGGTGTACTCGATCCAGTAATAGTTCTCCATTCATAATCACTCCTAAGCACACACAGAGTTTGACCTGGTGCCTTCCTTTGGCCGAGAGGTTTCTGGCTGCAGGCTGGGACGTCCCACTGGCTTGGACACTGCCAGCGTGCAGGACCTCTCTCACGACGTGCAGTCCCCATGTACAGCCTGTCACATGTTTTATTTTCTATGGGCTGGGCCACAGGGAGTAAAAGATCAAGCAAAAACGTCCCACAGTCTGAATGTCCCTCATGTGTTCTTCCTTGAGACTGGGGGTCAGGCTGTCCGGAGTAAAGGTCCGGAGTAAAGCCAAGGGACCACACTGTGAAGGCAACAAGAGGGGGGAAAAAAAGAACTGGGAAAAAAAAAAAGGGATGGGGAGTGGAAAAAAATAGGGGAGTGAGATAAAATAATAATCAAGTCATTAACAGCTTGAAGAACGAATTCATCAGTGCATTATCCTGACAACACACAAGGCAAACTGCATGTAGTGTATAGCATGTGTTTGTCAGACTTATTCATCCATACATATATGCCACATCTGATTCATATGGCATTTTGTTAGTAAAATAATAAAACATATATATCATAAAAACCTGAAACACTGACTGAGGACCAGGACACAGCCCTACGAGCTGTTTTCAGAGGATAGAAGGTGGAAATGCAGAATGAGATGCCTCGGCACATTGCAGATCAGATGGTATTTCACTCTTTCTTTTGGCTTCACATTCTCTGCAGGTCTGTGCTGCTGCAATGTACACTCATGTCTGCTCCTCTGCATATTTTGAAAGATATGTGAAAAACACAAGGGCTGATTTTTAGTTATGCTAATCTATTTCCCCAACCATAGCAAAATTAAGGAGTAGTTAGTGTATTTTTTTGGATTTACCCATTTTAAGTATCTTTACATTGCAAGATTGGTGCAAGATTTTCGTGTAGTAGAACATGGAAGGCATGTGCTGGAAGCCACAAAGGCCACCAGCCAGATCCTCAGCCAGTGTGAATTTAGAGCTGAGGATCTGGCCACATGTCAAATTAAACAAAAGCATTTTTGAACTACCTGTTTATTAATGGCATCTGACCTACTTTTACCAGCTCTACAGACTCAGACTTCCCCTTCCTGAAAATGGAAGATGGCATGGGGAACAAAAACAGTTGCTGTGGACAAACTAATAGGCATCAATATTTGCAGACATCCAACAATTAAATTTGGGTGGTTCAGTACATTTCTAATTAAGTACAATTAACATTTGTTCTTTACTTGTTCATTTTACATACCTCACTGATGTTCCAAATCCGGTTTCCCCTGATAATCTATCCAAGCACATCCTAATGATTCTGCCTTTCAATCCCTTATTAATACACTGACATAAACAATGCAGAAATGCAATTAGACTGCTGTGCACACATGGCCTCGCTCTCCTTTCACTGAAGCTGGTGGAAGTCTTGCCATACACTTTCATTCCAACAGTTTCAGTCTTTCTATATCTCAGCAGAAGTCTCCAGGAAAGCCTCTAGTTTTCACCTCTTGGAGATCAACAATATGTTCCTCTTCCTCCCTCTGTATTGCTGGTGAACTATTTCTATTGAAAATAATTCATGTGACCTTACCTTTACACTGTAGACAAGCTCAAAAGGAGATAATATTCCCTTCTTATCACTCTGTGTTAAATCAGTAGTGATTTCAATGAGGACCCAAACAGCAGGGCACTGTGATTTCCTAGGTTTAGCTCTTTGGCAGCCATATCAGTTTAGGCATTGCTGCACAGCACCTGGTTCCTGCTGCCTGCTTCTATCCTCAGTTTCATACATTCAGCCCTTCATTCTCAGTCCAATCCTTTGGGTGGATTTACACCAAGAGGACTTCATATTCTGATGCAATAAGGGGAGAGAATCAGTTTTTCAAAATTTTACATTTTAAAAAGATGTACCAGTTTTTCCAATGACTTTGTTTTCATAGACATCTCCACAATACTGTTAGGTTTCCTTCTCCCTCATGCACACATACACACACAGAGAAAAAAACAAAAGCCAAAAAATGCAGACTGATGTGATGGGAGGTTTGTAAGATAATAATTTGATATGCAGTTTGGGGCTAAACAAACCTGATTGATAGCTCAAAGAAAGAGGGAGGCAGCAAGGTGATGGGACAGCGTTGCATCTGTTTGCGGTTTCTGAAGGGCCGATTGGCCAAACCTTGGGCAGAGCATGACAAAGATCTCTCTGAAACTGGCCACATGCAAATGTCCACAGAAAGAAACTGCTCCCAAATGACATCATACCACTGCTGAAGAAAACAGTGCTTCCACTGAGCAGTATCAGTATCCCACATGCCTTTCTTGGCAATCTCTGCCAGACCAGTTTAAGATAAGCACAAATCTGCTGAAGAGATTCAGGTCAAGAACCATCAGCATCAAGCACGTTCCTAGTGTGCAGACGCTCGTTCTGCAGCCTCAGAGCTGATCAGTTTTAGGTGGAGCCCAGCCTGGCTGTCTCCAGAGACCTTCAGCAAGCCCTGCCGCTGCTGCCCCTTTGCACGCCTCCACTGACAACCTAGACTGAGCCAAAATAAGGCAAGAGGAAACCACTCAAGGGTGGTAGGGAAGAAGACAAGGAGGCTGATGGACAGTGTAGGACAAGTGTCCCACACGCTGTCTTCTGCTATATCCATTGAGCAGCTGAGGACTGCCTGGCTTAGGAATTTGTGTGTCTGCTACAGCAGTGGAAGCCGGAATAAGATAGCACTTGAAAAGAAGTTTCCCAGTCACTTAGGAAGGATTAATTTTTCGTTTTTTAAATTGCATTTTATTTTAACTCTTATTACATCTTCTACTGTCTTTTGCCTGTCATCTCCAAATTTACTAGCTCTGCAAAAGCTTTAAAAATCACAAGAACATAACTTTTTGCCTGAGTTTTTCTTGATTCTTCTGTGTTGCCTTGGTGAACATTTCTATGTTGGGGTGAACATCAGAAGATCATCTTTCCACTTATCCATCTAGTTAGCTAGCTGGCTGACAGAAGGTAGCAAAGTCATTTTAAGAGAAAATAAAGAACAGGAAATTTTAATGAGGTTGGTCTGTCCGCATTCCAAAAGTCCATTTGTTGAACAGGGTTGGGGTTTTTTTTTTGTTTGGTTGGTTTTTTGTTTGTTTTGTTTGTCTGTTTTTTTTTTTTTTAATTTGCTACCAGGAAACTATGGTAACTGTTTAATTTGGCTGGCTTTCTATTCCTGGCTTGAATGAAGTACAGAGAAGAGTTATGCAGATCGATTTATGAAGATAAAACACATAACATTAAAATATATCTGCATTTTATTTAAAAGCAATGGAATCCTTTCAAGGTATTTTTAGATTTTTGAAACAGAAACTGTTTGGAACAGAAATTGAAAGAAACAGACAGATAATCTAATAGCTTCTATTAGGGAGCCCATAGGCAACTGTCCTTTAAAAAGAAAACCACCTAATTTTTGCACTAAGTGTCATAGTACTCCAGTGATGTGAAGTTAAGCACGCATATAAACCTTGGAGCAAACAGATCTGTGCCCTGCAAGGTCTTTGCAGCAGCAGCATTGTTTTACTCAGAGTGCACAGCATGTCCCATGGCATGGGACTCAGACTTGAGGAGAATCCCTACTGCCATACACTGAATGACGGTAACCTGTGGGGGTTTATCAACTTAAGGTACAAGGCACAGAAATAGGTACTACTCAAACAAAACTGAAGTAACATTTTAGCCTTGGAAACCTAATGCTGAGCAGGTAAACCCAAAGAAATGCTGTAATGGCAGAATAAGGCACTTTTTTTCCTCTGTTGCACAAAGCACACACAACTTAAATCTGTTTTTCAGGCAAACCTCCCCTCACACAAAGGGGAAAAAGTATAGTGAAATAAGAGGGATTAAAGAGTTCTCAATTTCTTCAGGGGGAACACCTTAAGTGGCACAGATATCAGCCTGAGCAAAGTGTGCCGGCGAGCTAGTCCACTCTGCTCCCTTCCCAGAGCCAGAGACAAAATGCAGTTGTTCAGGTACTACTGCCTTTCTTTGATAGTTAATTGTCACCATATTATTCAGGAGTCACTCCACTCCTCCTAAGCAAAGCAATAAAAATGGTGTTCTCCAGACTATTTCTTCAATGAGCATTTAAAGGAGAAGGAAGGGGAGGGGGTTAAAGAGAATTGTCACAGAACAATTATGAAGGCAATTTGGAAGCAAGTCTGGAAACAACCTTGTAACAGAGCCAATAGCGGATTCAAGTGGTTACATTTCTCCTTTGATCACCTGCTCAAACACACTTCTAATTAGCATTTAATTGAGTCTACAGTTTAGCACATTATTAAACACCTGCTTGTGGATATTAATTTCTATTGCTGATGACACGCACTCCTATGCTGTAGTGCAGATCTGTGCTTGTTAACAGAAGGGAAGATTTGACAATGGACAAGCACCGCCCCATCTCCCAAAGAATGACCACCAGTTTGAGCAGTGGTGCACTGTGATTTCCACCCAGAGTATGTGCAGATGTATAAACACTTGACAGAAGTTAATAGATTGAAAATTTTCACATACACATTTCACAGGGTTTCTCTAATTAAAAGATGTTGCTGTTTCTTTTGTCTTACACCTTGCAACCATAAGCAAAGTCAAATTAATACTCAGAATTTTGCAACTCATCCCTCGAAGGCCATATAACAGATAGTGGAAATGCAGCCCTCACCTGTCCTCAAAATGAAGAATTTCAGGTTATACCTATGCCAGCAAAAGGAGAGATTGCTAGTGCCACCTCTTGGTGAGAAGGGCACAGAAAGCCATCATTAGCATAATACCAAAGCAAGTCATAATTAGAAAAACTGTGTGCTCCTAGGAAGCGCTGACCACTCTCTTCCTGATTACAAAGCACTTACAAACACCCTTAATTTGAAATGAGATATTTGTCCTATTTAATTGAATGAAGTGTCTTATGACCCTGCAGTTAAGCATAAGCTTAAATGTGTGGCTGGACTGGCACTAAAACCCAGTTCCATGAAAGAGTTAAAGAAGGTAACTCCTATGTAAAGGAATTATCTTCAACTCAAAATGAGAAAATGCTGATTCCTAAACTTCTGTTAGGTTTAAGTATCTTCATTGTGCTGTGATCCAAATACCTTCCATGTTTGAACCCTTCAATAGTAGCTTAATGCCATTGTGGAGGTTTAGTGTTAATCATTAGGATTGTGTCAGATTTCATGATGGAGGAAGAGCTTTGGATAAATGAGTTCAACACACAAACTTGTAATAGTAAAAAATTGAGTTCAAAAGAAAGCTTAAATATAAAAGAGGATTAGTTAAGCACCACATCAACATCACATAAGCTTGTATGGCACCGTTTATATTTTACACTATTGAAATATCATCTGGAGAATGCTGAACACATTTGGCTTGCTGAGCTGAATCTGTGAGTCAATGTATCAGAAAACATATTTGACCTTCATAATGGAAAAAGTCCTTAAGACTAGTTCTGTTGAATTTCAAAAGATGCCACACAGTGGAATCACTGTGCATGGAGGAAAGCATGGAGAAAAGCATGGAAATCTCCCTCATGAGAAAGTGTGTGAACTTTGCAAGACATTGTCTGCAATGCTTCCCTCAAAAATTAGAAAGCGATTATCGCCTCTGGACATTACATGCATGAATGGTAGTGAACTGTAAACAAACCTAAATAGCAATTCAAAGTAACAACTCTGCCCTCCATTTTCAAATAATGATGCAGAAAAAAATGTATTGTGCCTACATGTTTACTAAAAACTATAATTAAAAGCACACAAACTCTACTAACCAAGCAATGGTCAAGGCAAGACATATTTTTGTGGAAAAAATAAATATTTAAATGTAATAGTAAGGGAAAACATGCCAAATAGAAGCAAGGAAGTTGCCTTACCTTGTTCTAGAATGATTTTGTCTGCAGGGATACCACATCCACTTAATTTTAGGTTGAGGAATACCATACACGGTGCATGTCAGCACTTGCTTGCTGCCCAGTAAATACAGATTGGGATCAGGGAATGATGACACGGCATTTTCATATATCTGGGGTTTCACTGCAAAGGATAAAAATTAGAAAACAATTGAAACCAGCTCATGTCCAATGTATTACATGATCATTAAAATACTACATTCCTGTAGGGTGAATAATAAGAAAAATCCCTAAGAACACAAAGAAAACCAGCAAGCCTAAGTCAAGTCAGATGAGTGGTTAGTAACACATTTAAGTCATCAGGAACAAGTATGTGACCATGGAAGACAGAAACCCTTCTAATGAAAACCAGCATCTGTTTTCTGATTCCAAGATGGGTCTGTCACCCTCCATATGGGGCTTGGATTTGAGTCCATGAATGTCAGTAAGAAAACACTTAATGACCTTAAATGTGCAAGGTAAAAGTTCTAGTTCAATGTTTGGGAGAAGAGTGAGAACATGCTGTAAACTTACCATTTACTGTAAGAGTGACTGTAAGATTCTTAGACAAATTCCACTGCCTTATGCTCAATATTATAGTGTAGTTTCCAGCATCTTCCTCAGCAACATCCTTTATGATTAATGAATAGTCTTTAACCATGTATCGGGCACATTTTTCTGCAGCAAGTAGCCCATCTTTTAACCTGTTTAATAGAATTCCAGAAATCAAAATTTTGAAAAAATAATGTAGCTTAAACTGCCTGCAGTATTTCGTTTCACACTTCTCAATTTTGGGGCAACAACTGAATATACAGCCTGAGATTCTGTTTGCCAGAGGCTTGTCATTCCCTTGCAAATAAGACTGGTATTCTCCAAACTGCTTTATAAGTATCATTATTCTCTATATAAAATTTATAAAGATCTGACAGGGCTCTGTAGTACTTGAGAGTTGCTGAAAATTGCAGCTCTATCTCTGAAGATCCCAATTTTCCATGCTCGTGACGCCATTTAGTCTAGAAGACAACCATTTTGGCTAAGAGTCATTCAGACAAAAAAAAAGTTGCATCATCCAGCACTGACCATTTCTCTGTGACCTCAGAATACATCCTGGGACAAAGTATTACAGTAGCCTAAGCACAGCTGTGATTTTAGGAAGAGGAAGAGTAAGTAGATTAGATAAGCACTAAAGAATCAGATATCCTCCTATCAAGCGAATGTTTTTAAAGATAACAGAAAATCAGCATAGAAAATACTGTCTCTCACACACAGATTCCTGAAGAAACACAACACTTTTCTTCGAAGTCTAAAATACAGCATAAACTGCATTTCAGTAGGCTGCATGATCTATAAAGGTTGTCATGATGTGAGTAGAGGAGTGCAACTGTGTTTCACTACAATGGACTTGTTTAAAAGATTCCCAGGTTTTAGTAAGTATTTACAGAAAACCTCCAGTCAGTAAAAGAGCACTAAAAATTTGGTCTAAGTATTATGAATGTAGGCACTTCACTGCATCTGTATTTTACAGAACCATGGAATAGCTGAGGCTGAAAGAGCCCCTGGAGGTCACCTAGTCCAATCTACTGTTCAAAGCAAGGTCAGACAGTTGGCCAAGACCATTTTCAGTCTGGTTTTTTAGTATCTCCAAGGATGGAGACTCCACAGCCTCTCTGGACTACTTGTTCCAGTGTTTGACCAATCTCACTGTAATAAATAAATAGATAAATAAAAATTCTTGTTTAAATATTTTTTTTTCATATTTCAGAAGTTCTGGATCTCTATGTGTAGTCAACAGCCCAACCATTAAGGAAACTCAAAATACTGTATAAATGGCTAGCATCAGCTCTACTTTTGTCCCTTAAATTTTCCATGTGGATCTATAAATGTAAAGGTTCTGTAAAACAAAACGTTTGGAGCAAAAGTAATTCCCAGCTGTGAGTAACATGAACTCTCACTGTTCATGTGTCTATGGTTTGTTTTCTTAATCAGTCTTGTCATAGACCCTTTGTTAAAGTGCAATGAATTGAGCCAGAACTACTGGTGTTTAAAATTATTTAAACAAAACAACAACAACAAAAAAAACCTCTCAGCACTTGAGATCATGAATAGATAACATTGTTTCATATAAAAGTGGTTTGGATTAATATAAAAAACTGTTCAAAAGATTTTGTAGCACAGTATATTTGAGCCAAAATGAATGCTTCAGTCACTAAAGTAGACCTACAACCTGCATTTCACCATAAAATAAACCAAACTTCCATTGTTTTTTCTAATAGTGCATGTCTGTATGACTCAGTTCAATCATTTATTTTAATGAAAATCTTTTTTCTCCTACTGTCTGGAAAGGAGGCTGAGGTCTCATATCTAGGTCTGAGTGAAGTTAGATGCAACACTTCAGTCAAGCTTGGTAGATATACAAGTTGTATGGTGTCCACTGATTTCAGCAGGAGACATACCTAACATATTTGAGGATGTGAGCTTTAAAGTTTCCAGATCTCCTTTTTTGCACTTGCAAAATGGAGATAAAGTTCTCATAAATTGTTGAAACCCAAGACGACCCTGAAACTTCTAACAAAACTACAGCTGCATTGTCTCCAGTTTGTAGCCATTTCAAGGGACCTTATTTGAATATTTTACCAAGGTAGTATTTTTCATCTAAGAAAAGGTCCAGTACGCATATGTGAAAGTAATTGTTGTCCTACCATATAACTTCTGGAGAGGGAAACGCCTTCACTTTCATTGACAAACGATAGGATTTTCTTCCAGCTACAGCCTCCAGTGCAGTTTTTCTTCGACGTTTCAAATTAATGAACACTTTATCTTAAACAAAATAAAAAGAGTCCACTTTATTACTGATTTCCAGCCTGCAAAAAGAATTGTTCTACTAAAGAGAACAGGAATCCAGATAAAAGTAATCTTTAATAGTTTTGATGTCCCCACATGACAACAGCAAGAATAAACCTTAACATCTTAGAGAGGAATACCACAAATATAAAAGAAACTGAGATTCAGTTTCCAGGCCATGAATCTGACAGAAGAAGACACATTGTAGCCAAATTCACATTGTGCTTCAGTTAAATGACACAAAAGATAAGGTGGTTTGTGGTACAGGGGAAGCTGAACTAGATGACTCTTCCACTCCTAAAGGCCAAGAATCAATAAGTGTCCCAAAAGAACATATTCTGGCAGAGGTGATTTAAGGCACCTTCAGAGAAACAGCAAAGGAAAAGGCAGAAACTTTCTGTATCACTGGTAAACAGCTGTTTCATCAAACAAACAAATCTTTATCACTTCATTGGAATAATCTCAATCTGCTGGAATTTGTTATTTTCCAGTTGTACTGCCCATATTTCAAACTCTCTGGCAAGCTGATGGGTTTTGCCAGAGGCAATAAAACACAACACATTAAAAAAATCTCTTATTCGTTTTTTTTTACCCTCTAACAGCACTTGAGCAAAATATGAACAACTGTTTGAGTGTCTCTTTGATAATACCTATGATGCAACATTTTCCCACATTATATAGACTGCATAAGAATGTTGAATATCTATTAAACAAGTGCAATATTTATTCCAGCTTGCCGTGTACATTGAAAATAACATGCACAAGACAAATCACTAGTTTAATTGCAAAAGTCAAATTATAAATATACAACCCCAATTCTGCAAACCATTATTCACATACAGGCTCTTTCTAACATGGATATCCCATAGATGGGGTTGTTTATGTGAATAAGAGATTACAGGCTACCTTCAACAGTTGCAGCTTCTCTGACTTTAATCTAAAACTCAGTTTCTGACTGCTTCAGGTTGCTATTTAAGAGTACAAGTGGATATCTTGATTAATCTTGTGCTCCCAGTGATTTAGTCCAGGGCTTAAATAGGGAGAATGGACTGAAACACTCTCTAAGAATACCAACATGGTGTGTTCAGACCACACTTTGAGACAAGAGAGAAAAGTTAGATCACTGAAAACATGGAACTAATCAATATTCCATCCATAAGTCTTCTGTCACAGAGGACATCCACCAATCACTTGGTCTTTAATACCAGTGATGCTCCAAAGATACTGGATTGCCCTAATTATAACAGGATGCCACAAAGAAGTGAGTGCCAATGCAAAAAAAAAAAAGTTCTAATTCACATAAATTTGAAATAACACCAGGAATTTCTAGATTTCACTGAAGGTCCAGGCAGTCCATAGGGAACTCGTTTGAGGCTCCCACTATAAAACCATTTTAATGAGTTGTAGTATCTAGTGCTTGTTTCATTTTCTAAAAGGCCTAGTGGCTACCTCCTCCATACACAGCTAGACTATTTTTTAAATCTTAATTTTTTGTAGTAATCAGTGAATAAGTACCATAGAAGAGAAAGAGAAATTCTTCTACTTAAATTCATCTTGAACTTTTTTCCCCCAGACTGTAGTTTGATAGATTGCTTCCTCCAGAACTGACTGAGAGCAGGGTCATCACAGTATTTAGCAGACAACAGTGATCAAACTGAACATTAATAGGTCTACTGCCAACAACACAGAACAGTCATGGAAGTAAAGGCCCGGATTCTCTCTGGTCTCCCTTCTTTTTCTGGTCATGATGAACCTGCTATATATTCATTTCCACTTTCTGTTCAAGACATAAAGCTATTGTATGATTGAACTTGGTACATGAGTATTCAGTATTCTACAAATCTGCATCACTTCTTACCATAAACAATGACTGTTGTGTTAACAGCTTTGATTGATGGTCCGCTCTTCACATGGCAGGTATATTGGCCTTTATCAATATCACGCACTTTGTCAACAACAAGGATGCTGTAAAAAATATTGGCTTCTGTATTCTTCTGGTCAATGCGCTGTGTTACAGAACCTCTCCTCCTTGTCTATATAAATGAAAATGAGCAAGAGTGAGCTTAATCAGATCAATTTTCATTCAGATTTTTATTTTACTATGCTACCAACATATGTAAATTTAAAAAATCCAGATCCCTCTGTACAGCACAGACATGAAAAAATGCCTTAATATTCCCAGAGGTTCAACAACAAAATTATGAGTAACATTACATAGGAAGTCATTCTTATCTTCACCAAAGCTGTAAAAGCATTCAAACTAGTTCTTTCCAGATGAAAATCATCCCTTCTGTATGGCCTTCCCCATCAAGACACCAGCTCCCTATTGCACCCTTTCCAGCATTGCTCATAAAAACCCTGGAAGCCACAATGTGAAGAGCAGCAGATAGTTTGGTGCCTGGATTCAGTGCCATAGTCAGCAGGCATATAGAAGAAGAGAACATTAACACAAGAAAGGGAGGATTCTGGAAACATTATAGATGGAAAAAGGACTAGATTTGGCAAGGGAATAACAGGGTGGAACTGAAGATATTGTGAGTCTGAGGAGTTATTTCCTGCAACTCCCCCTCAGCCTTTGGCCTCAAAGTTTATTTAACCCAGAACATTGTTGGTGTCTCATAAACACTGAGCACTCTTCAGTTACCATCCAAATAAAAACAAAGCAGAATTTCACAAGTTTGGTGCCCAGCTAGGGCTTGGTAAGGCAGCAATGAGCAACATAATGTATTTGGAGCATTTCTTGTCGCCAAGTTGTTTATTTCCAAGGAGAAAAAATGCCAGGGAAAATGGCAAAAAACAATTGCATTTATCTTCCCTATATAATGTAATCATAATTTCAGTTTGTGATTAGGCACAATGAGTGACATAATAAATGATCTTGACTTGAATCACCAGTGTAAATCAAACTGACATGAAAGGAATGGGAGTTGTAAACCTTAAACTAATGTCAAATTTCTTATCAGGCTTATACTGACTCCCTGGCAGTTATTCTGTATGTGACAAGTATTTATGAGGATGCTTCCAATACGGGGGAGGAGAAGCACATTCAAGATCATTCCTGTAAGTTGTCAAAACAAGAGGATTGTTCATGTGGCACTTAACAAATGAGATTTTGGCTAGCTAAATCAAAATATCTTTTCTAAACATGCTGGAGTCGGGTGCCTGACTGTCTGCCAGTCTTTGAAATGAATGTGTTGAGAAAGACAGCCTTGCTGAAAACTTTTTTGTCACAAGAGAGAGTCCCTGCTCAGGACTGAGTGATAGATTTCTATAATCTCACCAGGTTGAAAAGAAGCTCCTTGATGAAACGATTCTAGCATTTGCTCATGGTTATGCAACATAAACAGAGTACATTGTGTAAACATGTTTACTTATCCATTATGCACCAGAAAGAAAAAAGGAAACCTTAACAGACATGTCAGTGAGGGTCAAAATGATGGAATGAGAACCAAGGCAAGCATTTTGAGGCAAAACTCCTCCTGGTATGCTAGATACAGCGTGGTCTGCAGGAAACCCTGTTTTCTTCATTTCAATCACATCACTCACCTCTCCAGGGTAAGTCCACGTCATCTGCACTCTGGTGTTCCAGGCTGCGGTGACAGTGCAGTTAATTGCGAGGCTGTCTCCTTTCAGCAACTTGACAAGACGTGGGGTGCTTAACTGAACGTCAAAAATTGTGTTGGCTGCACGCGATGAAGAGAAAGAAAAGTGAATAATGTCACCAGGGCAGAGTGCTTTTCTAAAGACAGGGAGCGTGTGGAGAGGGCTACTTACTTTCTCGGTGCGTTAGGTACTTTGTGCTGTACTTGTGTCCACCAACAGTTGTCTCACAGCTCAAGAGCCCTATGAATTTGTAGGTTGCCTTAGGTATTCTGAAGCCTTTCATGCTGTCCCAGATTATAGTCTTGCCATCAGGAATTAGGGTTTCTCCTGGAATCTGGAAGTGTCAAATACACAACATAAAAACAACTCATCCTCATGCCACACTCTAATAAAAGCAGCCTAATAAAAAGGAATGTGAAAAAAACACCCTAAATATGCCAATCAGACTATAAAGGGTGACATTTAATTATGCAGGTTTTTCAAGACACATTTTCATCACAAAATAGAGGGAAAAACTGGATGAAGAACGTGAATGTTTTATTTGTTTCCAAGATTTCATTATTTATAACAGGATGCAATTTATGGCACAATATATTGACACTATCATCAGCTTCAGCACTTGGACTGCTATTCTGCTGGCTCCTGGTCGGCAGCTAAAGTGCTTGTCTTAGTGAACCTTTGTAATTTAGTATCCTGGTTTCACCACGGAGCCACAAATACACATTTTTCAATGGAGGTGACAAATGGACTTAATTTGCTGTCATTTTGTGTTATATATATATATATATATATATATATATATATATATAACCCCAACCTGAAAAAGCAATGCATGACATAGTCTTTGAAGGTCAGACAAGACCTCTTGCTTTCACATTGTGCTTTTTGTTATGCTTTATTGAGGGAACAAATATCACCATTTGGATAACACAGATATCAGCCAAAAATACAAAGCCTGGATGCGAGTGTATGTTTATAAAGCATGCTTTTGTGGTAAAAGTAACATGTCTATAAAGATGCCAGAGCAGAGTTTGAGTGAATTAATGCCCTAAGCAAAGACCTCTGGGTCAACTAAGCACCTTGCAGCCCATCACCTCTCACTGTGTACTCAGTCTCACTAAGTCTCCTTCACCTGCTTCTTCTACTTTATTTGAATAGAGGACCTATGTGTTGGCCAGCCCCTTCCTTCCTTTGGCCAAAGCCAGCACGGGTTGCTGCCAGATGCTGCGGGAAGCATGGCTCCCTGGCACCTTTCTGCATGGTACAGCTTCTCTTCAAAAGAGGACAGCTTTGATGCTGCCTCCTCAATGCATGCCAAAAGCTACACTTGAGATCACCTCCACTCATCTCATGCCACTTCCTCCAACAGAAATGCATGATGAATCAGACAAACAATAATTGCACAGCATGAAATGCTGTGGTAGAATTCCTTATCTTTACAACAGCTGATAAGATGCTATAATAAGCATGCAAATAACAGGGGAAGTGTGTGTTACACACAAGTAAAGCCCGTTACATTACAGCCTGCTGGCTACCCTTCAACAATATCTTGGAATCTAAGAGCTCTGTTGCCATTCCTGTTCTAAGTAAAACAAATATTCAAGCTTTGGTTTAAGTAGTTCACGGTTATGCTTTCAAGGGCTTCAACTAGATTTATCATCTTCCTGCTCTGGTGGAAACCAAACTCTTATTGAGCATAGCAATCTATAGGTTTTCTTGCTTCCTGGCAATATAGAATGCAGCACCTAATGACTCGAATGCTGGGATTTTATTTCCAGCTCCAGAAGATTGCATTATGGGGACACCACTTCTTCCTATATCACTGAACGGAAAACAGAATAGCTCTTGCCAGCTTTCCAGAAGTACTAAGCCTGCAGCTGTGAAATTCATTTAACACACCTCTTGATTGCTCTGTGAGCAAAAACTTGCTGGAATCTTCATATTTGGGTGTCACAGATGATAAATAAAGTAAGATATGATGTAATGCACTGTAGCTTGCATGCTTCAGGAAATTCTGGTATTAATTAGGATACACATTTATTTTTCCTGGAATGCAAAACATGTAAGCAACTAATCCTTTCTTTCAAGACTTGGCTTCACCTCTTTCTCCTTCTCAGAGTATACTACCTGGTATTGAAAGGGTAAAAATATCTTACACCACAACCCCAAGCTAAAGGCAAATCAATATGAAAAGAGATAGCAGATATGTCCCAATCTCCACCAAATTAAGACAAAAAAAAATTATATTGCTTAGTAAGAACCTGCCAGGAATTTTCTCAGAAATTTAATGTGCTGAGATTTCAGATGCAACACTACAGTGCCCTTATATGGTCCCACTTTACTAGGTTCCACCCTATGGAAAGCAAAGCCTCATTTACTTTTGATTCTATAGCCACAGAATCTTGTGCATCATACACCCCGGTACACTTCTTACACAGAACAGTGTGTGTGTGTGTGTGTATGCATACACATACAGTAACATCCTAGGTCAAATGACTTTCTTTTCTCTGTATTTTCCTTTCTTTCATGCCATTTAATAGATGGAAACCAAGAGGTCAAATCAGTATCTATATTACCAAAACAGCACTGGATAGAATTTGCAAGCCTCCAGGTCAAGTCAACACACAGGACCAAATCTGTGGCTGCTGTAAAATTCTGCAGACAAAGAGGAATCAAAGACTTGTATTGATGTAGATAAACATCTTATGGTGGTATTGTTTGGCAATTACATGTTATTCTATAAAAAGACAAATTTCTTTTCCTTGTAACAATGGCGATCACTTAAACCACTGGGTACAGAACTCCCTTTATTTAGAAACAAAACATCACTGTCACCTCTACCTGCTTTTTAAGCCAAACAAAAGAACTTCATTAAAAAGAAGCACCATTCTCTGTCTTGATACCAGGTACTTCACTACATATATATAGGACAATTACCTATATATATATATGTTGGCACTTGCTACACCTAGGAAAGGAAGGGTTTCTGCTAATCATAAAAGAAGTCTAGGTTTTCTAAAAGTGGGCGCACTCAAACCGGCACAAATTTCTCTGCAAAGAGAAGCATCCGTTGTCTGATAAATGCATTCATATGTAAAAGGAAGCAGCAAAGTCACTGATGAGAGTGAGGTAGGGTAAAGGCTTGTAGAGATCCTTGTACAGCCAGAGCAAATCTCCAGGGACAGCACTCACTGGCTGTTCCAGAGGACAGAAGAGGAAAGGGGAGGGAGGGCAGGGGAAGAGGTGGGAGGAAATCTCTTCTCCTAACAAGAAATTCCTTCCTGGGCTTCAGAAACCTTTGTCAGTAAAGGTTTACTAAAATGGCACGAAAAGCTTCAGTTTCTTCAGAAAATTCCCATCCAGTGTAAGAGATTTGAGGAAGCTCTTCCGTGAGATGTGAGACAAAGCCTCCAGGGTTTAAATACTCAATGTTTCTAAGCACACTGACACCCAAAAACCTTGTTTAAGAAATACTAAATTGTTGAAATATTTCAAAAGCATTAAAAGAGTTGTAAACAAGCAAACAAACAAAGCATCATCCACAATAACACTTTCAGAGCATGCTTGGATTGAAGTACCTTTTTTAAAGTAACAGCAATGTTTGGTGCTGTAACTCTGCATGGAATGATCATTTCTCTTCCCACAGTCATGTGTATTATTTTAGGAATATCACTGTGCATCTCTACAAATGGGCTGCCTGTATCTGCAAAAGAAGAAAAAGAAAAGGTTAACATCTGAAATTTTAAAACATTGCATGGAAATTGTAATGGTACATACAGCCTTGAAGAACAGGGTTAGCCCTGTCCATAATAAAAACTAGCCAAAGTCCTCAAATCAATCTTCTGTTTATTTCTGTGCAAACAAGTTCAGCAAAATATAACTAAGCATTTGAAAATATTCTTGTCCATCAATATCAATAGCAGTACTTTAGTATCTCCTTTAAAACCCAGAACAGTTGAAGTACATTTTTCCCATTACAGCATCATCTCTACTGCCAAGAAACATGTTTCTTGTTTCAGGGCATTTCTATTTTGTTATCACTAGGAAAAGTAATTATACGGGAAATTACCTGACTATGAGAAAATCCCTACACAGTACATGTTCCTGCTCTCTGTAGAGAAAATTGATGGGAAAAACTCAGGTGAATCCACCAGGAGAAAGACTGTACTGTGGTTATGTAGCCATATTTTCAACTCTGAGGATACAGACTAGCAAGAGTTAATTATTCTCCTTCCCGCTACCAAAATACCTGTATGTCTCTTTTTTAAGTGAGAAGGTAAATGAAAATGCCAGGAAAACATTAATTCCTTTTGACTCAATAACTAAAGCTTGGCAGAGTAGTTTACCGTCCCTTGAACAATCCCTTTAACAAAGGGCATTGTCATAAATAGCTTGCGCTGGGAACAGGGAACATTGCTGCTGCTATTGTTTGAACCACTTAACAAAGAGGGGCTCAAGCCACAGGCTCTGGCTCCAAATCTTCTTTGCAGGTGTTCAGATCTGAAGGTTTGGATTGACTCACATCACATATAGACCAGCTCAAAATTTATGTGAGATTTGGGGTTTAATTCTTAAAAAAGTTGAACATTCAGATCTTAATTCTGTGCTTATCTACAGCTCCAATGTTTTTTCAGGCAAATCCTATTATTCCCGCTTAGTCAAGAGTCTTATAAATAACAATGGAAATCCTTCTTGGACAAGAAAAGAGTAAAGCTAGCAAGAACTGACCCCTTATAAAACCTCAAATTGTAATACTTTAGTCAAGGGTTCTGGCCCCAGGCTTCTGCATGTTGACCTATGTTCACTCGAGTAGTTCTTCAAATGCATTACTTTTGCTTCTCTTTCAAAAGTTTGATCTGTACATTCCAGTGTCATAAAATTGTTCTGCCCTTAGGATCTTCTTGTTTTATTCAATAATATTTTGTGTTTGAGACATCAAACAGGAAGAGAAGCAAATTCTACTTTAGTTTATACTGTGAAAAATCCTGAAGTACAGCATCTCAAATGTACTCCATGACATGGAAAAACTTTTCCTAAAGAGGTTTAATGAAACTGTTATGTAAACTTTCTGAAATGAAAACCACAATGCTTTATTTAATAATAATAGGTGTCAAATGTCCACCAAAATCGTGAAAGGAACTTATGAGTAATAGAGGATGCGTATGTAATAAAAAATACCCTAAGGACTTGTTAGGCTGACGTTTCCTCTGCAGTACGATGCAAGGAAAGACCAAGAATGAACCTGTTTGTAGAATGGTGAAAAGAATCTTTTTTGTTTCAGGGGGTGCAGCCACAGAAGAGGTCATCTGTCCCTTCACATCACCAGACAAAACGATTTACTACTCCCTAAAGAATCGTTTGTCTTTGTCACAAAATCAAGAGCTCCTGCCCAAAACCAGCAAGCTTTGCAAAGTAGTTTCCTGTATCATAATCTCCAGATCATTACAAGTGTGAGGAAGAGCTGTTCTGGGGACTGCCGGTGCTCTCTGCAGACACAGTGTCACCACTCACTGATGCCAATATTGAGGCAGTGGGGGCTGTGCAGCTCAGACCTCATAGGATTCCAGCCCATCTGAAGGCAGGGACAGGAAACGAGCACAAAACACCAAGCTTGGCTTTTTTTCCTTCTACAATGGAAACGCACGTTCACGCCTCGAGAAGTCAATGAAATGCTCTATAAAAGTCAACTAAACACCCCAGCTGCTTTTGGTAGGCTTTAAAGCTCAGTCACAGCCTTTCTGGGTACACTCCCCGCAGAGGTACGCCAAGGCGTCTCCATGCCCCCGCTATTCGCGTGCAGAGCTCCCATTTACATCACTGGGGACTTCCGCCATGGGCCGGAGGGCAATTGATGGCCCCGAGTGCTCCAAATGTCTTCCTGCTTTTGATTAAAAGAAATACGCACCATGTTTCCTAGCACAGTTTTGTTTTCATAATGAGTGTGGAGGCTTTTCCTGATTCCCTTTGATTTTATTCTCCTTCTGTCTTAATGGCCATAAAGGGATACTCTCAGTGCCTCAAGACCAGAATCTGGTACAGGATCTACCAGCCTGGGTGAGGTAAAGGTGAACCCACAGCAGCATGATGGCAGGTTATTTCACATTGGTAAGGTATGCCAACAACATAGAACCCTTCATTCTCTAAAGTAATAGCACTCCATGCTTCTATTTCCTCCGCATCATAGCCCTAGCTATTGCCAGTGTCTTTGCTACACTTCCTCTCAATTCCTTCCTGAGGGAAAGTAAATGCCATCCTTCCCTGAGCAGCCAGCTGGCAGTCCATCTGGGATGATCTAACCTCCTGCCAGAGGTCTTCTGGGCCAGCTTCATTCACTTTTACATTCAGAAAGCTCTAGACATAAAAAGAACAGTACATATTGACCTATCTTGAAGACCACATCATTCAGGTCTATTGGGGTTTGGAATGGAGGATCTAAGAGGGTCAACCTTGAGTTATGGGTTTTGGGTTTTTTTTCTCTTCAGAGCTGCCTACAGGAATAGCAAAATGAAAGATGGACAGCCAGAATATTTGCAAAGGTTACTTTAGAAGTCAGTTTGGTGTATTTTTAAACTGTGCCCGGAATTACTGATCACGTGCTGGTTTGACTGTGTTCCTTACAATATCTCTCAGTTACAATCAACATGAAAACACAAAGAGCATTTATGAAATCACAAAACCCATGAAGGTTACTTGCTATATTGTTAAAGAACATAAATAACAGCTTTTTATTAAGCTGGTTGGCAGCCAGATACAAACTTGATAAGAGATTTAACACAACCAATGTTGTGTCTGGTATCAGTAACCTGTCTAGGCTATTTATGGGTTTTGCACAAACAACTGAATTAGCCAACACTGAAATGCCAAATTCCAAAAATATGGAGAGGTTTTTTATTTCCACAAGCTTCAGCTACTGTTCTGGGTTGTTTTTTTTTTTTTTTTTAAATAATCTGAGCTATGTAAAACAGAGCACTTACACATGCATTTGCAAGAAGAAAAGTCTCTGCAGGAAAATCTGAGCTTCTTGAAATCTCTAAAAGCTTGTCTTCTGAAGTTCTTCCAAAATACCTACTTACACTTGGCTCATCATTAAGATCTTTTTCAGGCTGAAAGAGCCAAAATGGTTTCCTCATATTCACATAACACCCTTTTCCCTGATGCATGTGGTGAGAGGACCAGTCTTTGCTGAAGTACGGACATAGACAACTTCATTAAAGTTAATGGGCCAATTGCCAAATTCCCCTTTCCGTTGTAGGGATTCACCCTAACCATCTTTATTTATTCCTGCTAAATTGGTAGGCCTATTCAGAATTAATTAAAGGGGAACCTGTCACACCTGAGTGGCTCTCATTTCACTTGCGTTTTGAAAATACACATTGCTCACGAGGATGACCAAACTGGTAGTGCTCTCACTGGGCAAAAATAGGGGAATTCTGCCATGAGGTTCATCTGGTCTGCTGTAGACACCCATTTTATGATGAGATGAATCATGCTCTAAGAAACACACCTATTCAACTTGCTCACATGTAGGCGTCTATGTTCCTTAAGAAGAAAAGAAAAAAATAACCTCATTTTGTATATCTGGAAGCACAACATTTAACTGCAAGAAGAGCTTTTCCACTGTTGCCTCTTCTTAGCCTATAAAATTATACTTTTCAAATTCTTCCTAAACCTTGAAGGAAGACTTGAGATAAAAAAATTAATAATCACAGATGTCCAGGGGAAAAAAAAAATAAAAAGGAGGGGAATACTTTATATCTGGAGCACATTCAGATACAAAGCATTGCTAGCATAACCGTACAGCAACTTTTAGTCAGGGTTTGTTTGTTTTCTTTTGGGGCTAGTTATACTATGCTATCATATGTGTAGGTGATGATACTCTGATGATACATAGTTAAAAACCTTAAGAAAAAATATTCTTACCCACTTTAGCAGGGAAATCCACACTAGAGCAATTAACTATGTTTAGAAAGCAATCTCTGGAAAGGCTAATGGACATCAGGAACACTTTTTCAGATGTGTCCCTCCCTTATGATACTTCATCTCAGAAATGTATTTCTGTTTCAGCAGAAGCCGTAAGCCTTGTCAAGGAAGGATCTCAGAGCACCTAATGCATGGCCTTTGATGCTGCCAAAGCATCCATATATGTTCCACTCAATACAGTGTACTGTGATGTGAAGTTGATGTACACACAATGACAAACATGGCAATTATAAGTGATTGAATTCAGCAAGTCCAAGAGGGGTCTGTTTTGTAACAGGAACCTCATTAGACACTAAAAACATGTCTACATACTTGATACAGCTGTAGCATAGTTTAATTTCAACTAGTTTCCTTTTCATAACAGAAACACTATGATATTATTGACTCTGACAGTGTAAGCCAAAACCATAGTGCTCATACGTTAAAACTGTACCAAAAGCAAAGACAAAAAAAAGGCGCAGGATAGGAAGAGTTACCCAGGCTTCAGTAGGTTCTTCTCTCAGTACATTATTTCCAAATAAGAAGGAAAAAGAAGAAATTCTTCCTTTCTGTTAGCTTTTCTTACTGCTTATTTCACCTGTTGCATTATTTTGACTTGGACATAACTGATCTTAAAATACCATTTTGGGGAACTCCTTGGATGCCTTTCTTGCTCTGCAGCATCGTAGCTCTAGGGTTACAGAAGATAATCCAAACTAAATCTTAAATCCATGTCTGTTCTGGGGCTGGATCTAGCTATCTGTCAACATGTGAACCTCCCAAGGAGATGCCATACACTCAGCACAATACAGCATTAGAGTCTGAAAATGCACTCAAAGCCTCAGATATTTTAGCATGTGAAAGGCTTACATTTTGAACCATTCACTAATGCTAAAGCCCTTCATTTTGGACTGTCCAACGTCAGACGCATCTCAAGCCAAATATCGCAAACTAGTTGATATGTTTGATGATCTAGGCATTGGTGAGTACAAGTACTCATAGGACTTGCATCTTTTATTCCCTATATTTGATTTGTGTCACTGACTTAAACCATTTCAAAGCAAGACATCTATTCTAAGCTTGTTCTCCAGATTCTTTGTAAAGTCATTGGTGGAAATACATATCAGAAGGTCCTCTTTTAAGTACAGAGAACAGGTGACTGACTCAGCCTAGAGGTTTAATTTTAAAACAGAGTATTTTGAATGGTGTTCGATTGAAGTACCAGTACACGACTCATTTTTTGCTCATTTTGCAGCCAGAAGACATGCACAGCAGGAGTGTGAGGAGAGATGAAGAGAGGGAGAACACTAAGAAATGGGATAATACCCTAAAGCCAAGTAAACTTCACCTAGAAAAGAATTATTTGCTGCAGCAGAACGAAGGCATTACTATTATATATCACTAGTTGAAAGCTGTCTTCACCACAGGAAGTAATAACATATTACTTCCATTTGAATCAAAATTTGCTTACATTCTTGCAAAAATTGAACACTGATATATCAATTTAATTGAGCTTATATGTTTTTCCTCTGTCATACCTTGATCAAAGGCAAGAGACAATGAGATGAACGTTTTTGAAGGGAACAGCACTTTTTTAAAGTGAATTAGCAACTGTAAAAGAGTATCTTGGAGATACCAGTACAAAGACGGGCAGAAAGAAAAGCCTTTAGCACTGCCCTAGGAATATCTGGAAAGGATTCAAAACATTATGCCGATAATTTGGTGTTTCTTAAGTGTCTTTATTTCATAAATACCTTTTTTCAAGCAGAGAACTGCCCATGCCTCCCTCTAAGGTATGCAAAGTGTGTTCATTACAATCTTTTCGTCTTATTACTAGGCTGCAGTTGTGTAGTAGAATAAAGATCTGAGCAGTTTTGGGTCTGAAACAGTGAAGAAATTGACAAAGAAACTTTGCTCCATTTCATGGTTTTCCCATGGTTCATGGTGGAAATCAGGCCATCAGTTCCTTAGAGCAAAGTCCAAGGCTCTTAAGAGAATGCATTTCCCTTGCTTGTTGTCTCAATTTCTGAGATGTGTGTGGTCAAGAGTTGCTGCTGCGCACACTGTACACTGATTCTCCTGTGCAACCCAGTAGTGACCTCTCCAGCTGAAAGAAGGGTGGTGTCAGGACTAGCTCCTCTAAGAGAAGTCACCAGCCTGCCTTGTTCTTGATCACCCAAACAAGTGCTTCAAGTCATCCAGGGGCACATGGGACCTGCAGTCTCATCATCATCTTGCACCTTGAGGTTTTTTTCTTATAGAAGCTCATCTTCTACCACAGCATACACTCATTACTGAACCAAAGGACTTGCTGGGTTTATTGTTTTGTTGTAGTTTTTTTTTTTTTTTGAGGGGAGAGGGCTGTTGGATTTTATTTAATTAATTATTTATTTTAATGCAGTTCATATTCAGTATCACTCTAATTACGGAAATGAATAACATTTTTAAAACAATAAGTGATGGCTTCCTGTACAAACAATATCAACTTTCCTGATTCGGATTCTGTGTTTGTAAATAGCAACTAGCATGCTAAGACATGGGAAACAGGCACCTTGGTGATCCACATGGAGCTAATATGGGAAATGGACTGACACAACGTCCTGCCACAGGAAACAATACAAAACTGGTAGGGACTCACATTTTACAAATGTTTGTTTCCTAAGCACCCACAAATTCATTTAAAATACAACTAAACTCAGGAAAGGTAGTCTTCAAACAGGATTTTGTTACCCCATTCTCACTCTCACTTGAGCCAGATAGCTGAATTTCATTCATGTTCACAGAAACAAAGACATATATTAAGATATTCCTAAAGTATTTTCTTTCCTAATGCTACACTGATGAGAAAGGGTGACTTTTGGTACTCAGCATCTTGTTTCTTTTCAACTTACTCTACAATTCTTCCTGAAACTGTAAAATTTTTGAGGACTAACATACCTTTCCCTTGGGGCAGAGAGGCAATTTCAACAGGCATGAAAGGAGCTGTTACCCTCACTACCAGTAGTTTGCCCTAACTGTCACATGGGCTTATTAGGACACAGTCAACACTCAAGTGTTGAAAATTTGATTTTTAATTAAAGTGACTGTCAGAATTAATTGTGCGAACACTAAGATGGCAAAGAGGTCTAAGCTTGATACAGGTTTGTCCCTTAAACATTTTACTGTTTTTTTTTGGCAAGTAAGGTAAAAGAAGAAACATAATCTATCTTCAACATTGACATCAACATCTAATGACCGAGTGTCCTTGAAAATCAAGAAACCAAGATATTTAGGCAGTCTTCCTTAACATATCTGGGAGAGGTGGGAGCGGGGAAATGGTCTGTCCACAACTATTTCTACAATGATATGTTTCTCTTCCATCACTGTGTGAATTAGGGAGTTAATCTTGGCTCGCATACATCTAATTGAGAAACTCTTTCAGACATGAGCAAATTATGCTACACACAACTCAGGAAAGAGGTGAAGAGTTAGAAAGATTGGTTGTAGCTTCCATTTCTAAAAATTCAGGATATGCAAAAATTAACATTTCAAGTAGGAAAGAGACCAAGAGAACATAAAGAAATCTCTTTATATTCTAGAGTAGGTTTAGCAGAGACCCTAGGTTCTCAGTCAGAGTCACAACCATCCTTGCTCTTTTCATGTGGTGAATGGAAAGGATTGCGGGTAGATCTCAACGAGAGATGACAGCTAAGGTGGGAGGTTCAAGAGAGTCCCATGACAGGAAACTTGCAAAAGTCGTGCAAGAAAGTATTGAGTTTTCCTAGGCAGCAGGAAATGTTGGTCTCTAAATGAGTAACCTACTTTGGTTATGCTTCCATGGATGCATTAGTAGTTGGATACCAAATGAATCGCATGAAAATAGTTGGGGAGAAAAACACTCTGCAGTATATTTCAGGTGAAAGAAAGCAGGATGAACAGCATAAGTTATTCAGTAATTCTCAATAACACACAATAGTGAGGGGATCTTATTTTCTATCATTGCAGTGAGAGGTCCACTTTATTCTGCTTTTTACAGCACCAGTCCGACTTTGTGTCACAAAATTAAAACAAAGGCTAATTCACTCTGAATTAACTTCATTAGCATGAAACACCAATTGGAAAACTTCCAGTTGCACATTCTCTGTAATATGGGCTTTCTAAATCTTTGAATCTTATGTCTTAGGGTAATCTATTAATTTTATTACGTAAAAATCAAGAAAAACTAAAATATAAAATTAAACCAAATCCCCAATTTCTTCTTTCATTATTGTATCTATTGAGTTCAACTGTTCTGACAAGTATCTGATTAATATTCTAGGGAAAAAAAAAAGCAAACAGGATCAGAAAGTAATTTCTGTAATAGCCTCACTACATTGCACTATACTTGTTTGTTGAACACAATTCTGTGTTTAGTTTGATTCATTTATTCTAGGTTTTTACAATCTGTGTAATGTGGACTACAGAATATGACTCAACATGCAAATAGTAATTTTCTACAGCATGAGATAATTCAGAGATCTAGATAAACACCTTTGGCATCCTTCAGGTGCCTAGAAATCTATAATCTTACACAGACAGGTTAAAGTGGACATTGTATCGGACATATGGTTTCCATCAGTCATCATCTGATTCTGTAAGGTATGATTTCTCTGGTACCCATTTCACAGATTCACTTCTAGTCTACTTATATGTGGAGTTCTATTTGCTCTAGCAGACTGGGTGAATTGGGTCTTTTCCTTTCTTTGTTTTTTTCCTAACAGATAACACACTAACATTTGTATTTGCAAGCTCTGAGAGCAGATTTTATACACTGATTGGTAAATTACCACACATTTTACATGTCTGAAAATACCATTCAAAATCCTGTATTTAACCACTGAACTGTCTTATCCATTTTGCTGTACTGAAATGCAAATACCAAGAAGTGTTAAAAAACAATCTTACCGTTAATAAATACATAAACTGTAGATTCCTTCTTCTTTTTTGCCGGACTTGTTGGATATTTGCAGCTATAGTTTCCAGTGTCACTTGCTTGAGTTCTGCTCAAGGTCAGGCTGCTGCAGGACTGCTTCCCATTCCTTCCACAGGCATATTTAATTACTTTCAGCCTTTTGCTATCCTTACTTAGAGTTTCAGGCAAAGACCATGAATGAACCATTTCCCCCCTGCAAATACAGATAAGGAAGCAGAAACAATTATGTTGGGCTGCAATTATATAGCTCCAGTTCCCAAGCTTTCTTTTTATTATATCAGGCTATTTCTGGGGTTCTCTTTTATCTTGTTTTCCAAAAACAACAACAGAAACAACAAAGAACTATCAAACAATTGCCATTGAAGTTCACTCTCCACCTTTCCCCACAACAGAAGGTTTCATTTTTTTCTAATTTCAGTTACAAAAAAAAAAAAAAAAAGAAAGTGTCAGGTATATGAACTCTCAGCCAAATTATCAGAACCCAACTCAGCTGGTTACCTGCAGGTGAGATCTAAAGACTGTCCTGCTTGAACAACGTGCTGTGTGCCATTTATACTCAACTCAGGAACTTTTAATTTTGATCCTGAACTAGATCCTAGAAAAACAAAGAAAAGAAAAAAAAACCAAACATTAACAATGACAAATCATTTTGTTCCCAGTCCACTCACATTTATGATGTTACAATGGAAGGGAAAAGCAAAGAAAATGGGGTGCACCCCTCACTGCACATACTGTCTTCCTGCTGTCCTGATTCAGGACTCACATAATCTTCCACAAGAACTACTCAGGAAAGAAAGCTGGAATGAAAGCTATGCAAGTTTCAGTCAGCAACTTTGCTGTCAAACTGTTCACTGAGCAGACCGTAAAGAAAGTTCAGGACCTTGCAGTTACATATCTAACCAGGGAAACGTGCCCTCAAGCACTGCTGGCTGCATTTCCTTAGGAAACACTACCATGACAGCCCCTTCAATGGCAAGGGCAAAAGTCGGCCACTTCCATGGTAAAAACCACATATTGACCTCTAAGATACTGAACTCTTCTTGCTCAAGCCACTTGCTGGAAAGCTGGAACTGCTCTGGAAGAAGCAAAAAGGGATTAAGGATCTTCCCTTCCTGACTGAAGGTCACAGCACTGTTACCTACAGTCCCTCACTAGCTTCAGGCTTCCTACCAGTGGAGTGGTGTCAAAAGGTAACTGAACAGCTTTACATTAAATTTTGAGAACAAGATCAAGCACCTTCCAGACCATATTTGCAGTTTATTGAGAAAGCAAGCATGTCAATATGGCCCCAGTCATGGCCAGAACATTCTGGTATACATGAAACCCTGGGTGTCAATAACACATGAGGTGGCTTAGGACACTTGAAAACATCTAGGCAAGCTTCTCACAGGCCATGTGAAGGTAATCTTTAGTGAGTCCACGAAAGAGCCCCATGGTCAGAAGACTAGAAGAACTTTGGACCTTCCCTTTCATTGAACCAGCAAGTGCTAGAAAGGCATAATGTTTTATATTTGCCCCATAAGAGACTACAGCCACAAAAGCTTTCATGGCAAGCTGACAGAATTGCATTCCTCAGGGAAAAAAACAGTCCTTGATCAATCCCATTGCCCTCACACTGACAGCAAAGTGTTCCAGAAGCGAGAAACATAACAAGAAAATATTTTGAAACAGTTCAAGTCAAAAACCAGCTTAAGTCTAAATCTGGACCTGAATGCAATTTGTGAAGATTTTGGTGTTGTGAGAGAGGAGCATAGGGTACCCTGGATCACTTTACTCCAAGTATTCTTGTATGTTGTCAACATACAAGAAAAGGAGCATCATGTAAACAAGGGTAGTGCAGATTTTCCACTAGAACTCAGTCAAGTGCTGATAGCTTTCAGTTTATCTATTTAAAGCTTTTTCAAGAGGTCCCTACCATAGCCAAACATGAACAGCCACACACACCGAACATAGCAGCAATACACAAACGTTATTTGGCTGCTACGTATCCTCTACCGGAAAGGCCTCCTCCTTTGCTGGCTATAGAAGGGGCTTTTGGACACCAGCTCCTGCTGAGGTTGGCAATTGAATTTTGGCTGCATAAACCCTCTAAAGACAATGGCTGCTCCAGATTCAGCAGCTTTCACCCAGCAGCAGATGTAGCCTCAGATTAGAGGCTGAATAGCAAAACTTTGTTCTGAGATGCGGACTTGCACTCCTTCAGTCTGAGAAAAGCCTAGAAGCCAAGTCTCCACTTTTGGAGATGCTCAAAACATCAATACAACAAGTATTTTGTACAAAAGGTGAAGAGGCACTGCCCTCATCTACTGGTCTGGGGGCTTAGGTTTTGTTTTTGAGGAGCCAGATATGCTTCATTTGTCAGTATTTCCTGGCGATTCCCCTATAACATCAGTGGAGACAAGAGGTCTAAATCACCTTCTGGAACTTCTTAGCACTAGCCACATAGAGAAGCAAATAGCCAATTAGGTCTGCAAATCGGTTTGTTAGAGGTGTTCAGAGACCTGTTTCTCTTCCTTGGCAATATAGGAAATGTACACTGTAGGGGTTAACTAACTTTTAGCTGACTTTTGGCATCTAAGTTAGTTACATTTATGTGCATTTTTCTTTTTAGCTGCGTGTATTATATTTAAGCTGTGGCTCCAGTATTTTTCTTGTATATACTATCATACATCCCTATTCAAAACAAGATTTAAAGGGTACACTTAAGCTTAGATTTAAACTAAATTATAGCTCACTTAAACAAGCTTCAAGCAAGGGCATAACAAACCTTCAGAATAAAGAGATTTTCTGAACTGCAGCACAAATATTACCAGAAATTTGAATGATGATGCTACACAAATACACGTATTTTCTCTCTGATTTCTCTGGACAATCATACTTCTAACTAGAAATTAACATATTTTGCCAGCTGCTAAGGGACAAAAGAAAAGATGTAGCAGATCTCTGAAGAAAAAATTTGTTACATTATGTATTGCAAACATACATTTTTTCACCTACCATTTATGGATCTCTACTCTGAAATGCTGGGTCTCCCTAAGAGCACACTGCACTTTTATGGGAGAGTCTTCCATAGATGCTTACAGTCTATGAGTCTACTCAAGTGCTGTCCTTGAAGCTAAACACTGAGAAGCTAAGATGGTACAAGAGCTTGGGCAGCTTCTTGAAAAAAAAACTCAACTTTGTTGAGAGGGTCTGTCAATGTCCTCCAGCTAAATAATCTGACAGTTTCATGAAACTACCATGTTCCTGCATTTCATTTGTATCCCTCTTGTCATCCTAAAATTGGAGGCTCAGATGCTCTCCCAGGAAGGCAGTGTTCATATTCAGCTTTATGAATCCTGTTCCTTACTTCAGTGGGGAACCTGGCCTCAAGCTTCCCTGAACCTATTTCATGCTCTAAAACAGCTGAAAGCAAGCAATAGTGTATACAGACAGTTCAATATGTATGAAAAAGCCATCAGTAATAGTTTGCCAGACCAGACGCCATTAGGATCAAAGCCCAGCTGCTGGAGTTAACAACACTCAACAAAGTTGCTGGAGAGCAACATGTAGGTTCCTTCCAGTGTAAAACTGATGGAAAAGTGGAAAATCCATGTGAGTGACAGGCACTGAGAGCAAGTCTGTAGTGGCTGGTGTTGAGTATTTGGCTTTGCTTAGCACCAGCACCCTGACCAGAAGCAGAACCAGCCATGCAACATCATGCTGAGACAAGAAGACCTGTTTGGGTGTGCAGGCTACTGTTGTTTTCAAAGTCTGCCAAAAGTGAATGGCAAGAAACCATTATAAATGCTACAAACTCTTGATAGCTCCACTGTGATATAAGCAAAGATGTCCACATGAAAATCTTGAGATCTGTTTCAAATTCAGCATATCAAACAAGACAGCCTGGAAGCCTGCATGTCAGAAGATCTGCCTCCGAGTTATTGAAGTTGAATGAAATAAAAAACAAAACATAAAACAACCCACCCAGACCTTTTCACCCATCCTGTAGGCAACAAAGAAACCCAGATATATTGGGTACACGTTCAAGCTTTTGCCCTTTTACACATATTATGTATATCTAAAAGACAGCACAATATTTGTAAATATTGTGGGTGGGATCTCAAGGAGTGCTTGGTGTTTGTCCAACTTTGTTCCCATTACTATAAACCACAGTTTCATCATTGAATTCAAGTACAATTTAGACACTTAATTGCAGTAGCTAATCATATTCAGATTCAAGACCAAATTTCAGTGTATTTGGCATTACATATCAGATCTGTTATATACTTATTCATTTAGTTTTTCACTGTAAAAAAAGCTGAAGTAAATCTTATTTCAAGCCAATAATGTTGCTTTTACAAGTATGTGAGACAATGCTGTTACCAGCAATATTCTAAGTCTTGAAGAAAAATAGCTTTATTTGACATCCTATCTATTCATGGGTCATTAGCTTCCTTACATTTTTAAATGCTTCAAAACTGATGCAGAGTACAAATGCAATAGAGTTTGACATGTTTACCAGAAAAGAAAAAGGAAGGAGAATAGCAGGAAAATTCCTACTGTCAATATTTAGAAGCAGATTATGCTTTCTATGTACCTTCTCTGGGCATTTTATTTGACACAGTCTTTTCTGAAGGGTCATGGCTCAACAGGACATGTTCACTTATCATTGTGCCTGTCACTAAGCGACCATCAGCAGCATACCCTCACACTGACCTACATCGGGGGGTGCAACTTCTTTTCATGTGACAACAGAAGAACTAATTAATCCTGATAACTGAGGAATCTCCTGCCATAGGGAAAGGAGTGATTTTTGGGAGCATATTCTATTTGCTTTGGAAGGCTTATTAGATACATTTGAAAGTCAGTCAACAGGGTTGCTTAATTAATGAGCAACCATTAATTTAGATTGCAAAATTTAGCCATTCTGTCTAAAATAAGGGAAAGACTAATCTTTATTTTAAGAGGGTGTAATCTGTAATTTGCAAGGCAAGAAAAGAAAAAATTTTCTTCTGTTATTTTCTGCCTTGCAAAAAGGTGATCCTCTTCCTGAATGAAATAAACAAACATTTAAATCATCTGGTAACCAAAACCACCGATTACTGGTAATTAAAAAAAGATAAATGAACATGCATGTATTTTCCATTACAATGTACAAGTTCAGCTCTAAGACAAATGAGTAACTATGCACATTTCATCTACATCTCAATAGATGTGCTGAACAGAAAATCAGGAGCACATTCTGGATTATTATCCCCATTCTGATTTATCCAGCTTCTACTTTCCAATTTCTTTTCACATACTGTGAATTTCTGCTACCTTTGACTAAAGAAAGCAAACCCAAAAGCTGGCTTTATGGCTTACTCTAAAAGAGTGTTAGAAGCTATCAGAAATTTCCTTCCAAGTTAACAGGTTTGGTGGCCTTTTAACTTCTTCTTAATTTGAGGCTGATTGTCTTCCAACCACTCCAGTCATCCTGAACATGTTGGCTAATATTTTTTCACCCACACAATGAGAGGTTAAGGAGAATGACCAGTTTATCTTTGCAACTTCAGTGTATATAAAGAATCTGACCTTCTGTGTTTAAAGTGCCATCTGTGGGCAATAAAGTTATCCATCATGAAGTAATTGTTTCAGTCACTGTTGGATTTGCACATGTTTTAAGGCTTGTTAAACATAACCAACCCTTTGTGTTTTTTATTATCAAATATCATTTCCTCTTGATTCAAACACATTCAGACAAAATGTATTTTTTAGAGGACACTCCTGTACTGGAAAGAGAGCTCACAAAATTGCTTAATAGGGTCTTCACCTCTCTGTGCTCCTTAAAACATGGGTCATTCAGTTCAAATGCAGATCAGGACTTTACTCTTGCTTATGAACACTTTCTCATGAGTCATTCCATTGAAGGGAATGGGAATACCTGTGTGTGCAACCAATAAGCAATTGCAGGATCTGGATGAAATTCTTAGGAGCAAGGTAGCATCCAGTGGGTTGACCTTCAGTGTGTGTTCAGTGGAAATGAGCTGACTGATATGTAGCAGCACCTTAACCAGAACATGGCTACCAGCTAACGTCTTATGAACTGTACAGCTTTCCTCTGCTTTCATAGAATCATGTAATAATTTTGTGAGGAAACCTGGAATATCAGTAGTTTTATTTCAGAGCTCTTCTTGACAAGCTATCATATTACCATCTCCTCTAAAGGTACTTCAGGCCATTCTGTGAGTATAACCTTTTTTCGGTCAGACAGTTGTACCTATGCATAGTAATTCCAATTATATCATTACAAAAAATCACTCAAAAAAGGGGGAAAAAAAAGGAGAGGGAAAGAGAAAAAAGAATTTGTGGTGGACTCTGAAGAGCCATTTAAAATGTACATCTGACCATAATGAGAAATATTGACCAACAGGGCCTCCTGGTTTAATGAACACTGAGATTCTCCTCAGCATCAATACTTGCATTTATAAGATAGGAGAAGTTTTAGGCAGAGTTGTCTCAAAATTTGCATGGTGACTGGAAAACAATTTTCTTTTTTTCCCTGCTTGAAGTGTGAAAGTCTGGCCTGGTCCTCCCACGGGACCAGAAGGAAAAGGGATCACGCTGGATATTGAAGCTTTCTAAGCTTTCTACTTCCGTGACTGCTGGTGGCTGGGAAGAGCTGCTACTTGAAGAAGACTTCTATCTCCATGGCAGCAATAGTCCCCATCTCACCTATGTCACCTGGGTTTCTCATGCTCAGGCACAGCCAAAGCAGGCAGTGCAGCTCGGTTCCTGCACAGAGAGGGAAAAGCCCATTGCATTGCCTGTACCTAGAAAGAGCATCCAGAAAACACCTACAATCCTAAATCATGAGCCACTCTGAGATTCAGAGCCATTTCTCAAAGTCTTTCAGACACCATCTAGGTCCCAATTCTAAAGGGGACCTCACAGTCCTTCATACATCTAATTTCACACCACTTCTCTGACACAAATCCAAGTTTCACACCTGAAACCTGCAGACGAGAAACTAGGACAGCTTATCTGTGATTGAGCATCTTTGTCTCAAGCTGATGTTGACAATTGTCCAGATAAGCAAGGTCATGATCTGAAGCAACAAATTGCAACCATAACCATTCCAGTCAAAGCAGAACTTTGCAGGGCCATTAACGGCCATAGAGACTTGCAAAGTTTAACAGACATGGGTCTTTGAACTGCAAGGTAGCTTTGTCCCCTTGTGCAAAGAGGAGACTCTTTGTGGCTCTTGTGCAAAGAGGGGCACCATGTGTGCTGGTACATGGCCAGCAAACAGAACACAGTCAGGTCAGAAGCAGCAGCTCAAGCTCTACCATTCCTCAATGGATCTATTACTGACACGTGCTGCTGTTGTGACTGAAATACGTTCTCATCTGCTTTCAAGATCAAGAAAGTTGTTGGAAGCCACTTATAAGGTATACACTGATGTATAAAAATCATCAATTTATTAGTTTGCCCCTTTCAGTTCCAGAAGAAACATCCCAATTATCCAGTCTGATGTTCTGCAACATATGTCAAGTGATTTCTGGAACAAATCCTTAAATCTGATTAATCTCAACCATAATTTAAGAGTTTAAAGTACCATCAGGACATAACAGCCAGACAAAAAAAATTGATAAGTTAACAGATGAGAACATTGAGCTGCTGTATGATATTATTCTATCTATATACTACTTGATTATAATGAACAGCATAAGGTTTATCACAGTAGATCAGAAGAGTTCTGGGCAGACTGAAAATGCCTTGACTCTGACTCCGCACCTTGGAACTAAAAATCTGTCAGCAGGGTAAATAGAAATGCAACTGCCCAAGAAAGGCCTCCAAAGGTACAGAAAGATGTGTGTGTCTATTATCTGAGCTAGTGTGTCCTTACCCTCTTGGTTCTGTATCTCAGAGAAAGTGATAAGAGTTTATCCACTATCTGTATGTGTTTGCTGTCCCTAGATGTGTATGCACACTGATATAAGATTAGATGTTATGGAGGCAAAGCAAAACATGGAAGGTAAAAACATAGCAGGTACAATTCTGATAGTACTTCCTTAACACCTCTGAGTAGTACACACTACTATGTCAATATGGTCTACAGCTGTAAATGTGAACAAATGTGTATCTCTGCAATAATTGTCCAATGTTTTGCCAGTATTTGCCCTAGTTGCCTACAGAAGAGCCTGTGGTAAAGCCATTTTATTAAAGAACAGGGGAGAGGTTGTTAATTAAAAAAAAAGTAGATTCAGAAATTTAACACACTGAAATCACAGTTGGTTATTGGAAATAAATCTGGCTCTAGTTACTACCAATTAAAATTATTACCACTTCCCATCATACCTGGGCAGCCAAGACCACTCAGCTCAGTGCACTGTGCCCACACAGCACCTGCTTGAAGGCACTTGCTTTACCAAAAGGCTGTGTCCTGTCTGTGCTAAGGTCACCAGGTTACTTTTGTGCATGAGCATGGGCACTTTACATAGTGCCAATTAAAAATAAATTTCAAAATTAAATATTCAGAGAAACCGTGAGAAAAAAATAACCTTAGTTACCTCTTTTATCCATCCAGCTTTAATAACTCTAGAAATTTATAATCTGAAGTGAGCACCTTTGACACTATCTAGCCTGGAGAAGTTGCTCATTTAATTAGCTACATCAAGAGAAAAAAATAGAGAAGGAACAAAACCAGCCATAATTACAAACTTCTTATTTCACACTGAGCATACAGAACTGAAAATGGGAAGCCAAATGTACAGTCTAACACCTCCATTATGAACTCTTATGGGATCATCACCTAGATAAACCCACACCAAGTGGCAAAATGCAAATAGATGGTGTGAGCTGAGAAAAGCAAGAGTAGTATCACAGCTGTGGTTGTGACTCCATCATCTGCCCATCCAAAAGCAATCCCATGTGATAAGCCACTGGCATTCACCCGGGAGTATGCCTTCACACCTCCAGGCATGGTTAAGCTCATGCTGCTTACAGGAGAGTAGGCAGCTCTACCCATATTATGTCCGTGAGCCATCAGATCTACTCCATCACTTATTGACCCATGTCAGCAATCACTGTACCTCTGCTCTAATTCCACCATGAACAGATCCCAGCACATAATCATCAGTTCAATATTTCTGAGAAGTTTATCCCATTAACTAGTGCAGTAAAAAAGTATTGATATGTTATAAAGACAAAACATATCTGTGCATTAAAACAAACACGCAAATAATTTAGAATTCCTACATAGAATAAGGGGGTTCATTTTCTTGAACAAATTAAATTTCTTTACCAACTTCATGCTTAGATTTGTTACAGATTCCCTGGCAGGAAAAATTAAGCAATATAACAAGATGGAACTGGAAGACTGTTTCATATAGACAGACAAACTGCCTACCAGACAGCAACATGCCAGCTCAGCCAGCGACACAGGCCTGTCAAATTCATCTGGGGCTGTACTATTCATCAAGCTGTGCACAGAGAAATAAATTAGGAACTATATAAAAGAAAATTTGAAGCAAAGTTTCAGGATTTCCACTTTGCTGAAAGCTGACGGTTATTATTTCCGATGCTCCATCATTAAGGCTGAACTGTCCTGTAGCGTTCCAAGACCAAAAAAAAGTAAAAGGCCAAGGTTGGAAATTGACTTTCCATTCACCCTACAATCTGCAGAGGAGTCCCTTGCAACAACTCAAGAGGCTAAACCCATTCTGAAGTTAAATGATAATCAAAATCACGAAGTCTACAGTAGGTACACATGCAGAAAGATTCTGGCAAGCTTGCCTATGCCCCAGTTTACTTTGGGAAATGTGTAATTATTAATATTTAGAGAATAGATCAGGACAAACATTCATTACAGCACTTCATGAGTTTCACCCAAACTGCTACCAGCACATCAGAAGAAAAATCTCTGTATTACACAATATATGCAACTTAATCCCACTATGTTATATGCATTTGCCATAAACACAGACAACACCTAAATTTTGGCAGATGTCAATTTTAGTTTCCTCAACCCTCGATCCCATGGTTTCTACTAAATAATCATGGATTTTAGATCATACTACAAAAAAATTTCCTCTCTGGAGATTTTTATCAGATAACCGCTTCCTGCAAGGTTCCTTGAGCCTCCCCTGAAGATCAGATGCTGGACACCAGCAGAAATATGACTCGGAGCTAAATAGAGCCCTTGTCTGATCCAGAATGGCAACTCTCACACTTCTCTTAACATTAGTCCACGGTGATCCTGATGAGAGGTTCTTCCACAGAGGAATGACAATCGGAACAAAAGGGGCAAATTCCTTCACTCCGTGGCAAGAAAGAATCCCACAGGAAGGACACTTAAGTGCATTATGTGAAATTGTGAAATTCCTCTCATGAAACGCCCTCACACTCATCGCTTGCCACTCCCCACGCACTAAGCAGGGGGTCCTGTTCCCAGAGCACGGGCTTCCCAAGGGAACTTCCGAGGAGTGGAGACATCTGCTCACAGGTCCCCAGCTCTGTGAGGGCCACCATGCCCTGCCCGCTCCACCCCCACTTCCAGGCACTGCACAGAAATAATGTCACTGTATTACCACAGCATCTTCAACCCACTGAAGTCCTAGAAACAGCTTCCTTCTAACCACTTCCCCATCCTTCAGCTGCTTGAATAGCAAAGAGCACATTGTTTTGAGGCCGTGACTCCAAAAGATGGAATACAATTTAGAAGAGATTGCATTTAGCAGTGCTTAGTGCCATGTATCAGTGGATGTTGGAAGAGCAGCCTCAGCACTCAGAAAAGTCACGCAAACAGAAATCAGTGTCAACTGCAACATGCTGGATTGTGCTCCATCTAAATATGTTACAGGGATGACTTAACATTGTAGGTTCAGCACAACAACAAATCGGGTTGATTCACCCTATTATGGACCAATTGATTTTGATAATGAAAATCAAGTGGGATTTGACAGAAAAACAATCAAGACAGTAAAATCAGGTCACCGGGAATGTGAGCCTTTTGCTTCTCTATTAACACAAGCCAATTAAAAGTCTGAGAACATGACAAATAAATCACTTATGTGTTTCACAAGCATCTATAATGGTCTTTAATACAGATGCATCACAAGCAAAATCATCCTTCTCTTCAGCTTTAGGCTGGCACATTTCCAAACACCACACCACACAAAAATCCAAATACCAAACATAACTTAATACACAAGAAACAGTCATCTACACTCCCAGTCCAAGTTTCTCATACATCTCTATGGCTCATGACTTAAGTTTCAGAAAAAAATTACCTCTGAAATGTATAGTTTCAAATCTTTCCCCCCACACCCTTGCGTTTCTCAATCTGTTGTTGCTTTGCTAAGTTCCAGCATGAATTCATTCTGCTGGGCACGGAGGGCATGACATTGTGCCATGCTTGGCTTTGGAAAGAACACTAATGCCTGTATTTTCGCTTTTCAATCTGCTGCTTGCAGCACATCTTTTTTTTTTTTTTTTAACTACCAGAATTTATGCAATGCTGACCTCCAGCCTTGGGGGAATGAAACTGAACTTCTGCATCTTGATAGGAGAAAACTGTGTAGGCACCTTCCTGACAATCATGGGACCAACTTTAGGGTGAGTGGTCCCCACATGGTGACCAAGTCAGGCTGTTCCCAGCTGTAATGCTTGGGAAAGGTTGTTTCTCAGTTGCAGGAATATGTGTAGTAAGGATGCACCACCAGGGCAGAGAGAGAAGAGACTGGTGCTATCCATGGGTGGAATTCCTGCTCAAATATGAACAGAAACATTTCCTCACCTTCCTACAAATATTGATACAGGGGAAAAAAGCTACTGCTGGGGGGAGAAAGAACTAACAATGAAGTGTGAGGTCCAATTACTATACATAAGTTTTGAAGTCAGGATGATGTAGCTAGGTTTTTTCAGTGATATCCAGTGACAGGACAAGGGACAATGGATGTGAACTGGAGCATAGGAGGTTCCATGTGAACATCAGGAAGAACTTCCTTACTGTAAGAGTGACAGAGCACTGGAACAGGTTGCCATGGGGGGTTGTGGAGTCTCCTGCATTGGAGATATTCAAGGCCCACCTGGACAAGTTCCTTTGTGATGTACTGTAGGTTACCCTGCTCTTGCAGGGGGGTTGGACTAGATGATCTTTCGAGGTCCCTTCCAACCCTTGGGATTCTGTGATTCTGTGTCTGTGGAGGTAGCAGTTTGCTTCTTGAAGGTCTCACACCAAAAGGAGAGACTTGCCTCTAAGAGCAGAGGTGACTGTGGTTGGGCATCCTACGCTTCATAGCAAAGCTTCTCTTGCCACAGTCTCACTTTCCTCCCCCTCTGGGGCTGCAGCAGGAAGTCCCAACCCTGAGTTTGGGGGATTCAAAGAACCATTTTGCTGATAAAGTCCCACCAGAGAGAAACTTCTAAAATGCCAAACCTTAACCCTCATCTGCTGAGTTTCTTCCTTTCCCAATCTCAGTTGGACACAAAAACTAGCAAGCTGATAAACATTGTGCCTGAAGTTTCCAAACCACATTAAAGCGGAAGGACTCCGCAACTGTCCTGAAGATCTGGACAATTTCCTTTTGTGTTATACACCCACACAGTGTGAAGGGCTACTGGTTTCAGCCCTTGAAGCATCTGACAAAAAATCGGTTCAGCTTGTTTGTTATTGTTCACATGTAAAAAAATCCAACCAGCTAACACCACCAAAAAAAAAAAAAAAAGATCTTCAGATCTCCCCAGCAGAACAATTTTAGGGTTTTAAATGCAGTGGGTGCTTCTGCATATGGAGATCTTTACTAGGGCGAAGGCTAAGCCCTGATTTCCTCCAGCAGGAGCTGTGAATCTAGAAGATGCTAGCTTTGCCCAAGAGAATTGCTCCAGATTTATAACAGCTATAAGATAATGAAATCTAGCTTTGTGTCCAGCATATGAGCAAAATACCTGTCTAGTAAAACCTAAGTGATGAAAGTGATTTTCTTTAGCAATGCCAGAAAATTTGATACTTAAACTCCATGTATACATTTCTTAAAAGCCTGTGTTATGCAGCAGGGTCTAACTCTTCACCCCGATGTGAATGCAGATGGGAATTTTTAAGAGAGCCCAGTCTCCATGAAGATCCAGAAGTGGGAAACTCAGTTTTTCTGGACTTCATTAAGATCTCCAGCCCTAATCCCAGATTAGACCATTGTAGCTGCACATCTGTACAGCTGCTTCAGTAAGAACTTAAATCAAATTGAAATCTTCACCTGTGAACATCTACTGCAATAGCACTTTCAGAGAAGTCCAGTTAGTTACTGCAAAAAATTAACCTCAGCGCTGATTAGATTTGACCTGGAATTTCTTCCTTCATTTTTTTCCATCGACCATGAAATTGAAAAGCCTGTCATTCGCTGGGGATTTTGATGATCTAGATCCAACTGGATAGATCCAGCTGCAATAACTGACATTCATATTGCACTGTTCACGGATAAGATCATAATAGAGTAACTACCTCCTAGCTGCTAATTATGAGGTATTGCTTTGGTGTGGAAAACTGGAAACATGGCCAAATTATCATTTTATGTTTCTGGAAATGCAGCCACATAACCCTCAATCCAGGCTGTAGAATCCGATCTCAGGGTTTAAACCCAGCGCTTCACATTCCCACATGCTATCAATTAAAATAATTGCCATACAACTTGGGAGATTAAATTTTATATGGCAACAACATTTTCATGCTGACCATTATGTATGCAGTCTTTGGCATAAATGTATGCAATACATTTTGTGAAATAAATATATACACAAAACACAAATACAAAAGTATTGCTCTTTCCCACATTTGTCAAAATATGCATGTGCATAGAAATGCAAGAGAGCTGAAGTGCACAACACTCACATGTCAAACAAACAATTTCCTTAATCTTATTTTTTCAAAAAGGGACTGTCACAGCTTGCAGCTTGAATGTTGCTTCAGGGAAATTTAAGTTATTAAATATATGTAAGGTAAAAGACCTGCTTCTGTTGCTTCCTTATAAAGCTCTCTCTAGTAACTCCTGAACCACTGCCTATTTCTCTGAATCTCCCCTAGTACTTGCTAGTAAATGGAAGCTCAGTAGACACCTGCAAAGACTGAATTAGAAGAGTGGACCATACGGTGGTGATGAATCAAATTTCATCAAGAATACTCAAAACGGGAAGTGCTGGACAGCCCGACTAAAAGTTTATAGGCAGGAAAGGAGGGTGAAATGAGAAGAAATGCATAGAGCGTTGCACAGTACAATACATCCTATCACTGCACCCATAACTTTGAGACTTTCCATGCAAATGAAAAAACAAACAAAAAAAAGGCAAAAAAAAAGAAAGAAAATGGAACAAAATATTAAGAATTTTTAAAAAGTCTAAATTCATATTTTGGATCACAAGCTCTTGTACACTTAATGGGGGCATATGCCTTTCCAGCAAAATGGCTGTAAAGGCACTAAGCCAAGCTACAGAGAAGCGTCTCTGCAATGCCTACCGCACCTGAGCCAACCCAAGGATGTATGCCCGAGCACGAAGAGGACCAAGTTTTCCCCTGAACAAGCCAAGTTTTCCCCACTGGAATTGGTCTAGGGTGCCCATACCCTGCCAGAGCCTGGAACAGGAAGGTGAACCAGGGTCTCTTAAAACCCCTAGCTCTCAGTGTCCACCTTCTCCCTGGGCAGTGGGTTTGCCATGATTTGCACAATGGAAAACCTTTCCGGCAGGAAAGAGGAAGCCAGTCCCCTTGCAGAGCTGGTCACTGCAGGAGCCCATGTGGGAGCGGGACACCGTAGTTCAAGCTCAAGCTGTGAAGGAAGCCTGGCAAGGTTCTGAACCTACATTTCCTGTATCCAGGATGGGTGTCCCATGCCTGTGCCTATTTCATCCTGGGGATAAGAATCTCCTTGGCAGGGACAAATAGTGTGGGGAAATTAGCACTTTCCTGGGGAAAAGAAAGGGAGAAAAATTAATAATACCCATGTAGCTACACCAAAGTTGATGAATCAGCACTTCCCGAGCAGGAAAACGTCTCGTCGGAGCGGCTCCGCAAGCTCTGCTCCCCGGCAGCCTCGGGACGCAGCTGCCGCCGGCCAGCAGCATGGGCAGCGCCGGGGAGCACCACGCCAGGGCTGCTCCAGCACCGGTGGGCGCAGAGAGCGCTCCCGCGGACTCGCAGATGCGAGACGGACCGAGCCTCTGGCCGCCAGCGCCGAGGAGCGCGGCGGATCGGGAGGCAGCACCGCTAAGCACAAACACCGCGCTGCTCCGCCGCTGGCCTTGACGCCTGGCCAGGGCGCAGCACGGGCTCTTCCTCCCCGAGACGGGGCTTGCTGTCGCTGTCCGCCGGCTATGCAGCGCGCCGGCCCGCGGGGCGCACAAAGGGAACCCTAGCGCGCGAGGGGTGCGGAGCCGCAGACCCGCTCCGATCTGCTCCGTAGGGCAGCCCCATGGCTCGGCGGCCCTGCGGTTCCGTAAGCCCACGGGGGACCTGCCCTTGCCCGGCCCCACGCACCCCAGCTCCCAGGTGACTACCAAAGCAGCCCTGGGACGCGCTTCTGCCCGGCCGCCCAGCGCTCCGACCCAGCAGAGCTGGCTCCTCGCTCAAAGTAAAATAAAACTCGGTTAAGGAAAGTAAATCCGCACTGATCCGTCCCGGCACACGCAGCACTGAGGGATGTAGGCGCTGTAGAGCAGCTCCATCCCACTCTCCAGAGAGACGCACGCCGGGTACCCCACGCAGACAGCCCCGACTGATGCTCTCTCTCCCGCTCGGGCGGGAGGTAGCAGGATTTGGCTTTTTGAGAAGGAAATTGTCACCTTTTCTGCTTCACGGGCGAGGCTGACACTTGGAAACAAAGTGGGGAGGAAAGAAGCCTGCCCTGCGACCAAGACATGCTCTCTTTCCGTGATGCACCGGTTCGGATATCTCCCAGAGCGGTTGTTCCCCGTGCCCAGGAAAGTCTCCCGCCAGCATCACCGCCTTGCCCGGGGCAGGGGATGCATTGCAACCCCTCACTGCTGATACCCCCGGGGCACCGCTCCCGGGGCACACAGCCGGGGATCCGAAGGCTAAGAGCCACTTGAGATGCAGCGCCTGGCGACGCTCTGAAAAGCGGGGATAGATTCCCCCTGTCCTGCCCAAGAGGGATAGGCGGAGGGCAGGCAGGTGCCGCCGGCTCCAGCCAAGCAGAGTGCGACGGGGCTAGTCGGGAGGCACCGCCCAGGAGACACGATGCTGGGGCACGTCGCGGAGAGCTCGGCGCTGAGCGGGGACTGGATGGGCTAGTGGGTCCCGGCGGACCCTTACCTGCGAGCAGGAGGGCTGCTCCCAGCAGCACGGTCCCTGAGAGCAGCTGGCGGGACATGGTCCTGCCCGCGGGAGCGCAGGGCTCTTTCCCTGCCCACAGAGAAGAGGCAGAGGCTCCAGCCAGGCTCCTACGAGCTCTCCTCAGTCCCAGGCTCCTCCTGCGGTAGCGGAGATAACGGCGCAGCGCGGCGCGGATCCGCATCCAGCAGGCTCCTGAGCCCTCCCCGCCCGCGGAAAGGGAGTGTCCGCTACGAGCCGCCCTGCCAGCTTCACCTCCCGCGGGCATCAATTAGCAGCCAGCCCCGGTCCCGCTGATTTATAACTTCTCCACCCCTCACCACGCACCCTTCCGCCCCCCCGGCCCACATCCTCCGCCTGGAGCACGCCCTCCCCGGACGCGTCCCCCACCTGCCGGCGGGCACGGGGTTGGTCTCCCGCGGGTCTCTCGGCTGTGCCCTCCCGAGCTGCCAGAGCCCGGCACTGGGGGGTTTCCAGTCAGATGGGAAGCGGCGCTGCTGGGGCGGGGAGCGGGGTTCGCCGCGGGGCCGTCGCTGGGCATCTCCGGGGAAGGAGCGCACAGGGCTTGCGGTTCCCGGACGGAAGGGAGAGCGCCGGGGGTCGCCGTCCCGCAGAGCCCCTCTCCTGCTCTGCAAGAAGACACCGGCAGCGCCGCGCCTCTTCGCCGGCTCCTGGGCCGGAGCCCAGGTCAGGCCTGTGCCGCGCAGCCTCTCCGCGGTTGCCAGGCGGGGTGCGCGGAGCGACCCAGAGCGCTGCCCGTGCCCCGAGGACTGAGGTTCATCTTCCCGATCTCACGGGGAAGGGGCAGCCTGCCCTGTGCAGGGCCTGACCCAAACCAGCTCTGGTCCCCTGCCAGAAGCATGGGGCGCTCAGAGCAGGGAAGCCAGAAAGGGGCAGCATGGACTTAAGATGCTTCAGGACTCTTCCCTGACAGTGCTGCTGCTGGCCTTCAATAACCCTGTGACACCCAGGGCTATCCTAGAAATATATTTCTTCTCTCTATGCACTTACCTCACGTTTTCCATATATATTTTATTTTGTGAAAGACCAGAAGCAAGCCCATGACAGCAAAACTCAAGCACTATGTTTCCACTTCTCTCCTGTGTAGCCAGAGAAGGGCATTGGGTGAGTCAGGTCTTTGGTTTGACCCAGTATGGCCCTTCCTATATCTTTACGCTATGACATAAGTTGCAAAAGTGTCTGCATGAGGCAGGTAAATTTGATCACCCCCACTTCACAGAGAAGGAAATGGAGGCACATAGAAAGGTTAGGCAGCCAGTCCAAGGTCATAGGAAGCTGGTGACAAGAGCCAGAAATAGAACTCAGATCTCCTGTGTCCCACCAGACCATCCTGTGCAAGAAAAAAATGAGAAGTTTGTGTTGTTTTTAACTTCAGAACTGTTTAACTTTCAAGTTTAAAGTCTGTGAGAATGTTTCCTGCATGCTTCTGTCTGACTCCCATTCACAAGTGACACCCTAAGCTAAGAATTTAAGCCTGCATTTTCCAATCTTCCTGCCCCCAGCTGAGACCTTGAAAATAAAACAGTTATGGATACCTTCCCCCTCATCTGCTCACACCACGGGGGAAACACCCCAGAGGTTTCTTTCCAGAAGAGGGTGACTCATAAGAAATCACCTCCTCCAGTGGAGAGGACAGCAGCTGGGAAAACAGTCGGCCAGTGAGGACAAACCAACCAGAAGTGGGATACTGGGCATCCTGACAGCTCAGACCCTCTAGGAGCAAGGGCTCCCTGTGGAAGGAGCTAAGGGAACTGTATGTCCCTGTCTTTGACCTACGCAGTGCTGAGTACGTGCTGAGTGTGAGATGATGCAGGCCCCATCACAAGTTCAGCAGCCATGCCACACCAGTTCCTCCCCACCCTCTTCACACCTCCTACATCGCAGCTGCATTCAGTCATGGTCCTTTAAAGACCACAGCACTTTGGCAAGACATACCTTCTTCCTTCTTAACAGATGTAATCGGCTCCAAGGATGTCAGAGCTGAAGCCCAGGGAGGGCAAACATGAAGGTCTGAAGAAACACCTCATTGCTCTTCATATGCTAGTGCCAGGGAAAGAAGAACTGTGGGAGCCTGCATGAAGACTGAGAAGACCCTAGCACCGAGATACAGGGAGGAAGGAGTCAGTAGACACTCCTATAAAGCAGAATGAAGTTATGGTGGGAAGCCTGTGAAGCTTGTGCCTGGAACTGGATGAGAAGGTATCCTTAAATGCATAGGCTGAAGCGTCTGGACAGACAGAACATTGCGTGAAGGGGAGGGCTGTGCGGAACCTATTTGTATCTTAACTTTTGTGTACTACCATGTAACTGGCAACACCTAGCAGGGTATGAAATTATTTTTGAGAGTGGTTTAGACACTATGGCCAAACAAACATTAAGGAACTGGGCATAGACCTGTCCCTGGCAAATATCCATCCTGCAGGCAATATGGTCTCTTCATACCAAAATCTTTGGCCTTTTTCCAGCGCTAAGTTGTGGACAGCATATGTGCGACAATTTTTATTCTTGGAGTAAAGGAAATGTAACTGTTGTTACATTCCCTTCAGCTCTGAAATATGGGAAATACCCTTTTTCTAGCATTTGTTAAAAAGATTATTGCTAAATACTAGAAAGGAAATCAGCTAAATTTAGCAGCTGAGAATAAGTCCTCTTTGAAATGTATCAGGCAAACATCCTTGCTGCAGAGCTGATGATCTGCTCAATCTCCAGAGCTACAGAAGCTGCAAAAGAGAGAGGAGAATAGCCCTTCACAATAGACAACATTTTGTCTACAAAGCATTCACTTTGCAGCCCAGCAGTACCTTGTATTGTTGAATTTTACCCTGCTCTGGATTAAGATGGCTTCTACCAAGACTTGTGCTTGAACAACTCGTACATCTCACACTGAGATCGTCAAGTTGTCAGGCAGCAAAAGCACCAGCTTTCCAATAAGCATCCCTTACCCCTCCTTGGCCAACAGGACTCATTGGAACAACATAGAAAGTGAGCAATAGGACATTTGGTTGAATAGACAAGTAATCAGGGCATTCAGCTCCTGTGTCCACCTTAAGCAGCAGACTACCATGCTGCAAAGAAACACAAACACTGCCTGAGCACATAGGACCTTTCATAGCTGAATACTTAAACAGGGCATTGCCTCTTGTCTCCTGTCTGTCAGTCTTTATGACTCTTGCACGTCTGGCTTGAAGAGTTAGGTGGGGTGGAAACTCCTCTCAACCCGGATATGACTTAGTCAAGTTGCTGGGACACATCCTGAGGTTGTGGATTCTACTCCCCATTGGAATTAGGACACTTGGAACATCCTGTCTCATGGGAGGAATTGCTTGGACAGTTCCCGTGGACCTGGCAAAAATAAAGAGCCTGGAAAATCCCACTCACACCAGCAGCTGATACCCTCCCAACCTGACCTGACTCTTTCCAGTCATGGAAGTAATTGCTCAAGATAGCTCCCTGAGGCACTGGTTCCCATGTTCAGAACATCACACAAAAGGCTACCACCATCACCTGCACAGCAGGTGCCTGCCCATAGAAGACTGCGTGGGCCAGAATTACAGCTGAGGGACTTTATGATATCTGCTGATCCCTATACTCACAGCAGAGGTAGACATCTCATAGGAGCAGATTAGACTGCCTCTGAGATTGTCTCAAGCTTCAGCTGCTGGAAGAGATGTCAAAGCAGAGCAGATTGGATCTCCCTCTACAGGTCTTCTGCGGAATCTGCATCTGCCAACTGACTTAAAAGGAGGGCTGGCTGCTCCCTGGACTGAAAATGTAGGCAAAGAAGTGAAAATGTGACAATTTTAATAAAGCCAGTGGGAAAGGGTCCACTGCTCCCTATCCACCAGTGAGAGCCTTCTTTATCCCCACAGTCCCCTGTCAGTTGCAGTGTCATAACCATTTCTGGGGCTCATGACTGTTTCTTGGGCTCAGCATTAAACAGTTTGGTGAAATAATCCAGGACACAACTTGCTTGCTTTGTGTGGGGAGCCACTTATAACCTGGGTTGTGTCACTGATAAAGCTTTCAGCACACCCACACAATGGAATACACAGTGATCTGTGACAACCAAAAGAATATTGGAGCTTTTTATACTAATCTAGCTATTGTGGAGACTGTAACCTGGAGCAAGACCCTAAGTGAGATGGACTGGGTCTTCTCAACGTCTCCCTCTGACTCAATTTTCCTCTCTCTTTTCAATAAAGTGTTTTCAATCCCCATTATTTTGACATTCTCTGGTTCTATCTCCCTATGTCAGGGACAGAGTTTAAGGAGCACACTGTCAAGTAAATCCATCATCATTGTAATTTTAGCTGCGGCTGTTAATTTGGACTTTCCCACTACAGCTAAAGCTGCATGTAACACAAAGTAAAGTTCCCTAGTTTTCTCCAGGATTGTAAGAAGTGAAAGCTGAAAGCTCTTCTTCACACTACAGTGTCTACTGGGACAGCTACTTATACCTGCCCTCCAGGCATTGGTATGTGTTCGCAGAGACATAAGCTCTAGCTGTGGTTGTACTTACCCTGAGTAATGCAGAGCTTTGACTTATGTTATACAGACTCTTGGCTCTGAACCTGGTCAGTGTGTATAGCAATGGCAGACAAAAGCTGCAGCAAGGAATTAGTCCTTGCAGGATAACTTCACAGCACTGCTCTCCATCCTTCACTGAAGGGTATGACAGTTCAAAGCAGTGATTGTGTCATCCCTTCCTCCTATTTTCTCACCTTCATGAAAGCTAGGTCCACCTTTGAGGGCAGGCAAAGGAGGCAGCTGTCCAGCCAGAGAAAGAAAGTAGGGCCAATGGGAGTATGCATTTGCCCTTGCTCATTTTTTATTATAGTTAGTCAACCAGCGTGAACAATTAATCAGAGTAGCTAGTATTTTACTGGGAGGTTCGGAAGCTAGTGAGTTAGAGTTCCTGCAGTACTCGGGCCCAGAGAATACCTGCCTTCCAAGAGTTTTAGTGGCTAAATTGAGTAGCTTATCTGCTGGAGTACAGTGTCAGTGCTTTACTGGTGGCAGCTGCTATGGATAAAGCTAGAGGTGAGCATCTGCCACTCTTGTCCCTTGGGAGCTGCTTTTAAAATTGGGCCATACCACTGGTCCCTGCTTGTGCTACAACACGGTTCCCAGCAGTTAAATGTGTGCCTTGTCTTGTACCATCACTGTGGCCTTGCTGTGTCTGACCCTGTCCACTGCCCTGGAACTTGATCCTGACACGGACTTCTGGCTTCTTGCTGGTGTGGTAACTGCTCCCACCTGCCTTTTTACTGCACTGTCTCACTTAGGAATGGGCCATCCCTCACTAGCCGCTGGCACATCCACATGATTTTGGCTCTGTTCACATCTCTTCCTGTCAGGACCATGCAGCAGAACGCTAGTGATTTCACCCCCATTACTAAAAGCAATCTATTACAATACACACTTTCTTTCAAAATACTACACAATTGATTTTACATATGCATTCAGCAATATTTCACTGAACAGGAAAAAAAAAAAGTGGAACAAGAATTTTTTGTCCCTTTAAAACACAAGTACAATAGAAGAATGCTACTAAGCATTTCTAATGTATGCTGGGTCCTGCACGGATGCGCACCTGTATCAATATGGGAATGACCTACTTTCAGCACAGATGGGTTAATGTGGTGGTGACACAGCACTCTCAGCTTCATCTCCCAGGCATCTGAAATCCAGTCCTCAGCCATCGCTTCTTTTTATCCTGGAGATTATATATGTACATATGTATATATATATATGTGTGTGCCTTTCCTGGAGCCACAGTACATGAATGTACCAGGATAAGTGTTTAGAAAGAGACAAGACCACATGAAAGGATAGATTGCATCTCCTCCTTGTGGAATCCGGCCTACATTTCAGTGGGAAAGGCAACCAGAAGGTCAGCAAAAGAACCACAAAACCAAACCAAAACATGTCAAAAAGGGAAAACTACCCAAGAAAATGTATTGGGCCATGAAAAGAAAACCAGCCTTACAATGAAGAGCTCTTTTCCTTTTACCACCCCAAACACTAACCCCAAAAGACTTAGTGTTTCCTCACCATAATACAAACCAGGCCTCCATGCCAGGAGCCCACGCAGCTGCTGCTCACAGAGAAGCTGGTGACTCAGGGATGTCCACGAATGCCAATGTCCTGATTACTTTGGAACAAATCATATACAAAATCTGAACAGAAGCAAACAGCTATCTGACCACAGAAATTATGTTCACAGGAGTATCTTGGGAGCTGTACTGGGAAATGTGGGATACACACAGCACTGTCAAGGTTCTGCAGCACCACAGTAATGTGTACGGTTACACCAGATGTGCCCCAAATAGTAGGGTTGGTGTACTCCCTGCCCCATGTGCTGGTTCGCCTATACTACTGCAAGCAGAGCAGTTTCAGGAGAGAGGTGTCAAAGAGCACGTTTGGAGCTCTGTGCCCAGGGAGGTGCAATTGGACTAAATCAGTGGCAATGCAAGACTACCAGACAGCTGGAAAGAAAGAAAGCTTACTGCAACGTATGCTCAGAACTTCATCAGAGCTATCTCCAGCTCATCTGCAAGTAACAGGGATAGTTTTACAGAGGAAGACTAAGGAGAGCTGTACCAGTCCAAGGGGAGTAAAAAACCTTCCTCTGAAATGCACTAGAATCATCTTTTCTTTCGTTCTCCAGCCACAATTGAGATTTTTGAGACAACAGTTTTAAGATAGCTCTTTCCCACAATATGTTTCCTTGAAAACAAGTAAAAAAATTAAGCATAAAAAAGTGTTACCCTGCCACCACCACCAAACAGTAAACAGATGAAACTGGCTGACAGTAGTTAAAAGATTGTTTCACTTCCAGTTCCACAAGATACTCGTGGTGCTGTGGGTAGTTATCACCTTAGTGATGCATTGCTGTAATTTCCATGCTATGAAATCAGTATCTTTGCTTCCTTTAGTGCAGAAAAAAATGAAACTGGCAGATCAGCCCAACGTAAGGGCAGAAAAGCACTGCCTGTTGACTTGGCAAGCCTCAGAGCTGCCCATGGGGTGCTCTGAAACCTGTCTGGGAATGCTCTCTTGTCACCAGGTCCAGCAGACAAGATCTAGCACAGGTCCAGAAGAGAGAATGACCTATGCATAAACTAATCTCACAGGTACCAGGAGCTCCTGATACAGTTTATGTGTTTCCTTACCCAGCAAAGCTACCAACTCATCTCCTGAAGTTGAGGTTTAGGTTGTGTTGGCAAAAGGGAAAGACAAAAATAGCAGACCAAAATATTTAGGTGACTTCTCTTGGGATCTGCAGTTTGCACTGACTTCTCACTCCCAGCAATGGGTGGATAGAGGGAGGATGGAGAAGCCAGGACTGGGCTGCAGTCACTGAATCTAAACCCCATTTGGCTGAGCACCACCAGGAAATGAAGAACGCAAAATTATTTGAAGAACGATTGTGGAATGTGTATCCTACTTTATACATACACAGTCTTCCTGAGGTCAAACTTGCCCCAAAGGTCTATGTCTACACACAGAATTGTTAGGGTTTGAAAGGACCTCTGGACATCAGCTGGTCCAACCGCTTCTAATACAAGCATTGAGCAGGGGCTAATATCATTAGAATAAACTGGTTGAAAGTTATTTCATGTAGCTGGGCTTCACAGGTAGCACTGAGCTGCCAAAGCACAGGGCTCTCCTTATGTTGGTTGTTTTTTAACTCTCCCAACTAGAAACAGACCCTTTTTAACATTTATTTTCCCAGAGATGCCGGAGACGCTGTGACCGCCGGTGCCGCCGTCACTCCGAGGCAGACGGAGGGAGAGCGGGGCCAGCCCAGGGCCGAGAGCGCAGGAGCCGCGAAGCCGCCCCCCGGAGCCCTCGGCTGCACCGGGAGGGACGGGCGGCACCCGGGGGGCACCGGGGCGGCGCGGGGAGGACCCGGCCGCCTCTCCCCGCTTCGGCCGCAGTGGAGCGGGCCGCGCTCCTTGCGCTGAGGCGGTCCTGCCCGCGGGCGGCGGAGGCGCGCTCGGGTCTTCTCCTGCCCCGCGGAGGATGCGGAGAGGAGGCTGCTGCCGCTTCCCTTCCCGAGAGCCGCCGAGCCGAATTTCCCGGGGTGTGTACGGTCAGCAATAAAAAGAGAAACGCACGATCCAAGTTAATTTTCCACCCCCGAAAGGAAATGCTGCTTCCTGTATTATGCAAGGCTGGTGCCAACAGCACTGACACAGGAGTCTATTGTCCTTTTCACAAAGCCGTGGTGGGGAAGGACGCCTGAGAAAATAGTCCTTTTGCAAAACCAAGGAGCTTTTGATCTTGGGAGTGGGGGAAAAGAAGCGGGTGTGCGCTGGCTGTGGGAGGGATGCACCGGGAGGGGCAGGGGCTCGGCCGGCCCCAGCCGGTACAGGGGTGCCCCTCACCGTCCTTTCAGCCCAGCTCAGGAGTCCAGGATGCGCCCAAGTGCCTGCAAATATCTTTCCTCTTCCATAAAAAGCGATCACACGGCTTCAGCCCCGCTTCTGATGTATGCAAGGCGAAACAAAGACACCAGGGATTAAGAGCCTCTTCCTGCCCCCTCACCCCTGGTTTGATGCAGATGACTTACAAAGCCTCGGTCACCGGGACCTAATACGTCCCCCGTCGGTGCTGAGGCTGCCCCGACCCCAGCCCCAGGGAGACGGCTGCACCCAGGGTGTCCTCCGGCAGGCCGCGGCCCAGGGCACACGGTGCTAGGGCCAGCTGCACGTCCGAGCAGTTTCTTAGCAGGAAAAGATAAGTAACATCTGAAGAAGAGGCGCGGTGTTTCCAAAAGCGGTTTGGGAGACATGCTTTCCTGTCGGGAGTTTTAAAAATATAATGGCTTTCTTTCCCTGAAATCAGTAATTAAGTCTGAAAACACTTTATTCCTACTTTAGACAGATGCCAGTCCAAAAGAGGGTGTTTGGATCCTTGAATATAGGTTCATTCAATATTGCTGATGCTATCCTTTGTTAAATAGTTCTTAAAGATTTAATCTTTCCTTAAGAAGAGGTTTTAAAAGAACAATTCTTATTCTCAAAATAGTTCTTATAAACTTTCTTATTAGGTCATATTAAAGGCGAGTTCCTGCCTTTCTTAATGGGATACAAACCCCATTTTCAAGGGAAGTCTATGTCCAGCAAGAGCAGCAGGGCCAGGCTCTTTCTTTGACTGTTTTTTCTGGCAGCTGTCTTGCCTCCAGGTTGGAATCACTTTGGCCGACTAATGACTGAAAGTGGCTCATTATGAGAAAATGCAAACCATTTTCTTTCAATGTGCCTACTTGCCATCAAAAAGACAACCTAATATTACTCTTCAGACTTGTAGATAGGCTGATTAAAAGGCATTTTAAGGAAAGAGGATATGGGGAACCTTCAAGAATGATTATGAATCTTTTCCATATAAAACGACAGGATTTTCCATGCTCAAGAGTAGGATTCTTTTTAAAAGTCCTAAATCTTGCCCAATTTTTGTGTCTTCTTTTCTGTCTGTGAAAACGAAACAGAACAAAACCTGCAAAGTAAACCAGGTCACCCGGGTTTCCAGTAGCTTGCAAGGTGCTCCCTGCTGACTACAGCTGGTTGTGAACGATGGTGAGTTTCACGGGTGGCCTTCCAATGCCACAGCTCTGTTCCTGCATCCTGGCTTCCTTTCACAGAAGTACAGGTTTGGTTCTGCAGTTTTTAACACCGTGCCCAACTCTGGTCCATGGTCCTCAGCCCCCATCTAACCTCAGATACAGTCGTTTTTAACGCTGTTAGCATGCCAGATTTTTAGGCTCTTTCCAGGCTTTCTATGGAGAACAGGTATACTGCAGGCAGGAAAAGCTGCACTCTTTCTCCCTGTGGTACTGCCTGCCCTTCCCCCAGCCCTTAGATGTGGACAATTCAAGTTTATCTCCTACCGACTCTGCCACAGACTTCTGTTATCTGGAATAAGCCCCAGAGGCACAAATCCTTAAAGGCATTGAAGTGCCTAACTCCCATCAGAATGAGGGATGTAGTTGTCTAAATACCACTGATAATCTACGAAGTTGCTCACGATTTGTATAACAGAGATCACGTAAGTACCTACCTATAGTCTAAAACAGGCAAAGTGCTAAGTAAAGTTTCCTTTATTATTACTACTGCTGTTACTGCTGTTATTCAACATCCGTGCCAGGATGTACTCACAAGTCCAGGTTGGGAGTTAGTAGTCCACTGCATGAGGACCACAAAGAGAAAAGGTTCTGCTTATGAGACATCACAGCTGCAGAGTACACTGAGAAACAGCAAGTATGTCTGAAACAGAAGTGGTAACAGAGACAAGGCTGTCACAAGCTGTCCAAACACGAGCACATTCAACACACCAGCCACCTTCTGCTTTCAAAGAGTTTTCATGCTTGACACCATAAGTCAATTTGTAATGTTACAAGTATGTTTATCCTGGCTTTCTGATGACAGCTGGTCACTGGGTATCAGACAATGCTTACTGAGACATTTGTCACCAAGCCATGGAAAAACAAGTTAGCCAAGCTTCTTGGACCTCTGTTGGGAATGGGTTGGAAATAGGAGGGATCCCTTCCTTGCCACCTATGTCTGTATGTGTCCAACATTCTCGTGGCAAAATACAAAACACACTTGCAAATTTGGCTTTGCACTGGATTCAGCCAGCAACAAAGTTAAGATGTCCATCATTTTGGTGAAATGGATGAGGCTTATTAAGAGAGGAAATAGGCACAGCCCTAAGGGATAGGATATACCAAATGAGCCCCTAAAAATAAACTCTTTGTTTTTCCTGTTCCATGAAAACTATTGTTGAAGTTGTTACAGAAATATTTCATAATTGTGAAACAGAAAAACAACCAAGAGGTAATCTCTCCTGTACCTGTAATTTCTTAGAACAGTACAAACTTTGATGTGTGTTTGCAATAATCCATCCAGATGGGGGGAAAATTCATAACTGTTCATCATTAATATGACTTTAAAAAAATCAAGCACTATTAGTAACAGATCTAATTCAAACACTTCCAAATATGATCCAGCTGAAGGTGTCAGTCTATCAGCCTTATAAGGGGTAAATCTGCACAAATGTTGTAATCCTAGAGGTCATGCAAGGATGAAATGATGTGCCCAGTTTCACACAGCACAAGTGGTAGGGTCAGAAAATGCATTCTCTCAGTCAAGTAATCAAATCCAGTCCTGCAGGCAGACACCCTGTTCAATGCCTTTCACTATGTATCAAGCTCCAGTGCTAGAAATGTAGTGCTGTGACCATAGGAACTATGGAAACCTGTTTTCTTATGTCATCAGGTTTTTGTGTTTGAGAAAGTATGAGTTCTGCTTGATGCCTTTCCCATAAGTGAGCATCCATAAGACATTTAAATGTTTTAAGTGAGCCCAGGGACATGCTGGTGACTAATAAGGTAAGAGTTCACACTAAAGCCTTTCCCTCAGTTGGTTCTCCTACGTATTCTCTCTACCCTACCTAGCTCCATGAAAACTGCAGGAATATAATTACCTTTAAAAGCTATTATTTTTTAAAACTGGCCAACAGATTCCAAAGAGAGGAGGAATCTTTTTGGTGAGCTAGGAACCATGTAGGTACATGCAGCTTGGTCTTAAAACTGTAACTTTTTCAGAAAACAATTCTAGTTGCTTAGATTTTTTGCTGTCCCAGTTCTTTCGGAAGAAAACCTGTAGCAGAACCTATTCCTTACTTTATAGAATTTCTTTGAATTTCCAGACTGAGTTTAGGTTTTCCCAGTGATTTTGCTTTTCTAGCTTAAATACTCTCTATTTACATGTATTTATTCCTTGATAAATACTTATGTCAGATGGAATCAAGTTAATGTTTACTATAATTGCCTCCTCTCATAAGGCCCGAATGTTCTAGTAGATATTTCTTATACCTATACCAGTTTTAACTCATTTTTCTTGAACATATTTTCAAGGAATTTACTCAGAACAGAACTCACTGAACTGTTCTTCCTGGTTTCATGAAGCTGTGAGCACAGCTTGATTCGTAGATTTTGGCAAGTTGTTTAAAGCATTATGTAAGATAATTCCATTTTGAAATAGGGATTTTATGCTCTCTCATAGGTACATACACAGAAACTTGTGAGACTTGCAACTATAAGGAGTGAGAGCTAGTTTCCCTTGACAAGAGATGAGTGCTGTCTGCAGAAAAGAAGAACAGGATATTGCAAGATAAATCAAAAGAAAACACACTTCTATCCTAGGAAATAAACCTCTAAAAATGTACCTGAAAGAGTTTTCAAGCCATCAAAACCGCATACCTTTTCAGGAGACAGCTGCACAACTGGAACAAATAGCAAGGTGCTTGCAAAAATCCAGTCTATTAAAAAACAAACGCATGGATCTGTAAAGTGAATGCTTAGTTGTTGTTCTTCACAGGAAATGTACCTGTTTGCATTTCTGCCTCTCCTTCCAGATAAGGATCCTGAAGCTCTTTAAAAAAATCAACAGATGAAGAGATGAACATTTTGGAAATAAGAAACATTTTCCTTTCTGAACAAATCTACTTCTCAGTGACCACATGCCAGTGAGTGCCAGTGAGGGCATGGAAAGGCTTCACCAGCCCTGCCTGTCCTATGATATAAGAGCAGTCCTGTGGAGAAGTACTTGGGGGTGTTGGTCAATGAGAAACTGAATATGAGACAGCTTTGGTGTGCACCTGCAGCCCAGAAAGCCAACCATATCCTGGGCTGCATCAAAAGGAGCATGACCAGCAGGTTGAAGGAGGTGATCTTGCTCTCATGAGATCTCACTTGGAGTACTGTGTGCAGTTCTGGTGTCCTCAACATAAAAAGAACATGGAACTGTAGGACATCCTGTAGGACATGGGCCTACAAAGATGCCGGAGAGGAACTCTTCATCAGGGACTGTAGTGATAGGACAAGGGGTAATGAGTTCGAACTTCAACAGGGGAGATTTAGGTCAGACATAAAGAAGAAGTTCTTTACTGTGAGAGTGGTGAGGCACTGGAACAGGTTGCCCAAGGAAGTTGTGGGTGCTCCATCCTTGGCAGTGCTCAAGGCCAGGGCCTTGAGAAACCTGGTCTAGTGGAAGTTTTCCACTGTGGAAACTTTTCCTGTGGCACGGGGTTGGAACTGGATGATTTTAAGGTCCTTTCCAACCCAAACCATTCTGTGATTCTATGATTTCTCCTTCAATCCCTGCTGAGGAGAGGAATCTTTTACTTCATGTTTCTTTAGCAACCCCTCATTTTGGCCCACACACAGGACTCAATTTGGTTGCCAAACATAGGTGTCTATTCCCACCTCTAGTAACCTGGAGCACACAGGTCATCCACCCAGGGACCAGCATGCCCAGGCCTCTCAGGAGCAGTGGCCATTTTCCAGGGGGGATTCCACCTGGCCTGTATGATGACTGGGTGCCAGTGTTTGGACAACTGAATTGTCCTTCAGGCTTTCTTCTGAACATGTCTCAGAAGTTTCCAGTTTCTCTTGTAGCTAAGACACCACTGAATTCTTTTGAAATGTGTTGTAATTTAATACCTGGTATTTTTTAAGGAATTTACTTTCAATGGCATTTAGTCCTCTAGATTTAGACTAAGACCTTGTAACTGATGTTTTCGAATGTCTGCGCACCTTTGAAGGCCTAGAGTGAGCCAATAGGAAACACAAGCCACAGGGACCAAAGTGGGTACACAACCACAACCACACCAGCAGAAGCAGACAGACATCAACTCATACTGGCAGTATCATTAACCTTTGAACTGTAAATACTGAGGATTTGAATGAGTTGACTAAGTAGAGCCAGTCTGGATCTGGAAACAGTAGTGTCATGTTTGGTTGAAGCTATTTCTGAGCTAAGACACCCTACTGCAAACCACTCCACAGACTTGGCCTGGTGTCCACATGACAAACTTCCAGGCTTTTTTATATCTCTTTTTTTTAGATATAACTTTCTTTTTTTTCCTGTATTTTCTCATAAGCAAAGGTGGAACCAGCTACAGTGCAAGGCCTTTGGGTTGCCTGTCTCAGCAACCAAGTCTTGTTGATGAATGCAGTTGCTTCATTTTCAACTAGAAACATACTACCTGGAAGGCATGAAAACCAAAATTCTCCCTGAACTTTTTTCCTTTCTGAGAAAATGAATTTAATTGTTATGGTACTGGTTCTCCTATCTTTTTTTTTTTTTTTCAGAGCTGAAAACCTTCATGTGTCAGTTTATGGTGTGTTGCCAGCACAATCAAGATTTTATAGCAATGCCTGATCTGTACTCAACTATGCTTTTTGTGTCAGTGAAGTCAGCAACAATTCAAACCGGAACTGGCAAGTAACTGATACTGATTTCTACTCATGCTGAAATCTAAATTGGACATGACTTCTATTTCTTTACATAAAATCTTATATAAACCCTTAATGAGGTACCTTGTTACAATGGCGTACCATAACACCTAAGATATTCCCAAATGTATTGGGATGGTGGTTGCCTAAATGCTGTCTTTACACCTATAAGCTGAATGAGGTATATCTTCTGATTTTTTTTCTCATTTAACACTCTGTTCCAGGGTTTGTCAATCTTTTGTTAATGCAAAGAATTCCCAACCTTTTAGGTGAAAAGAAAATCTAAAGACAGTCACTAGTAAGGTTGTTACAGAGCGTTTTACTAAATTCAGTGGAAAGTTGGCTAAACTGGTTTTATATTTATTTCCCCCTGATTCATTTGGCTTGCCTGCTTGAGTGGAGAATGTGTGTGTGTGTGTTCTTCTGGCTGAGATACAGAAATTAAAATTATTCTGTAGTTTACTGTTTCCAGAATGAAAATTAACCCACAGGCAGTAGCTTGAGGAACTGTGGTTGAAGTACCGATCTTCCTTTTTGAAATAGAGTCTGTGCTTCCCTTATTTGTCAGCAGTTGTTTCCTTTATTCTGCTTTGCATAATATTGCAGAAGGCTTGTCCACCTCTGAACAGAGTATAGCACACACTCAGATGCCACAGTCACTTTGCTCACCGTCTTTGTCATTGTGTTTACAACTTCCTTTTATTTCAGAGAACAGAGGCTTAATGATATTTCCTCATCACAACCATCAGGACCTTTAAGTGTTCCTCCATAAGTTAATCCTCACCTGCACATTTCTAGTTTGCGGTTTGCTTTGTTGTTTTTTTTTTTGGCATCTTTCACTCCTATTGTGCTGTGAAATGTGACAGGGTCTAGTATAGTGTTTCATTTTCAGTTGGCACTCTTAGAGTGTATTTTACCTATAGTATCTCAGTGGTTGCTTTTTGTGAGGTTTTGTTTCTTTGTTTGTGGGCATTTGTTTGGTTTTGCTTTGTTAGGGTTTTTTTATTTGGTTGTTTGTTGGGTTGGGTTTTTTTCTTTCACTATTTCCAAGGACCCATCTTGTTTGGTCTGAATTTGTAATTCAGAAGGCTGCTGATCTGAAAGACTAAAGACCATTTCACTTTTCTCTCCTTTACAATTGACCACAACTTCTTTGGTGACATTTCCCATATATTTATTCTTCTTTCTTCTTGTTAGTGCTTTGTTTTTTATTTAATGTAGACTTTCAACTGTTTCTTTATCTAGAAGAGGCATTGCTTCCTTTCATCTGTTCTCCTTTTGTACTGTTCTGATTTATCTACACTGAAGTTATACTTGCTGACCTATACAAAGACCAAGAATTGTTATTGAAGGTTCAAAGCTATTAGTGTCAGCTGAAAGGGATCTGTCACCTTGTCATCTTTTTCTGAAAGAAGTAGCAAATAAGAAAATTTAATTATTTGGCAATACAATTAAAAAAATGCCTGTCATAGAACAGAAAGTAGAGCCCATGCCATCTGGCTAAAGTATCATAACCACACATTTATCTTTTCTTCAATCTCTCTTTCTAATTGCTACAATTACAGAAGAAAAATGTCCAAGTCATAAATCATTTCAGTCTTTTAAATAGTAATGTTTAAAATATTTAAGCCTTTTAACATGTTTTTAATAGCTTTATAGTGTAGTTCCTCAAAGCTGTGCCACAGCAATACATCATTTTATGCTTTTCTGCTAGGTGTTTCCAGCTACTAATTAAAAAAGAAAACATGAAGTATGTTGACAGACAGCAGTGGCCCTAGGCTCAAAGACATAAAAACAATAGTAACATGATTGCTATAGAAATGGAAGTAGTCATTAACTAGTCACAGGGAAAGACAGATAAGATGAGCACTAGAATCAAAGAACACAAGAGAAACTAATGCTGTACAAGCAGGAGAGATTTGAAAAATAGTCACACAAAAATCAACTGTTTGGTGATTTGATAATTAATAGCAGACAGATGAGCCAATTATTTGTCAGTATATTTTTTTAAGAAGAAATATGGAAAATACACATTCAAATCACACTCTGCTCAGACAACTAGAAGTTGCTAAAGACAATTAAGCAAGAAGTCATATTTTCCTTCTCCAAAACACAGAATTTCATTTAGCCCACAGCAGTCAATAATGCACCCCTGAGCACTGTAAGCACACCTTGTAGAACATGTATCGCCCCAAAAGACAAGAGGTTTAAAAATATTACCAAAATATATACAAACATGGTTTAAGTATCTACTTACCTGCAATAATTTATCTTATATATATATATTAAGAAAAAGGTCAAGAACAAAATTTATTTACCCCTTTCCAGTAAAAAAGACTGGAGACACCCAAAGACTCATATTGCTGTTGAATCATCTTTCCTAACCTAGCCTTGTCTTCTTATTCAACATGGTTTTATCCAACTGGCCAGAATTACACCCTTCCTTGAAAAACAAAACACAACTCCTGTGCTTTGTAACTAAAACAAGTTATGTCAAATCCAGATTTCAGTAAATACAAAAACTCATTACAAACAATTATGAACTCACTCACCCCTCCTGCTCTGCTGACACCATATCTCAACTGAAAGGCACATATCATAGTTTCTTATTACCTGACTGATGTTTGTATTAGCTTCTTGTTTCTTTTTTTCTTGATCCAAGTTATCTCCCACTATTGTAATAAATCAAAGGTTAGTTAAAGTAATGGATTACCAGTGGATTTTCCTCTGGATTCACAGACTTCAGTGGAGGAGCTGGGAGAATCTCCACAGAGCACAAAAAGTGGCTATATAGACAAGAAAACACTCATTACATGACCGGTTTCTGTATCCTTGCAGGATCTTGGCAATGGCCAAGCTGTTCTGTGTCAAATGCTTATTCAGGAAAGAAACAAGTACAGTAAAACTTGCTGTCAATTATAAGTAATGTCAGAGCAATGGATCCAAATCCACCTTCTCAGGGAGATTAATGTCATTATTAAGTTTCAAATGCTTCAAGAACATCAAGACAGATAGGAAGCAGGCAAGATCCAAATTATCATGGGGTGCCTCTGGCACAAGAGAGAAAACGTCACTAACACATGATAACGGTCAGTATCATAATCATACTTGGACCATGAGAAAGGCGAGATACCAAATCCAAACCTCAATCTGAACACTGTGAGGATGCAGAGAAAAATGTCACTTTGCTACACAGCGTTTATGTGGGAAGGAAATGGATATGTGCACTGCAGCCAGAATTTCCACCAGTGAAGTAGTGGTGTTGGACACTCCTAATTGGAAGTGCCCAACTATAATTATATTAGGTGGATCTGATTTTCAGAAAACTACAGGGTCTGAAATCCAAGATTTCCGGAGACTTTCATGTAAGCTGCCCACAAAATTAGGCAACAAAATAATCTCTGACAATCAGTAAATGGAGTAGTTACCTCATTCACTCCTTCAGGAGCAGTGTCGGGAAGCCAGAGATGATGGTAATGTCAGAACATAAGACTGCAATAGTAGGAAAGACTGTAAACCACAGAGGCACTGGTGGAGAGAGCTAATGAGGAAGAAACTTGAGAAGTGTAAAAACTCCCCTATCCCAGCCCATGCAGTAACTGCAGAATTACCCTTCCCATTCACGATACCAAAAGCAGTACATTCTTGATCTTAGACTTTCAGACCATTAAGAGAATAAATCAAAACAAAATAATATAAGAATTAATATAAGAATGAAAATGGAACACACACTTTATCAAGGGATCTTAGAGGGTTTTGTTTTCCTAGTGAACTGTTGGGTACACTGTATGTTGCCCCACCACACTCAGCTACCAACCCCACATTTGCCAGCCTTGTCTGGTGTCAGTATGAGATACGCTCCAGGTCACTGAGGGCAGAAGCTCCTTGTACTAAGCTCTATCTGCAGTTAGCCCTCAGGACAGGCAAGATGTGATCTTCTCTCCTGTAATAAAGCACAATACTTCTCTAACTCTCCTGAAACCTTTTTTTCATTTTGATATTTTTTTCTTCTCTACTGATGATCTAAAAGGAGAGCAGAAACATTTCCATTACATGCAAAAGGATGTTTGTGAAATGAAATTGGGGAAATATTTTTAAAGAGTTGCAGTATCTCCTGACTATTTTTGCTGTCAGATGTACTGTATTATTTACTATATTGTATGACTTCACTCTCTAGTCCCCTTTGTTCTAGATAATGTAACTTACTGTTCAAGGTCTATCTGCCTATGACGATTCTGACTTTCTGTATGCTCTGCAATATATACATAATTGTGTGGAATCTCTGTGAACAATTTGGGAACCCTTCAGCAAATCTTTCTTTGCATTCATTTTTCAATTGAAATCCATCCATCAAAAGCCTTCCAAAGCAGCAGTGCAATAGGTAGGCATCAGTATACTGTTATTGGAAACACAAGTTTACCGTTGAAATGTTTTGTTGGGTTATTTTGTTTGTTCGTTTGTTTTAAATTCTGAATAAAAAGTAAAGCACAATCTACTTTGTAGTCTGATTGAGAGATTAATACAGAGGGATTTTTTTCTGCCTGTGCGCTCTGTAATCTTGTGACAAAGTGTTATAAGAGTGACACAGGTTAAAAAGTTCATACTGAGGTTCTTGTCTTAGCATGAAAACACATTTCCTTAATTCTAAAGGTGCTAAGAATTGACATTGTTAAATGAAGTTAATGGAAGGTACAAATGTTCTGCCTCCTTTGGAATAACAGGACACAGCTACACACTTGGTGGTCTGGTTTTAGATATCTATGGTTGAAGCAATTTTAAACAGTGTATCTTGCAGGGTCAGAACGTAAAGAAGGTAAGCCAAAAGGAAGTGGCTGCTGAAGTAAGAGGTAGGATATAGCCTCAGAATAAAAAGGATCAGCACAGCATATTTTTAGATGCTTGGGAATGGGGCCCAAAAAGAATAAAACTGTGCAATCAAGGACACTGCTTCCCCTTCCAATCACACACACACTCTCTATATTGTATCTAATCACTCATAGTTATGGAGTCATTTCCTTAGGAGTTCTAAGGGAATCACGTTTGGATTCCAAAATGTGTAAGCAATGCATTAATTTGATACTATAGAAACTTGCATCGGAAGTCCTTGACCAAAATATTCAGCACAACGAGTACAGTATCATTCTTCCAGTCCCTTCACAGTTCTCCACCTGGTACATTTTTCAAGGATGCCTACTAGCTCAGAAAATAAAGGGAGTAGATATTATATTGGCCCTAAAGTGATAATGAATCCTTGCGTGACTTCATTGTCACATTAAGGCATATATTTCAAAACAAATAAAAGGAATCTTGACTAATTTTATTGTTTCTGAGAAAAGGCCTGTAGAAGGAAGAGTGGGTGGCTGAGTAAGATCCCGAAAAACCTTCAGCATTTATGACATAAAGGCAAGTGCATTGACACGTGAAGTGAAAACTGTGTGTTATCACTGAGTCACACATTGAGAAGCACATCTGTTGACACAGAATGCATAAAATATCAAAATAATATAGTACAATGCCAAGCAAGCCCTTACAGAAGCAGCAGAATGTAAAAGGCTTTAAAATCATTATATGTAAAGAGTAAAAAAGGTAGCATCCAACCAATCTGACACTCATGCCGTCATTAGGACCGACAGAAAAAAAAACTGCAGTAAAACCATTTAAAAGCAATCACTTGTGGACTGGAGCATAATAACCAGATAGGTTTGTATTTTATATTAGTATAAATATATGAAACTCCACCTTGCTTGAAAAATCAGTGTAGTTTTGAATGGCTGCCCTCTAAATGACTGATAATGCCAACTAGACATATGTTACAACAATACAGGCACTGCAGTAATAAATGTATGTATGGAGGAATGACGACACTATTTCACTTTTAAAAGTCACTGTACCCTAGGGCACAATTAACAGGCAATAAATTCCTACATGCTACTGAAATTTAGAGATTAGTGTTTGCCAGTCAAAGCATGGAAACACATTTACACCTAATAAAACAAGACTAATTAGCTGTTCAAATAATAGGAAATGTCAGTCAGGGGCCACAAAAGACTATGAACAATAACTAAACCCACCACCAAAAAATTAATATGTGTGTTTAAAGACAAATCAAATATTAAGCACCTAAAAGAGCCTTAAACGTTTGCCAAATCACCTGGATGAGAAGGAACTTTACCTAAATGATGAAAACGATAGTGGCTGAAATTTACTGGAGCACAGTAGGGCATGTGTCACTCCATGACACTTCTTCACAGGTTGATTTAGGAAAATCTTTTACATTTTGGACAGGAATTCAGTGAGAGTTTGGAGCATAGTACACCTTACTAGGACATGTGCATGAGTCCATGAGACTTGATGAAATCCATCTGTGGGTCCTGAAGGAGCTGGCAAATGAAGTTGCTAAGCCACTGTTCATCATATTTGAAAAATCATGGCATGGAAATGATGCATCTCCTTATGTTCCAAGTCATCTGTCTTAGTGTAAGACAAACTCTTCCATAAGAGTATCATTGACAGCAAAGCTAGGAGGTTTAGCTCCAGGGTAGACATCTATCATGTAGACATCTGCGTTTGGTTAGAAGAATCTCACCCAAAAAGCTATGACACAAAACTGCTTCCTCATGCCAGGAGCATTCAGGTGTAGTGTTAATCAGAATGGAATAAGTAGGGTGTTTCTTTTATTTAGTCTCTCAATAATTGCCCTTGGTTAGGCTTTTCATTTTTTGGCACTGTTGCCAGTAGTACATTGACAAAAGCACACAGTAATCTACGTGCTAAAAAAAAAAGATTATTACACCCATAAAGCTTCCCCAGTGACTTCCAAGAAATAAAACTTCTGGATGAGAAACAGATGCTTCAAATTAAATTTGGGTTAAATATGAATGACGGTTGAGAAAAATATCTTTGGAACTGTCCTATGACAAGTACATTGATTACTTACACACATGGAGATCTTTGCTAGTTCTTTTAAGCAGCACAAAACCATTGTACTCTTCAATGTCCACTGCGTTCTTTGAAGGCCAAAATCACCACAAATATGAGACATGACTTTTTCCATATGATGTTTAGTAGATACTACATCCTGTGTTGACAACTGGTGGTCTGCTGCCTGTGCTTTCCATGCATCCTGACACAAGTATTACTTCTCCAGGTGTGAGGCAGTAAGTAAAGCAATATATATGAAGCAAAAGCGAAGTTCTGTGACAAGCCAGAGTTCAGCAAAAGAAAAAAAAGTCCATCTTAGAGCAGAACACTTCTCCCAACTACTTCATCACTGATATAAGGGTAAGCATCACCAGTCCAGCCTGTTCAGATACCTTTGTAGTGCCTTCCTATCCTCCAGCAGATCAACACTCCACCCATGATGTACACATGTTCTACCGCAGTATTACTTGCATTCTTATAAGTAGAAGTCTCTGTCCCCAAGGACATCTTAGTATAGGTTCAGGGCATTTTAAACTCACATCACTCAGCTATGACACAAAGAGATCAAAGGCTGTAGGACTGATCTTCAAACTTAATCTCTTGACTTTTCTTGGACAGTAAACTTCTTACAGTAAAAATTATCTTTTCATTCCCCCTATGTACATCACCTAGAAGAATGTGACCCTTGTCCAATATTGTGATGCCTGTATATTTTATACTAACAGAAATAACACATATCAATAAGAATTTTTTTTTTTTTAATATGACAGAGAAAACCTGCATGGAATGTAAATGACTTCTGGCCTACAGAAACCATCAAAATCTATGCATTCAAGCATAAGTAAAATCCAGGAGACAAAATGATCAAAATCCATTGTCATTCATTGCTGGCTGGCAGTTCTTAATGACCAGATGTAATTTAAAATGCTTAAAACATGTACTTTCGTTTTACCCCAATTGGACCTCTGGAAAATCATCATTTAGATTCAAGCAGATAAGAACAGCAAATATACCATTCTAGCCTTTCATCAGATTCTGGGTTGCTATAAGGTCTTAGGCAATCCCACTGAACCAGTGTGAGTATGAAGTGTGTGGGCTTCCTTACTCCACTGCCTGATTTCCTCCTCCCTGAGGATAATGCAGTGAATTGGACTGGGAGGGCAGGGGAGCATCCAGCCCTGAAGGACAGCTATTCATGCTGCTCCAGCCAGCAGCTTGTCAGCATTTCCACTCTTTCACACGCGCCCCAGCTTCAGACAGGGATTACATCATTTTAACCACTTTTCTCACATTAAAAAAAAAAATAGTCAAAACAAAAACAGCAACCATGTGTGCTCAGGGATGTGAGCAGAGAAATAAGCATAAACAAATCTGCTGTCTTGCATATCTTACCAGCAGTTTGTCTCAGTGTGATCCTTAAAAATAATGGGGTGCCTAGCCTCAGCTTTTATCAAATAACATCTATAGGGCACCCCACATTCCTTACCAGTGGACCACAAAGAATCAACAGGGAACTAATACGCAATCCTTTATTTTTGAAATGTTAGTTTCCAGCTTACTCAAAAAATATTATGGTGTATTTTGTTTGTTTTAGAGCATGGAAAAGGATGAATGAGAAGTGACACAAACATGAAAAATTACTTATGAAAAAATTAAGGTTCATATTATAGTCATGTTTATGAAAACAACTCTGTATAAAGACAGATACCCTCCAAAATCACAGTTCTTCATCTGCATGGACACATGAAGTTTGCTGTAAAGTCTGTTTTAAGTGAATGTCATTTATTCAGGTATTGAAAAAGAGAAGGCAGGCTCTAGTATATCTAGACAGAGGGGTTCAGGGGTGTTGTCCCTAGACAGCAGAGGATATATGGCCTTTAAAGAGGACAAAGGTTGGCTTTGCTATAAAAGAGCAAGCCACTTCCTGGAGAGGAAGATGCACGGATTTTTTAAGAAAATGCAGACACATTGTCAGCTCCAAGGAACAGCAATCTAGAAAGGAAGGAAGAGGCTGCAGTGTGAGGTCTAAACATTACTTGCCTATAAACTTTGTAATTAAGGTTCCATAGCCTGTTATGAGTCCTTGTACAATTTTCACCTAGATGACAAGAAGCAAATTCTTTATTTTATGTCTTTACTGTTTTCCTCTTCTTCTCTCTTGCATGAAAAAAAACCCAAACCAAAACCTTGTAAAGTATACCTGCAGTATGGATTTCACTGTTAGTAAGGAAGAAAGTCAAGGCAGAATATGCATTGCAAGAGAAGGCTCTGCAGTCAGGAAAAGAAAACGAAAGTAAGAGACTATAGCGATAACCTGATAGTGCAGTGGAATTTCCCAGTGAGGTGCCATGACTCCGTGCTTAGACACCAATTCCCTGGACTCTCAAAACTTCAAGGAAAAGCTGGCACTGTTACCTTCATGGAATTTGTAAAGAAAATAAGAAATGTTTTCCAAAATCTGAAAAACTTGTTATGTAAAGTCAGCAAGTTACATTTTGCTACAGGAAAATTCAGAAAAAGCAAGACAAATACGTGAGAGGAAGACAAGGGAAAACTGGTTTGTTTTTTTTTTTTGGCTTTCATTTCACTAAATAAACATGTAACTTCCTTCCTTTGCTATAAGACAACTATATTCTCAAATATCTTATTGTGCATAAGCTCATATATAGGTTTAAGGAGTTATTTTCCATGATTCCTGTTGTGGTTTTTAACTTCTCAATAAATTCATTGAGTTGAACTGCTTTCTCCATCATTTTCCAAAAGATGGAATTATTTTAGCAATATTATGAATACTTATGAGTATTATCAGAACTTAGTAGCTTGTGGTTTTAAAACATCAGGAAAGGAAGTGGGGGGTAGGACAGATGTAAAATCCTTTGAACAGAGAAATAATCCTAAAATCTACTCCTCTCTTTCATACCACCTAAACCAGTCACCTCTCATTATGCTCAAATATGCCAGACAGTGGTTAATAATAGATAAGTGTATCTAGAATGAAGGCCAAACACATCAGTTCATGCTCCTTATCTCTGTAATCTTCATTCAGAGGAATTCTCTTTTTCTTCTGAAATCTGAGGTAACTTTTCTGGAAACCACAGTGATAACAAAGTAAGTTATCAGTCCTTACAACATGTGTGAGTTGTGGCTGGAAGCAGAGCAGATGAAGATATCAACTAACAGCAGATATTTTCCATAATATCTGTCATTCGACTAAAGAATCTGAGCTCACGGCACATTGGGTACAAAACAAAGGATGAACAACTTCACAGGATTTAAGGAAAACTGCCAGAAAAACCATGGGGAAAGGTGGCACTGAAACAGAACAGTAGGTTAATGCATTTGCCTCTCACTATCACACTAGCAAGAAGCTGGCTGAGAACACTAATGAATGAATTCATGGTCTCCACTTAGTAGACTTCCAGGAACATACCTCAAAGATAGAGTGTAATTTTTAGCCTGTCTTTGAATCACCCAGGAAGCACGTTTTAGGCTGGATCTGAAGGCTGCTTCAAATAATAAACAAAACACGTTGGAAGGAATAGCTAAATATGGGTAGTGTAGAATGCTAAAGTACATGTTATATCTATAATATTTTCCTTATTTAAAGAATGGAAAATGCTGCTTTATAGAGCTTTAGAAACACACTGGATATAGTTTGGTTTAAGAATTTTGTGACCAACACTGGTACTGCATAGTTATTGCCTCTGTATGGTAGCTGCATGTGAGGTGCTTTAGTCTTGTGTTCATAAAAACAGGTTTGAAATAAAAAAGAGTATAAGCATATTGAGAAATATCACCCATTCTGAGGGAGAGAATAGTTGAAACACCTTACCACCCAATTCCAATGCTATTTCTCAACACACAGTGAAAATTAAGTTGTTTCTCTTGAGCACAGAGCAGATGCACTTATCACTTCCTAACTATAAAAAGAAACTTCTGGAAACCCTTAGCCAAATCTTGTGCACTGAGAAGCTACAGTAGAGCACACCTTTTAGAGCATGATTTTTATTTACACTCTTTAGACAGAAATATCCTAGTGGAGAAGGCTCCAGACTCTTCCTTCCTCTATTTTTTCAAAGGACTTTTTAAATCATTTAAGGATGGTCAGAATGCTATTCTCAAACAGAAGCCAAAAGGTATGGCTTTTACTGCAGTCAGATTTAGTAGGAATCTAGAGGGATAATCAAATTTGGGAAAAATAATTATAATAATTTTAATGTAGATATTCATGAATCTCGTGCAGATGCAATTTCTAGCCAGGGCAGAGCCTTTGAAAATGATTACTCTGCCTCAGTTTTCAAGCAGAATGAGCAGGTTCAACATGGTAGTAAGCTTGAATGGTAATTTTGAAGAAATCTGTAGAATGTCTGCTTCCAAGGCAGCAACAAAGTTTTCAAAGCTGAATGGCCTAAATTTAATCATCTGGGTAACTTTTACCTTTCAGTGCTCAGAGAATCAGCACAGCCATCCCAGATCTTATAATAAGGATTTTCAATAAGTCTTTACAAATGTATATTTTTTCTTTTGGCTAGTGGTACATCTAGGAGTTAAATTTAAGAAGGAGAGGGAAAGAGTATGCCAGGTAACAGCAGAGTCAATAATCTGATGATAACAGTATGCATAGTTTTACAGTAAATTTTGAAGGAGAGGATAATTAAGCATTGAATAATTGGAAAACAGACTGAAAAATGGATTTTCTAAGAGGAGACTGTATCAAAGCAATATAATATCATTCCTCGACTGTGCAAAGGAGGTTTTAAAGTAGAGCTCTCATCTAGCATAATTTTAGCTTAGTACTTGATACAATGTCACAAGGAATATTATTGTTTAAGATGGAGAAGTGTAAGGAATATTATTGTTTAAATGGAGAAGTGTGTTAATGGTAGAACTGAACTTTGAATAAAATATTACTCAGAGACGTGACTATAATGAAGTGCCTTGAAATGGGATAATTCAGGATATATTTGACTTCCTCAGGGACTGTTTTAAGCATCAGTCTTATGTAATATTTCCATAACTGACAGTCCCACAAGAAGTATAAACATGCTAATTAAAGTTAATGGTAGCCCAGGAAGCCAGGAGGTCTCAAACCAGAGGAACATCAGACTAATCACACATGGATTACATTAGAATAACAGAAATGTGACAGAATAAACCAAGATCATTGACTAGATGAGTCTAGTCTTAAGACCAAGATTTTCTGCAGCATACTAAGAGCTTGCCAGTTAAACATCTGTGGTGGAGAGGAAGTCTGAGAGTAGCCTATGAAGCACCAGTGCGATACCACTATAAAAAAAAAATTGTGATCCTAAACTGAATGTGGAGAATTGTACCACTGTAGCTGCCTAGGCACTGATGTGACCTCATCTGAAGCACTCCACAGAAGTCTGAATACTCATATTCAAGAAATGTAAAACTGGAGCATGTTCTGGGAAGGGTTACTGGGATTATCAGAGGAAGAGATGGCCTGAAGACTTTACATCTTCTTCATGGAGGAAGAACCACATGAGCCGAAAGCCACCAGAACAAATAGGTATAAACCATCTTTGAATTATTTCTGCCCAGAGATGTTTTCATGACCAGAGCATTGAGGTTCCAGCACAACTTTCCAGAATAAGAACAGTCAGGGAAGAAGGAAGAGGAATGCTATCAAGTTAACTTAATATGCAAGTTTATCAAGCTTTATGAATTGAACAAACTTTATGAAAACAGTTACACAGCACAACTGTGACAGCAGTGGACAGGACTGAAGTAAGCCAAGAGGAGCCCCTGAATCCAAATGTGATCCCATGTCGACCTCCCTGCCGCCACTTCGTGTCCCTTGAGCCCATATATTACTTTGATCTGCCCACTCTGATCCTTCATCACAAAGGTATTCTCACAAATTGACTCTCAAAGGAGGATATGACAGTCTGTCTTGAAATGTCCACTGTATATATTTCCCAAACCCTTTCAGGACTGTTTGCTCCTCTGAATAAATGGCTTGGGGTTTTCTTTTCCAGTAATCTTTTAAAACTTAAAAAAAAAGCCCTTATGAAGAAGAAACCACACAAGTTTTTGCACTTAATTTGCATCTTCTTTGTTCCAGCCTAAATATAATTATTTAAAACATTTGCATTTCTTTTCTTTTTTTTTTTTTTTTTTTTTTAACCTGGAAGGTCACTCTGAATCCAATTCCCAATCTCCCTTTACAAAAATGGAATTCCTAAGTCCTTCGGAAACTAAAAATGGAGAATTTTCCTGATGCTACTATCTTAAGTTTTTTTTTCCTTTAGTTTTAATTAAATATACTAAAAAAAACCCCTCTACAACACTGTAATGGTACCTGCTTCAATAACTGTGCAAATAAACTTGTGCTCTCTATCTGCCGCAACATTCCTTACTTAGTAAGTATAAAGCTGCCACTCCTTGAATTCATTGACAGTTTCTGTCCCAAGCATTTCCTAATGCTTCTATATAAACTGAATAAGAAATCTCATTGTAAAACATGGTCCCAGCAACACACCTTCAGAATCTTTCAACAGTAAACCTGAGCATAGAAGCATGATTTAAGCTGTTAGTATGACACATATAACAAAAAAGTAATTAATGTCATGAAACAGGTAGCAGTAAAGGCTCAGAACTAAGAGATGCAATATAAAGAGCAAAAAAAATAATTCCATTGTGTGGAAAATCCGTAGTAAGGAAATACGAATAAAATCATCCATGGAAAAGGTGTAATCATAGTTTCCAGAAAACGAATAAAATTAAAATTCGTAATGCTTTACTTTCTCCATAGAAACAATTAATTAGCTGCCAAAACCTTTAACAATATAGTAGCATTGAACTTCATAAAAGCTTTTCCTGAGAAAGCACTGTAACAATTCTTCTGTACAAAACCAAAGTTGCTGATTTGCTCCAGCCTTGGCTCAGTGAAGTCCATCCAGTAGGATCACTGCATCCACGTGGAACTCTCTGAAATTCAAGCGAGATCTCTGCGAGTGTCCTGGTTTGCGTAGGAGCTGCTTACTGTAAGCTGTGACTTCTCTTTACTTACAAACGAGCAAACCGCAGTTTTCTGTCAGAAATGAGTCATCAGATCCAAACCTAAGACCAAGCTTGGCCAAAATTCAAGAGGCTCTAAACCCATTTTGGATTTCGTTGTATAAACCTGGGCTGGCTCATATCCTGAGGAGTTCAAAATTGCCTTTGAAGATCTGAGCCTTAACTCTCTCTAAGCCAGCCACCACCATGCCATGCATGTGACTGATGACAGCATTCTTAAGTAGCACATTGTGGTTGAATCAGAAACATTGACCTGCTTTTGTTTTCAAAATGACATAAAACACATGGAGAAAATTTTCTGTTGATGGTTTCTCATAGGGAAAAGAAACATTATTTTTAGTGATGCATATGTTGTTGCTGAAAATGTCTGTTTTCTGTGTGAAATGCCAACTTTTCAGTTTGGTGATTATGGGCTCATTTATTGTCTTCAGCTGTAAGAGGAAATTAAGGTGGCTTCAGATTATCTTGCTGCTTAATGGCTACGGTTATGAGTCAGAGCACTCTCAAACTCCCCTTTTACTACTAGGAACTTTGGCAAACTCTTGGGTGACTTTTGTCTTCCCTGCATAGTAGCAGGAATGGGAAGTAATGTTCCATTCAATTCTTTCAGCTGTGACTACTATTAATTATTTTCAAGGTTTCCCTTAGGAAGACACTCTCACAGGAAATGTGCTCTTAGTCTCACCTATATGTGCAGAGTGGTTGTGTTTCTGGGAGGCAAATCACTCCAGGCTAAGGGGAAAAGCAAAAATATTTTTTCTGTGAATTTCCATGAAGGACTTTGTTTCAGTGCCAAAAAAAAAAAAAAAGAGCCATGAGGTCCTGACTACGTGAACACTGGCTAGGTTAAACACTGGACTCAGGATGAAGATTAATATTGTCACAAGGAGGTAACAGAGCTTACTGAAATTAGTTATTTGGCCATCAATAGGGAAATAGGCTTACCAGCATTCCCACAGGTCCTGCCCATGTAGCTTCAGCTGTTGTATATACATCACTTTTTATCTTTTTTTTTTTCATAATTCTCACAGCATTGTGAGTGAAGAGAAAAAGTACTCAAAACAAGCCACAAGCATCCAGCTCCCAGCGAGGCTGGACACATGTGGCTGGCAACCGCTGAGGAAGGCAGGGATCCTTCGAGTGTTCGGCTACTGAGCATCCCCTAGTGACTGACTCTACTCATTACAGCCTTCTCCTTTTCCGAGTCCGCGAAAGCAGCACAGGGAAGAGAAGCCCGGTTTCTCAGAATACGAACAACGGATTACTATAAGATTTACAAGAGCGCTGACAAGCTACAGCATAAGCCACCGCTTCAAGAGAACAAGGACCTCTTTTTAATTCAAGTACGTATTTTGGATTAAAAAATAACTGTCATCCTCTGTTTGACCTACCAATATGGGAACGGAAGACACTTCTACAGATAAAATATTTCAATTTAAAATAACGATTTATAAATCAAATAATGAAACAAGGGATTGTTTGTACAGTTCCCCACTGGATACTACAGCATGTTAAAAAATTGACATTGCATAGAGAGAAAAAAATGTACTTGTTTTGATTGTCTTTGTGACTGCTTGCTGCATTTGAATGATGAGGATGGGCAAGCTTTGACTCAAGAAAACCCTGCGAGCTGCAGAGTTTGCTGGTAAACAAACAGGAAAAAATCATCTGCTTCGGCAATATGTAGGATTCTTGTTGTTTTTTTTTTTTATTCCCTGCAGCAGTAACTTTTTTTCTAAATACTTTCACCAGCTTCAGGAAAGGGTGGGTTAGAGTCAGGGGTTTCCTGAGCCTTTTCAGAACATGGTTTTAACGTAGCCATGTGTTCAGAAGAGCCCCTAGAGAGTCTTGTTTTGGAACACTCTGACGCCTACACATTATTATCTCTGCTACGTTTTGCAGTTTTGTGTGAAATTTATTTTTAATCTTTAACAAAACATGCCCTGTTTATCTTAAATTCAGAAAAGGTTTAATAATGTAAAACAAAATAACTTTTAAAATAATTAGATTTACAATGAATGCCAAAACATGAAAGTATAAAGCAAGTTAACAAGAAAGGGCTTCTTAAAGATCAAAGAAAATGTGTTTATTTGATTTGATTAAAAACAAAAAGTACTTTCACTTTAACAGGTTATAACTGGCTGTTGACAGAAACCAGTAAAAAAACTTCCCAGTCCCACAGGATAAAGGTTTTCTTCTGGTAGAGATTCATGTACTCAGAACAGATTGCCCATTGATAATGCCAGAGGAATTATATGTTGAAAAGCAGCAAAGCTGCATTGATAATATAAAATGCAGTTACAGAGGCAAGCTTCCTTTGACAGCATACTCCTGCTACTATTAAGTAGGGCTGATGGTGTAAATCAATGGATATTTCTATCTTTCCTCTTTGATACACAAAAAAGGTCTAGGAATAGAAAAGGTGAAAAGTACAATTTAAGTTAGTGGAAAGGCAGGATATATTAGCTCACAAACTGCTTTAACATAGCAGTAGAGTTCCCAGAAGAGAGCTGGCTTCTGTAGAGCTGCTCTTCTATGAGCAGAGGAAACTGGTATGTGGCAGCTTTTGCCCCATCAGCCATGTGGTCCCTCTATCATATGGCACGTTTTGAGTCCACTGAATCCTCTCCCCAAGGATTCAATGTGAAATGTCCAGATCTCTATGAAATGACAGCAGGCTGGCGTCCAGGGAAAAAAAAAAAAAAGGAGAAAGAAGCTAAGTAAATTAAATAGGAATTTTCTTTAAGTCAGCCTGTCTAAAACTTTGTTTTATGAGGTTTGTTAATACCAGTTTAGCTGCTAAAAGAGCACTTAAAACAGTATGCTGGGTTTTTTTGTTGGGTTGTTTTCAAGATTAAACACTTTCCTCATTTCTAAAGGATAAAAGAATCTACGATCTGAAGATCACTTGAAATCTCAGGGAAGTCTCCAGCTAAACCAAAAAGACCAGACATGACAGTCCAAAAATGCTGACGTAAGAAACATCCAGAAAATATTTAAAACATTCTTACATTTCAGACCTTCTCTACACAAAATGATGAAAAAGTCATTCTTAAAAAAGTAATAATTTGCAGGTTATCTTTGAAAGCAACATGTGAAATTCATCAGCTCAACTTTATGGAAGTAATTATTTTAGAGTAGCGGTAGTTATTTTCACACTAAACTTAGCATAATCTGGAGTATGTCCACATACTTTTTTAAGAGAGCCCACATACAGGAATGGTCTCTTTAGCAAACACAATCACTGCATCTCACTTTCTACCCTGTTACCATCCATCATCTTGGAAGATGCCTTCGGACTATCCAGACCCACACACCAGCAACACTCCCTGGGAGGCACAGGGCCCTGTGTGCTCAGGCTGCTGTGCCTGGTGCAGTGTCTGTGGGCTCCTGTCTGCACTTGGGTGAGCCCAATACTGGAGGAAGAAGCCTTCAAATCATCTGCAGTAAAGAAGGCAGACATTACCTACTGCTTCTGGGCAGTTGAAGCAGGCATTGTCACCACATGCTCTCATTTCTGATCAAAGGTTTGTCAGTCTGAGTTACTTGTGTAACTCCTATTACCTTGTAACTCCTATTACCTTGCAGTGAGGCTGCAGAGAGGAATGAGATACTACTCCAATCATCCACCATTGAGATGGTAACTGTAAGATCACTAAACCAAAGCTGGTTGTGAAAGAAATCAACTCTTGCTTCAATTCAAAATACTTGGTAATTTGATGAGAAAATATGTATGATTTATATCTGGAAGCCTTCCCTAGCATGAAAGCCTTTAAAGGAAAACCAGATCTTTTTTGCAATGTATGTTCTTTTATGTTATGCAGCCTAGACTGTGGAATGCAGTGATGTCAAAAATGTACATGGAGTGATTGCATCCTGTCTGTCCTGCAGGAATGACTTTGAAAGTTAGATGTTTCATCTCTACAGTCATATCCTGATCAACAAAGTCAGTCAATAAACAAATACATTTAGTGACAAACCTAGCTTTTTCTGTAAGCTGCAGTTAAACAGGAACTTGATTTGTTTTTTTGTATTCACATCTATTCTATAATAATGAATTCAGCACCACAATATCTGAGTACCCATTATAGGATCAGAGAAACCTTTGTGGCACCTGTTTTCCTAAAAATTATTAAAAAACCCCAGTCCTCCATTCTGATTCTTTTGAAGTCTTTGCTTTAAGCCTAAGATTTGAATACAAAGGGCCAGAACTTTGGTTGATAATGTGGGTTCTTTTAAGTGGTGAACTGATTTTGCCCAAGAAAGAGGAAATCCAAGTATAAAGGGTATTGATTTTTCAATGTTTTCCAAAGCTGAGTGTGCCATTACAACATATATAAAACTCCCACTTAAACATTGCTTTTTGTGAAGATGTGGTATTTAATTGCCACTTATGAAATGTGTAGAACCAGGGCAAAATCTTAAAGGGTTGAATGAACTATACGTCTCAGCAGAAGTATCTCAGCTAGATATACCAGACACATATCTGGAGCTATGCATAAAGATATGTGGAAAACTTTGTCCTGACTGTTGAAAAATCAAAGTGCAAGCTAATATGAATGCTATTATCATTACTGTGGGGTCAGTACTTGCCAGTAACACAGCAGCTTTAATCCACCATTCTCAAAACCCATTTGCAAAGATTAACCTGCATCAGGAACATCTCTGTCAGTCACTGACAGAGAATCAGGCCTGTGAGGACTGTTCAAGGTCCCTGGTAAAGCAGTGCACCCTTACACCCCCTCTTCACACAGTGCTGCTCAGGGAGGCTCTATGGTTGACCCAGTGCCTGAGGCCATGTTTACCTCAGGAAGCATTGCTGCCTTGTTTTGCTGCTCAGACTGCCAGCACTGTGACACTCCTGGGGTCATCCAGGCTCTCTACTTTCGCTGCCTGTAGCTCACTGGAGGGGACATGTTTGACCACGAAGCGTACCCTTCACCAAACATTGCAACATGGCCCCAGCCCACTGTGGGAAGCCATTGGCCAACTTAGCTCCAGCCAAGGTTGCACCAAAACAGCTGGGTTTTGCCGGCATGTGGGAACAGCGCTGTCAGTCTATGAGGCACAGCATTGGCAGCGGAAACGCCACGGCCAAGGCGGGCACAGAACAAGAGAAATCCCTCACACCTCACAGCACCTCAGGACAAAGCACCGCCATCACACTCCACCCCTGCGAAACCCCGCCCCCACCACGGCCCCGCCCCTTTCGTCTTGCGTCTGACGCAGAGCGCCGGGGGCGGGACGGAAGTGAGGGGTTGAGAGGGCGGAAGTGGCTGAACGTGCGGGGCCAAAATGGTGAGTGCTGGCGAGTGGTGGCAAGGCTGGTGTTGGGTGGGGGATGACCGTAGGTTCGGGCAGATCGGCTCGGCCCTGCCTGTCCCTGCTTCACTGCTCCTCTGCTCGGCCGTCGGGGTCCCCGGAGATGGCTGCTGTCGGTGGAGGGGCGCTGTGGCCGTGCTGAGTCATATGGGTCCGGTGCGGCCATGGCATGTGCTCATGCTGCCGGCCGGACCGGTGGCTCTCGCTGGGAAAGAGCTGTTTCTGCTCTCGCCGCTCGGTCTCCGCTGGGCAGCTTCATGAGGCAAGGAAGGCGAGAAAGGTGCATGGCCCTGGTGAAAGCCTTTTATTTGGGAGCGGGATGGACCGGGGAGGCGGAGAGCCCTGGTGATCCCCAACCTTTAGGTGTCAGGGGCTTTAGTGCCGTAGCCAGCGCGGCAGCTCTTGCGGCCATGGAGGTCCCCTGTGGTGCACAGCAGTGATGTGGCCACCTGACACGAGCTGTGCACTGACGAGACTGGAGGGCATTACTTTTAGGGAATATTTAATGGTTTTCTCCTTAAGTTTGGCTTTCACATCTTCCAGGTACTGTATCTCTGTAATGCTCTCACAGCAATTTTAGAAAGGCCTGGTTAGGGTTGAGTATATTAGTTTGCTGATGCTTAACGTGTATGTAATAACAGGTATCTTACGTTTTTCTAGTAGCTGTTAGGTTATGAATGGTTAAGATGTTAGTACAAAAGGCCTTAACTATAAGCATGAGTTTTCTGGTGGATCTGCCAGTGCAGCTAGAGGGAACTGTGTTGAACAGCTCATCACTGTCACTTGCCAGAGGTTATTGCCATCACCTTCCAGAGTTCATTACACAGTGGTCTATTGGTGGAGCAATTTGTGCGAACAGTCCTAAAATCACTTCAATAAAATTAGGCAGATTAGTATGAATTTAACCATCTTAGTTAAGATGGCTTTGCTTAGTCTGTGAAAGTGTTTTGTTTTTTTTTCTGATCTGCTACAAGTCACTATTTTTCCTTTGCCCTTTCAGTTAAGGGGCATACCAGACCACTTGAATATGCCTTGTCCTCTTTATAGCAGCCTTAAACCATGGATAAAATCAGCTTGATCCTTCTTGATTGTGTCTGTGTGAAGTGAGTGAATGAATGAATTCTCAGACTTTTTTGTCCTGTCAGCTGGGCATAACCTCCTTTTTACCATTCCAATGCTGCAGTGCGGGGTAGGAATGAACAAGGGAGAATTTTGAGCTTAATTGTTTGAGCATGATCCTAAATTGTGTTATCAATATATTTAATTGTTATTAGACTTTCAGAAAGAATTCTGTTAGGTGGGGTTTGTGTTGTGTTTGTTTTAAAGAGACTCTAAAGTGCATGGGTAGTTGTACATGGGTAGTTTAACGAGTCTGAGCGCTTTGTTTCATTTGCCTGGCCTGATGGCCCAAACAAAAGGGATCTGGTTCTGTTAAAATAATCCTCACTTTTTCTTTTGTTCCAGGATTCCAGAGGTGCTGCTTCTCTGTTGAAGGACACTATCCCCATTATAGACTTATCGGCTTCAGGGTCATTTGAAGGCTATGATCTTCTGCGTAGAGGGTATGCTTTGCTTTTTCTTTTTGAATCATGGCATAGCTGATGTTGAGCTTCAGATACGTGGCAAAAGCATGTGTTAAATGTTGGCTTTTTAAAGAAGGTTCTTGGAAGGTGTGTCAGAAGAGCTATAGCCTGAAGTGCATGTATTTAATCAAATTGTCTTTCAAGTGTGAATTTTCAATGAAGCATCACTTCGAGAAGTGGATAACTTTATTGAACTTTTACCTGTGTGATACTGCTCTTTAGAAAAGAGATGTCAAAGTATTAATAATTATGAAATATATGCTAATTTTAATATACATGTATATGAGTGCTGTAGCACTGTGGGAAATGCTTAATTTCAGCACTGTATAAAAAGTAAAACGAATATAGTAAAAACAGTGGCCTTGGGTTTTGTCATTTTACATAAGTACAAAACTACGTGTCTTGGATAAGGAATCTAAAATAAGTTCATGGAGTTTAAAATGTGGACAATACAGCTGTGAGTGTGGGTATATGCAGTATTCAGCTGTAAAAGCTTGGACATCTGAAGTTAGATACCATAAAAAAATTTATGATGTTTTCATTTATTAATGCTTTTCTATATTTCTGAAGGGGGTCAAGGAAAAAGCCTGTCACTTGGTTTTGTCAAACATAAAAGTAAAAAGATGCCTGAAATGTAAATGGCTTTTCTTCTGGTAGTGCTGTAGTTTGAGGTCTTATTTGCTGCTTCACTACTAAGCTTTTTTGTTTTGTTTTGTTTTAATAGTTCAAACTGTGCTAATTGTGTGTCTCTAGGTTGATGTTTGCATCTGAGATTAGTTTTGGAGTGTAACTTAAAATTATATCTCAGTTAATTTGAAGTTCCATTTCTTTTATTTCTTTTATTTTTTTTTACTTGTATCTCTAGTTTTACAAGTGTGAAAAGTGAATTTCTGCCCAGCCACCCACTAGAACTGATAGAAAAAAATGTAAGTATAGTATCAAATACAGCCATCTTTACTCTGAACTAATTATGAAGTTTAAATTAACAGTGTGATTACCTGGACTGCTGTGTGTGGCAAAAAATCATGAGCAGGGTCTTGCTTTTAGTCAAACAAAGATGTTCAACAATAGTATTTTATTTATACAAATATTGCTGGCAAATGTGTTTAATGTCAACCTCCCACTTGTGACTTTCTCCACTTCAAGTATGTAAAGGAGCTTCCAAGTAGGGATTTGCGTAATAACTTTTAGATGACTAAACATTACTAAGCTAGTTTTGTATGCAGCCTCTGTAGTTAGGTGGGGAGCATACCTGTCAGTTCTGAAAGGCTAATCCTCCCGTTTTGTCAGTGGATTTACCATATATCTTAATTTTCAGACTTTCAGTCTGTGAACACACAAATATTTTCACTAAGTTACTCGATTCTATGTAGAAATTTTACACGCACAGTTTGTCTTAAGTATATGCAGTCTTCTCTGGCTTAGTCATCACTTGTGGACTACTTAAGAGTGGACTGTGAGCCATAGGTTGAGGGTAGGGGCAGACTAGACTGACTGTCTTGTCTAAATCTGCTTGAATTGAATCTCATCTCTGGTGCCTGTTTTGTCAGCACAGGAAAGTTGATGGAATAAAATGTCCTGAAGTAAAGGGCAGTATTTGGATAGAATGTTGCAAATTGCTAAATTCATCAGCATGATGAGGTCTGGTGTAGTGTCTAATGTATTGTAATTCTAACAAGTGCTAGTGTTGTCTGGAGTTAAATGGTGATATTAATGTGACACCAACTTCACAGGCTTATTTATGAATCCTATAAATGTTTCAGAGCTATTTGTTAACTGCTTTTTATAGTTGTCTGCTATAACTTAGTTTTTAACTCTGTTCTTGCTGTATGAAAACCTGTACAATTAAAAGATTACATGCTAGAGAGGAAAAAAGGACAGAAATAGTTATAACAATGAAAAATAATTAAAACACACGGGAAGTATGTGAAACTGAAATTGCTTTTCCCACATATTGTTTGGTTTATCTGTAAGGCAGATTTATCCAAAAATTATTTTTTGTACATTTGAATGAGAAAAGACTTGGCTTGAGGTAGTAAACGGTTATTCTTACTGCCATAAATCATAAGTTATTCATGTAGGAGTAGCAGAAACCAAATATTTGTTACCCAGATAAAGACTTCTACTTTTATAAAATAAAAGAAATGGAAAAATAATGTGACCAGAATTGTAAGTTTAGGATGAGAAATAGAAATGGTATTTTCTGGTAACTTTTGAAAAGCAATATGTTATGAAGAACGTGTATTATGCCTGTGACTTCTGTTTTCCTGTTTTTAAGATACCTTCATGTAAACTAGATGATATTCTTGTACTAGGAGGCTTTTATAATGATGTTTGAGTACAGGTTTTAAAATAAGAAGTTTGGTGGGTTTTATTTTATTTTACAGTATTTTGTCAGCATCTCAGCCATGTAGTTGCTACTGTAAAAGCCAAATTTGAGACTGGATTACTCAAGCTTAAGTTTAATCTTAAGTATAAGTTCCTTTTATGTCCTTCAGGATTGATGAGCCAGCACTTTTTGGTTAAAAAAAACCCTCTGCTAAATAGATCTTCTTTGTTTTACTGATCTGTTTTAGAGTAGTTAAAATTATGAGCTTGATTTAGCTTTTCAGAGTCACACGAGTATATGTGGTGCTCTGTTTCCCTACTTGATCAGAAAAGAAGTATCTCAAGTGTTTTCAAGTAGAGTCTTCTATGGCTAGCAATAACGTCAGTTATGGTTTTTAAGTTTTTCTTCCTTTTAACCAGACTTAGTGTCGTGGTTTAAACCAAATCCGCACGCAGCTCGTTCACTCCTCCCCCCCTTCCTCCCCCAACTCCCGGAGAGTTAGGAAGGAGAATCCAAAGAATGTAGCCCCCACGGATTGAGATAAGAACGATTTAATTGCTAAGGTATAACAGAAATCACTCCTGCTATTACTACTACAAATAATAATGATAAAGCCAATAACAAGTGAAGAGAATACAACACCTCACCAGCCACCGACCCATAACTCACCCCACCCTGCCCGACCGAGCACCGAGCGATACCTCCTCCATCCCCCCAGAGCTCCAGCCCTTCCAGGTCTCTCCCCATTACATCCTGGGCATGACGTGCTATGGTATGGAATATCTCTTTGGCTAGCCTGGGTCAGGTGTCCTGTCTCTTCTTCCTCCTGGCCTCCCCTCCTCCCTGGCAGAGCATGAACTCAGAAAAGGCCTTGGACAAAACCAAACATTTGAGCAGTAATTCAAAACACGCTTGCTATCAGCAAACGTTTTCAGCCTGAAAGTCAAACCACAGCACTGCACCAGCTACCAAGGAGAAAAATTACTGCTACTACTCAAACCAGGACACTTAGCTTCCAATTCGTGCTGCCAATATTATAGTAAAGCAGTGCAAAACTACACCACTTGGTGGTGTTATATGTCCTGCTTGTCTAAAATAAAATAAAAATGCTGCTATTGATTTGTAATAAAATCCAGAAAAAATTAATTTTGCTTCATAAAACAGTCTTTTATGTACATTTGAGACACATAATATTATGATGGAATTTTTGCATATAGCCTTAATGAGCATGTTAATTTAAGTAGGATGTCACAAATCTCTTTTATGGCTGTACTTGAAAGTAACTTTTTCTAAAATCAGTGTTGTTTGTGATAGTTCCAGTTAAATCAAGATAAAACAAACTTTGCCACACTGAGAAATATTCAAGGACTCCATGCACCTTTAAAGCTGCAGATGGAATTCAGAGCAGTGAAACAGGTAGGCATTTTTATCCAACTTGTGTAACTTAAGCCCTTTGTTTATCTCACAACATGCTTTTGGAGGGACATCTTTCTTTGTTTAGATACCTTATGTTTCCGAATTAAATTATTTTCATTGGACCACTTTACTAAAATGAGCTAAGCAAACTCTGCAATTAATAGTTCCCAGAACAGCCAATATGCTAAAGATTTGCAGCTGCTGTTTTTATTTTTTACTTGGTGAAGTGCTCTAGCTTTTCTGTTGACTATCTTCCTGTAAGGCTTCAGGGAAAAGTAGGAATAATTGAGTATTAATTCCTAGAATTAATACTGTCCTCCATGGAAGGGGGAATCTCTGCATCTGTAGGAAAAGAGATTTAGGGGTCTGAAACAAGCAGTGGTTTGGGAGTAGATACAGAGGTAACATGAAAACTGAAGCAGTGCTTATTTTGTTCTGCAGTCTTTTTGTATATCAGGGGAAGTCTAGGGAAGTTAAGTTCAAAGGTTTTAACTCTTAATTGGGAAGTTGTGTCTGTCTCCTTTTCCTTCCTATCTCCTAGGACTGAGAGTAACCAGAGGGAGGCTGACTTTGTCTCTTAGGAAACAGAAAGCTCACTAGTCCCAGCTTAATTGGCTTTTTGAAGGTTGTCAAACTATTAAGAGTTGTTTTTCCAAGTGAGTTAGAGAAAATCTGTACTCCGTTCTAGTGGATCAAGTGCTACTTAACCATAGTGGGCTGCATTAAACTTGGCAGAAATTACTGGTCCTGAAGGTGTGAAAGGCAGGATGTATGAAGGCATTATTTGATTTCAGCTGTGCTGTCTCGTGACTTAGGTTAGCACATGGCAGAAAAAGAGGCAGGCAAGGGTAGCCTGCTAATTTGTCTCAGGTATTCTTGGGGGATAAATGGAGGAAACATGTTCTCTTGTGTTTTAATTTCACTTTCTCTATGCTATTTGCACTGCAGTGAAAGCCACAAATCTAGTGAAAGATTGATCTTCTCAAAATGATAGTTGGTGGTCTAGGTTTTGCTGTCTGTGTGTGCCAATAGTTCTCTTATTTTATCATTGCTTTTGAAGGAAGAAGTGACTTTTTCTGTTGATTTCTTCAGTCTGAGAAATCCAAATATAAACTCCCCTGAATTGTAGACTTGCAGAAATGTTTTTTCCTTTTACAGGCCCAGCGCCTCCCCTTTCTTCACAGCTCAAACTTAGCACTGGATACTCTGAGGGGAAATGATGGATCCATCAGTTTTGAAGATATCCTTAATGGTAAATATATTGTTTTGAATGTTATGGAAACATTCACAGTTCCCAAATGTTACCTTTAAAGTTCTTTGCCCCTATAGAATAAGAGAATTAAACACAAAATGGAAAAAAAAATTGAGTTCCTAATGGTGAAGAAGCACTGGGGGAAGGAGGAATAAATGTTATTCAGCTGCTAGTTGTGTGGAAATGTCTCTGAAATAGTAAGACAGGATTTGCTTGTAGGCTAGGTTTCTAAAGGAGTAGAAGATTATGCACTAATGTTATATGCCTGTTTCTCCTTAAACTTTTGAACTACTTGTGCAGACTTTGACAGGTGGAGGTTACAAAGATACAAAGTTTTTATAAGTTCTATAATTAAAGAAAGGCTAGAGAAGAGATCCTGAACTAATGAACTGGAGATGTGATGGTGGTATTCTCCCTGAAATGAATTAAGCAGTTGACAGCTGTATGGTGGACTGCTGTTGGCTGACAGTTGGTATGTGTGGAATAGAATAAACCTGGGAAAATGGTTTAAAAAAATATTTCTTTATAGCTGGTAGCTAAGGGCATGGAAGGAGGCAGAGGGTGTACTGAGGTGGCATTAGGGAGTTAAAAAGCCAGGAAGATAGGAAACTGGAAATAATGGAGTGATAATGGAGAATCTGGAGGCATGAGGTAAACCTGGGTTTATTTTCTGGAGTGGATTTACAGGGGCCAAGGGAAGGAATCAAGGGTTATTGTGGTAGAGCAATGTCAGGTGTAATTTATAGGAATTTGGTTATTTACCATTCATTGCTCACAAGAAGCTGTCACATATTTATAGAGTTCTAAGGAGTGAGTGAGTTAAAAGTGGTATTGATGAGGTTTTTTTTATCATCTGCGTCTGGATTAGACAATTTTGGTGTGTCTGGATAATCTGAGACATTAATATACTTTATGTATGGAAGGAAAACAAGCCAATACACCCATGAGGAAAGGTATATTTCCTCCAAAGTGCAGTCACAACCTTTTTATTGTGCGTTTCTCTTTGTTTGGTGGTGGGTGTTTTTTATGTGTTTAGTTTGTGGGTTGGTTTATTATGAGTAATATTATTTTAATTTTTGTATGGTAACGTAGTTCATACTGTCAGTGTTGGTATCTTTTGTGTCCTCTGCGCACTTCTTGATAACCTTGGTGTACAGTGGCTAATGTCAAACATACTTTACAGAATGAAGGAAATCTTGGAGATACTTAAGGACAGAATTTCTGTGAAACTAGGCAGTTAGATGGAGAAGAGAAACCATGAGTATGTCCCAGCTAATAGAAAGGAGGAGTGTGAGCTCCTGTTGTGCAGAGAAGTTGCACTGGAAGATGTGGACACTTGGGGGGAAAAGCTTCACCCAGACTTGAATTGTCTTACGCACAAAACTCAGCTTTGAGATTCAGACTATGGGAGACTGTGCTGATGTAGAACTGATTGGTTTTACTTGAAGTGTCTGTGTGTGTGTGTGTGTGTGTCTCTGTAGGAAACACTGTTCCACTATAGATGTAATTGTTATCTGATCCTTGCTTTCAATACAGACCTGTGAGTTACACACCTGTGTTGTGCAACACTTAAAAATCAGTAACTTGCACTAAGCTTTAAAGTGGAGGGGGAAAAAAGATCATGTTAATAGTTACTGTAGGTCTTTGTAATTTTGTAAAAGCCTCATGCTTTCAACTTTTTTTTTCCAGATCCTTCACAGAGTGAGGTTATGGGAGAACCACACATGATGATGGAATATAAGCTTGGTTTATTGTAACAAAATGTACTCCACAAAAATGTTTTGTGTATGTCTGTACTGCAAATCTAAACACGTGATACCCTAAGCACACTGACGCTCACAGTGTTAAGTAGTCCTACAGTTATTCTTTGCCTTCCTTGATGAAAAGGCACATTAAATGTTTAAAGTCTACAAACTGTTCTCTGCTTGTCACTTATATAAATGTCCTGTAATTAGGTAGTTTAAATAATGTTTTCATACACTGCTCAGGACAAATAGCTTCTTAACTATGGAAATGCTATATATGCATACAAGAAATCCAAAAATACCGATGCATTTTAAAACTGATTACCCTAGGTAAGTGCATTTAACAGATCTTCTTGCAGAAGAACTTTGTAAGGGGGAGAAGAAGGCATTTTCCTTTGAGTAACAATTTGCTCATGACAATTTCCATACACTTTTTAAAGTATTGAATAAAAGTTTGCTATAAATACTTTTGCGTTCCAAAATATATTTCATCATAAGTCCTGCTGCGTACACTTTATCCCTTCCCTGTTGACAATTTTGCGTGACTGAGCCATTAAGCTTTTGTGTGGAAGTGGAAGTTACCACTGTAAAAGGGAGCTAAAAGTCTGGATTTTTTTTTTTTTTAATCTGTGTCCCTGAGAGGATATTCTGGTTTCTGAAAGTAGAAGCAAGCTCTGCTTGGATTTCAAAGAACATGCTTTAAAATCCAGTTGGGAATGTAACACCAAAGAGCACTCTTAGACTTGGTATTTTAGTATTTGGGAGTTAAGGAAGAGCACAGTGCCTAGTTAGGACAGTACCTAATAAAGCTGCTGCAGTGAGAAAATGAAGATGCAGTGGTAGTAGATGACAGGTACAGAAACAACTTTTTTTTTCTGGGTTTACCAAAAGCGGATCTTAAGTAAGAGCCAATGTGACCTGTACTTAAATACAACTTTTAAAGGAACAGGCCACTGAAAGGGGTTTGTGTGCTTAAGTTGAGGGGGTCATGTGTAATTGTATTTCAGATTGTAACCACTTTCCTGATGTTGTATATGTGTATATGTCATAAATCCTGTGCAGCAGCTAATGTGATGTGGCATATCAGGAGGAAAAAAAAAGTCTGGTTCAAAAGATGTCATCTCTTGTCATATGTGGGGAGCTTTAAACAATATTTTTAAGACAGGAACTGTCTATTCAGCAGGCTTTAATGACTTGGTTAAACTGCTAAGTGCATGTAGTGTTCTGTTGCAGGTAATTTTAGCAGAAATGTTGCTATAAATCTCTTTTCACAATCCGAAACATCTCATGTGCATAAAGCTGCCACAAATTACCTATCCTTGTGGCCCAAAGCCTCTAGTTCTTGTCTTGTAAATTTTACAGTGCTTTTATGTTCATCTGTTGGCAAACATTGTAGCAAATTAAAACCACTGCGGTGATGACACAGTATGAGACACATTACCAGTGGTTTTGTATTTAGACTTGATTCATGTAAGAAGTGAAGCTTCTAAAATTACTTGAGAGTTGCAGAAATTAGAGGCTTGTGCTATGAAATACAAATTATTTCATTTGTATTTTTTGCCCTATTGAGGTTAAATATAGGACCAATAAATTGAATGTGCAAGCATGGAGCTACTTGCTATGATATTTTATAATTGACAAGTTTCTTGGCAGTTTTGTATAAAGCAAAAGTAAACTCTTACAAAGCAAGCTTGAGGTTCAGCAGGCTTTGTGTTGCTGTAGGCTCACAGAAAGGCTGAGGGATTACCTTGCTATCTCTGGGATAAATTAAGGTACGGGCATGGATTTTAAGTTTTTGTAGGTCTGCCCTGCTGTCAGCACTGTTACAGCTGATACAGAAGACAGGGACCCATCCCAAACTTATACAGAGTTACTGGTACCTTGTAGCTCCCTGCTTCAGTGTGTCCAGCTGACTGGCCTTTCATGGTTGTGGTAAAAATGTGAATACTGTTGTATCTGAGCAAAACTACATTCAGGCAAGTAATTTAACTAGAGTTTCTCACAGATTAGGAGGTTGGATGTAATTTCTAGGTAGTTTTGTTTGTTATAATCTTGGGTGAGATCGAGCCAAATTCAGAGCAAGGAGGTTATGTTGTCCATTATATCTGCGAGGAAGCTGATTTTAGGGGTAAGCCAGGCTGGAAAGCAAATAGTATGTGTAAGAGGCAACCAAGAGCGAAGAACAGGTGAGGGAAGCACTTGCAGATCCACTGGCCATGCAGATGCAACACAAGCCTCCATGCTGCCTTCTTGCACAAGCAGTACTCTCGCTGTTCTGCAAATCCCCTAATTTTGGTGCTAGTGCTTTGGAAAGCATCCTTCCCTCAAAGTGCTTGAGGAAGGCAGAAGTACATCTTCCTGCACTACTGTTATGATCCTAGAATGCCAGGCTGGAAAGGAGCTCAAGGATCATCTGCTTCAACCTTTCTAGGCAAAGCGTGACCTAGACTAAATGGCCCAACACCCCGCCCAGCTGAATCTTAAAAGCACCCAATGCTGGGGAATCCAACACTTCCCCAGGGAGGTTATTCCAATGGCTGAGTGCTCTCATTGTGGAAAATTTTCCTGGATGATAACCATGGTGCCGATACTTCTGTTTATGTAAACATTCCTCCAGCAGCTGTCCGTTGGCCATTTGTCAAGAACTAAGTAAGAACTACAAATACAACAGAAGTGTTAGAAAACAAATTTAATTAAGGTCAAAATAATTTGCATTTATATACAAATAGAACAACTATTATAATCTTTGAAGACTTTAATAATCTGAAATGCATTAGTACCTGGTTTCTTCAGCTTGCACCATCCTAGGCACTTTAACAACACAGTTCATGTCCTTCATGTGTTTTGATCTAAACTTACAGCTAGTTCTGAAAGCAGAAATACTTTGCAAATAGCAAGTGCTTTGTGCACCAAAATCACACCATAATAAAGCCATTAATGAAGTATACGTGCTTGTTTTCATTTGCACCAACACAATGCCACTGCAGAACTGTGCTTTGTTGACACCTTCTGTATGCTAGCAGAGGTGTATACTGCAGCAGAGCAAGTGAAGGCACACAGCCCTACTTCATTAGCTTTACTTTTTCAGGCAATTTTGTGTTAAATAGTTAATTTCATAAAGCCATACAGAACTGCATAATGAAGACACAACGAAGACAATGTAATCTTTGTGCTGAAATCCTACGCTAGTGTTCTCTTAATCTCTCAACAAGTACTCATTATATTTTGGACCCAGTGATTATTGTAAAACTCAGCTCACTTCTCCAACAAGTTGGCAGCAACTCGGGCAACTCAAGGGAGGAGAGTTAAGCAGTTTTATTTACTGGCTAGTGTCTAAACTTTAATTGCCAACACCAGCCTTGGTAGTTCAAAAAGTGTAAGAGTTGGCTATAGCTGTTAGCTGTGTAAATATTCATTCCCCTGCCCTGGATAAACAGCACTGTTTTCATCAGTGACAGGGAGGCAATGGTCTTCTGCATTACTTGGAATCATAGAATAGTTAGGCTTGAAAAGGACCTTAAGATCATCTAGCTCTAACCCCCCTGCCCGTTTAAACCCTCTTTACCTTATTGAGCTTCTCCATGATCACAGTACGTAGCTTGGAAAAAAATGCTATCATTCAAACAAACAGGATGTACAATAGTATCATCATGAGGTGGTACTGGTATTTTTTGGTGGAGTACCACTGAGAAGTTCTGCAGAAGTACTCTGCATGATGGATATTAATGGATGTAAGCAGATCATTGATTTTACAGCATATGCTATGTCTGTCTTCATTTTTATGCTACACTCTGTGCGTGTGTAGTCAGTTCCTTTCCTAGAGTTTTCCTTGTGTGAATGTCAACCACTTTACATCATTTTGACTTCTCTACCTAATCTGTTCTGGGGGATGAGAGTCTTACACAACCCACTTGTGCTTTCAGGGATCGAAGCAGTATTGGCTGTCAAACTGTCACATTAAAAAACACATGGCAGTGATCCTTAACACAGTGTTTTATTTATACTTCTGCTGTATATTCCAGAAGCTAATAACTCTGGATAATTTCTGCTTAAAGATCTCAAGCAAAAAGGTGAAGAGTCAATGCAGAAACCAATTTCTAGGTTTGACAGCCTTACCAGTTCGCAGTGTGGCCCTGGGTAAGTCACTTGTCCTCTCTTAATTTTCTTTATCTGTAACAGGGAGGATAATATCTATTGTGGAAGGAGATTCTTAATAGCATTTATAAAGTGCTTTGAAGATGAAATACTGTTGAAGTGCTCATAAATTATGCTGCATTCATTGCAAGATGATTAGATGCATGATTCAGATTTGGTCACCTCATGTCAGGGTTGTTAAAAAAATAATCAAAGACCCACTGCAAAGAAATGCTATTACACCTTTTCACTAGAAGAAACATTAAAGCCAAGTGGAGCCAATTAACTAAAAAACAAGCAGTATCTATGGGACAAAAAAATAGGTCTCTGTATCCAGACCCTAATAAATACAAAATTATAAAAATAAATGTGCAATATGGCCTCTGCAAATTGTAGGCATGGGCCTAACTTCACACTTTGCAAGATGGAAGTAAGTATGACATCTCTGTGTGAAAATCCATTTTAAGAACTAAGTCACAGGCAAGGTCCACACATCATACATTGAACTTGCACAGACACTCTGCTAACTGCAGAGCAGTAAGTCTGCTTACAGCAGGTGCAAGTACTGCCTCCAGCTGGGTTGCTTTCTGAAAAAACTGCCATTTAGTTGAGTCATTTTAAATAGGTTTGGGGGCTTCACCGTTAAAACAGGCCTATTAAGATGTACACAGTGGACTGCATCCTCAGCTGGCACTTTAAAATCATCAAGTCCAACCTTTACCCCAGGACTGCCATATCACTAGGGGCCTCATCTGCCTGGTTTTTGAGCATTTCAGGGACAGTGATCCCAACATTTTCTTGGGCAGCCTGCTCCATACCTGATCACTTTCTTAGTGAAGAAATTTTTCCCTAATATCCAATCTAAACTTCCCCTGACACAGCTTGAGGCTGTTACCGCTTGTCCTATCACTTGTTGCATGGGAAATCACCCACCTCCTCTCTACATCCTTACTTTAATGTAGTTGTAGGGCGTTGATAAGCTTATCAACTTAAAATGATACAAGATGTATCACAATCCACAGCTGACATTCTCAAACTTGAGAAAGTGTAAGTAAGCGCAAAGAGTATCATCCTACCTTATTTTTTTAATCAAGTTGAAAGCAGCATTAAGATCTCCATTGCCAGCCTATTTGCCTAGTTAAGTATAAGAGCTAGCTTTATTAAAGTGCTAAAAAGAGAATGGATATAGAGTGCTACCTATTTAGTGCTTATTGCTGCAAGGCCACTTTGAGATTGCATCTGCAACTGTTGTGTTCTCGCTGTGGTCTCTGTACGACATAATGGTCTCTGCCACTGCATGTCAGATTAGAAAACCCAAGTAGATGAATCCTTTGTTCAACTATCAATGCTTTCTATGCTGGATACTTCTTCAGATACAAGCAGAGCCAAATCCTCCTCGTTCCAGCTTGTGCACAGAAGCCAGCTGTAAGACAGATAAGACATGTATCTTTAGCTGAGATAGTTAAAGGTAGCATGCTGATTCAGCACCAACAAATGCACTTGATAGCTCCGTTATGGCCATCTTCTGTGGCACAAAGCTTTTGAGGTATCCTAGCAAGCAACGACAGTGCTTGCCCCTATTACACCAGTTAGACAATACCATTACTGCTATCTTTGATAAGCACTAAATGACTGATTTATTAGACTGGAACAACTACTCTTTCTGGTCTCAAACAGAAACATTGCACTACAGTATCAAAAGAAAGATTTTAGAGAAAGCTTATTGAAAGTGTAGAATATCTGAAACATTAATGGCAGAAACAAATGAAAAATAACTTTAAAGAATTCATAGTGATGATGGATGCAGTCCTGATTGCAAGATGGACTAAATGATGGTAAATACCTGATATGTTCTGCACAGAAGAGGGTGCTTTCTTAATTTGCTCTACCATACAGCACTCAACTAAAACCTTTGTTAATATAACTGAAGTCCTAATTTTTTTTATGACTCTACTGAAATTTATTCTACACACACACAAGAATCCCTTGGGTCTGAGACCCATCACTACCTCAGTCTTAAGTTACCACTAGTACAACTTGGAATCATAGAATGGTTTAGGTTGGAAAAGACCTTTAAATGAAGTGGCCCAAAACTGAACACAGGATTCAAGGTACAGCCTCACCAGTGCTGAGTACAGGGGTACAGTCACTTCCCTGGGCCTGCTGGTCACACTGTTTCTGATACAAGCCAGGGCACTCCTGGGCTTCCTGGCCACCCTGGGTACAATGCCAGCTTCTCTGAATAGACTGTGTAAAACAATGTAGTGAGACAGGCACAGACTTGAAATTATGTGAAATGTTCTAAATCTACAGCATTATCATTGCCTATTTAAAACTTAAAATGCAGCTGATGTAAAGATAAAGGTGATTGAGATAAAGCCTAAACATTAGGAAGAAAGACAAAAGCAAGGGTATCACCCTCTTAAGAAAAACAGCTTTCCTTTCCTGAGTATAAAACTATCTAATGAAAAGTGATCCTCCTGTCATTAAGATCTATGTTCTAGCATCCTGAAAAGACGTAATTTATATTGGATATAATTTAAAGTGAACTTCACTATTGTGAATACTCATGAATAATGATGTTTCACTGTCAGTATTACTAGATGGTCATTAGGTATGACTAGATACAAAAACTAGAGGCATGTTTTTTAAACATGTCTAGAGGTTTATTCATAAGAGCCTTTACGTTAATGCAGATCTTTTACACATTTTAATAGCACTGGGCCACAAGGTACCCATAAGCAAGAATCAGGACAGATAGCTTTCCATTAAATTCACTGCATTATTGGTGATGTTTATAAATCTCATTAACACCTAGAATACCTCAGATTGCAAAATTAAATTCATGCCTTTCAAGTGATCTGTTATCTTTGCTCTCCATGAAAGGCTTTCCTGTAAAAAAGACCATGTAAAGATCTCAAACCAAGGGACACATACAACATACAGTCAAGGGCACAGCGCAGTACTAGTAGTACATTCAGGGTAGATTTCAGTTTGGGAGAATTAGGTTGCAAGTTCACAACACAGTAGATGGATCCAGGGCCAGAATGGAAATGGTGATAGGAAATCTCCAGCAGAGGTGTAGGGGTGTAGGTGTTGAAAATAGAAGAGTGAAACTAAAGCCCACTAGCAAATACTGAAGTTTGAGAACTGCTGCACTAAATCAGTCAGCTTCAACACATGTCAAAATAGAAATTACTGCCAAAAGCAGTCAGAAGCACACTCTTGATTCATACTTACCATAAGGCAGCCAGTGGAATTAGACAAAGGCCTGCTGACAGAAGGAAGCTAAAGCCTGAAAACCATGCAACAGTAGCTGCATAGAGAATATTAAAAACTGAAAATGAAATAGTGCCGACCACAACTTCTAAACAGGCAATGCAAGCAAACACAGCACCTGCCGAAAACAAATGAATGAATTACAAACAAAACAATATAAAGCCAAACCCCCTTCAAAGTACTGAAGTTTCAAAACTTACTTTGAAAGATCTAGCTACAGTATTTTAGCTGGTATGCAAGTATCAAGCACCCAAATATCATATGTCTTCGCTATCTTCTGTGGGGACTCCTATAAAAGACTTGTTTTTTGAATAATAAAAACCCCAACCAAGCAAACAAAATAACTCCAAAACCCAAAAAAACAATTTCCCTGATCAAAACAATTTTTCTTTGCCACTATTATGTCACCTTACCTACTCTCTTGAACCTGCTTATTACATGAAGTTTAAACTGCTCACCTCAGCTAACCACGTCCTACACATCTAATCCCTTATCTTTTCCCATTCTCCTCCCAATTTTCACACTTTCCTGTTTCTTCCTTCTCTAATTTTCACTCTTAACATGTGGAAAAGGCTCTGATGCAACAAAGACTGCTGGTTCAGCACATAACCATCTCCACCGTTTTGAAAAGAAACAACATTTTTTTGCACTGAACTAACCCGTGGAGTGGCAGCCTATCCCATCAGTCTTCTCAAAACACATTTTCCCAAGCTGCATTTATATTCATGGGACCATAAACAAAATCACAACAGGCAAGAAGAAAAGGATGACCAGAGGCAACCTGATTCCTGCATCAAACTACTCAAAGTAGCTAAAGCCCTGAAGAATGCCAGAAACTGCAAAACCAGAGGAGCATGTTAGCAGAGTTAAGTACAAAGAGATCTTTGTTTTAGTGTGTAAAGATTTAAAAAGATAAAATGAAATAAATTAGGAGAATACTTCTAGAAAGTTTATGCTCCTTAAAAGTGAAATAAAGGATACTAGAGCCATAAGGAAAAGACTTTGATAAGTAACATGTTACATCTTTTAGAGCGCGTGAAGGCACCAGTGAAGCCAGGTACATAGCTCAGGATCCGAATCTAATTGTTTTCAAGTGCTTTGAAGGTTGACCACCTACTGCTTACCTTTCTAGATTGTTAAGTGTGACATTGACTGAATAACAGAAATATCTCCCCCCCCTGCATGCCAAATCTTGTGAATATAAAAGCTCTTGTAAAATCGCAGCGGTATAAATCTTGAGTACTCCTCTGCTTCAAGTTCCTCAAGGTCTTTATTTTTAAAGCAGTATCTCCTTTGAAGGTTGAAACTTGCAGTAGTTTAAAAGCATGTTGTTTATATTAAATCCAAAAATCAAAATCCATGAATATCATTACAAAGGGTCATATTATATGGAACTTTATCATAAAACAGGGTCATATTATATGGAACTTGAAAGAAAAGCAGTCTTAAAATGCCAGTATACATCTGTTTGTTTAAAGGTAATCTTGGTGCATCCCTGCTCTGAAATAGCATATTATTGTATTGTTTAAAACCAAATTCTACTCACCCTGTTCACCAGTGAGAACCACTTTTGAGAGCATGGCTCGGAGAACAGGAATAGGCATAAAGCAGAGCAAAGATGGTACTCTTACTGTAAGACAATGAATCAATCATGAGATATTAAAGTAAAAAACCCTATGGTATTTTACCAATACACTGCAAATGAATGTCATATACTTCTGAATGCTCAGTTCCCCATACAGTAAAAAGGAATAGAAAAGTCAAAGTGCACTGAGACACAATTATCCAAGTGCAGAGAAATCAGTAAATCTAATATATCCATATGAACTTAAACCAAATCATAAGCAAGTAATTCCATTCTCTCTCCACACATTTAATATTTTAATTATATCCAAAATCAGTCTGACCAACCTTGTATATTTTACCTCTCTATAACCTTTCAAGATGGTAAGTCCAATATCTACCAATTGCACTCACTACAGATAACATAACAGTATTTTCGTGTATGTTGTTGACCATGAAATAACTGATTCCAAACTCACCTAAAAACATGAGCAGGGTAGTTCTGGCAAAGGCAGCCATGACCATTCCTCCAATGTAAGAAAATATCCCGATAAAGACAATATAAATGTCTTTGAGACATTTAGAAAATAAGTAAACACCAAAAAAACTGGTCAGAGAGATAGAAGTGGAGGCAGCTGCTCCATATCCAATGTATACTTCATCCCAGCAGAGTGGCTCATCTAGTTCATACAGTGTAAAAAGTGAACTCCCACCGGTTGCAGTAAACAAGTACATCATAAATATGAAAAGCAACACAATTATTAAAATTCTCTTCTTATAAGGGGCAGTTTTAAAAAGCATGTACACTCCAGAAAACGTCTCTTTAAGAAGTTCTTTACAGGATCCTGGTGCCTCACGCTGGAATTCAGATACATCTACCGTTTCTTCCAGAAAAAATATAATATAGATAATATTAACAACATGAAGCAGAGATGCTGTCACAAATGTCCATGTAAAGCCTATTCCTCTTAGAATATAGCCAGATGACAGTCCTGCCAATCCAGACACAATTCCAAAAATCAAATCCACCACAGCTATTCGTGTTGTTTTCTGCTTCTCATCCTGACACACATCTGCTATATAAGCAAAGCCTCCTCCAAGGAAAGTTGCTATACTCCCAAACAGCCCACTGATAAATGCAACCGCAAATAGGATAGAGAGTGACAAGGAAAAATATGATATTACAGCGAGACAAATATTAGCAACCAAAGTTCCCACTGATGGTAAAACCAAAGACCTTTTGCGTCCCTGGCGATCCCCGTTAGCTACAATGACAAAGGCAACTATGAGGCTCGGAACTGCCCCAGTTAAGTCTAACTGCATATTAAAAACAGAGGTTTTTTCTTGAGCTACCTGAAAAGAGAAAACAAAAATCATTGTAAATACTACAATGCATTGGAAAAAAAAATCATATAATCTATAATAATGTTAGACCTGCATAATGATTAGCATGCAATATAATGAATAGTACAGTACATGTTTATAGATTATAAATTATGTTATTATAAAACAGAATACATACAATATATTTTTATAAGATTATGTGACATGCTGTTCTAAAATACAGTACGTTATGTTTATGAGAATGCATATTACAGTAATTGTTAAAACAAGGGAATTGCATATTCAAAGACTCCTGCTTTTGTAATTTTACCTTCAATATTCCTCAAACATCCCTTATTACATTTTAAGCCAGTACTTGCTTCTTAAGATACAGACTTACTAATACACTTGACAGGGAAGTTTCAATGGAGGCAAGACAACAATTCTTTTGAACGTGCATTTACAAGAGCACTAACAGTACTGGTGCTTACACGGCAAGTATCTCCTTCAGTACAAGGTATGGCAAAAGGACATTTCCCTTGGAAATTGGTAGTAAAACAGATTTTCATTAGGGAACACACCCCATGCTCCCTACTCACAGGAGATCATTTTTCCTCCAAAATAATTGTACTGAGAGAGGTTACAAGAAACAATCCACTGACTAGCACATCATGCAAGTAAACAGATCAGCAATTACTCTGACATCCCTGAGTACAAAATGAGTAACAATACCCACAAATGTGAAACACAGCATTAAAAATTATACTGACTCACAGATATGTAAATTAAGTATTCTTTAAAACACTGGAAAGCTCTGGGTTCAGAAACTGTCCAGATCAACATTGTCTCTATAGATATGCTACAGTTGGTATTCAAATAAGGAATAGCAGCTAATACTATGACAATAAACTGTAAACATCCATTATGGGAAAAATTTATTTTTAACAGAAGTGTAAAAATCAAATGTAGCTGAAAAACAATCAATTAACAGAACAGGAATGGCTGCAGGAAAAAAAAAAAGAACTGAAGAAAAGATTATAATAATAAAAAACCCCACTATCAAGTTATGAAGCCAGCTCAGCAGGCCAATTCAGATCTTGCTTTCAATGCATGAATGCAGGCTAGACAGACAGAGCCATGACAGCCCTCTCAAAGACAATCACCTAATCAGACAGAAAAGTAACAGGGGAAAAGATTGTAACTTCATTCATACACTTTACTCTCTGTAAGATAAACTTTTAGATGCAGAGTAAAGTCACTATGAAAGTTTTCCTGCAGTTTTCTGAGGTATCCTGCTGACTTGGGCAGGGGTTGCACTCATCAGTCAACAGCAGGTACAGCCATGTAAGTCTTCTCAAGTCATTCTCAGCCTGTATTCAAGCCATCTACATACCACATTTCAGGTGTTTCCTCTGCAGCAAACATAATCCTCACTGAGTAGCATTTAAAAGATGAAAAAAACTCTAGATTTTCCAGGAATGTACTTTGGGCAATTTTAAAAGCTGCTGAATGCTTTATATATACATATTTATAATTTAAGGGCAAAGACCATGAGTTTCTAGTTAAATCTCTTCCTTTTTTGAACAGGATACCAAGTTTTATTGCAAGATGAAAATTCAGTTGATACCAGGGCCCTCAAGGAAAGCACTCAAGATCCCCAGCACTCTGGAGTCTTTTACTCTCTTCATGTTATCTGACTACCTTAGGACTTATGGTGGATTAGTCTACTGGCCAGCACTGTTGTCACCCTGGAAGTGTCAAAACCATAAAGACTGAACAAACCAAGATGGAAAATGCTATTCTGATCTTTAACTGCTCCCCTGCTGACAAGATCACTTGATGTAGTTACAGGCACTGCTTCTTTACTAGGATCACCATGTTCAAAGACATGAGTGTCAAACAAATGCTAATATATTAGAAATAAGACTAAATCTTATGTATCATCTTAACCACACAATACAAGTATTATTGCCAAATCATAACGAAGTGGAAAACGGAAGGAATAAAGCAGCAAAGACTTGGGCTTCATTATGTTGGAAGTAGTTGACAACATTAGGAACATGGCAACACACCCAGATACTGCAAATGACCATAAACTCGCCAACATAAATTTGTCTACTGACAAGAACACTAAAAGACAGAAGTATAGGAAAACTCTATTTAGAGTGTAAGGCACTCAACTGTCTATTTTTTTATGAAGTCAATGGAAAGAAATATAGAAAATGATAGGTCAAAACTTCAGCTTCTTTAAAATCATGTAACTTACTTTAATAATCTGTGGAACTACATAAACTTGAAGAGAAATGTCTAGGGATTTTAAATCTACAAATGCACTCTTCTTTGAAAAAAAGTTGTACTCGTGGTGAACAGAAATAGTTCTTAAAGTCACAGATTTCAAAACGTAAAGTATGAAAATGAATAAGCAATTTGCTTATATAAGGATTATATTAAGAGAGAAGTGTAGAGCCGAAGGCTGAACAATGCACAGGACACAACAAATTAACAGGCTCATAAAATTAAAAATGCATGGATTGGATCATAAAAAAGATGGATGATAAATAATGTTTAATGACATAGCTCTTTCTGAGCTAATGCAAAAAAAAAAAATAATTATCCACACCAGTGATTAAACTGCTTCAGCTTGTATTCAAATTCCTTTTGAATGCATTTTATTGTAAAATGACTAATTTCCTTCATATTGTAGGAAATAATTAATCTAAATGCTGCAAAGACTATCCATTTTGAAGTATATTCTACTTTCTTGCAGGCTCCAAGTGATTTTTGTCTTCATTTTCCTTTTACATTTTACTTTGAAATAGGTGTAATTCATATAAAGCTTCTCCATTCTCAGAAGGGAAGGATTTATACTAAATCAGTTACTAAGGGAGGTGTTTTTCAAAATGTTAATGCCAAACAGGGCCTGTTGGGAACACTCCTGGCAGCAAAATTTACAACATCCATAAACATAAGTTAGTTAGGATGGTCTTGGAAAATCCAGAACACATACTTCATATATTCTTAGGAAAGGGGTTGGGGTCTAGTTACTGAATCTACTCTTTGACCCAAGATTCAGAGTCTTTTACACAGGAGTAATTACTCAGCACAGAGATAAGGTTCCACTGAAATTAATGGGGATTTTGACCGGTTTATATTCTTGTACTATGCAACTAGTGCGGTATCAAAATGCAGGCAAGACATCCAGACAAGAGCGTACTTGTTCAAAGGCTCATGCACTGCTGGCAATCACTGAAATAGAGGGAATAGAAGGAATGAATTTGGCAGGAAAGGGAAATAAAGAGGTTCTATTGGCCATTATTCAACTGCTGTCTTGAAAGAGTCGTGTTAAATACCAAACTAATTATAGTTTGTAACCTTTATCCCAAAAAACCTGCAATTTGTAAATTCACTACTATATTACACAGAGACGCTACCTAAACTTCAGCTGAAATTAAGTACTCTGCTTTAATGTTTTCAAAAAGAAATATGAAAGTCTTATATCCTGAACCATAAGTGGTAACAATCTGAAAATCAGGTTGAATTTGGGAGGTTTCTGGCAAGTGCAAAGTGCAGAAATGTCTGTGGGTTTCTTGACGGGCTCTGTGGTTAGAACTGTACGCACCATGGATGGTTTTCTTAGAGCTGCTCCTTCTGCACGACAAAATGCCGAACAGACAGCACCCAAAGTGGAGCTAATACTAAAGTAAACACTTTTCGGAAGTAAAGTGCAAGCATTCCTCAGACAATAATGGTTATTATCTCCAAATCAATTCCAGTGGGTGGCATATGGCTGATTGGTCAGCTGAGGAAAGAGTGCTGGACTACAATTCTATTGACCTTTTCCCTTGAACATTTCACTAAGGCTGGCTTCTGTCGCATAAGAAAGAACCTACTCCATGTTAAAAATCTTGAATTATTTCTTTGAACACCTTCAGCCATGAAAAGCATTTGTTTACATATTATAAACAGGACAGATAAGCTCAGGTGCTCAGTCTTGTGCATACGTAACAGCAGATTCAATTCTGAGATGTGAGCAAAAATTTTCAAGTGCCACCTTTTAAGCAGCATAGGGGAATGCCGATGACAATTCCATCTTCTGAGCAATTTACTGTCTGAGTCATCTACTTTTCTGACCCTACAGTGGTTTCATGTTCCACTTGATCCAACCTAGCTGCCACTTGCTGCCAAGGATGGTTTCTGTTGCACCTCTTCTGGAAATGTGTTTCCTCTGCCATCACCCTGCTAGAAACAGCAACCATGTGGCCACACAGTGTGTCAGAGCAGTGGCTGCTTCAGAAAAAAAAGCAACACTCAAAAAACAACAAACTCAAAAAAAAAAGAAAAAAAAAGAAAAAGAGCTTTCTGTTGGGTCAGTGCCCCAGTTAAATCCAAATCATAACCAGTAAGTGCATAACTGCAAGACACAACACATGAGGGGAATAACAGGGAAAAAGGGAAAAGGAAATATCACATATGATCATCTTTTCTGCTGGGTGTCCATAGTTAGCTCTGCTTAAATATAGCATTAAAACTGCACTAGAAGTGCAACAGAGGAGATTCCAACCAACAGTTAGCTATCCAGCATGCTGAACCCTATGAAAAAGTGCTAAAAATGTAATTGCCCATGCAGTGCTGTCACCTTGATGTCTTTGCACTTCAACAAGCCAGGCTAGTGTTCTGAATGGTAAACCATAAATTGTGTTTGATTGTCCAAAGATCAGTTATTTTTTCCCCCCCATTTTAAATTTACAGTTTAAAAAAAAAAATTGAATCTCTCCCTTTCCTCATCCTTGTAAGTCATCTGAAATAAATATATTCTAAACTAGATCTCATTCCTAAAAATTACAGGCATTTGCTAAACTTCACATAGTCACAAAGAACGTAGAAGTCGCAAAAGACAGACTGATGGCTCATGAACACATGCACAAGTGCTAACAGGAAGGAGGACCCCTCAGCTGTACCTACTGTAATGTCAGGCCAATGCCAGTTTGGGCCCAGACCTCCAAGATGATTTTCAGCTCGTATGAATTTATCTCAGTATCTGTCTGGAGACAAGTTATTGCCTTTAAAGCACTCAACTACCTACAGTGTAATACAAAAACAGTGAGACAGTAGTGACAGTGGGTTACAAAACCGTTGCTTTTCTGTATATAAAAGGTTAAGTAAGGTAATATAAAAGAGGGTGACTGAGACAGCATGTCCTGGCTCTAAGTTTATTTACAATTATTACTTATTTTCCCCCTCTTACCTTCTGCTTGATATAAGCCGGGCTACTTTTATTCTGCTCGCAGTGGCTGATACTGCTATTGCTTACAAAAGTGGAATTGTATTCTTCCTCCCAGAGCTGCCGGTAGATGAATTGCTGCACCAGCGGGCTCGTCAGGGAAGAGGCAAACACATAGATGAAAATGACAGGCTCCACAAACAAAACCTTCCTCATTTCTGGGACTAGTGTTTAATCCTGTGTATCAGAAAAAAAGCAATTACTCCCAGGACGTGGAAGCACACCCTACCCGCCGGCACGCTGCGCTGACAGCCTCTACCCGATAGGAGACCCCATCACCGAGACCCCTCCACAGCGTACCTGACCGACACGGCACAGCACTGCCCTCCCGCCCCCCACTGCCCGCTCTCTGCCGCCCCGCACCACACTGGCGCCGGGCGGAGGTCAGGCAGTGCCGGCGGTGCGTGACACCGAGAGGCGGGACGAGGACGGCAGCCGCGTCCCTCAGCGGAGGAGTGTCCCCAGTGTACCCCGCTCCCTGTCACCGCCCCCCGCGGCCGCAGAGAGGGCGAAGCCGGGTGTCCTTTAGCCTCGTGCGGCCTGCGGGCTGGGCGCTGGTGCTGGCGGGCCTGGGCTGGCCGCAGAGGGAAGCCTCGGCCTGGTGGCGGCCCCGGGGCAGCCCTCACCCGACGGGGGGAGAAGGGTGTTTGTACCCGTGCTGTGAGGCGTGGGTTGCTGCTGGAAGTCGCTCCGGCTCAGCAGTTCGGTGATGTCAGCCCCGAGCAGCGGCGTGCCAGGCACTGCTCCGCGCAGTGTTTACCGCGACACAGAGCTCGTTTTAGCCACTTACGCAACGAGGATCTTTCTTATCAGCAGCGCCTGTGCCCTCATTTCACACGGCGCTGGTGAGCCCGGTGCTGCCTCAGCTGCTGCCCGCTGCTCGGCTTGGCCCGGTGGGGTCAGCCGCCCGGAGCACGGGAACACTCAGCCCGAGGGATGGGAGCAGCCTGCCTGGGGACCAACGCGGCCCTCTTCTGGCCAAGGAGGAGGCTGTGGGCTGTGTCTGCTCCATGCTGCCGTGTTTGCCTGCTCTCATCTGACATAATTTAGAGGATTTATTGTAGATACTCCCTTTTCATACGCTGGCCTCTTTTCGGGCTGCGTATAAGCAACATTTGTTAGCCTCTAACTGGACTCTGGTTACTACATCTCATTCTCTCTGAGCCTGATATTGTTGCATGTCGGGAGAAGTGTGGTGTGTGTCTCTGTGGAACAGCTGCTGTGGCACACGCTTTGGCTCTACAGGAAAGGTCATGCTGGTGCAGATCCACAGTCATACTCTTTATGACATCTGTCCACCTTGATGGAGGGAGCACACCGTGGCACTGGAGCTGTAAAGCTTGAGCATGTATTTTGTTGTACAAACTACAGAAGCCTTGTCAGCTCACTGATGGTGGCTGCTTGTTGGGTTACAGACAGTGGTTTCTCTCTGCTTTGGGGTGGGGTGCTCGCAGTACCCCTGTTCTCTTTGGTGCACTGTTATCTTAAGACACTGAGTAGTGGTTCTGGCCTCCCTGCAGGTGTGGTACAATAAGAGGTGACATAGTTGGAGAGTCCCAAAAGACCTCTCAGTCTTAAATACTGTTTTTCAATTCTAAATCTTGCAAAAAATCATATTTGCTAGAAGGACATCAAAACTTAGAGGTTCCCTGATATTTGTTTTTCTCTTAAAACAAGAAGTGAAGTTTAATAACTTCATGAATATTCAGTTCCTTCATAAACTGATTTGAAGGCAGATTAACTGTAACATGGGTCATATGATCTTGGGTAAAGCTTTAATTTGTTTCACTGTCATGTGACATGACATTTAGCCCCAAACTTAGGGACAACACTGGCCTGTCACGTGTCTTTTAGCATAGGATTGACCCAATGTACAAGCTCAGTGGCCTTGATAATTTACTCCAGAGGGTGAGCTGGTTTGGCCTGGCGTGTAGGCCTGCTCACAGAGACACACAGGCAGAGTGATTCAAAAGAAAAGCTCTCCTCTGCCCTGAGATCAACTGTAGAGTATTGTCCTCCTTGATCTTGCCAGGTCCAAAGTCTGATTCACCCTGTGACAATAATTTGTCTGTCACAAGGTAAAGCGAAAGTGGTCATGTGAGTGTTGCACACATAAATGGGCTGCTAGACAAGCAGGGCGGTTCAGGTCACTCAGCCAGCTGTCAACATTTATTCAGATGTGGTGAAGAAAGGACTAAGCCTGTGAGAACTTTGTGTTGTTCCACAGAGGGATACTGTCCAGAACCCCATTAGGTTTCCTGCTAGATCCAGCTGTTCTGAAGAGCACATTGCTCATGAACACAATCCTCTGAGTACAGCCTAGGTTGCTGGGAAAAACTTGTTTTAGCTGATAGTCGCTTCAGAACAGCCTTCACAGTGCTAACAGAGCTCTGGCTCTGTGCTCTGGGGAGGGGGTGGTCCTCTGGTTCTGTCCTTCCTACCTCCAGTAACTGTGTTTATGCTTGGGTTTGCAGACCCAAGTTCCTCCAGCAAAGCTGTGGCCTTAGCAATGCTGAAGGCAAGGTTGCAGCATGAGCTGGCCCCTCTAAGCACCTGATTATCTTTGTCCAACAGCTTGGAGCCTACTTACAAGTATCTTCTAGTGCTCATATCCACCCCCCATGCAGGTGCACTGGAACAGACATGGCCTTCCCTTGTTCTCAGTCCACTTCTAAAAGGGGAACTAAAAGCAACAGATGTGAGTGAACTTTTAAGATCAGGCTTAGCTGGGTGATGCTTATCATTTGAAGCAGAGCATTTCCAAGTTACAAAAAAACCATAGCAAACTAGCTATCCCTACCACCAATATTCATGTTGCCCCAAATATGAGTGACAGGCTGGTGAACAGACTTCACAAAGGTCACAGGCATGTGGTGGTTTCAGCTTTGCTGTTTGCCATATTTATTAACATCCTCAGTGTGTGAAGAATTGAAGGAGTGAATGTATTCACTGTAGAGGTCAAGCTTTTGCTGAGCATTTGCTAAACTTCCAATAAAAAAAATCTTAAAAGCCAAACAGATTACTAGTCTTTGAAGGTAGTATGTTGCTTATGTGTCAGCACATGGGAAAAAGGAGACATATAACGAAGTTTGAAATCCAGAACATTAGAAGGCTTTTGAGATATCCCACCAGCCCTGGTCAAAAGGCAAAGACATTACATTACTTTCAGTGATAGAAATCTTCAGACAAAGCCTCCTGCACTTCCGGGAATTATGCATAAATTATGTGCAAGATATTGACATTCAGTGATTGCTTATTGCATTCTCAGGCAACTTTGTTGCTGAAAAAAAAAAAAAAGAAATTATATATATATACGTATATAAATACAAACACCACCCCTGGAAATCATTAATACTAAAAACATTTTTTTCTAGCAAATTATTTTGATGAAGTTGGAGACATTGTGGAGATCTGGATAGTCACATTTCTTTGCTGAAAAAGTAGCACTTTAATAAATAGTATTGTCATGTACCACAATTTTAATTGCCTTCTAAGAAGTTAGGTACTTTTTAAAATTGAAGCAACTTTAATTTTCCATGTTAGTAATCTACAGAGATCATGGAAAATCTTAGCCTTCTACAAATTATTTGTGCATTACAGCATAACATCAGGAAGTGCCGTATCTACTGATATTCACCTCATGTTTTCAAGGCTATCTTGATAACAGTGGTTAACACAGAAAAAGAAACCTGAAGAGGGAAGAGAGAAGCATGCTTTCTGCAGAGAGCTGATTTTGTACAAAATGCAGTTCTGCAGAAATCTTGTGTACCCACAGTCTTGCCCATGAGCATAACGAATGGAGATACATGAAGGAAGTTCTCCAAATGGTGCTGTGGGGGAAGGGAAAAAGGGATAAACTGTGTAATTCCTCAGGGGCATGCCTGGGTTTAGATGCAACTGTTTGGCTTTTTTTTGTTATAGCTGAGTTGATTGCTGAAGTTTGGATGTAAACCCTGACAACAAACAGCAGTAATGAAGATTCAAATATGAGACAGAAAGAAAGAATGATTAAGGAATATTTGTGCAACAAATCCCACCTCACAGTTTTAAATGCCTCTCTTTTGTAAAAGAGGCAAGGAGAACTGTTAATCATCATCCAACCCAGAGGAAATCTGTGCAGGACTCGTGTCACTAATTTCCGTTCACTGCAGATAATCACTGATTTTCAGGGCCTAAAATGGCATCTCTGATCTTCGATTATTTACACAGCTAAAGGCACCTGCCTCAGCAAGTGGTGGCTGACCTGCAGCCCAAGTAACTCAGAGAGGCCTCCGTGCCTCAGCTCACACCTTCACCACCTTGCCCTCCTGCTGGCCCCATCCAAGATGCGTAGCATTTGATCTATAGCCCCAGAGGTAACTAAAAGACACAGATAATCATAAATAATAACTTTTTTTTTGTTTTGCAGTCCAGAATATTTAAAACAATGTGACTGAGTTCAACTCGTACGGAAGAAAGTGCTTGAAAGGTATGGGCAAGGACATCCACCAATCCTGTGTAGCTGAACATGGAATGTTGTTTTGAACCATTCTCTCTCAGCATGAGCAGAAATGCTGACTGTAGTCTCCATGCCATGTGGTACTTATTACTGTTAAGTGATGTGTTGAAAATTTATGCTTGTATGAGACCTCAGACACATTAAGGCACAGGATATATTTATTTTCTCTGAATTAGATAATCTTAACAGAACCAGTGTTCTCGCTGGCCTCTCTTGCACACTACATGACAGCATCCATTTCCAAATCACAGAATCACAGAATCCCAAGGGTTGGAAGGGACCTCGAAAGGTCATCCAGTCCAACCCCTCTGCAAGAGCAGGGTAACCTAGAGTACATCACACAGGAACTTGTCCAGGCGGGCCTTGAATGTCTCCAACACAGGAGACTCCACAACCTCCCTGGGCAACCTGTTCCAGTGCTCTGTCACTCTCACAGTAAAGAAGTTCTTCCTGATGTTAATGTGTTAAATGGTGTAGTTTATTCTGTATTTTTTCTTTTCAGTTATTTCCCTCTCATACTCATGTATTTGCAAGTCTGCATTGCTCATCTCCAATTGTTTTATACCTCAGATTTAGACATTTTTGTCGAATGCCCTTCCTCCTGTGGCTTTTCTGCTTAGATGATTCAGTGGAGAAGAATTTTGCAGTTGGGTTCTGGTGCAGCTTATGCAGGCAGCTTGTTGCAGTTTTGTCTAGTTCAAAATAAAGCAAACAGGAGCTGTTAGACCTGCTGTGGCTGCCTTTCAGGGTTCTTGAATACTTGAAATTTATTTTATCAGCTGTTTAGTTCTAGGTTTTTTTTTTCCTGTTTTACTTTCATTTACATTTATGTACTAGACATGATGATAGTTTTTCACTGTAGATAGGTGATGAGTCTGATTGTATTGCTTTAAGGCAGAATTTCTACTGAGCTGTTTTGCAGCTCCAATTTAGCACCTTAGTCTCACTTCGCAAAACTGCTTTGAAAAATAACTACTGGTAATGCTGTCCTGCCTGTTGCTCTCTGTCCTTTCCCTGCAAAGCTGCTTATTGGGTGGGGATGATAAGCAGTGGGCTGGAGATATCCCTGGTTACCATGAGTCAGCAAAATGCTTGTCTTTCTGGTTTGTATTACACTTCACCCATTTGCAGAACTGGACAAAGGCAGCCTTCTGCATAGAAGAATATTTTAATCTGAAACATTAGGATTATTTCCTTTTTCTAATGTTTTTATTTTATGTAAACATCTCCTCAAAATGAGGAACTGAAAGTAAGCAGCTGAGGCAGGGCTGGGATGGCTGTGTCTGAGTCACATGTTCTATTGCAGGAGGCTGTTAACTTTTATGTGCTCTTTAAATTTTGCTGAAGAAAAGTGCTTTTCCAGTTTGCTGAAGAAAAGTGCTTTCACTCTAGTAAGTTGGTGGACTGGCCACCTACATTCTTTTTTCAGAGGTAAGGACTTACCTAGCATCACACTCAAGAAAAGCAACTGTGTTTTGGGGAGCTTTACCAAGACCAGTAAGAAGAATTCAGTGTATTTAGGATACAAGTATGTAAGTGAGCACCATCAGGAAGACATCCTGGTGGTGAGAGTAGATGAGTTTTTCTCATTTTCAAACGCCAGTGGGAGATTTGCTGTGGTTCTTTCAAGGGACTGTGCATCAGGCAGATGCACAGATTGATGGTGAGCAGCACAGTATGAACTCTAAGCCAGGTGACAATGGCTCCATCACTTGAAGGAGGTTGAATTAGGGTGAGTGGGACTGTGCCTCTACCCCAGATGGGCATAGCTGATCTCGTGTGTTCTTCCCAGTTTTAGATTTTTAGGTGAAAAAAAACCCAATTGGTATCACAGGGAGAACCTGTGAAAGGTTTCAGTGGAAGCAGGGTTCCACCCTTCCTTGGTTTGGTTTAGGTGCTAATGCCATTTTTCCTCACCAATGAACCACCAAAATTTCTCTTTACATTCAAAGCAGCAGATGACGCAATTATCAGCCTTTATTCCGATCCATCAGAAAATACCGAAAAGCAACATTTTCCTCCTTTTCCTAGCATCTCTCCAGATCTGTTCAGAAAGATCTGCAAAGTAGTGTTCACTGTGCCCTGTTACTTCCTTAACTAAAATATCTCCTTCCTCAGCATGATTCTGCAGTGTATTTGTACACATAAACGTCACTGGGTATTTGTGCCAGTTAGAGTTATCTTTTTGTTTGAAATAGTTGTGGGGACAGTGCATTTGCTATGTATCCTAGGTGTCTCCTAGGTATCATTGAACAGCAGCAGCAAATTCCCTGGATTCTTCAGATTACCATAATGCTTGAAGCAGTTTTTTCATGTAACTGTTTTCAGACAAGTTCCTTGCAAGATTTCTTATACAGAAAGATGGGGTAATATTGTTGAGAAGAATACGGCACTTGGATACAGCTTTAGGCGTCACAATATATGAATCTCTTCTAGAATAGTACTGAATGTTATTTACTGCTTCTACAGGGAAAGTAAATAATAAAGCAGCTCCATTCCTTTGGAAACTGGGCCACATTTAAGGGCGAGGTATTCAGTTTATCCAGTTTCATGAGAAGTGTGAAACCACAGTTTAAGCACCTTAAACAAGTCCTTCAGTGACCTAGTAAACCTGACAACCTTACTGTGACAGATGAAGTTCCTGGTTCAAAAAGTTCCCAAACTGCTGATTCCTGGAAGCAGGGAAGGTACACTGAGAACAGTCACCATGTTTGCTTGTTTTTCATCCTGTTTCCTGAGCATCTGTTATTTGCCATTCTCAGAAGGGAATTTGAACCAGATGGGCTTTTGTCTACTCAATAGGGCCATGCTTATTTTAGTAGGATTTTGATGCTGATAGAAGAATAGGGGTAGCATTTTGAGAAGGTTTCAAAAAACCTGGGAGAATAACATGGGATATACAAATTACTGAAGACACTCAAATATGGTTGCATGAAGATGCACACTTTGGGTTATAACGTATACAGTTACTTACAAACAGCCTTGCTCTGAATTATTCAGCTGTATAAATGCAGGACATTGCATAAAATCCTGGAGAAACTTTCAGTTCCCTGCATGGGCCTGAGTGTATTGTATCTTTCTATGAGAAGGTACAAGTATTTTCCAGATATCTCTGTTAGTGACTTTCTGAACCTGATAAGAAGTTGCTGAGCATTAAGCTTGCTTCACTGTGGGCAGCAAATTTTGCCTTCTAGCTATTTTTAACATGAGGTTTGTGGCAGGGAAACAGAAAACCAGTTATAAAGTGTTTTTGCAAAATGCAGTTGATGGTGACAGCGTGCTGTACAGACAGTGAAACCTCTTGTTCGTAACTATGCTGTCTGCTCTTCCTGGGTGTGTTTGTGTGACGTGCCCATGGCTGCTAAGATTGTTTAATGTGGAAAAGACTTTTCTAGTAAACCAATTAGTGCCTTGATTGCAAATTCTATTTGGTAAACAGAAAAAAAATACTGTCTGGCACTTGAAGGTCTTTTTTTCTTCTTTTCTTCACAGTTGGCTGTTGTCTGCTACTGATTCTCATTCTTGTTGACTAGGTCATGAGGCTTTTCTTCCTTGCTACTCCATGCTCCTTGCTACCCTGTGCCCTCCTTTGGTACATTTTCTGCCCAGTTTCCTACATCCCTTCTACTCTGACCACTTCTCTTCAGCTGAAGCCTCGTGCTGGCCTCAGGTAGCTCCTGTCTCCCAGCATGCCTGCAGCCTGGGAATACCTACTTTTTTTTTCCATCTATTATTCCTTAGCACTGGCACCTCAGAGAAGCAGCTGGGCTCCCTTCCATAATTGTTTCCAACTGTTTGCAGATGCATTAGGCATATGAAGCCTGGAAGAATGAAAAGGAGCTAGAAACCAAGAAGATGAGCTGTCACCAGCAGAACTGGCTGTTCTGCATGAAACCAGCCTTTTACCTTTGCTTTTGCTTTTCATAGGTTTTGCTTTCTTGCCTGTACTACTGCATCTGCATGTTTCAAGGTTGGCCCTCCAGTCTCTGTGTTGAAGTGGTTATATCTTCTAATACTTTTTTTTTCTTTTTAAAATCAAATAAACTGTTTATTCTATGCTGAGAAAAATTCTTTTACAAGAATGACATTTTAAACATGAATTTGTATTCATTCTCCAGGACAACACAGGAAAAGTTCCTCTTTAAAAACTCAACATTTCTGTAATTTTTAAAACAGGAAGACAATAGTAAAGACATCACTAAATGTCTTCAATAATACAAAGAGGATCATTAAATCTACTTGCAATCTCACATACTGTATTAAAAGTGTGAATGATGTTCACATCAGGAAAAGTCAGCTATATGAGACAGTGAATACTTGAAATATCCTCCTTTTCCCAGTCTTCTTATGTTTAAAACTCTCTGAGGTTTGGGTTATGACATTACTAGGTACAGAACTGCTGTTTTACAGAAAAAAAATGAAAATGCTTTAAGAGGAAAATGAAGACACACTCATTCAGAAGTGTCACAGCTTGAAGTTTGCCTTTTCTGTTGTGTATTTCCTGACTGCAGCTTTTGTTTAGTCTTTAAGTGATTGTATAAGAACTGAGACATGGCTCCCCGCTTTGTGCCCGGCTCTGTGTGTCTTAGGGGCCTGGCACTCCTCTCGGGCTCCAGGAAAGCTTTGCCTGTGCAGGAGGCGCAAACCTTGGAAGGTCTACAACCCACATGTGAACTTGGGTTAGTATGAGGGTGACAGGGCCTTGTGTTTCTTTGGCCTGATTTATTGTTGTGTTCAGAAGTTATCAACAATTAATAAAATTATTTAAAAGATCTATACTGATTTACTGTGTCAGTCAAGGAGAGATTAATTTATGATCTTTCATCTTCAAACTCAGCTATGTCTTTTTAATATGTGATCAGGAGTAACACTTCTGATTAGTGGTGTTATTGTCCTGAAGCCTTGAGTTAGTAAAACGGGAAATCCAATTTTAGCATCCCTTATCCTGAATCCAAACTATTAATGCTGCTTTACACTGATAAGATTTACCACAGGTCAGATAGTGTCTGACCAAACCACTCCAATATTTTTCCTGCATGACAGCCACAGCCTACCTTCCTTTGCCATGTAAAACCAGTATGAAAAGGTGAACCTAAGGAAACCCTATTTTGATTTAATTTCATTTAAATGTGACTATAATGCTTACAACTAATCTGAATCAAGTTTGTCCTGTGACATGATCTGGAAGTCCATGTCTCAGAGACATAGTGGCAGAGCAATGAAGCTGAACTCAAGGTGACCCAACCTGGATGTGCTGCCTCTCCACATTGGAACACCTGGAGCAGCGGTCCAGCCCATATCAATGAGTTGTTGCCATCACAATCCTCTCTGCACTGCTTGTGAGGAAGAAAAAAGGAGAGGCACCTCTACTGCTTTCCCATGTGAATTAAACCCACAACTTTTTGGTGGTTGTGCTAAGCTGAGCCAGGTCTCAGTTTTCCCTATGCTTCAGGATGGTTGTGGTGAAGTGACATTGACCTCATCCTCATATGTGGTCTGCAAGCGAGGTTCATAACCAGAAGGGCTCTGGGAATTAAACAGTACAGACTTGGTTATAATGATTGCAATAAAGGTTCAACCTGAAATCTTTGAAATATTTTTATTTACTATGAGGAATAGAATATTCTGCTTCCAGGTAACAACCTCACAAAGCTAATGGGGACAAAAAACTAGTCAGAAGAAGCAGCTGACAAATATTGGTCATTCCATAACAGGCAGACAAATGCACAGTAAGGAAAATGGGGCATTTGAACCTCACAGGTCTAAGCCATATTTGTTAGTTCATGTCCATTGGACTGACAGTATTACTTGTAGCTGTAATTAGTACATAAATTTTAGAATGGTAGAATAGTTAGGTCTGGAAAAGATCTTAAGATCATATAGCTCCAACCCCACTGCCATGGGCAGGGACACCTCACACTAAACCATATCACCCAAAGCTTCATCCAACCTGGCCTTGAACACCGCCAGGGATGGAGCATTCACAGCTTCCCTGGGAAACCCATTCCAGTGCTTCACCACCCTTACAGTAAAGAACTTCCTTATATCCAATCTAAACTTCCCCTGTTTAAGTTTCAACCCGTTACCCCTTGTCCTATCACTACAGTCCCTAACGAATAGTCCCTCACCAGCTACCCTGTAGGTCCCCTTCAAATACTGGAAGGCTGCTATGAGGTCTCCATGCAACCTTCTCTTCTCCAGGCTAAACAGCCCCAACTTTCTCAGCCTGTCTTCATATGGGAGGTGCTCCAATCCCCTGATCATCCTCATGGCCCTCCTCTGGACTTGTTCTAACAGTTCCATGTGCTTTTTATGTTGAGGACACCAGAACTGCACACAATACTCCAAGTGAGGTCTCAGGAGAGCAGAGTAGAGCGGCAGGATCACCTCCTTCGACCTGCTGGTCACGCTCCTTTTGATGCAGCCGAGGATACGGTTGGCTTTCTGGGCTGTGAGCACACACTGCAGCTGGCTCATGTTCATTTACTCATCAACCAACACACCCAAGTCCTTCTCCACAGGACTGCTCTGAATCTCTTCTTTGCCCAACCTGTAGCTGTGCCTGGGATTGCTCCAACCCAGGTGTAGGACCTTGCACTTGGCATGGTTAAACTTCATGAGGTTGGCATCAGCCCACCTCACAAGCATGTCAAGGTCCCTCTGGATGGCATTCCTTACTTCTAGCGTATCAACAGAACCACACAGCTTGGTGTCATTGGCAAACTTGCTGAGGGCACACTCAATCCCATTGTCCACGTCACCGATAAAGATGTTAAACAAGACCGGTCCCAACACCGATCCCTGAGGGACACCACTCGTTACTGATCTCCAACCGGACATTGGACCATTGACCACAACTCTTTGAGTGTGACCATCCAGCCAGTTCTTTATCCACCCAGTGGTCCATCTATCAAATTGATGACACTCCAATTTAGAGACAAGGAAGTCGTGTGGGACAATGGTGAACGCTTTGCACAAGTCCAGGTAGATGATGTCAACTGCTCCACCCCTGTCCATCACTTTTGTAGCCCTGTCATAGAAGGCCACCAAATTGGTCAGGCAGGATTTCCCCTTAGTAAAGCCATGCTGGCTGTCACCAAGCACCTTGTTGTTTTCCATGTGCCCTAGCATGCCTTGCAGGAGAATCTGCTCCCAGATTTTGCCAGGCACAGAGGTGAGACTGACTGGTCTGTAATTCCCCGGGTCATCCATTTTCCCCTTCTTAAAAATGGGGGTTATATTTCCCTTTTTCCAGTCATCAGGAACTTCACCTGTCTGCCATGATTTTTCCAGTGTGATGGCCAGTGGCTTTGCAACTTCATTTGCCAGCTCCTTCAGGACCCGCAGATGGATTTCATCAGGGCCCATGGACTTCTGCATGTTCAGGTTCTTAAGATGGTCTCGAACCAGATCCTCTCCTACAGTGGGCCCAAGGTCTTCATTCTCACAGTCCCTGCATCTGCCTTCCAAGACTTGGGTGGTGTGGTCAGAGCCTTTGCCAGTGAAGACCGAGGCAAAGAAGTCATTCAGAACCTCAGCCTTCTCCAAATCCTGTGTAGCCAGTTCTCCTGATAGCTTCTGGAGAGGGCCTACGTTGTCCCTAGTCTGTCTTTTATTTGCAATGTAACTACAGAATCCCTTCCTGTTACCTTTCAATCCCTAGCCAAGTTTAATTCTAACTGGGCCTTAGCTTTCCTGACCTGGTCCCTAGCTCTCCGGACAACATCCCTGTATTCTTCTCAGGCTGCTTGTCCTTGCTTCCACATTTTATAAGCCTCTTTTTTCCTTCGAATTTTTTCTCAGCAGCTCCTTATCCATCCAAGGAGGTTTCTTGGCCCTCCTGCTGCACTTCCTTCTAGTCGGGATGCAACACTCCTGAGCTTGTAGTAGGCGATCCTTGAATATCAACCAACAGTCTTGGGCCCCCCTGCTTTTTAGGGCTGTATCCCATGGAACCTTACTAAGCAGGCTCCTGAAGAGGCCAAAGTCTGCTCTCTTGAAGTCCAGTGCAGAGAGCTTACTGCACTCTCTTCTTACTGTCCTGAGGATGTCGAACTCGACCATCTCATGATTGCTGCAACCAAGGCTGCCCTGGAGCATCATATTTCCAACGAGCTCTTCCCTGTTGGTGAGCACGAGGTCAAGCACAGAACCTCTCCTTGTCAACTCCTCTATTACTTGCAGAAGGAAGTTGTTTTCCACACACTCGAGGAACCTCCTGGATTGCTTGTGCCAGGCTGTACCATCCCTCCAAGATATGTCAGGGTGGTTGAAGTCCCCCATGAGGACAAGGGCCTGTGAGTGTGAGGCTTTTCCTATTTGTCTGTAGAGTACTTCATACACAGGTTCCTCTTGATCAGGCAATCTGTAACAGATCCCCACAGTAATGTCTCCCATCGCTGTTCTCCCTTTAACCCTGACCCACAAACTCTGTTGACTGATCACTGCTCCACAGAGTTTCGTACTCTCCAGCCTAACTCTAACACAAATAGCAACTCTCCCTCTGCATCTGCTGGGCCTGTCTTTCCTAAAGAGCCTGTAACCATCCATTCCAATACTCCAGTCATAGGTGCCATCCCACCATGTTTCTGTGATACCAATGATATCATACCCCCGTAGATGTGCACACATCTCTAATTCCTCTTTTTTGGTCCCCAGGCTACAGGCATTTGTACAGAGGTATCTGACCTGAGCTCCAAATGAAGCCAGCTCATTGTCTGGAGCAGCTGGAACGTCTCTACATTGCTCCGAGCGTTTATTATAGGTGCTTGCAGCTGACTGGGAGTGTTGGGATGGAATGAAGCCCCCCTCCCCCAACACAACTAGTTTAAAGCATCCTTGACAAGTCTGGCAAGCCTCCTACCAAAACCACTCTTCCCCTTTGTTGTCAGACCAGCTCCACCAGCCTCCAGTAGACCTGGCCTCCCAAATTGAGTCCCATGTTCTAGATATCCAAACCCCTGACCATGGCACCACCATTCTAACCATTTATTAACCTGGCCAATCCTCCTAGCCTATTTAAGGTCCTCCCTTTTATCCTGGAGAATGGATGAAAAAACAATCTGAGCTCCAGAGCCCCTAATCACCTCTCTCAGGGCTCTGTAGACCTTCTTCATGTTCTCTGGGCTACCGCTATCTATATCGCTAGCACCCACAGGGATCACTAGAAGTGGGACTTACTAGAGCAGGCAGCCTCTCTGAAACATTCCTGATCTGTGCCCCTGCTAGGCAACACACCTCCCTTGACATTGGGTCAGGCTGACAGATGGGTGCCTCTGTGCCTTTCAAAGTAGAGTCCCCTACTACTATGACCCTCTGCTTTTTCCTGGCAGCACCAGTAGAGATCTTTAGCAGTGCATCAGCCAGTTGTTTCTGGTGCAAGTACATTTCCTCATGAGCCCCCTGCAGAACAGCAAAGCAGTTCTGGGTGAGGGACAACAGATTTAGGAGGAAGCCACTTGCTTTTAATTGTCCTCTTCCTCCTTTTTTTGTTGTTTTTTTTTCGTTACTATTTCCCAGCTTCCTGGGTTAATGGCCTCCTTCTTCCCTCCATGAGCTACAGGGGATGCTTGCGGCCCTTGCACAGTTTGGGCCTGGAGCAAGCAGTCCTGCTTCCTCTCAGCTTCCCTGACATCTTTTATTTCTTATCTTTATTCATTTTCTGCATTTTCTGAAGAAAATTTGTTACTGGTATTTTAACTAATTTGCACTACATTTGAGTTTTCATTCTTACTAAGATTGGTATGATTCACCTGTCTTTGAAAAGCTATTAAAATAGCCTCAAGCATACTTCAACTGGGAGAAGCAAAATACATTTTTTAACTAAGTAAGCATCCTGAAATTACTGGTTAAAGACTGATTTTCCATCCTAGGGCAGTTTTTCAGCCTAAGTCCAGTTAATTCACGCTGACCTCATCATAAAACATTTTATCCTCTTGTTCTGAAATCACGTCGGACCCTTGGAAACCCATTATACTAACTTCACAACTGAGAAAATGGGTCCAGGGCTCAGGGAACACTGTATGAAGAGAGAGTAATGCTATTCTCAATATTGGAAGAGTGTGTTTTTTTCAAATTCTAGTAGCAAATTCATCCCAATTTCAGAAACAAGTTGTGTGAAACCCTATGACAGAAATTTATAATGAAAATTAAAGAATCACATTCTCACGCAGAGGAGAGCAAAGCTGCAAAATGTCGTGATTGATTATATCAATTCCAGTGGCCAGATCTGTCAAAAGAAGCAGGTTTTAAGAGGGTGCAGGGAAGGTCAGAGCGCTAAAGACAATTCCAACAAACCAAGAGGAAACCATGGAGATAGAGGTTCCTCTGCTGGTGTTTCTTTCAAACTCAGTAGTTCAAGTTACTGGTGCAGTATCCAGGGGATAGTGCTGTATACCAGGGGATGGTGGGGTGTACCAAGGGGCACACAAAAAATCCCACATGTATTTGGTTGATTCTTGTGAAAGTCTGAAATGCTGCAGTGGGCTCTAATCACAGTGAAAAGCTGTCTTTCTCTGGGAATAACAGAAGGAAGGCACAGCCCCAAGTGTCATCACTTGCGACCTTCAGGAGCTAAACTAGTGGAACCCCATGCAAGCAGGCAAAACCCCATTGTCCCAGGCAGACCTGCCCTCCTGCATCTCCACACAGTGACATGGTAAACATGGGTCTTATTTGCTTGTGTAGCAGAGTCCTGCCTGGCAGGGATCTAGCAAAGGAAATCCAATTTTATTAAACAGCTGCTCACCAGTAAAGCACGATCCAGAGCCTCTCCTCTCTCCTCTTTCCTCTCTTCTCTTTCCTCTCCTCTCTCTTCTCTCCTCGAATAATGTCTTTGAATTAAATCTTATAGCAATACTATGAAATTATTCTTAAATTTTATTTGTTCCCCCTTTTTATGGGACCTGAAAGTTTCACTCTGCTGAAAACAACTGTCTATAAATACCTCATTTACCTAAATACTATGTGAAGATTTCCTTCAGAAAAAAAAAGAGATGCCGGAAGACAAATTTTGCTTAATACTTGAGTACCACTTAATATTTGTAATTAGAAGTTTAAAGCACATACATGCCACTTACTAACAGTTTAGGGGGAAAGAGTATTCCACTTGGTGTGAAAGTCAAATTTTTCTCACCCAACTTAAAGCAGATACAATAACAGTAAAGCAAAGCAAACCATGTAGAAATAAGAGCATTTCTACACACAGCCCCACTCACCTTGTTAATGCAGGCATAGGGCATCAGGTACTGAGCGGGTACCACTCCTGCCACTGCAGTGGCTACACCCCAGCTATCCCCTACCATCTCCAGGCAGCAAGAGAAAAACCCACACCAGTCTCCACTGAATGGTGGAAAATCTCCAGGCTGTTGAATAGCAATATTATTTTTGAGCAACAAATGGGAATTTTTTTTTAAATGCATTGAACATTCTCTTCAAAGATGAATTTATGATAGAAAAAAAAGCAAGCAAAGTGGGAATTGTAGTTCTATTGATCTTATGCCAAAAAAATGAGACTTTGTGATATTTTAGGGCTGTTAGCAATACTGCCTGTCCAGCAATTGTATCATTGCTACACATAACCGAAGAACTGAAATGGATGTAGATTACACATATATTATATGTATATACATATATACATAACATATAACACCGTATAGCTGTTATAATACATTAATGTGCTCTGTAGTGATAAAGGATTTTAGGAAGACAAAATGAGTGGCAGTTTGCTTCTGGGTGGTATGTTATGCATTCCCCTTCCATAGTGGTCATGATGTAGAAATACCTTGGCAGGATAATGAGGTTGCAGGTAGAAAATAATTGCAATGACTTCAGAAAGGTGAAAAGTAACAGATACGTTACCATCACTCAGGAACAAATCTGACGGATGCAGCTGCAGCGTTGTCATATTAATGGCTTCAGCTTCCTCATTGATGACTCTTGTGAGATGGTATCAGTTAGACAGTACTCTGTATTTTAAGAAGTCATAAGAAAATAAGATGTCATCCTCAGAGTGCTGTGACAGTCAGCATTATCAGAGCAAGCCTGTCTCAGTTGCTGAGTCCCACCAGCTACAACAAAACTGAAATCAAGGTAATAATTACTCCCTAAAGCCTTTTTCTTTTTTTTCCTGAATACTGACAATTTCTTCAGGTAGCAAAAACTATCAGACAGTCTTTATTTTAAGATTGTGCTGTGACTTCCTTGTTTTCCCATTGATGAAAATGTGTACAATGTCGAATGTGATCAAATTTGCTCCAATTTGTGTAGAAGCAATAACAACACAGCTTTCAGCCATGGTTGTGCAGTAAATCTTCCTCCCTCCCACACTCATTTTCATGCTGACGAACTTACCTGAGTGCCATGCCACATCATACAGCCTGTAAAATGTCTGTTAGGCAGCACTGGGTATCATTTCACCCATGCCATGAGTAGTGGACTGGGATGGTGGTAGCTAGCAGTATTTGATTTTGCAGGTATCATAATACCCTATCTTGCCTATCCCCTTGTGGCTTTTATTGTCTGGAGTCATCTGCATACAGCCTGATGCTGCATGCAAGTTGACAGCTTTGAGAATTTTCTGCCTTTTCATGCTTTGAACCTTTGGTTGAGAAAGCTCTGCTTTTATCTGTACTTTCCTTCAAGCTGTTGTCAGCTATCATGTTGTGGTTCTTTTTCTTGATTGGAAAGTGCAAACAAATGCTCCAGCCTTATCTTCCCAGTGCTTGACTGCAGCCTTAGCAAGCTGGAAGCCATATATTCCCATTAGTATCTCATTGTATCCTCTTCCTTCTGGTTTTCCTGATGCTTAGCCATTAATGCTGTGTAACAGTGCTGTGTTACTGTGCAGGATTCCTCACTAACTTTGCCTGTCTGTGACCTTCAGCACTTCTCCTGTGGTAAACGCTATGAAGTGTTGCCCAGCTGCTAAACACCTTAAGCAAAGTGACGTTGATTGTGTCAAAAAGTCTGTGTGCAGGAAAAAGAGTTTCTTCATCTTCTATCCACACATTTTCTCTGTGCATCTCCTGGATCTAGCTGCAGCCTATGGGTGGGGATGGATGGTACAAAGGTAAGGAAACTCCAAACTATGCTATGCAGGGCACACAAAACGGCACAAAGCCAGAGTCACAGGTACAGTGATAATCATGGTACTGTCAGCACTGAATCATTGGGTATTAGTTTGCTCTCACAGCCCAGCATCTCCATGTGATTTACAAGAGCCTTTGTTCTTCTGCTGTAGGTGTATTAGGAAACATATTCATCAGCTGCCTGGATGCAGCAGTATGTACTACTCATTAATGCTCCTAACTATTTGTTTCCCAAAAATCCCTGTCTGCTTTCAGAAGGAAAAATGTAGGCAAAAGTCAGAGCTGGCATTATTGGATCATCTGAAATCCGCTGGTATTTTTGCCAAACTTTTGCTGTTTAGTAGTGGGGAAAACAGGCAGGTTAACACTTTATATTTGAATTTTAGTAACAAGCTTTGTTTGTATCTACCATGTTGGATTGTGGATGTCTGAAGTCATATACATCTGTAAGTGACTGGTATGTATAGATCCATTTGATTTGAAGTGTTGGTGTTCATCAGTGCTGTGAATTTAAAGGGTCTTATACTTTTTAGCATAGATATGAGAGGCTGCTTTAGAAATCATCCTTCCGCTTTCAGACTTTCCCCATGAATAATACAAATGCAGTAATATTTTTCTGATACAAGGAATATAATGCAAGTTCTATGGGGCCAAATGCTGTTCTAGGTTAAGTACACAAAACAGCTACCAAAACTGATGTAGAATCATTCAAGAAGAGAATGCCTTTAATTCTTCTCAGTTGACAAGCTGTCAAGTCATAAAGAGTGAAGTACAGTCTGTTTTCCTCTATAGCGGGTAGAGAATAATTTTCCCTGTTTTATGAGTAAATATTTTGTTTTTGTGAACTTACTGTGAGTTTTATCTTCTTGTATGGTGTGGATTGCAGCCACAATCTAAGAGTTTCCTTTTAAAGGAAACTATAATGTCCCAATCTGCTTTTTTGGCCCTATGTCATTTATAGACAAAATGAACAGGATCAAACTACATCTTGAAGAATCATGGCATTTTTAGTTAAGGAAATGTTCTTGATGAAAACCCAGATTTTATTAGTGATACTACAATTAAATAAGTCATTATCAACTTCCTACAGATCTCCTAAGAGGAGCTCTCTTTCATTCTGGAGTCCAAATTACGGAAGCAATCTTCATAAAGGCCACTTCCCCAGCTATAGCGCCTGCTGTGATGTGATTCATGCCTTTTGTCTTCTGCTTTGAATTTGGGGATGTTTATGAAGGACTGTTATAAATACTGCATCTAATTCCTCTTTTCACAAGATGCTTTATTCACAAGGAAAAAAAAAAAGAAAATTGCATCACATATGTACGTCATATCATTTCCATTGCCATTGCCATCTGGCACTATTCTTGTTGCCTCCTTCATATACATATTGAAAGGATGTGAGACCAGTGGCAGACAGAGCACACGTTTCAGTCCTACAGCTGGTAATTTAATGGTACACAGGCACATTTGATACAACAAATCTGTGAGGATGCACATTTGAAGGCTGGAGCTGGAATAATACATGCTCAGGAGCAGAAGTGGAAGTAATGTGCAAGAATCCTGATTTTCATGATGTGCATTGATAGTGGCCTTACATAAAGTTGTGATGGTGAATGGTTTAAATAGCTCTTGTTATACTTACCAGACATTCATTTTCAGTCACCTGTACTGGGAAAGTACCTGGCTGTTCATTTATCCTAAACTGCTGTCTAAAAACAGGAGTCAGATTTTTTTGGCATGGCAACTTCTTCGGGACAGTATGCTGCTAATTACGGCAGGATCCTGTCTCAGAGAAATAAGGGTTTGTACAGGCCGAGAGAAAATGGTGGATGATTGCTGCAGATGCATGGCATTCATCGAGCTACTGAAGGTGAAGGGTGGTGGCAATGGTTGCACTTATATTCAAGCAGTCTATTTATGTGAACTATTATGCTAATAAGTGACAAAATTATTGGTTATGAAATTCAGATGGGCTTCCATGTTACAAAGCAACTGTGGTCGTGTGACAGGGGAAAGGGATGTATTTAGGAATCTGTGATTTCATGTCTGTGCAAAATGATTCTTTGAAAAGCTGGAGAATAATCTGGCTGTGGGTTCAAACAGAGCTGATCCTTTTAGCTGATCCTTTATAGGCTACACTACTGTCATCTCTTCTCTCTGTCCATCCTAGAGTCAACACTACCCTGACTATCCAGCTGTGACAGAGCTGGACATGCAAAAATGATTGTCAGCAGGAACATCCAGGAGTTCACAGTCTGCATTTGCTGCCTTAGGTTCTGCCTCTCAATTGGTTTGGGGCTCTGGAGCATTGACTTAAGGAAGTCACTTCAGCTGTCGGAGCACTGAGTGTACATGGGCAGCCAGAGCCTGGAAGGAGGTGTTTTGAAGACCCAGTAACTGTGTCAGCATCAGTGAGCAGAGCCCAGCTCAGAATCACTGTGGAGCTCTCACAGGTCAGAAGAGCAGTGTTTGCCTGCTTCCAGGGAGTGAAGCTTATTTAAGCAAGAAAGTTGAAACTGTAGCTCTAGAGCCCGCAGGTAAACAAGCCCCAGCAAACAGTGCTACAAATGAAGCATAACCCGAAATATTTTGCAGTGTTTTTATTTTTTGTTGTGATATTTTTATCCTCCAGCTGAATAAAGGATTAGATGGATTATTACACATCCTATTTCTTGGTCTGGCATTAAGTTGCTAAAGTGATTTGTTTTTGCAAAATGTGATTTTTAATCAGATGAGTACAAATTAACCAAACTGTAGAAAAACCCCAATAAGTTGTGAATTATTTTTATTTAATGAGCCAAAGGCCCTATCTTGGTAGCTCCTTTCTCTGCTCTGAAACCCCAAAGAAGCACACGAAAGGCAAGCATGCCTGACTTTGGCTCTGGGGTTCCTCTATCTGCCATGTCAGTCCTGATACACAGGACAGATAATACAACAGCAACAAAGGATGAATAATTCCAGGAAAACAAAATATAGCTGATGTGTCACAGTGAACTGCATGACCTTAATGTCCTTAAAGCAGCATTTAGGATCACCAGCTATAAATAAAAAATCAGTGGAATTAGTCAGACTCTCAGGAAGTGGTTCCAGAGAGCTCTCTAAGCTCAGCTCCTTTGGCTGCAAACTCCCCAGATGAGTAATGCCAGATTTTGAGAGCTGCTCTGACAGTGGCTGTGTGGATGTCTCAGGACAGGGTCTGCTAACATGGTGAGTGAAACCACATCAGACAGCACATGGTGTTCAGCACTGATCATCAAGGGAGCACTGACAACTGATTTACAGCAGAGTCCTTTCTAGAGGGCTGGAGTTAGATTAATTGGTAAAACAAACCTTCAGTTCATCAATGCTGATGTGATTAGGAGCAGGAACAATAAGATCTGCCTAATCAAGAGCAAAGACATCTCCATCCCTGAAGATGCCTAGCAGTAACAGCTCCCCATGAGCTGGATAACATCATCTCTATGCAAAAAAACAATTCCCAAGCTCTCTTTATTCTTCTACAGCGCTTGATACACACATTCTCCTTTTCAAATGACTTTAAAGCATTAAGGAATACATTTCAAGTAGGGTAGGATAATTGAAAGCTCCCACTGGTAAAATAAAGATGATTGAATATAGTCTCTTGCTCTGAATTGCTTCTAAGAGTGATACTTTCTGTTGATTTATGAAGGGAAAACTGAGAGCAGCTTGGATGCAGGTGATGCAACACTGCCTCCCACTGCTGTATCCTGCTTAACTGATACCTCAGCCACACTTCAGCCAGCACAAGCCCACTGATGCTTAAATGGGAAGGAAACAGGACACAGTAAGTGAATGCTGGGACCTTTCACGTATTTTTCCCACCTGTTGATTACATGTTCACACAGGTATATCTAGTTCCTTATGCTGGGCAAAACTCTAAACACTGCTGGTGATGTTTGGAGCACTCACTTGTGTAACCTTTGTGGAAGGGGGTTTCAGGGAGAGATGACAACCCAATTAAAAATCTCCCAGGGACACAACAGGAAGGTGTTCCTTAGTTTTTTCTAATCAAAGACCTCTCTGTCTCCTGTGAGAGCACAGGCAGGGACCATCCACCACACTGCTGACAACAGTTTTCACATACAAACAAAAAACTGTTAGGCCACACACAGGATGTTTGGTTTTCAGCTTAATTAGCCAGTATTTTGGAAACTTCCAAGCATAAGAATGCATACACACATTTTAAAATGTGCCTTTGTCAGCATTTCATTGACCAAAACCTGAGGCTGACAGCTAACTAAAAGGTGGGAGGAAGGACCTTCCTGTACCAGCAGGTTGCTGGAAAGCTTGCCATGCCCTGTAGCAGCACAGTGGCTCACTATGAGTTACTTGTTTTTCTGAACTGGGTGCTTTCCTGGCTCCCTGGCAGGCTGCCTAGCTTGTGGCAACTACAGATGTGTAACTGCTTGCCTTCCCTTCCTAGAACAGCCTTTTCCTCCCCCACAGATCTTCCCAGATATGGGAAAATGCTGAATGTACTTTTGATTCCAGCATTTGCCAGAGTCCATCTGAACAGGGATTTCTGTTCTTCAGTATGGGTTTAATAGAATGGATTGAGAGGTATCTCATTCTGACATTTCACAGAGACAGAAATGACTGACCTACTCAGTATATCTGACCTACTTATGCTGCAACAAGCAAATCCCAAAATGTTCTGCTGAGTTTCTTAAACTCTCAGTTTTTTATATCCAAGGAGATCCTGGGTTTAAGATTGCTGATTAATGAGTATTAATGTAAGATTGCCTTTCAGAGAGTGTGTTACACCAGGTATCAGGCTCCTGCAGTGTTGTGGGCTCAGGGTCCTGCTGCAGCAGGGGGCATGCTTCTGCTCTGCCCTCCCAAATCCACCCAGTCCCTAGGCAGCAGAAGAGCAGGCATTGCACCATCTGACCCTGGATTCCCTACTTGTTAACCATGCAAACAGGTTTAACTTGTTTTGTAAGATCAAGATTATTTAAATTTTTAAAAAAGAAGCACCTAGAGTTACTTTAACTACTTCCTACCTGTCCTAGGACAAAAATCCGTGTACTCTTGTCAAGTGGCTGCATATCAGCTGGCAGCCTTTTCTAGCTGAAAATTGCAGTGCTTTTACACTGTTTAGGTTGGAGTCTGATATTTTGATCCTGGAAGATGGTAACATTTGAGCATATGCCCCTGACAACCTCCATTTTTCATTTGATTTCATAGGTGGGTTTCCAGTAACATGCGCAAGTTAATCCCTTATGTCTGGTCTTTCTTTGATGAGGCTGCCTGTTCCTTTGATCCAGTGGGATGCTATATTTTTTTCTGGCAGTCAACTGGTGAATTAGTTTTGACCCTGTGATCTCAGGGTTCAATAACCAAACAGTTGGAAAAATTTTGATTTCTGACTTGCACTATTATTTTCCCCAACCTTTTCATAGAATATTTATAGAATTTCTGCATGTTTCTGCCTTTACTTCTCCTACCATATAGAGACAGCAAAAGAAAATGTGCAGCCAATTTATACTTTTTATGGAGCTTTAAAGTACAGAGCTGTAAGTCAGTGCTTTCTTTTTGGGCTGAGGTAGGTCGCATCCAGGAAGCTGAAACACTCCTCTGTTATCTTGCAGTTGTAGGCTCGTGATTTGTCCTTGGGCTGCGTGCAATTGCTGCAGGGAAGCAAAGTAGAGGAAATCCTTCCTCTGGTCCCCTCGTACGTGTGGAGCAGCGCGCAGTCAGGGTCCGGCCGGCGTGCCGGGATAGCCACTGCCAGCGCAGCGTGCCTGCTCGCAGACACGGCCGCTGCACCGCAGGGAGGGGTGCAGGCATCCCCGCTGTGCTTCAGGTCCTGTGCAGGCTGCTCCTTATCTGCAAGAAGAATAGACATCTACGTGTGGAGGAGAGGCTTTCATTTCCTCCCGGCACTCAGGGGCTGGACCCATGTGTCTGTGTTGCACGGCACTTGCTCCGGCAAACTGCGAGCCTCCGCATGTCCCCGCATGCTACATGTGTTGGCAATACGCTCACACACATTCCTGGGTGCAAAATAATACTGGTTGGTAATACTGATCTAAGAAAGCAACCTGTGGAATATCTGTCCACTTGCAACAACGTGCATCCCTCCTACTCTAGTGCAAAAACCTGGCATTGTTTGGAGCAGACTGTTGTGTGTCAGTGTGCAGGGGGGCATCACGACCCTGCCACAGGCTTTGCATAAGTACTTGCAGCCAGAGTGAGCAGACGAGTAACAACCAAAGCTGCAGATTTTACATGTGTGCTTCTTCCCATTCCAAAAATTGAAAAGTCTGCTCCTCAGTGGCTGGTTGTGTTGAGTACAGACAAGAAAAAATAAAAGCAGCAAGTGGTTGGTTGTTCAGAACCCATATGGAAAATGTAAATTGGGCCATAAAAACCTGAAGGGGGAACAGCAGCTACCTTTGGTCTGCCAGATGCTAGAGGCACTTCCAGGCCCTGGCCATGGAGCAGCATGCTGCTAAATTTGAAAGCCTGTCATCTTTTAACAGCAAAAGGCATACTCAGTTCCATAGCAACCATGTTATATCTTATATGCTGAAAAGACAGAATTCATGAGAAAAGAAAGCTGTGCATGGCTTGGAAACCTGAGACTGCCACTCTGACTGTGGGAATGAGATCAGAACAGATGCCATCAGAATAAGATGCAGGTTGCTGTGTAACAGAGTTGGGAAGGAGATGATGAGATAATCATTTATCCCCCACCTCCTAGGGTGGGGAATGAAGAAGAGGAATGTTTTTTTGTCATCCTGTGATTTTTATTAGTTTCATTTGACAACTGAAATTTAAGTTATAGGAGTATAATAATTATTGTACATCTCTGATGCATTGTCCCAAGACAGACAGGGAGCTACAATAGTGTTGTAACTTGGTGATCTTCAATTTATCCTTGTACAGTTCACAGTTGTTCTCTGCAATACACAAGTGGAAATTCAGCTCCCTCTCAAAAGAGCTAGATTAGGACTGGGAAAAGGTTCAGAGCAGGATTCCAGAAGTGATCAGGAATTTCAAAGGTGGTCAAAGGAATAGAATTAGTTCTCTATAGGGAAAATGTTCAGAGCAGGATTCCAGAAGTGATCAGGAATTTCAAAGGTGGTCAAAGGAATAGAATTAGTTCTCTATAAGAAATAAAAGTACAGTTTTAGCTGGAGAAGAGGTGACAGATGAGAAAGGAAGGCAGCCTGTGAGTGCCTGTGAGTGCTAAGGTAATGGAGAACAGGGGATGGTTTTCACCATCTCTTCCAGTGCAAGCACATGAAAGAAACCAGTGGGTAAGAGGTTTCATGGCAAAACCAAAGGTGGCTCTTCAAATGCTATGGGCTCTGTAGAACTCCTTGTTCAGGGAAGTGGAGGGTGATAAAGGTCTCAATGAGTTTAAAGTCACCAGAGAAATTGGTGAAGTGCTGGTGAACACAAACACAGCCTGTGTGGTACTGGCAGTCCATGCCCTGCAGGTTGTTATGGCTGGCAGGATGTTCTGGGCAGTATCTCTAAGCCCAGGAGTATCTCTAAGTATCTTTATTATTTAAGGGATTTTTTTGCCTTAAATGTTTCTCTAGGTATCTATTTCTGTGTCATCGTCAGAAGAGCAGAAATGGCATTTTATCCAAGTTGATACAGTTTTCATATTCTCAGAGTCTTGGCTAACAGGCAGTGAGTATGTTTTAAAAAAGGCCAGAAATTCCTAGTGGATGCCCTGTCCTGCCATATTGCCTATTTGTTGTTTCTGCCTGGATTGTGGCTCTGCTGAGCATCCCGACTGTGATGTGTCTGCTCTCACCTGAACCTCAATCTGACACAAAGTCCACCCTCTGGGAAAGAAAACGATGCAGAGTGGGAGTAAGGCCCTCCATACCACCTGCCCCTCGGACGCCAGGGTACCATGCAGGTGTAAGGCATATTGCACTGAATTATGCACCCATGGGGTCTGGTCCAGTATTTGTACCATAGCTACCAAGAGTGAAAATTGCTTTCTTACAACTATCTTTTCCAGGCCAGACCAGAATTACCATTTGTTTAATTCTCCAGCTTAAAGTCTACCCCATTTTCCTGTACTGAACTGGCATTTAAAATGTACATAGCCAGCTTGCAAATTTTGTCGAAGTCAGTTGTTACAGGTTTATTATGTGGAAATCCTGAATTATTCTACTGGGACCTTGACAACTGTGTTTGGTTTGCTTATTCTGGAGAGGGGAACGGGGGAGAAGGATGCTGTTTTTTTTTTTTTCTTTTCTTTTTCCCTCTGCTTATCAGCTGTATTTGGAGAAAAGCTGATTTAATTATACAAAATGTTTCATCCTTGGCTGCAGTATGTTGAAGCCTGATCCTGCTCAGATTAGCAGAGTGATGTGCGGGTTTGGGTTACACATCTGTGAAGAGCCTGTGAAGCTTCTCCGTGGTTTTGTGCTTGTGTTGCCCTCTGCTGACTGGTGACAGTTTGGAAGATCCCGAAGGTCCCTGCAGAGCAGCTCAGGGACATAATTTTGATCTGGGATCCCAACAGTGCTTCTCTTCTGTCTATGGGTAGCTGTGCAGTCAGTTATGAGCTCCCCTGTAATCCATCAAATAGAACAATATCCCCCTACATTACCGCTTTCAGCTTAGATAACGTTTTATTAAAGTTTTGATTAAAATTAGCAACTAAACTTAAATTGAGGAGGCTTTAAAAGAGGCTCTGTCACCTGTGAACAGCATTGAATGCCTTTCATCAGCTGGGTTAAGAAAAGCACGACATGACACGTGGTATGGAGGGTAGATGGAATTTGACATTGGTTCACACAAGAGGTTTTAAGGACAGGAAAAGGAAATGCCAATTATTTGAAAATAGATGCAAGTCTGTGCAGAGAGAGAAATCCAGCAGGAAATTTGAAGCCAGAGATGATAACGCACACAGGGCATGAACCACTCCAGACTCATCTTCAGAACTGAAAGAAAACTCTATTACTTGGTAAAAATGTGCTCTCTCCTGCACTCCCTAAAAAAGCAGTTGTGCTGGACTCTGATCCTTTCCCTGGAGGTGACTGGGGAGTGACATTTATTAAAATGTTAACGGAGAGATTTGTGTCAGATGTAGAAAGACGAGCTTGCTCTGTGGCATTGCAGGTTCTTATCTTAAGCACATCTCTCACATGAAAATTGCCTTGAACAGCTCTACCAGGCTTTCAGCAAATCCTTGTTAATAACGCTTACCTCCTTTTTGTTGTCAGCTTTGCGACCTGAGCCTAAGCTGGAGGCAGTGCAAGAACTCTATCTGCAAGGACTGAATTCAGGAAGAAAAGCGAGATTGAACAATGCTGGTAGACAATGCAACAGTCAGTAACAATCTGCAGGCACAGATGCCCTAGATCTGACTCACAATTTCATCCTGGATTATAGTCCTTTTTAAATCATCCAGGCTCAGGACAGGCTGAGCTGAGTCTGTTAGATCAGTTAGGCTAGAGCACTACGTCTCAGACACACTAAAAGGAAAATCAAAGCCCTGCAGAAACAACTATTACCTCATATAGTGCTATTCACTCTTTCAATTCAATGAAGTTATGCAGAAAAGTCCTGTGGTTTCAGATTTAGGCAGTTGGATTTGCGTTCTCATTTGGTTATGGGATAGTTTCTTGATGACAAGCACTGTAGTATGGAAACTAAAGGCAAGTGCAGCTGCAGAGCCCTTTCAGTTGCTCTTTTTTATATATACTATATAAAAAATTGCTCCTTTTTATATCCTGCCCCTCTACTCTGCTCTTGTGAGACCTCACTTGGAGTACTGTGTGCAGTTCTGGTGTCCTCAACATAGAAAGGACATGGAACTGTTAGAACAAGTCCAGAGGAGGGCCACGAGGATGATCAGGGGACTGGAGCACCTCCCATATGAAGACAGGCTGAGAAAGTTGGGGCTGTTCAGCCTGGAGAAGAAAAGGCTGCATGGAGACCTCAAAGCAGCCTTCCAGTATTTGAAGGGGGCCTATAAGGATGCTGTTGAGGGACTCTTCATTAGGGACTGTAGTGATAGGACAAGGGGTAATGGGTTCAAACTTAGGGGAAGTTTAGATTGGATATAAGGAAGAAATTCTTTACTGTAAGAGTGGTGAGGCACTGGAATGGGTTTCCCAGGGAAGTTGTGAATGCTGCATTCCTGATGGTATTCAAGGCCAGGTTGGACAGAGCCTTGGGTGACATGGTTTAGTGTGAGGTGTCCCTGCCCATGGCAGTGGGGTTGGAACTAGATGATCTTAAGGTCCTTTTCAACCCTAACTATTCTATGATTCTATGATTCTATTCTATGTTATAGAAACTCATCTTAACCACAGTATTATCTCTTCATACATGACTTTATATTTTCATATATAATTTTATATATGATTTTCAAATGGAGTAACAAGTCTAAATGTAAATGTGTACTGTTGCATGCAATGCTGAATGTTACATCATACTCTGGCAGGAAACAGCCAGCCAATGCAGGGCAAGGCTGCCATCTGTCCCTGCTCACATCAGGCTCAGCATTGCTGCAGCTTATTAAAGCATGAGTTCTTTATCATCCAAAATGTAACTGAGCCCATGTATAATGACACCTGCAAGCCTTCAAAAAAACCCAAACTTGGTTCAATCCTACAAGCTCTTAATGAAGAGAGGAGAGCTTCAGAGAACTCCTTTAACCTATGATGGCTGAGGAAGAGATGTGCTTTCATAAATACGAACAAATTTCCATGTCAGTTTAATTAAAGAAACCTGTCTAAATATGACACAAAGATTAATATTTTCTAGATGAATATTAACTCTTGTGGTAGATTTACTTCTTATTTAAAATGTGATTATCACTAATTGCCTGCACATGTCATAGAACCATTGAAAGGCTGGGGTTGGAAGGGACCTTAAAGACCATCTAGTTCCAACCCATTGCCAGGGCAGGGACATCTCCTACCAGACCAGGTTGCTCAGAGCCCTGTCCAACCTGGCCTTGAACACTGCCATGGGTAGGACAGCTGCAACTTCTCTGGGCAACCTGTTCCAGTGTCTCACCACTCTCACAGTAAAGAATTTCTTCCTAATAACTAATCTAAACCTACCCTCTTTCTTCTTAAAGCCATTCCCTCTTGTCCTGTCACTACATACCCTTGTCAAAAGCCCCTCTCCAGATTTCTCGTAGGCCCCCTTTAGGCACTGGAAGCTGCTCTAAGCTCTTCTCCAGGCTGAACAAGACCAACTCTTTCAACCTGTCTTCATATGGGAGGTGCTCCTCCTCTGGACTTGTTCCAACAGTACCATGTCTTTTTTATGTTGAGGACACCAGAACTGCACACAATACTCCAAGTGAGGTCTCACAAGAGCAGAGTAGAGGGGCGGGATCACCTCCTTCAACCTGCTGGTCACACTTCTTTTGATGCATCCCAGGATATGGTTGGCTTTCTGGGCTGTGAGCACACACTGAAGCTCATGTTCAGTTTTTCATCAACCAATATGCCCAAGTCCTCCACAGGGCTGCTCTCAACGCCTTCATCCCCCAGCCTGCATTTTTGTTTGGAATTGCCCTGACCCACATGCAGGATGTCTTATTGGAAAGACTTCTGATAATGTTGATAATGTCACTGGTATTCTGGGGAAGAGACATTATCAGTTGTCACTCATTAAGGACAAAGCAGTTGTCACTGTAATTAGGAGCTATACATACTGCTCATTTTTAAGAACAGCAAGATGAGCATGCTCAGGTTTGTTTGTTTACTTTGAATGTGTTCTCTAGCTTGGAGGCCACTTACAGAATAAGAACCGCTGCCAGGTGTCTGCTTGTGTCCTGCCCTTAAGATTCTTTCTTTCAAATATAAATATATCCTTACTGGAAATGAGCAGTATTCCTCCCAGAAAGTGATTAATCCTTGGGAAGGAATTTCCAAGCAACACATACAGCTTTTTTACTATATGTGGTCTCTAAGTAAATGATGCAAGGTTTCAAGTAAAGATGCATCAGATTAATACTGAATTCATTGTATGTCATGGGTGGCATGGTTTAGTGGAAGGTGCCCCTGCCCATGGCAGGGGAGTTGGAACTAGATGATCTTAAGGTCCTTTCTAACCCTAACTATTCTATGATTCTATGATCCTGTGCTTTCCTCACAGTTTCTGCATTTTTCCATGACTTTTCTTCCCAGATTCTCTCTTTTTTCCCCCCCTCTTTCTTTCCCATACATTGTCCTATGCTGCTCCTGTGTCAGAGCACTCTCCTAGTCTGGTTCTCCTTCACCTTCTTTCTCCCCAGGAAGACCTGCCACAAGCTCTACCAGATACTACCACCCTTACCCTTTCCAGGCACTTGGCCATGGTAAGAGAGGTGGGTAGCAGCCTGAAATGGAGATACGGTTAGCGGGGAGAACACCTGTGAAGAGCTGTGATAACACTTCTTCCACACTTTTGAATGTAAATGATGAGGCAGAACTCAGTGTGGCAAAGAATTATGTGCACTGGCTAAGGCGGAATGTAGGAAACATGGAAAACTTTGGCTGAGGCTTACATTTTCAGACAGAAGCTAATGAGACATTTTTTGTCTTTCGAATCTCTTGAATTCATAATTTCTTTTGGCCAGTTTCATCCAAATTTGACAAGGAAATGGAAATCTCATACCTCTGTAACACCTACTTGTTTCACGAAGGCACCAGCCAAGTACTCTGTGTGCCTCCATCAGAAGCACAGGTAAATGAGCCTACTTGTATTATTAGATATCAGAGAAGCCACACAGGTGGTTCCTCATGGGAGCTGCTCTTAGAGCTGCCACCTCACCCTATCACAGGTAATCATAGAATCATAGAATAGTTAGGATTGGAAAGGACCTCAAGATCATCTAGTTCCAACCCCCCTGCCATGGGCAGGGACACCTCACACTAAACCATATCACCCAAGGCTTCATCCAACCTGGTCTTGAACACTGCCAGGGATGGAGCATTCACTACCTCCCTGGGCAACCCATTCCAGTACCTCACCACCCTAACAGTAAAGAATTTCTTCCTTATATCCAGTCTAAACCTCTGCAGGCGGTGCCAAGCCTGGGGAAACCAGGCTTGTGCTGTTCATTAAGTCTTACCAGGGTGTACTGGAAGAAGAATGAGGGGTTTTCTCTGTATTGCAGGCTGCAAGGTATTCCAGCAGGATGTCAGTCATGTCATGACCTCTCTTTGAGCATCCCTGGGTGCTCCCAGGGCAAGCTCTGAGCAAGGGTAACTGTGTGGGTATATCCTCCGCTGGGACAGGGGAGCCATCAGAGGACATCAGAGCAAACAGGGTAGTGTTTGGACAGCAGTGGTACAGATATGGTCCCAGTTTTTCTCAGATGTTGGATAAGATCTGCATCTGTCTCAGCCTTTGCAGGGGTCAGGAGCTGGTAATTCCCTGCCTGACACAGTAATCCTTTTTCCTTAAATACGAACTGTAGAAACTCTGAAACTGGCATTTCCTATAACATTTTAACAAAATTCATAGAGAGAGAGAATAATCCCCTTATTCTGAGGGGCTTAGAACGGATTTTGGTTAAATACAATAACCAGAACAATAGGTCAAGTGCCCAAAAGAAAATGTGTCCCTGTCTCTGGCAAGTGTGGCAAAGGTTGTGAAACAAATACATGCTGCAGAGGAAAGAAAGTAAAGAAACAGGAGAGGGATAAAATCCCTTTTCAGACCTCCAGCCCTGCCTGTGAGACATAACTGTGAATGTGCTCTTCACAGAAGAGCAAATGTATCTTACTTTTTTAAGTGAGGATTATTTTCAATTGCTTTGAGGTCCATGTAGCCTCCTAACAAAGCAAAGCCAAGCACAAAAGGCAGTATCTGAAGGGAAATGTCAATGGGGAAGGAGGCTGCTAGCTGGGAGAGGCTTTATAACAGATGCCTACAGGGAGCCCCAGAACAGCCCTTTTTGTTGTTTCTTGGAAGGCAGAAGAGGGTTCTTACTTCTTGGCTGTCTCTCTTCTCTATTACATGCAAACGCTATGGAGGCTAAGGATCCCCAGGACTGTGATAATCCTGAGGAACCATCAGCCCTGCATGTGCAGATGTACTGGGGACTCAGCTAGCTTTGTCCTCCCCAGCTATCCCCCTTTAAACTGAAGTTGCTATTGGAAAGAAGTTACCTTCAGCATCTGCAGAGAAATCTCCAACCCTGTGATGTCTCTGCAGCTGAACTCAGGTTCAGGGATGCCCCCTGAAACCTTGCCCTGTCTAAAAACAAAGGGGGAAAGGACCTTAAACACTCCCCAAACCCCTGGGGGAGGTCAGCTGCAGACTCTGGTCCCACTCACTGCACCTCTTTGTAAGTGTAAGAATCAAAAGCTTGACAGTTAAACACTGGGATGTTTCTGGATGGTAGCACAAAGCTAGAGAAGCTGATAGATAAGAAGACAAGAGGATGGCACATAAGATGACACAGCTGTCAGTATAAGTACTATGTAAATAATAGTACTTTTTCTCAGATTTTGAGTCATCTCTATATGCAGAAATCTCTGTCAGGGCTGAGCCCTATTCTCAGCGCCCCTTCTCTCTGTGGCTGTTGGACTGTTTCCCTCAGGAAAGAAGTTGCATCCCATGTGTCACTGCTGCTCACTTGCCTGCTGAAGCACTTGCTGGAACATTCTCCTACCTTGGAGCTTGTCAGAGTCACTGTTACAATTTTTTCTTCTTCCACTTCATTTGCAATATCATTTTCCAGAGAACAGTACCTGAGATTTAGGGCTGCTGATAAGCTTCACTGTCAATCATATCTCCATGAACCTCATTATTCTGCATCCACATGAGTGTTAGTTCCCTTTGCTTTCCTGGCTGTGACCACACAGCTGTTGTTTTCCTCCTGGTTGTCATCTGTGGCTATGTTTGCCACCCTCACATAGTTATACGCAAAGAGTTATTGCTGAAAACTACTCGTTGTAGCTGTTCCAGCAGTTGAATGCCACAGGTAACAGCAGCTCTACTGAAAAACAACTGCTGTTTCTTCAGTGCTATTATCTATATGCACTCCAAGGAAATCTAGATGACACCCAGGCTGAGCTGGGCCTGCTTTCCATTTATTCTTTGTATTCTATTTTGACAGTTCCCAGCTCTCCCAGGAGAAGATGCAGAGGAAGACGTCTGCATACCTGTAGTTGCTCCAGCAATGCGGACTTGACTCAACAAGGATTTGACCATGCTCTGTATTCCCTGACTGCCATTTACAGTGCATCCTGTGCTGTAAGACCTCAAAAGAAGTGATTCTAGCAGAAACCAACTTTCTGTTAAAAAAAACTACTCTGTTCTTCTCTGTCTGATTTATCCCAGGTCTACAGTGGTAGCTGGAAAGAATGGGATGTAGTTTCTTACTGCCGATTTGCGAAGCCCTGGTGAAAATCAGGCAAGCAGGAGCTGAAATGGCAGTCTTTGGGTGTGATTTTACAACCTGTATAATGGGAATGTCGAGCAGGTCTGGTAAGGACTATAACATTGAAAACACCTCTCTCATAGCTGACCTGACTAAGTCCCCAGAACAGTCCTGACTGCTCAACAGCATAAACACTTTCAAATACAAAGCTCCGGTTTTGAATGCAGCATTCAGTGCTGGGTAGCACCTTCAGCCCTTACTTTGGCTAGCGTGAGTATAACATATGCAGCCATATTCCCCCTTCCCACTAATAACATGCTCCTGAAGAGTATGAATATTAGCCATGCAATGGATAATGAAGCATCTTTTCCCATCAGAATCAATGAGCAGATCACTGTTTGAGAAGATCTTGGCTGCTTTGTCTGAGAGACTGAGTTCCCAAGCATTATCTTCAATTTCTGTCCTTCACACTGAATCAACTTGACTGACCTACATTCATCTGAGGAATCTGATGCCTTCATTCTCAGGGATAAAACAGCCAAGACAGTGGACTGCCTGTGTCCCCTTCCATGTGATGATAATTGTGCTTCTGCCTCTTCATCTTTTACATCATTTTACACAGCAGTGTATGCAAGCTGTATTTCTTAAGTCCCTGACACATCCTCCTCTGTTTCATTAATTCTAAGGGAAAAACTGCTTTATCATCCAGTGAATTCAGTCACTTCTGCAGTGAGACTAAATGCTTGATGTAAATTTTATGAGATCATTCTTGCTACTGCTTTTTAATAGTCACATCTTTCTCCTTCTCTCCCTCCTCCTCAGATGAATCAAGAGTCAATCAACGTGAAGGATGGGGAACACAGTACTGAGGATAGTTGGTAGAGCAGGGGCTTGAACGATCTGTGGTGTATCTATCTGCAAGGTGATGAATAAGGATGTGACAAAGGGGTGCTGCCTGGCTGCTGGAGGAGAACTGGGTGCATGAGTAACTGTAACTTAACTTTAACATACGATTAAATTTAGGTCCAGGTCCTTTTTCCTACCCATGTTTTCTGAACAGGGGTATATCTCTGCTTTCTGTACAGGTAGTTCTCTTCTCTCTTTGTTGATCATACAGGACAGCTCCACTACACACATCCTTTCTCTCTGTCTTTTGTTTCTGTGTGTTTCTAGGCAGCTAGAGTGGCAACATAGCTGGCGATGTCATCTTACACAAGGGCTGTTGCACCCCACAGTCTGCAGCCCCTTCTGCTGCTTCTGCTCCCTTATTAATGGAAGTGCAATTGCTTGTTCTAAAATAATTTCTTTGACATTAGGAATTATATCTCAGCTCTCTGTGCCAGCCTGCAGTGTGGGCTGTGAGTTCTAATGCTCAGGCTGTGGTTTCACAACTGATGTTGGGTGCAGCAGGACCTACCACTGGCTGTCCTTACCCCCGCCTGCCCTTTCCCCCCCCATTCCTTGTGTAGCCCTCTGGCTGTGCACACAGGGAGAGAAGGGAGTTGGTCTGGGTGTTGGGTAGGGAAGGTTTTCTGGGCAACCAACTGTCTTTGAGCAAGCAGGGCTTCTTGATACAGCTGAGTGAATCTACACGTCTCTGCCAAAAACTGAAGTCCTTCTCTTCACTCCATGTCCTTCTTTCCCATTCCTGCTCTCCCCATCCCATGTATCAATGCTGATTCTCAGAGCCCCTTCATGGGGCGTTTCAGTTTATTGACCTGGCAAAAAATAAGCTCCCCCTTCCAAAGGCTGCCTGTGATGCCGAGACAGCCCTCAGCCCACTCAGCTGCTGGCTCTGAGTGGTATGCTTGCCTTCTGCCCTCCATCCCCATTGGTACGCTGCAGCCCTGTTGCTGATGCAACTCAATACACTGACTTAAGGTGGATCGTTTGATGGTTGTCCTGGGATGTGACCATCCGGTTGTCTTAGACACTGCTATTTGAATAGGAATCGTCTGGATCTAAGGACTCTTCACTTTCTGTGGTTCAAAAGACACTAGATGCAGGCCTGCAAACACGTTGGTGGCTATGTATATGTGTTTGCATATATGTTTGTGTACACACACATGTATGCAACTCCATAAATCCATGAGAATTCATAAAATGCAGACTCACACTGCTCAGGCTATAACAACAGCTGAATTTTGCTCATCTGTAATGTTCCCTCAATACAAATTGGAAAAAAAAATGAAATGACAGTCTGTACATTACTTATATTGTGCAATCCTTTCTCATGATGATTAGAAATTATGCACACATAAAGTCCCTATCATCCAAGCAAATGTGCTCAATTATATTTGCTCAGATAGGAAGTCAATGTGTTGAGCAAGCTGCCATTTTTATCTGACCACAATTACTCTTCTTCATGGTTGGGATTCCTTGGGTCTCATGGGACAGATTTCTTCCATGGTGTCATTCACAAGAGCTCACATCAGACTGCTTTATCATCTGTCTGCAGTGTTTCACTGCTGTTATCTAGCAGTAACACAGCTCAGAGATGCAACTATTGTGATCCCATAAGACTTTGAATTTATGGCTTAAAATAATCCAAGCCATCTGAAAAGAGTATTTGAAGTCATCCTCACCACTTGGTTGGACTCTACTCAAAAATGAGCTGGTTATTGCTGTTAGCATGCCTAATGCAATATGTTTTTGCAGGATTTTCAGTCACTAGTAATTTGAGTGTACAAGATAGTCCTCATACTTTGAATGAAAGAGTGATTGATTTCTTAGATGAAGTTGATATTATTCTGGCAAGACTGTTGGGTTTAATGATAAATTTGTCCTGGCTACAGCCTTTTATTGCTCATTAAATTAACCAGCTAAGATTTGCAGATGAGAAAATAAATTGGTTTAACTGTAACTTAAATAGAGCTCCACTACATCTTTACAGCTCAGGTTTATCTGGGGGGCTTGTGATAAGCCAGTTTCTCCCCTGATGAGAAGAGCAGCAGAGTCAAAGCCAGCTCCTCGGTGTTTATCAAGACACAAGAGTTGTCTCACTTTAGTTACACTGATAACAGTCTAAGTGACAGTCACCTCTCACGTTAATGCAATAGGCTTATGTTGTTACAGCTGTTCAAGACCAGAAGATGCTTAAGTCAGTATCAGACAGCTTCATTCTGGGACAAGTTTGTCCCAGCACTTGAGTTTTAGTTGATGTAACTGAAGTTTAAGATGGTGCTTAAATAAAAATAGCTAGTAAGACTACAGTAATTACCTAAATTAAAATCAATCAAACACGAAACAACAAAACCCTCAAACAAAACCTAACAAACAAACAAAACCCACAAGATATTTTCAACTGCAATTATTTTGCTGGTAAAATGTGTGTGGGCCAGACCTGGAAGGCTAAGGAAAATTACCCTTTGGAGACAGCAGCTTACGTATCTTTCCCAGCCAGAACCAGGCACTGGGCTGCAGGCAGGCTGCCAGCTCTGGGCCCCTGCGTGTCTGTGCCCCAGCAGCAGCCCCAAGCCCTTCTCACTACCTGCAGCAGGCTCTGGTTGTCACCTTCCTGCTGACTTACCATGGGGCAGCCAGGCAGCTCTCAGCTTTCCTTTCTGTGTGCCCCCAGAAGTGCTCACGCTTCCAGAATGCACCCCAGGAGCTGCTCTGTGGACCCTCCATCCTCCCTGGTACAAAACCCTTCCAAAAGTCTTCTGAAGCTAATAGTCTTAATATGATGCAGCTTTATACAAGCAGGAGGGTGGCTATCTTCTTTTCCTCTGACTTTCATTGTTCCCAGATAATCTGCCAAGTTGAACACCGATTGTGCCTCTGTGCCTCTGCCTCTCATTTTTGCAAAGAAATAAGCCTTGTACAGCTTTCTGGGATCACCAGCTTTGTGTTTACTACTAAGACAGAGTCAGGAACTACTCTCTGATCCCAAGGCCGAGAGACACAGACTGGCTATATCCATGCTGCATAGTGCTTGATCCTGATCTCCCATCTGGTGCTGGTGTAGACCTAAGAGATATTTATCTTCTGCTTTTTTTTTTTTTACTTATGTTGCCTGAACTAATGTAATAGCTGTGCTGCAGCCCTGAGCAATGGTGTCTTATTGCATGAAATGGGGTTTGTATTGCATGAATTGGGATGGGGCAGGAGGGAAGTTTGTGGGTGCAAACCCTCCTGAGACAGAGCTGCAAGACTCTGTAGGATGAAGGAAATGGGAAGCAGTGCCATCCCATCTGTGCTGCCTGCTGGGAAGAGTCCATCCTGTGTGCTACTTCCCAGGCATTGTCTTGCCCATGCTGGGCTATGTGACATTGGCCAAGACTGTGTGCATGTTTAAACACAGGGGAGGAAGCCTGGATGCACAGTAAAAGCTGCCTCCACTGTGTCAGCCATCCATGCACTTATGACAGGGTGGGAAGCTCTGGGGGGCTCTCTGGGTCGACCATGACCAAGTCATGTGGTTGCTCCATTCTCCCGTTCCATTCAGGGCCATATCCAGCCCTGTGTGCTCACAGGCAGACTTCCCCTTCTCTGGGTGGTGGGTTCCTCACTGCTTTCTGTTTCCAGGTCCATGTGTGAGGCTATTCTGCCACCTCTCTGTAGCTGTAGCAGCTTGTTCTAAATACATCAACAAAGTGGTTTTGTCAGCTTAAAACTGTGCTTGGAACTGTTCTGCCTACATTTATAAAAGCCACCCACTGCTTAAGTTTTTCATAATTTTCTTTTACTCTTTACAGCATAAGTAACATTTTCATGTTATCCCTTCTGTTGGAGTCGCATAAAAATCTTCCACTGTACACTTGTATGGGCTACAGATCTCTCTTCCAAATGCTGAAGAAAAGCAAGTTTATGTGAATTATCTACAGAAGATAATTTCACTTCTGCATGTAATCTAAAAATAACGCAGAGCCCACATTCTACAGCTAAGTAGCTTTTAATTAGGTGTGATAATAGCATGAATTATCTTTTAGAGTGCAATAGCTCTGTGATCAGAAGTCAAGTGCTGGGAGTGATAAATGTTAGCAAAAATGTTCTACTGAGGGAAGAAACTCAATGCTGGCATGTTTGGGTTTTTGTTTTTTAAAATATAATAGGTCTTGGCAGGCCAATTAATATTTTGTATGAATTTGGTCTTTCTCAGTTATTTGCCTTGTTTTATTATAGCCAGTAAGTCCTTTCAAGTACTATTGTAAAAAAAAGGGCAGTGAAAGCCTATAAGTCCCCATCAGGAATAGTTTCATGGTGATACCTTTGGACAAGACAAATGTCATTGCTACTTTCTGAAAATGAATGTCTGAGGTGCTGGATGGTTTTGTTCACTTCCTCCTTATTTTAACCATAGATAACCTCAGGGTCTGAACATAAATATTCAGAATTATGAACTGAGGTAAGAACACATCTTCTGTCCTGCCTGCTCTGCTGGAGGATGGAAAGCTCTGGCAGGCAGGTTCATGTCATAAACAACCACAGCTAAACTGGTCGGTGCCTGGCTCAAGCAGGTCCTTCTCCTTTGTGCCAGCCAGAGGGATGCTCTCATTGACTTCACCAGCTTAGATGCTTTATGTTCATTGTCTTTGTAACTCAGGCATAACATTTAGTCAGCCTGGTAGGGCTGGGGGTGTGGAACACAGTTATTTTTCGGCAGGGAAGGCAAACCTTACAGGAAGGTCTTTTAAGGATAAGAAACTCACTTGTGGTGCTGCAGGGATGGTACTTGGCACTTCAAACTGCAGACAGATGCAAGCACAGTGTGTTTGAGCACAGGCAGAAAGAAGGAAGTTATGTGTGCCTAGGAAATATGGATATATCCTGTGATAGTGACTGTCCTGCCACACGAGGCTCTAACATCAGCCTGATCAGACAGGCACTGGATGAGGGAAGTGTTTCCACAATGCTATACTAGATCCCCACAGCCAAAGAGCCAGTCTGGAGCTGGGGTGCAGACCATAGACATTTCTGCATCAGTCACACGAGCTTTCCAGTCACTTGCCATCTCATGACTCTATGTGTTAGCCCTGAGCTCCTGGCTCCTCTCCTGGTGTTGTGGGGTCTCCCTGGCAGGAGGATGCTGTGCAGCATCTGGCTGGCCTCATAAACTGAGAACCCCTTCACCACTCCCTTCTGAACAGACCTTCATGCATTTGCCTAGAGGATTTTATAAAAATTAATTGAGTTGCCCAGCATTAGACACAGGTCATAAAACTCCCATCTGATCTCATGCCTGCTGCTGATTTTAACAGCTGATTGAAACAATGAGTGCTAGCTTGTCAGGAATATAACAATACACATAGAGAGAGCTGTAATACAGGCGGGTGGGTGTAGATAATAAAGAGCCTCTGCCTGTATCACAAAGCTTGCTTTCTGAATCCCTGGGCAAGAATTCAAGCATAGCAAGTGATAGAGAGGACTGTTTGAGCTACACGTTTTGCTGGGAAGCAGATCTATGTGCCTGCTTATTTATTTTTTCATTTTCTTGCTCTTTTTTAAGTGAATATGAAATCAGCTTGGAGCAAGAAAGAGCTGGAGAGTGGCTGGGCAAGGAACAGAAAGCTTTGCTAGGATCAAGGCCCTTTCAGTCTGATGTCATTTGTGGCACTTCTTCCTTTCCCGGCAGACACTGAGCCATATCTATATTCCCAGGCAAATCTCCATTCATTAATCCATCTGCTTTCTTACAGAGTGTTCACTTGCACATAGCAATTCCCAGGAACACCAGGCAGAGCCAGAAGCATCCCACAAATGCAGGCACAGGAACTTTCTGTGTTATCTGTATCCTAGAACCATAGAACCATAGAATCATAGTATCACTGAATAGTTTGGGTTGGAAAGGACCTTCAAAAGTCATCGAGTTCAAGCCCCCTTCAAACTAGAAGGGACATCTTCAACTAAATCAGGTTGTCCAAAACCACATCCAGCCTGGCCTTGAATGTCTTCAGGGATGGTGCATCCACCATCTCTCTGGGCAACCTGTGCCAGTGTTTCACCATCCTCATTGTAAAGGAGGATGTAAAGAAAAAAAGAATTTTTAACTAACAACCAACCTAAATCTCCCCTCTTTTAGTTTAAAACTATCACCCCTCATCCTATCACAACAGGCCCTGCTAAAGTCTCTCCCCACCTTTCTATAGGCCCCTTTTAATACTGAAAGGCCACAATAAGGTCTCCTCAGAGTCTTCTCCAGGCTAAAAAACCCATTTACCTCAGCCTTTCCTCATAGGAGATTTACTTCATCCCACTGGTCTTTTCTGTGTCCCTTCTCTGGACCATCTCCAACACAGTACTACAAGTGGGGTCTCACTATAGCAGAGTAGAGGGGCAGAATCACCTATCATAGAACACCAGGTTGGAAGGGACCTCAAGGATCATCTGTTCCAACCTGTCTTAGTGAAAACCTGTTGTATACAAGATATCCCAGCACTCTGTTCAACTGAATCTTAGAAGTGTCCGTGTACGGGAATCCACCACTTCCTGGGGATTATTCCAATGGCTGTTGTGGGAAATCCTCCTCTTGTATAGCCACCTCTATCGCGATACCTGTGCCTTGCCTGCTGGGTCCCCCGGGGGTGACTCTGTCCCGCGGGGGGGGGGGTGCCCCTCCCGGGGCGGCGGCGCAGGGCGCGGCGAAATCCCGCAGGGGGCGCTGCGGCTCGGCGCACCAGGGCTCGGTGCGGCGGGCGCTGCTGGGCGGCTGCGCCCCGCCGCTATATAAACACGGCCCGGGGCCCGCGGCCGCTGCCGCAGCTCCGTCCTGCCGGCGGGAGGAGGCGGCAGCACTGCCACCGGCCGCAGGGAGACAGAGGCAGGTGAGCGGCGCACATCCTCCGTCCCGGCTCGGGCAGCGCGGGCTCCGCTCCCCTCCGCGGGGCTGTCCCTCCGGAGAGCCGTGGCTGCGGTACGGGACGTGGGCAAAAATCGGTCTGAGCCAGGGAATAGCGGTAACTGGGTCGCGACATGTCCGTGGGCTGCCGCTCTTCACTACCTGCGGGGACAGGTTTGGGTGGTGAGATAAGGGAGCGAGCTCAGCTTATTGATATGGACAATATATGTTGCCAAATCTATTTAGCCGAAAGTTTTGAGGATGCTAATAAATGGTATGGCTCAAGTGAGCATTGGTCTCTGTGCAGCACCTGGCAAACACTGGAATTTCTCGCTTTATACCGGTGGTGTGATAGTGACGTGACGGGACAGTGCTGGAGGAGCAGGGGCCCGGGGCGAGCTGGGCGCCTCCGGCCGGGACCTTGCGCTCTGCGCGAGGGAGTGCGGGGCTCAGGGCAAGTGCCGAATTGTAGCAGCGCAGCGGCTCGCAGACCTAAACCTGCGATTGCTCTCTGACCCTTCTTCGGAATTAAATAGCATATCATTATTTTGATGAATGATGAAACGTAAAGCAGCTACCGTGAGTTAATAAGGTCATGTTTTGCTAGGGAGGGATGGATAAATCCGTGGAAGATAGGGCAGTGGGTCCATGTCTCCCTTCTCAGATGAAACGTCTCTGTTTGAAGAGCTGTTCATCTAGGTCAGTTTCCAACTCTGTTTGAGTGACTCTGGGTACCTTTTTCCTCTTTCTGGCTTCACCTCTCTTGCTGCCTTTGCCCCTGGTTCTTTCTCCTTGGTCCCTCTCACTGCCTTCTGAAGTGGACAGTACAGTGGAGAAGGGACTCTGCCTTCATATCAGCCTGTGCTCCCTAGGTACCAATGACCCCTGATAGCTCTAAATATGAAAGAAAAGCTGGTGAGAGCCTTGACATTTGTTATTGAACTGTTGATCTCAAAGGTCTTTTCTAACCTAGTTGATTCTGTTGTTCTATGATTAAAACCAGCAAAGATTAAAAAATGAGTAAATATTTCTCAGTAGGTCAAGCATCAGAAATATTTACTTATATTAAAGCATGGGTAGCAGAATAATGAAATGTCAAGTGTTTACGTACAGGTTAACTTTGCAATGGATGACTGCATTAAGGGGGCGCTTGGCAGGAATTGAGCTGGTGATAATATGATGCATAAATGCCTTGTTTTGGTTTGTGTAATTTCATGCAGGAACTGTTTTATGCTCTACATTCAGTGTAATATTCATGGGTCTTATTGTTTCTCATCCTCATTTTCAAGGAGGGATGTGGGGTTTTCTATATCTCCTGCTACATAAACTCTTTACCAGTCTGCCTTTTTCCAATACTATTAAATATACCCGGCTACTTGTCTCCTATTGCTGCAATCTGTTGTGGAGATTGGTACAGCCTGTGCTGCAGGAGAGGCAGCAGTAAGCAGGGAGGCTTAACTTCCCATTCTGCTTTTTTGTCATCACCTTGATTTCTGCACAATAAAGTCTTATTTTAAGGTGCAAAATGGGGATTCTTTAAGTGATCCTTTGAGCACTGTGAGTTTGGAAATCACTACCTGAGATGGGGTGGGGGGAGGGGAGGAACTGAGAAGAACCTTGCAAGGCTGTGTCAATGAGGTTTGAAGTAGCTTTTGATATGGTACCATGTCTTTCCCATGTTTATCTCTTTTAGGACAGAAGTAGGTATATAGCTACTGATATTATAAATACCAGGTGTAGGTTTGGGTCAGATAAGTAGTTATTAATTTCTTTACAGCAAAGCTTCTATAATAAAGTTTCCCAGGCTGTTGTCTTTTGTGTTAGTGATAGTGACTCTAGCAACCAAGAAAGCAGCTTAAAACTGTCATATTTTTTTGGAGTATGCATTTCTATGCAAAATACATTTATTGTATAGTAAACAATGCTAAATATTTAGGAAGATAGTTGGGATAAGAGTGTTAGCAGTGCACCTACTGCAGAAATGCAGTTCTCTGCATCTGTAAAGCACAGCAGCCTACCAGAGACTGTGCAGGGAACTCAACCAGTGAAAGAGTCCTCCCTCAGAGTAAGTTAAGAGAAACAAGGCTTTCAGCTTTCAGTGTGCATTCTCTATTCCTAAATTCATGCAGGAAGCACCAGAAATAAGTGCATGACAGGGAATTGCAGCCAGAATTGTAGGTTCCAGTGAAGTGTGCTCTCTGAAGAGTCACACAATGAAGATGAAATGAAGCACGATACAGTAGGGACACATACACAGTGATTGGTTTAATATTTGATTGAGTGCTCTGGAGGATAAAAGATTAGGCATAATAATGGCAACATTGGTAAAGATACATGATGAAACACCAGCAACAAGCAGTGCAGGAGGATCTTCTCCCCTCCACCCCCAGCTGGGTGCTGAGGTTTGCTAAAAAGACTACTAAGGTACAGCTGATTTAGCAAATACTCTCCCTACACTGGTACTGCATTTATCACAAGTTATTTATAATTATACTGGGCTTGTTTAAATGCAACTTTTGCAGAACACTCTGCAGTCACTTCTGTTACAGAAGTGATAAGTAGCAGAAGGTGGAAAGAAAGTAGCAAAGAGCAGCAAAACTTCAGTGCAAGACAGTTTGTTTTGTACCTGGGCTTGTTGGTGCAAGCTCAAACCCACCGAAGCAGTCTTTCTTCAGGAAAATAATTGTGATGGATTTTTTTATGTAACTTGTTCTGGCACTATCATAATATAAATAGCAATCCTTATGAGCCTGGGAACACTGTCACTTTCTGTTGCTGGGTATGCAGTGATGCTTTGCTCTCTGAAAACCTCATTTGTTTATTCTGTCCATTGCCATTACATGTTATCTTGCTATTCTGGATTTTCCAGTGGAGAAACTAGGAAGAGGATATGGTCCAGCACTTAACCCATGGTCACCAGAAAGATCTTCAGAGCCAAGCACTGTAACCACCTGTCTCTCCCCTGTCATTGGTTTCATGAGAAAGTCCCACTTGGTGAGCACTTGCAGGGTGAGAAGCAAGATTAGCTGCTATAAACTGCTGTAACTTCACAACCAAGTGATTCATACTGTCCCATGTTACTCTGTTATGACACAGGTTATTATTTGAAGACATGGCAACATGGTGAGGCATCCCTGCCCATGGCAGGGGGGTTGGAAGTAGATGATATTAAGGTCCGTTCCAACCTTAACTGTTCTATGATTCAAAACATCAGAAAAATAGGTCTCCAGGACAAGGAAAGGCTGTTTAGAATACTTTATTTAAGCAGCCACCATGGTAACTTCTTTAAGGAATTCTATTTTCTTTTTCAATTAAGCAACTATGAAGCTGGCAGACAGGCAGAGGAGTTCCAAGCCCCAGAGATAGTGTACCTTCACATTTCAGGGCAGGAACTGTTTTCTGCTCAAGGAAAAGTTATTGCTGCTTTTGTGGCGTGGTGAGGCACAGCATGTAGTGCTGCACAGAAAGTGGTGTCAAGGGGTGCACTGGCTGCAGGTGAAGGAGATCCAAGTTGTGTTCACATATAATTGCAGTAAAGTTGTTTTAAGACTGTGCCTTAGCTTCCTCTCTAAAATGTCAGAGGAGTAGGCTGGCCCACTACTTGCAGGGCATCTGGGGACTGTGGAAGGAGAAGCCCATTTTGTTCCAGCAGGGGCATCCACATTAAAAGTCCCTGCAAGTGGCTTAATCCTCAGGAGCATCTGGTGTAGCAGCAGTTCCCAGGCTTTTGCTTCAGTGATATCACTTGCAGATCAGTGATTCTATGCAATCTTTAAAACTAGAAAAAGCATCAGCTGAAAAAATTCCTTGGATTCCCCCCCAGCCTGCAATCATGACTCTTAATTTAGATGATGGTGTGACACAGGTTACTGTTCCTTATGTGAGCGTGAGGGCTGCTCTGCCCAGATAGAAACTTAGAATCATAGAATAGAACTTCTTTGAAACAGCTATTGTATAGGATGCAGGGCTGGAAGAAAAGCATAACTTGTTCTTTGCACAGCTGTGACTTTCACTTCATGAGCATAATCACCAACACTTACAGGAGAATGACTTCCCTTGAAAGATCATAGTTAAAAAGTAAACAAGCATCTAAACACATGCTGGGCTAATTAGTTTCTCTATTAAGTCTTACTTTTGAATTTTAACTATTTGATAGCTTACCCTAATTGAGTTGGCTTCTGTCTTTATTATCCCCCCCCCCAGGGTGCTCTAAGTTACAGCAAAATGCTAAGGCTGCCAGAGAGCCAGTCTGGCAGGCAAGGGTAGCCTGAAGAACAGAGATGCTCTAGTAGTGCTTTTGCCCTCTGGCATGTGTTGTCTCTGCCAGGCTTTGCATGGGGCATGTGAAACAAAGCCCTTTAATCCACCTGAGAGCTTTTCAGTCCAAGGCAGTCCTCATAGTAATTCTCAAGTTTATACTGCCAGAAAAATTTAGAGGGACCAGATGAATCCCAAGTAATGTATTTCTGTGCTACAGGGTATGTTAATGTTACTGAACCAGAATCGGATTGTGATGGAGGAAAATAAAGCTTTGTATTAAGTGTTCAAGTTCAATGAAATTTGTTCATGCCAGAATGCTGGGAGGAATCATGATGTGCTATGCATAGGGAAAGCTGGCAGGATGCTGGGCACAGATAAGACTTTCAGAAGTAAATAGCACTTCAGTGTGCTGGGCAGAGCCATGCTCACAGAATGAATGCGTTTATTCTGGTCTACCAGACCACTGGGATTTTAGATTCTTCTCTTGCTGTTATGATGAAAGGTTGTTTAGCTATTGGTGCAATGTAACAGTGAGGTTTTAAAATGGGAAAAACAGTAAAACAATCTCTGGAGACAAGCTATATGAGCCTTGGTTAAATTAAATGCCTGCATGCACAAGACTACTGATCAGGAGCAAGTGTGTAAGGCGGGGTTGCTGCACCGTGGTCACAGTCTGCGCTGTTTGGGGTTTAATGCTATGAGGTAAAACCAAACATTTATCATGGGCACTAAACCTGGGCTCTTTTTCAGTGTGTTAAAAGGCTGAAAAGCTAGGAGAATAGGTAAGAAATTGGAGATCTACATGAAAACGGTAATCGGATCTTAAACTAAGGAACTTTATATTCCACTTGAATCACACGGAAAACTTTTGTTAAGCGTATTTTTTAAGCTGGAAAGAAATTAGTAAGGTTTTAAAAACCAGACTGGGCAAAGTGCTAATGTTAATATGACAGCAATTTCATCGAACTGCCAGCTAGGACTTCCTGAAACATCTGCATCTCTACCTATCCTTGATACTGCTGGAGCATGCCCCAGATATAATGACTTACAGAAACAATGTATTGTTTTGTTAGTATGTATATAAATAAAGTGTATGCATAGGTATATCACTTAAAATTGTGTGCATAGCCATCAGAAATATTTACAGGCATAACTTAAGAAGGCAAGGATCTCTGGAGACTCTACCAAATGAGTTCACATTTTTCACTGATGAAAGTGTCAGTGTCTCACAGCCACCATCCCATCCATGCAGCAAAGTTCAGGGCCAGATTCACTGCCTTTATTGACAAGTAATCCGCTAATGTCAGTAGAGCCAGCAAGATAGTGATGCTGAAGGAATGAAAACCTGCAGGCTTGGTTCAGAAGATACAAGTTTTTCCCTGCACTGAGGACCAGGTGGGGAGATGGGCAAAGGTTGTTTTATTTTTTTTTTTTTTGTATCCCAAGGCCTCAGGCAAAGTACAAGCTGAGTCACTGTCCCTGTAAACTACAGCAGCTCTAAGGTTAAACTGATTAGAGTGGAAAACATAAGAGTGAGTCTGACGGACCCACAGCGCTCATTTTTAGCTGCTCAGCATTTTAAAAAATCAAATCAAGGGAAAGCTGCCCGGTTTGATTGTTCCTATTGCATAACAGCAATGTCGTTGGGATTTGAAAGAAGCCACGAGCAACATGTCCCTTACGTAACAAATCCAACTTGCTCTAATCCCTGCTGTGCTGCTGCTGACCCTGGCAGCCAGGAATAGCCCAGGAGTGGTGTTGTGCTCTCCAGGCTCTCCCCTGGGGCTGCAGGGTAGCTGTGGAACAGAGCCCCTTTTCTCTTAGGGGGTTTCTGCCAATCATGCTTGCTGGATTTGCTATCTTTTTGCTAATAGAGTGCAAATAATGGCTGAAGAAGAAATTCTGCCTTTAAGAAGTCCTATATAGCTCCTTATGGGCAGAGCTGACCCTTCTCCACTTTCTTTTTTCCTGAAGCATCAGCCTTTACCCCATTTCCAGCTGGAAACAGGTCATCTCATGATCTTGGTACTTTTGCTCATTTAAGAAATGGACTAAATGCTAGGTCAGATGCCTAGAGCAGGTCTTCCTGAGCCTGTCTTCTGCTCTGTGGGACACTGCCATGGCCTCATGTCAAGGGAGATGTGCTGGGCTTACAGAGTGGATACTTCAGGGGAAAAGGTGCAGCCAGGTATTGCCCTTAATTTAGGGGCTTCCTATATCCCCCAGATTTGGTGGCATGTTGGGGCCTTGTTCCTGCCTTGTGATTTTCTGTGCTGGGTATAGAGGTTGTGGACCAATATGGGTGCTTGTGGAGCAGGAGGGAGGCTTTTGGGAGAAGTCAGCTCCATGTGCTTGGGGCTTGGCATCTGTGCAGAAAGTCTGACCCTTCCCTTGAGCTTGTCCTACTGATGTGTTGTCTTGAGTAAAGTGGGTAAAGAACATTGTGGAAGAGCATCTTAGCCATGACAGAGGGGTGTGTGTGCCTTGCTGGCTGCAGCTCCTGCCTTGCCTCCTCCATGGGAGAGCAGCAATTTGCCCCTATTGCCTTGGCTGCCTCCAGTGTAATTAGGAGCATTTGAAGAATGATAACATAAAAAAAGCACCTTGTGCACAGCTACCTCAAACCTTCCTCCTAAACAATCACACAAAGAGATCTGTCTAATTAAAACCACAGGGGAATGGGGATGGTGGCTAATGAGGCTGAACACACAACTTAATTTAACTGAGCTATTTGAAAAGAAGCAACCTGCCTTGCTGGGGAATGGAAAGTGGGGGGAGGGGGAAGGGGGAAACAGAACATACCTGGATTTTCTTATTAAAATATAAATTTAATTGTAATTAGTGCATGTTTTGCTACCAGTTACTTTGGATTTGAGATAATGTGAAATTTATCATAAACAATGATAAAAGTTTGACAATGACCAGTTTCATGTGAATGAAACATTTAAAACTGCTATTTAATTAATTCTCTTACTTGAAATCCTACTGAGATCTCTCATCTTCTAATATTTTCTAATCTTTTTATCTAACTTTTCTCCACTTTATCTTTACCATAAGGAAAAAAGTGTCATGTGACTTCCCTCTTTTCCCTCAGCTGTTCTTCCCCATTCTTTCTCTGACTCTGTCTTTTCCTTGTCACACCTTCAGGTCTCTTCTGATCTCCACCTGCTCTGCTTGTCCCACAGTAACATCAATCTTCTTGCTCTTCCTTGCACTTGTACCTCTGCTTACTCTATCTTCTGCCTCTTTCCCATCATAACATAATAAATACATATCACTGATGTAATACTTGGGTTTTTTTGGGGTTTTTTAAATTTTTTTTTTATCAAACCCTACTTTCCGCCCACTCCCCCCAAACCCCTGAACAACCCAACAACCAAACCCCAAAATCTTTTCCAGCTTTTTGTCATCTTATGCTCTGGTCAGTCCTACTTGGGATACCCTTTTCTAGTTTCATCTTTGATTCTCAGAGGTTGACTTTGCCCCCTTTTACCACCTAAAACTGCATCTCATGATCTCTTATAAAATCTCAGGACTGGATTTCCTTGACCTGTTGTCTTTTGATGTAACTCACTTTCTTTGATTCACAATGCTTATTTCTTGTGATTACAATATTTTCTTGACTTCTGGGAGAAGCTGCTTCTGTGTGTTTTCTGGATCATCTTCCTCACCTTTTCTTGATTTTCTTTTTTCCTTCTGTACTTTTTCTAGGTAACCTCATCATAAGCAAATTTAGCTAAATCTCCCTGAATAGCAATACATCACTGTTATCCCATCAAACTGTGGCATAGGAATAAGATGTCAAATAGCACCAAGTTCCTTAAAAACAATGATCTCTGTAAATACATTAAAACCTGACCAGGGTTAATGCTTCCTTTCCAGCTTGTGTACATAAATTTGACTTGAGAGTGTTGACTGACTGTAAAGATACTGCAGAGGAAGAGGAACAGAAAATATGGAGGTTTTGTTTCACAAGGCTTTTGTATCCTCTTCCCCTTTTGAAAGTAGGTGCCTTGCTTCATTTAACTCCTAACACAGATCAGCTTATCTGTGAGCTAATGCCAGGAAACTTGGACAGGATCACAATCGGAAGAGCAGGATGTTTAATCTTGAGCACTGTGTTACAAAAGATTTGGTGGTGTCTGCCCTTGTTAACTACCCTAATTATAATGAGTCTTTTATTTGTTTTTTTAAAGGTTTCCAACCTGGGACTGTCTTCTAGGGCAAGCTATAACTAATGGAAGTAATATTTGTTTTTCCAGTATTCTGGGTAAGCATGTCTTCTGTATTATTAATGTCTGATTTGATCTTTTTAATGTATTTGCCATCAAATAACTCTTTTGCAAGTCATTTTTGATTTTTATATTAGTGCTAGTCTATCCTATGAATAGAAAACTCCCTCTAACAGTTGCATGAACAGAGATAAAGGTGACTTCAAAGCAGACAATGAGATTTTTACTGGGAGAATTATAAAACAAAAACAGACCTTTGCTTTCCTAATGTGAAGGATTTTATTTGTTCATTTGTTTGGGTTTTTTTAATTTGTCTGATATGGGTATTATATATAGAAAGTATGAGATAAGATGACAGTATTTGAAGACAGTCTTTAATTCTTAAGAAGGCATAACTAGGAGATGGCCGTGATGTGGATCCTGGTAAAGTTATGTTGAAGTAGCATGAGATTGTCCTCAACAAAACAATGTTTCAGATCTCTGGCAAGTCAGCAATGATGTTTTATCTGGAACCAAATGACAGCTATGTTGGTAAGTTGTGGGACAATATTTGCCACCTGCTGGAGATATTGTTGACTCTTTTATTGTCCAGCAGTAACAGGCTGGCAATGCTCTCAAAGCTCCAAATAACTTAAGAAAATGGAGATAGGATGGTGTAGGCTCTGGGTCGAGGCTGACTATGGGGTTACTGCCATACCCTGGAGGGGGGTGAGGGAGGCCACAGGCTGCCTCTTCCCAGCCTATCGCTAAGCAGGCTGGCTAGGTGCATCTAGCTTTTGCCCAGCCAGGATTAACCTTAAATGGACCAAATAAAACCAGAGTTCTGAGGCTAGCACACAGCACTGTACCGGGTGAGGAGGCATCCAAGGGGGGATGTCTCTGTGGTAATCAGACTGAGGGTAGAAAGCAGATGGGAGCAAAGAGTAAATAAACCCAGGCCATTGACAAGGACTCCCCACCATGTCAATCTTCAGTGTAGGAAATTCTTTAGCATGTCTGTTTACCTCTCCAGCCCCAGCTTTAGAGCAAGTAGGGACTGGCAGGGCCCAGAAAGCTAAAGCAGACATCATGGCATGATACCTGCCTTTCAAGTGACTCTTCATATATGCAGATGCCTCTGGGGACAGTGCTGTGTGTGCCTGGGGAGGAATATCTCATCCTTTGCCCAAGCCAAAAGCTGTTTCTCTGGCAACAGTCATGCTCAGTCACAGATAATGTGGTTTTGGCTATGAAATGGGTGACTGGACTGGTGTGTCACTGTCTCCTGGGTGGCACAGGCATCCTAGTTATAATCCTGCAGGTGGCTAAACACCACATGAGGAAAATCCTATGTTTATGGTCTTACAGGTGGCGTGTGATGCTCCAGCACTCTGTTGCCCCACAAGAATGGAAGGCATAGTGCAATGCGTATCATCTGTTTGAGAATATTTGCTGGACAGTGGAGTGCTAAGTGATGCAAAGGATGTAAAAAATGCCTTTTATATTATAAAATATATATATATACCCAAATGAATTCTGGTTTAAAACCAGTTGTAACTGTTTCTGCCTTTTCATTACTGTGGTTCTAAGTCTTGTATCTCAGTGAGGCTAAAGCTGTATGAGTCCTGTAGGTGGGAAGAGTTGCTGTTTGGCATCTCACAGCGTGATCTTGTGTACAGCTGTACCACTACAATTAACTGGACAAAGTCAAAGGCTGGATCCTGATTTGGAACTTGGCTGCAGAGCTGGAATAGCACAAGCTGAATTGAGAAATACAGATGAATCCTTCTGAGTATTCTTAATTTTCTAAATTTGCCGGTGGATTTCCAAGCTTGCTGGAGAACTCCCTAGTGCTTGAACGATGGCTATAAAAAGAACTATAGCAATACCCCCCCCAAACATAGTTGTACAATGTTTTAATATTCTGTAGTTGCACATAAATGAGAAGATTAAAAAAAAAAAAGAATAGCAGAGGAGGTAATTTCTTGACAGTTTTCTCTAGAAGGTCACCTTAAAGTATTCCCTTCTGTAAGAGACGTTATTTCACTGTTAACAGATATTGAGGACTTTTTTGACTAACATATTCTCTTCCTATTTGAGTTGACGGTGGTAGTATTCAAAGAAAGACCTGTGAGAAGTAGCTTGAAGTTGTTGATTCCTTATGCTAGAAGGACTGGAAATCAATGGCCATCAGCTGGAAAAGAGTTCTGGGAATCTCTGAAATGAATCTGCCCTGTGATGAGTGTTAGAGATGTACAGCTTCTGAAGAGAGAAATTGTGCCAGAAGTAGGTGTTGAATAGAGCAAGAAATGTAGGAGCCTATATTGCGATTTGAACACTGGCTGCAGACTTGGGAGAATGAAGCTTCCTGGCCCATTCCAGAGCTGTCTACAAGAACAACATTTTCAAGCCCCTGTGTTTTGTTTCAAATAGACAGGACCAAATAACTATGTTTGGCAGAGATAATATGACTTTCACCTCTTGTACTGATCTGGGAGCACCACATGGGAAGATGATGGATATATGAGAGCATAACCCCATTTAAAAGAGATTTGTGTGAAGTTAGTGTTAGTTGCAGCTCTATCTGATGGGAGGCTTTCTGCCACCATGCAAATACTGTTCTGATAGCATTACTTTGAAAAAACATTTCCCCCAGAAAGTCAAAGTGGTCTACATAGAAAGCTATGGATCAAGAGTTTGATACCATGCCATGGTATTTATGCAAGCAGCTAGTGAGATGCTTCAAAAAAAGGGATAGATTTTGCTGCTTTCAGCTGAAAATCAAATTCAGTGAAATGCCTTGATAATATTTTAACAGTTATCCAGTAATTTAACACTGGATTACAGTTGAAATCCCACAGAAATACTCAAGACACTTTATGCTGTATCAGATGGATTAAGTATGGTTCACTTATTGCATTAAATTCCAGAAGGATTAATAATGTCTGGGTCATTGTTTCCTAGGCTTACAAACTTTAAGACCAGAGGGGGCCACATGAATATTTATTCTTCCTGCCTGTTCAGTGCAGGTCAGAGAAATGCAGCAGCAGTCCTTTAATTTTTCTTTATTTAGCATATCTTCCTGAAAGACCATGGTCTTGATTTAAAAAGTATCAGTAGTAATGAATCTGCTGTGTCACAGGTAAATTGTTTCAGTAAATAGTGAGCCTTGCCTTTAGAGCAAGTGTAGTTCTTTTCAGCTTCCAAATGGTGTACCTCATTTTTTTTTCCTTGCTGGACTGACAAGGAATCTGTTATCTGGATGCTGATTCTCCATGTAGATATCCATTTAGTTAGCCGCTTTGGATATTCATTTACTATGAGCGATGTTGATGTAATATGGTGAATCTCTTAATTCAGGATTTTATGTATAGCATGACTTTAAATTGCTGCGTACTGTGAAATCAGGACTGGAAATGTCCTGTCAGCACACTAACAGATGATGATGTAACTGCATACAAATGATCAGATTTACATGACCAGGCTTATTTTCTGTACAGCTGTGCTGATTGGTATTAATTATGCTACTGTGTTTCAATGACTTATTGATTGTGTCCCATGATAATCTTTCCCTGTTGTTGCTTGTTACTGATGCCAGCCTAACTGTTCAATAGGTGCTTAGGTTATCCTACTTAACCTTTTTAAATACTGCTTTGAGATTAACTCTTTCCAGTCACCAGGAACTTCTAGGGTTCCCATGTTTCTTAAAAGCAGTCACTGAATCGAAACTTACAGGTTCATCTGTTCTCTACCCTTTAATGCAGGGTTTTAACTGAGGGGATATTTGAAACTCTCCAGTTAGTGATGGCATGGTAGGTCATCATTACAAGATGTGAATATAGCATCTAGCACCTTTCTAAATGTAGACTAATAGTTGTTTTTCAATACATCTTTCTTTTTTTCTAAATTGTATGATAATTTTTGTCTGGAATGACCAGTTATTGAGGTCATTGCTTGGCATTCACTTATTCTTGTTCCATTTAGGGAGGAGCTTGTATTGTCATAAATCTCTCCATAGCTTTTTGATGTGTTGGGGTTTTTTCTTCCATCATTTCCCAGTGTTTCTGCAATGTTAATTTGTATTCAGTGTCTTTTTTTTTCTCTCCATCTGTTATGTACTGTGAGGTTGTTTTACAGGTTTCTCTGCTGCTGCTGTCACTCTCCTTAGCCAGGAATCTTCAACCAAAAAAGCTTTCTTTCATGGCTGTAGCACAGTGATTATCTTTTTTTGGCATGCAATAAAGCATTCTGTAGCAGGTGGGATGAAAATCCTTTTTATGTTTTTGTGTGTGACTATTACCCTCTGCTCAGTTTTGCTCGTGATTTTTTTTGGGTCTGAGAAACTGTTCTATAATATCCAAACAGATTAGGTGTTGTTTAAGACTAAATATTCTTTTCAAATTGTAAAAGAAACTTGAGCATTTCCCTTTGCCTGTAGTGAATCATTATTTTTTAGTTAAATGGTTTACCTTTATCCAGTAGGTATCTAATATAACATCAGCTAGAGCTGACTCCACTACTCTGTAATGAATTAGAACTTCCAGGCTTTCCTGAAGCCTTACTAGTAAGGCTTCAGTGTTCTTACACAGAATCCACAGATTCTCTGCTACATTGAAACTCAATATGACAACATGTTTTATAACTTTAAGGATATATGCTTGAGGAGTGCTTCATTCTGTTTCCTTACCTCATTTCTAGCACACCTTAGCCTATCTCTCAGCTTGCCATTTGTCATTATTCCAGATTTTGCATTTCTCTTTGCACATGTAGTGTCCATGGCTTCTGCTCACCCTGTTTCTCTTGAATAAGTGTAGTGCTTTTGAGTGTTGATTTTTATCTTGTGTTTGTCTCTTACCTTCTTAACCTTTAACAGAATTGAGCTTCCTTTTGAAAAAGGCAGTTCTAATTTCTACTGAAATTGAGCCCCGTCATTGCCATTGTAAAGCAAGATTTCAGGGAATAAATTGCCCTTTTAAAAAAAGTTATTAAAATACCAGCAATACAGTGAAAGTACTGCTTTCTGTGTCTAGCTCTGTGATGCATGAGTAACAAGTTTCTTGGCAGTTTGTGTTGACATGGAGAGGCTCTTATTTGTCGGTCATACTTTTACAGTAGGCAGCTCATAATGCATATGCTTTTGCAAGCCTGCGATTAGCTTTGGGGTTGGCTCTGCACAGCAGCTGAGACAGACAGAACAATAACTGAGGTCAAAAAGTGATATTTTTCTCTTCTCTCCTGCTTTGAGAAGGCATTAAGTACAGTATTAAGAAATGGCTGATAGATACTGAGATAACTAGGTAAATTTTTAGTAGTGAAAACAGCATGTGTTTAGAAATCAACTTCTCACTACTTAAATCAAAGGACTTGTCAACATGTGGGTTTGCTCTGTCACCAGAACTGACTTGCATATATAGGCTTGGTGAGGGTTTGTAAGGAGCTGTACGGTCAGATGTTAGTTCACGTGGTTACATCCAAATGCCTGAGGTCCGCATCTTACACTATTATACTGTGCTGAGCACAAAATTATTTTGGCAGCTAAATATGTTGAATAGAGAATTTGCAGAGTGGCTTACTGAATGCATTCAGGTGGGTGATGGAAGTCCGTATTGGCATTGGTGAGATTGCATGTCAAATATTGTGTTCGGTTTTGGACCCCTCATGACAAGAGACATCGAGGTGCTCAAGCATGTTCAAAGAAGGGCAACAAAACTCATGAAGGGTCTAGGGCACAAGACCTGGGAGGTGCAACTGAGGGAACTAGGGTTGTTTAGTCTGGAGAAAAGGAGTCCAAGGGGGACACCTTGTCATTCTCTACAACTAACTGAAAGGAGATTATAGTGAGGGAGTGTCAGTCTGCTTTTCCAAGTAACAAGTGATAGGACAAGAGGAAATGGCCTCAAGTTGCACTAGAGGAGGCTTACATTCACTGAAAGTGTTGTCAAGCATTGGAACAGGCTGCCCATGAAAGTGGTACAGTTACCATTCCTGAAGGTGTTTAAAAGACGTGTACAGGTATCACTTAGAGACATGGTTTAGTGGTGAAATTGGCTGTGTTAGATTAATGGTTGGACTTGATCTTCAGTCTTTTCCAACCTAAATGATTACATGATTCTATGACTTTAAGTTACTGGTTTCATATGTATAACCACACCATTACTGAACTGTTTCTAAGGACCAGTATCCCAGCTGAAATTGAGTCCACAGAGCAGGAACTGGCTTGTAAATACTTTCATGTAAATACTTTCACGTCAGAATACTCTTTTCATTCAATGTTGTATGGCTTAGTGTGAGGGATGATTCTTCAAACATCCTTTCAATATAAAGGATTAGTCAAATAAAATGAAGGCTATAAACAAGGGCTAAGAAATGATACATTTGTAATGACAGAATAGTAACAACTTCATAAGCTGCTGGTTTATGCTGCTTAAATAAAGTTACTTGCAAAAAAACTTCTGATATGTTAATTATATTATTCATACTGTTTTTTCTGAATTGCAAAACAAAATGTGACCTTGATTTCAAAGTAGAAGTGCATGAAAGCATGCTGTGCTTATTTTTCATAATTAATCATGTATAAGCCAATTTTATGGCAAAACAGATAAATGAGATGTCAGAATATTTGTCTGTAAATACTTTGCTTCAAGATGTTGATGCAGTTTGGGTCTTTGCTTTAACAAAATCAAGTATTTCTTTCAGTTTCACTGAAGGATGAAAGCACAACATGCAGTACATACTGCAGTCAAGCTCTAAATAGATTGACCATAACTGAAATATAACTTTGGTTACCATAGTGTGTGCCCTAAAACATAAAAGAAAAAATCTTTTGTAATGGCCTAGGGGAGTACTACTTTTCTCCAGGATCTCTATCAATCATATGTGTGCAACTCAGATTGTATGAGGCAGTAACTTGGTAAGCATCAAGAATTTCAGGGCTGCAGTGAGGCAAGCATCAAATGGCTTGTTCAAAGGTGGCTGCTGCTCAAGCCAAGAAATGCCAGTAACCTCTCCCTGAATGCTGGGGGTGGACTGAGCCTGACTTATAGGCTGAAGTCTCCAGCGGTAACTAATGAGATGGGCTTTTCCTCCCATCAGAAGAGAAGACAAGCTTATACAGCTATGTTTGCATCTCCAAAGAAGAGTAAATGCGTTGATGATGACTCTTGTTTGACGTGTGGGGTGAGGTAGGTTAGGCTTGGGGGAGTGCAGCCTCCCATCCTCATCCTAGGGGGAGGTGTGTGTGGGGTGCCATGGCAAGTCCCCCCACCATAGGGCTGTTTCCAGGATGTGTGGATGGAGACAGGTCCCACACAGGCAAGCTTTGTTGTGCCTGTGCGCACAACACAAGCATGTGGGGATGCTGTGGGGTGAGCTCAGAGGTGCAGAAGAGCCACAGCCAGTGGAGGTGACTTTGTGAATCCAGTAAGGCTCAGGCTCCCACCCAGCCAGGGCTTCTGTTACAGGAACCTCTGTCTGGACAATCGGAAAGCCACACTGAAACAAAATGGAGAACCATTTTAACTAATAGCAAATATCTGTGAACATCATAGGTGGGTAATCTTGTGTAATGAAGCTAACAGCTCATGATGTGTATATTAAGTGCTTTTTAAATAGGTTTTACTGAATTCTACTGTGAAGTGTTACAGAACAGTAGTATTTTACAGCTCACTTCAGTTGTCTCTCTACTTTCATCTATTCTATCTAGGTCCTGGCATTTGCTATTTGTTATATATGCAGTGTAATAGGTTTTGGCATTCGGCTGCATTCAGTGCATAATCTATTATTAGTTTGAGCCTTATAGTCCTTCCTCCTAAGCTGCTAAGTGGTAGAGGATACAGCTCAGATGAGGGAAAACTAAACTTTCTTAGTGAACCAGTTTTGAGAAGAGTTTTTCTCGATCAGAGCTTCACATTGAAGCAGTGTAATTAAAAGCCTATGGGGGAATTGAGCATGGGAATGGTTTTAAGGAAGATCAAGGGACTGAATGCAATTTTTATTTCAAATGATAATTAAAGAAACAGCATCTTCATTAGCATAATACACTAAATGATAAAAAGAATTGGACAGATGCCTAATCTTGAAATGCTTCTTAATTTACAAGTGCACATTTTAAAAAGCAAGCAATTGAGGACTGTTCTTTCTAGCTGCCTGCCTGAATCATCAGAACTGCCGCTTTATGTAACTTACTGTCTCAAAGAGAAAAAATACACAAAAAACTAGTTATGCGCTCCAGGATGCTATCCATGCAATGTCTGTTGCGCCTGTATAGGTACTGTAGCATCCACAGTACTTCAGGTCTTCTGAAGTTGAATGCCTACCTGGCAAAATCACACATTTGAGCAGATATTCTCAACTGGGGCCATATGTGGGTCCCAGAGGAGTCCAAAAGCAATCACCTGTTGAGCCAGAGATATGTATTTGAGAGTCCCATTGAATTTAGTTTTTTTGGGAAGAATTTCTAAATTCTTGCTAAGAGAAAAAGTCTTTTCACAATTTCAGGACACCAAGAAGTGGCATGGAGAAATAGGTGCCATTCACATTGATGCCTCCACACTTACCTATGTTCTGTTCTTGTCCAGTGTAAGCAGCAATGGTGCAGTTTCTCTGTTTCATTTTAAATCTAATCCTAGTTCTCTTCTTACCATCACATCTGTGGGCTTCCAAAGGATTTTGGAGTGAGCAAAGACCTTGTGAGGTCTCAGAATTGTGTTGCCACCTGCAAATGTGGGGAAGATGATTAGACTGCTTACAGTGCTGAAGAAGAGCTGGGCATGTCACAGAGAGTGACTTGTGCTGCTTGGTGCAGCCTGCTCTATGTTGAGAGTTGTTCTGCACTACCCAGAACTCAGCTCAGGGCCTCTTCTGGGACCCACACAGTGCCCTGTACAACAAAATTATTATTCTGAGCATTTTTTTCTATCCAAATGTTGTGGAATATGATGTGGACCAGAGTACCTTTTACAGTGTGAAACTGAGGGTTTATGCTGTGGGTACATGGGGTCAGCAAAAAGGCATGTTGAGAGTGCTAAAACTTGCTGGGCTAGTGATGGGAAACTATGTTGGTGGGTGTGAGTAGCAGACCTGATTTGGCCTTGCCCATGCTGCTGCTGAAAGTGGTCCCTGGTGTCAATAGTCCCCCAGGCCACCCTGGGGTATTGCTAGACTGTTTAAAAATGGCTTACTTTAATTAAATGACAGCCCTTTCTTTGGGAGTGCTAGAGTCTACATCTCTGGAAGACTGGAGTGGGAATTGCACTTTTAATAAGGTTAAGTGTATTGAGGAGGAAATGTTTCTTTTAAAAGTGAAAATGATTTCTCGGTGGGAATGGACTTCTGAATTATTCCACTTGCAGCCCCAAGGCAAAGCATAGGCTGTCTGCAGACTGGTGTCAAATTTTTCTAGCTGGAAGCAAACCTCCTTTTCTTAAATCACAAAGCTTTTTTTCAGTGGTAGCCACTGCTTTGTGAAGAGGCTGTGATAGCAAGAGAGCCAAGAGGTAGGGTGAAGCAGGCGGTCTCTACCAAAGCAGTATCCTGCCCCTTTGAAACTTATGTATTTTGATAGGTACAAATTCCAATTTAATGTTAGGCAATGAAAACTCTTCAGCTGATGAATAACTTGACAAAGACGCTCCAGAAAGTCACAAGACCTTACAGCCCTCTGCTAGATGACTGCTACCCGTGATAGTGCTAACTCTGTTGCAGGCTGGGTTTGCATTTGGCATTGACTGTTAAGAAACAAGGTGGATGATTTAATGCTTTAAAGTATCAATACTGATCAGATGATGTTAAAGCAGGTAACTGGTTCAGTTTCCATCTTCATCTCTGAAGTAATTTGGAATCTAAGATGTGCCTGTTTGATTTTTCTAGTGTCTTAACGCATTGAGCTGAACCTGATCCGTTTACATCCTGCTAGCAGTTCATATATGCTGAAGTAGTAACTATGAAGCTGGAGTGTTGTGATATATAAGGCAGCATTATTGATCTTGCTGATAAAAGTTCAAACCTGATGTGAAAATATATGTATGATAGTTCTGGAGAATGAGTAACTTCAGTGGAACGTGCTAGGGTGTGCATTTTTGAGGCAATGCTGTATCTCATTCAGAACTGGAGATGCACAAGAAATTTGTTAATAAGCATCCTTACTATCTGCTGGTCTGGAGGCTCATAGCACTCCAGATACTAAAAAATCCAAGATCTAAGTCTGTAGGGCTCTCCAGATGTTCTTGGGGTTTTCTCTGCATTCATCCTTGTTCTCTGCTTGCTGTGGCTGTGACTGCTTAATTGAGCAAGTAGAAGAGAATGGAGGGTTGATCCTTCCTCAGTCAGTTCAAGGATTTTGGGATCTACAGGGGTTCTTTGTTTGCATTGCATCTGGGTTTCTTTATCAGATGAGGGTAGGACAGCATGGGGTTGGGATGTAGTAGTTGGAGGGTGCTTCCAGGCCTGGGGACTCAGTTCTTCTCAAAACTGCACATTTTCATCTAGTTTGTGTTCATGGAGAGTTTGCTATGGCTTGTGTGTGCTATAAGGATCAAGTTTGAAATAGTCTTCCTCACTTTTTTCTTGTAGATTTTAACAATATTCATCTCAGTCCTATTTTTTCTTGAAGGCCTCCTGATATTTCATGATTTAAGTGCCTGATTTGCATACATGTTCTTTATACATATATGTATAAGCTTTTTCTAATCCTTACAGGCTACAGGGGAAAACATCTAGAAGCAATGTAACTGCTCTCAGAGGCTGAACTAACAATTGACAAATAAATGTATCGTAATTCATATTTAATGAGATTTTGGAGGAATAACTCACATTTTTTTTAATTGTAGATTTTTCCAATATTATATTTATTCTACTCGTATTTGCTTTAATGGCTCTTACAGGTAAATAAGTATAGGCTCATTTATTTTTTTCTGCTGGAAGGAAATAGGATCGTAGCCTGACATTTACATTTTGCTAGCCTTCACATCATTTCTTTTTTTTTGTGTATGTTCCACTGCTGGGACATATTGCTATCGTAGCTGGGAAGTTTCTCAGAAATATCGTCAATAATCCCCCTTTTCCTTTCCTGGGGGAAGGATTTCAGTTATTTTCTGCAGTATCTTCATTCTTATTACATCACTGAATACTGGGATACAGCCCTTCCTGTCAATTTTGAATTTCTGAAAAAGCAAAATTTCCCAGAACTTTATTCTAAGCCTTTTGTCCACCCAAATATTACTTTGGGTATGAACCATTTATTACGTATAAAGGTGCCTCTGAAGGAGAGATTCAGGCTGCTTCTTGCTTAAGTGAATTTAACTTTTAAGGAAGAGGAGGTCTTTGCTGATGTAATAAACCTTTTAAGAAACAAATGTAGGAAGCTTGGAGCCTATTCTCCATTTTCAGATTTGTAAAACCATTTTTTCTGTTGCCTGATGCTGCTTAAAAATTGGTTCCTGTAAATTTAAGGGGTTTATTAATTTGACTTGCTTTAAAATGCTGTTTCTATGGAGTCAAAAGTATGCTCTGCATGCTGGTTCCATAAAAAGCAGAAGAAAAGTAAATAGTTGTTCCACTTCTGCATATAAGAAAAAATCAAGAATATATGAAAAGCCTTCCTTTAAAAAAAAATACAACTTTCTCCTAAATACTCCTGAAGAATGCATTTGTTAGATATTTGTCACTTGAGGGTTTTTTGAACAGGGGCAGCCTGAGTATAGGTGTGTAGCTGGCTTTAAAATGTATATTCCCCTAAGTTCTCACTCAGAAGTGTAATATAAATATTTCATGTATTTAGGGGGTCTATGGTACTTCTAGATTAGAGAAGATGAAATTTTGAACCTACCACAGTTTTTAAAGAAACTGCATTATTCTATTTTTGCTGTGAATACATGTTCCACTCTAAGTTTCAAAGACTACTTTGCTAAAATTCCCAGGGCATTGGCTTGGCATCTGTTAATTCCCAAGTAGCGCTGTAATAGGATATAAATTAGGACTCTGGGGATAACTGATAGTGTTCAGTGAAGCTGAAACTTTGAAGGATATGAAAGGGATTGCTTTGCTTACACTGCAAGTGGTTATGGAGAGGTAGAAAAAAGTTTTTGTGGGAGCAGATGAAGTAGCTTGAGCTCTCTTCCTGCACCAAATTTGACCCTAAATGTGAATTTCTTTGCAAAAAAAAAATGTTCTCCCTTGATTGTATAAATGAGAATAAACTTGCTGTGATGAGTGAAAATGGGTGTTGATTGTCATCACCACTTGCAACACAAGTCAGGTTTTTCTTTCACAACTCTCCCTTAATCTACCCATTCCCTCACCTTCTCCTATAAATACCTGGCCTAACTCCCTTAACCTTCCCCTCAATCATTTTACTATCAGTAAAAATCCCCTGGATGTATTAGGGTTTTTTTGATTCCCAAACTTCCTTCACCTGGGCAAAAGCAAAGACTATAGTGAGGGTTAAGAAATATGCTGCAATTAAATATATTCTAGTTAGCTTGTGTCCTTGTTCTCTTCTGTAATGGGCATGCTTTGGTTCAGTTAAGAGAAAATTTTGGTGTTGCTCAATTGAACTGAAATAGTGTCAAGTGGTATCATATCCATGAAAGTCTGCATGTAGGCAGGAGGGAGAAGGAAAACTTAACTACTGATAAAGGAAGAAGGAAGCAGCTTTCATAAAAATGCTTCTTCTGGGTGTTCTTTACCACTGTTGATGGGTCTCTTCAAACTTTGCCATACCTGCTGCATTTTTTCTCAACTTTTTCAGCTTTTTGCTTGGTTAAAATTAAATGTTCTTGGATTTAAGATTCTGTTGTTGACACTGCACTTCACATGAAAAACATTTAATTTGGAAATGTGCTAATGTTTTTTCCCAGCCACAGCTTATAAATTCATCCCATCTTCCCCATCTGTTGGTCCTGGTTTTATTTTCAGTTCCTGACTGGGACTGACCTGGGTTTTATTGCCCTTTGCAGTTGCCACTGTTAGGTTAACTCTTTCCAAGACTACCTGCCTAGTCTCCTGCTATGATATACTACACCTCAGCCTATCTCTGATTCTATTCTGTGAATGGCCCATCAGTATTTCAGGCATGTAGTTAAAACAGATATTTTCCTTTTCTCTGCACATTTTTTTTGTGCAGAGGGCACAGTTGAATATTTGCTACCCAATCCCACTGCAGGAAGTTACCTACATATTGTCCTACTTCAAATCCCATCACTTTTCCCATAACATCCCTTAAATATTCAGTGTCACACTTCTAATGCCAGTGCTTCCCCATCACAGCTATGTGCACCACTGTCTGGTCCATCTTCTGCACTGATTTTCTCTGCTGACAGTAGAAAGCACTTATCCTGAGCCCTGAATGCTGTTCACAGCTTCACCTGATGCTTATCCAGTTTTGGCCTTCCTTATAAATCATTCCTCTGTGCCTCTCAGTGATAAATACAATCTCAATGATTATGTTTTGTTGCATTTCACTGCTTTTATCTTTAAAGACTGCCAGATGTGAAGCTGGGTGGGGACACTGGCTCGAACAGTTTTGCTGTATAATAAGTTTTGTGCTTGACCACAAGTTATGGGTCAGTTCTATTCTTATTTTTTCTAATTCTGCAGAAAACCACTAGGAAGAAAATTTAAAATTTCAGTTTTCTACTCATTGACACAAGTCTTTCCTGGTAATAACTTTTCTCAAAGATGAACAGTTTAAGTGAACCGTATAGATTTTGGATTTTCACAATTAAGCATATCACAACAGAATATTGGTCATGTATAAGTAAGAAAGTGACTTGGGACTTGAATGTCTTATAAGGACATACTATAAGTATGCAGTTATGGACACCTGACTTATTAGGCCAGGGTTATTTTTATTTGGCATTTTAAAATGGTATGACTTAATGTGTGCTGGCTGCAGAGGGGTTTTAAAATGCAAAATAATGATGCATAATAACATTCATCTGGGAAGCAGGGCTTGTTGAGAGGCTCGTTGGCTTCATTAATAATGTGGAAGAATCTGACCACACTTCTGGATCTGACAGGGTTTTCTGGCTCTTATCTATTTTGCATGTTTAGAGCTGGTTGTTGAACATCCTGCAACAGCTAGCCTTTTAAAATCCTCTGCAAGGTGTTGTAATGGGTGTTGTCCTGTCTTCATCATTGAGAAAGAAATGTTTCTTGAGTCTTACAGTCACAGCTTCAGAGACATTGCTTTTCCCTCTCTTTTTCTTTTTCATTTTCTTACTGGCTTCAGAAGTCAGTGTGAATTCCTTAGGATTCCAGGTTTCATATATTTACAAGTTCCACTAAAATTTCACTTCAGTGGGTTGAGACTATTGGATCTTCACTGGTGTGTTGTATTGAGAATACAGTCTGTGCCCTCCTGATTATAAAAACCTCAAGGAAGTATTTAATAATACACCTGATCTTATTTCATTTTTGTAAATGTTGTTGAAGGAGTTTGGATTTTGCCATAAGTTGCTAGCTTATAGTACTACAAACCACACTGAAATAAATGTGCTGCTGCTGTATGGTTTATGCCATGGCTTTGGAGTAGAGGAGTTTGAGCTGCTGGAATTGCAAAAACTGCCATCACCACTTGATCTAAGGGAAGAATTAATTGCAATAATTCTGGAAAAAAAAATGCTCCTACATATCATTGATAGGACAATATCCTGAAGAAATTTCTGCTGAACATAGTGCAATTTATATTCCTGGAATCTAGACTATTAGGTGTAAAGATTTGTTGGATTTGGAGCTGCTGTCTGCAGAATGTGTGGTCATTTGCACATGGTCTGATGACATTAGAGGGGGGATCCACTTCTGAGCACCTCCTAAAGTGCACTGAAGTCATCCTTCTGAGCTAACATGTCACCTTTACTGCAGGAGACTTACTACATCTATACAAAACAACAGAGTAAGGCAAAGGGTACTCTTTGCTTAGTTGCCTGAAATGGATTAGTTGACCTTCACTAGAGAAGGTGATTGCTCTCCATTCCTAGTTCGGCTTTGCAAGCCTTTTTCCAGACACCATTTCCTTTATCCAGCCCCACAATTAATAATGGGAAAGTCCATCTTTCTTTTGTGAGAGCAGTTAAGTGTATGCACTTCATCAAAGTAAGGTGGAAGAGTTATGCAACCTTAAGCTGTTACTGTAATAAAGGAATATGTATGCTATGAAACGTTTTTTAAAGGTAAAAAAAGATCTTTTTCTTTCTTTTCTGCTGAGAAGTTGGCTTCCCACAGACCTAGGGAAACTCAGCCATCTCTGCTGCTTATTAACTTTTATACTCTAAGAGTTCATCTTAAGTATTTTCTTCTGAGAATCCAGAGGAAATTTCTTGGGCCATGGAGAAGAGTGAATATGAAAACATCTCTGATTACATGCAATATGTAATTCTTCTATTTGATATCAGTGAAAAGTGGAGCCTTGATCTGTGTATACTGTGGCCTTTTTTTAGTCAGAACATTCTCTTAGCACAGTGACTAACACCTCCCTTCCCAATGACATAAATGCTTCTTATTTACACAGCTTCAACTCTTTATTCTGATTTCTAACTTATCATTTAGCAGACCAGCTGATGGTGTGGCTGGGCTCTGCAGATTGCAGGAGGGTGCTCTCAGTGACACACATCATTAGCAGGCTCTCGCTCAATTTGTGTAGAAACAACAGTTAAAGTATCTGGCTCAATAAAACTAAAAAATGGAGAACTGAACTTCTTTCTGGTAACTGTTTGTGTCAGAGTGTCTTTGGCCGTGATGTCAACCCACAGTTGGTGTAGCGAGTAAAATGAAATCTACTAGCAAAGTTGCAAGTCTATCATAGTTAATCTATGTAATTGTGCAAGAGAATCCTTGTCAGCTTCAACTGTGTCTTAGGATGGTACTTACCACTAATTTTCATATGTAACTTAATGAAACAATTGGAACAGTATGACTGCAGGCATGGTTTAAAATTGAGTGAAAATATAGAAGGAAGGCATTAGAAATTAGGTCAAAGAAAACAAACTAAGGGGAACAATTGGGTGAGAAAATTGGAAGGAGACTAAGGGATGGGTAGGCAGAAATAAAACTTGGAGGGCTGAGGAGAAAATGAAAACCAGGAACCCAACAAAAGTTTTCAAAGAGGAAATTGGAATGGCCTATAGTATGTTAGAAACAGATACTGCTGAACACAGAGTTTATCCCAGTAGTGTTTGTTGTAGGCTTGGAAGACGAAAGCTGGAAGGCATCTTGGGGCATCATTCTTTATCCTTGTCTTCCCCAGGGCAAGATCATGTGCACACTTTAAAATACTGCTGACCCACTTTCATGAGCACTGAAGAGAATGCATGGCACTCATTAATAGTATGGGTACTCTCTTACACTGGTGCTGCTCAGGCAGCTGGAAATATTTAATTGATACCAAGCATGACCGGAAGTTGAATCCAGGTACTGGAATAGTCCCCTCTCAATAAGTAACTTGGTAAGTGATTATGTATGTACATGAAATACCAGTATCAGAATGGGAAGACAAGTCCTTCAGGAGAAAAATCTGTGCTACTGGGAATAACTTAATCTTCAAGAACAATATAAATGAACTGAAGTTGTTTTTGTTTAAGGACAATTTGGTTTTTAGCATATGCAGAATAGGCAATGGAAAGTAGCTGGAGAAGAACATTAGTGATTAAATCCTCTCTCTTGGTGTTCAGAAGTTTTTGTTCTCAGGAGAGATCTGTTACTGGTGTGATTCAGGACTTTTTGACAAGGTGATATACATGTCTGTGCTTTCCCTACTTGCCCCATGTTTGAGTTATTGGTCCTTAAAGCTGACACTAGAATAAGAAGTCTCATGACTGCAAATATGAGAGCTCTTATGCATAGTTACCAGTGTTTATGAAGCTTTTCTCGTACACAGCATGTGCTATCATGTCCAAATAAGAGTATCAGCAGAAACAAGGGCTGGAAAAATAAGCTGTTTCTGAGCTGACTGGGAACGCCTCCACTGTGTTCAGTTAATTTTAGAGAACTTGTTTATGAGTACTGGGAGCTCCACTTCCCCCCACTTTCTACCACAAAAGCAATGGGGCATCCTCTAAAAATCCAAAGTTGGCAAATCCAAATTAATTCGAGTGAGAAGTAAATTTCTCTCACATACCAGCTAGAACTGTAGCATTCATCAACTGTAACGTGTTCATGAAGCAAGGTACAGCAAAAATGAGTAAAGAAAATGGCAACTTTATGGGTTTTAAGACTTCAGAATTACGTTAGTGATCACAAAACTAACAGAAGAACTAAGGAAGCTTGGTTTCTATTGAATTTGCCTCTCATGATTAGTTATTTTTTTAACTGAGTTATACTAAATCCTTATGCCTCAAAGCAGCCACAGTCAGGAAAGTCCTCAGTGATGCTGTAATTGCTTGGGAAACATCAGTCACAGCTGCATATTATAAGGCAACAGGCCGTCACCATGGGAAAAAACCTCGATAAAGAGATGAATTCCTTGGTGTCACATAAAATACTTATTTCAGTTGCAGTTTCCCATCATTAAGAAAAATCTCTTGCCCATGAAGACTTTCCATTGTCAGATGAAGTTACAGGTCACTTTGCACCCTTTTCTCAGCCTTCCTCTAAGGGACTCTTGCTCTTCTCCCTGGTCACGACTTTTACGAGACTTTTGTCAACTCAACTCTTCCATTGAAGTAGCTTGAAACTGGTCAGGAAGTTCAAGGGATAGTCATGCGTATAAGCTCTAGTTGTTTAGGACATACTCATGCAGTTATAAAGTAAAACCTTACACTTAAGAGCTCATTCAGTAAGTTGTATTAAACATCTACCTTAAAAATTGGACTCAGTTCACTTTTATTTCACTGAATTTAGATGTTAAATATCACATTAAGTATTATGTAGCAGGGAGGCATACTGTTTGCTTTTTGGTGTTTTTTAACTATAAATAGCTCATAATAAATTAAATTAAATGAAAAGAAGCCCATCTGTTACTGTTCTTGTTTTCTTATCCATCATTTAAATGATAAACATCAAATCATAGAAATACTTCAACTCCCCTTTAACAAAGAATGTGGTAAGTGTTCATCTTATTGTGAAGAAGGTGTAAACCACACACAGGTACAGGTCTGAAAACACTGGCTGCTTTATACAATATTATTGTTTCAATTAGCTTCTAGAAAATTTCCCACCTGGTTTCTGGTCACATTTACCTGCTTTTCAACCTTACTTCTGCATTGGTATGAAATGAGGTTGCCCTAGCTGATATGAATGTTTAAAAAAGGGACAGTTTATACTCTTAAATTTTTCAAACACTTTTCATTTTGGTAGTCCATGTATACTTTTTTAATGAGTTTGAAAAGCTTTAGTTTAAACTACAATTGGTTGCTGTGACGCTACCACCCAAGCACTGGCACAGAGCATTGGTTCCTGTCTAACAGGACAACAATCAGAAAAATGCATTATAATTTTTATAACAATAATTTTTTCCTTCCTGGAGAACAGCAGCTGAATGTGCCTGAACACTGTTTTGGAGCACAATTTCTTAATGCTAGCCATTGTTGTTGCAGTTGTTTGCATCAAATATAAGTTTCCCTTTATATCTCTGCTGTCACTCAGTGCATTTTATCTCTCTGAACCAAAGATTTTTTTCAGCTCTGTCTCAAAACCCATTTATTTTAGGTTCTTGAACTTTCCTACCATGACAAACATACTACTTTTTGTTTTTACTGATGTTGCAGAATAGCAAAGACAAATGAAAGTAGATGAAAAGAATCATTATTTTTTTTTTCTAAACAATTACAGTATAATGGTATGCTGCAGGTTTATCTCTGTTAGCAAACAACAATGTCTGGCCCTGGAGAGAGGTGGTCTGCCTACATGGGGGAAATGCTGAAACAGTCCATGGCCTGAATTTGGCTCCTGCCTGCCAACCTTTTTCTGGTGGCTTCCCCGGCCTGTTTTGGGAGTTAGAGGGTCAGGAGTTGTCTCCATTAGGTGGTCTTCATGCAGTCACCTATTTCAGTCCTGTCTTAGAAGGTAGCCTCATCCCTGGGAAGCAGCTGGGCATGTTTAATTTAATGTTATGGGTGTAGCCCATGAGGTTTCTCTGAGCAACCTGAGGTAGCAACTACTGCTAGCAGCTGGCGGTGGAGATAGCAGCTCCCCTATAATACCTGTATTTGATCCTAAGTCTGTAGGTGCCCCGTTCCCCCAGGTCATGGCTCCTCTCTGCCCTGCCACTGACTCTGTTCTTGGCCCATTGTCCCCTTGTTCTCAGGAATATCCCTCACCCCATGCTTGGGTATATGAGCAGGGCTCAGCAGAGGAAGTGATGTTCCACACAAGCGGCTCTGCAGTGGTTGGAAGGGATCAAACAGTGAGGTAATTGGAGCATATATCAGAATGTGACATTTTAACACTCAGAAGATTAATAAAATAATTTAAATCGGTTGAGATTGGTTTGTGATTTACTTTTCCTCATTTTTTTGCAGTGTTTTTCTGAGTACTTATTTTTTAATTTAATTCAGATCATTCTCCTTCCTTTTCTCATAATGGCTGTTTTTTCCCATGCCTGTTCCCTCCTTCTGTTGTGTTCCCATATCCCTGGCTGCCTGCCCCTCTCATGAATTCTTTTACTGTTTAATGTCACTTGCATGCACCCCAGTCATGGTCTTCTGTGGTCTGTCTCTTCTCTGGTACATGCTTTGTCATTCTGTCACCATGTTTGCTCTCACCATCAGTGAAACCACAGCAATGCTGCTGATGCTTCTCCCCTTTCTTTGCTTCCCTCCACCTCTCTCTTCCTCCCCCTCCCTGTTATTTTCCTCAGATGTGTGTAGGATTGCCTCCCTTCCCATACTGCCACCTCTAGCTGAGCTTAGAAGGTCTTTGCCCATCTCAGCTCTGTCCAAGCCGTGGGTATTCTCAGGGCTATCCTGTTGTACAGGCAGCCATGTACCTTGGCTTCTGCAGACTGATACTGCACAGAGTAGAGGAGGTGCTGGCTAATCATTTCTGCTCAAGCAGCTTTAAAAAGCAGGATTTTTAATCCTCCTTGCTTCCCAGTGCAGGTACAGTCAGGTGGGACTTTTCTAATTTTAGAAGTAGATTTTGTTACCACACAGAGGAGGGGGAACAAAGAATTGTTAAATGGTGGTAGCTGGGCAAAACACTCACATTTAGCTGTTCTGTATTTTTGCTGCTATGTTGCATAAGTGACAGGTGACAGCTCTGTGCTTGTCTCCTTGCAGGCTGATAAGAGCAGTAGGGAGAACTGCGTGCGGCTGCTCATAGGGAAGGGTGAGGTGGCTGCCCAGATACTTTAGGTCAGTGCTTTGGCAGTATTTCCTGAGCCATAATTGCTGGATTTCCCTGCTGGCACAGGGGGATCTGCAAACAGCGTTTTCCTCACAGGATTCTGGGAATAGCACCAAAACCCACGACAAGCAGTGAGCAGGTTTTGTGCTCTGAGTCAGAAGTAGGCTGAGAAGATGCAGTCATCGAAGAACCTACCCGAGATGGGGAAAGAGACCTGTGTGAGAAGGATATTTCCAGCATGAGGTTCTGAGCATGGGGGCACCTTCTCTTGCTAACGTGCTTGGTGAGTCTGTGGGTCAGCTGCTGGGTTTGGTGCAATCACAGGAGAAGGGAGATTGCTGCCTTTCACCACCACCACCCTGAGCCAGCTCATCCTTCTAGCTATTTCTGTCTGTGCATATCTATAGCATCATCCCCCTTATGCCTGTGTACCTGCCAAGCATTCAAAAGAGGCACTGCTGTGGCAGCCTCCTTCTTTCTTTCCAGCCTGGAGAATAAATGACTGGATTGCTCTTTTTTAATTGTTTCTTTGCATCAAGAATTTATGGTGGGAAAGCTAAGCTGGAGCAATGCTTTCAGGAGCAGGTGGCCAGTTCAGCAGATCCCCACTTGTCCTTAGCCCCTAGGGAGGTCCTGCTGCTTGGCCCTTGCTGGGCTCGCTTGCTGCCCTGTGCGTTGGTGCTCTCTTTGAAAGTGATGGTTTCATGAGTGGGATGTGGTCTCTGGTAAGCACAGACGAAATCTGGATGCGAGAGAGAAGACCTGGATCTGACTTTCTTGCAAGGAGACCTACAACAGAAAGCTGAGTGCTTGGGTGAGTTCACAGCAGCCAGCTTGTAACTGAATTTTCTATTAAAAATCCTAACATCTTTGTACTATCTATATACTACACACTGCCTCTTTGCTATATGTGTTGTTTTGTTTAGTTTGGGCTGTGAAGCAGACTGCTTTCTGTGTTTAGCACATCTCTGCATTTAGCACATCTCTCTGTCGTTTGTGACTTTGTTCCCAGCTGGGAAGCTCAGTGTTTGCATCTGGAGTTGTACAAACACGTTCAGATGCACAAAACTTACACCCTGCTTTCGAGTCTCTGTTACAGCACTGGCTTAAGCCAGTAAGTTTCACTTGGATTGGAAAGCTGGAATTAAAGCATGTCTTCTGCCACTTCAGTGTATGACTTCAGAGGCACTGAAGCATAGATAATAGATATATGTGTAACATACTGCCTCTGATCCTTGAAATACAAGTTGTAGACACAGTGGGATACAGTTTCAAAGCATCTTCACCACAGTTACTTTATTGGAGCGGTAGGAAAAGAGATAGAATAATCAGAATTTTCTTCTTTTAAATAATGAGGTTCTAAAGACAGAATTTGATTGGGTGGGTTTTTAATAACCAAACTATATTTCAATATGAGGCTTTCAGGGCTCCACAGGTACCTTCATCTATCTTTCAACTGACTGAAACTGCCATTGTAACTTTTGATGTAAGATTTGTATTCAGACACCCTATATCAATATTTCTTTCTTGACTCTGTAATTTACATATAGATTTTTATGCAAAGTAGAAGTTGTTTTGATGGGCAAGAAACATTGCTGTGTGCGGAGCATCTAAATATCCAAATTAACATGTTTCTTTTGGAGTCTGTATAAGAGTTTGTAAAATCCCTCTGTAGAGTAGTAGATGCTGTAGGTGTCCACTGAATTACAAAATATTTTTGTTTAAAAAAACCCACTTTTGTTTAAAAAAGAAAAAAAACAGACAACAAAGGTTTTAGCACTTCTACAACATCATGAAGATATTTGTAATTGGCTCCTGTCCAGATCTAGCATGGGATGAGTTTGCTTTGCCTTGCTGGTTCTAGGTTTCATGATGCTTCTGTCCAGAAGCATTTTACCAGCTTTTTGGCTTAGTTTCCTACTGGATTATAAATTCAGAACTGGCAGGTCCAAGGAAGAGTGTATTTTATCCTGCTGTTGGAAATCTTGGGATGAGTCCAGCAGGTTTCAGTATAGATGTATATTAAGGGTTTTATAAATCTTTAAGTAACAGAGTGCTATTTTTCTCTCAGTCCATAAGTACAGGTAATTAGTTTTTATGCAGCCCTTGCCACAAGTTGGTAAGAAAATCCTTTAGAAATGGGATTGTTGCCATTGCATCATTGCACGTATTCAGGAATGACAGCACAGGAGATGGGAGTAATTTTGTCTCCCTTTTCCCATCTAAAAAGTTGAACTAGTCATTCAGGCTCACACCACCTCAAAGGGAGAGGTGCACAGCTCGTCATACTCTGGATGACCTTTGTTCTCTTTGAAGGTGTGATATTTATGCAGTTAAATAGCTTAATTTGCCCACTCCAACCCAGGTCCCGATTCTTTTGATCAGATGGGCTGGGCTTCTTTGCTTCAAATACTTGTCTTTTGAAAACAGCTAGTTATTTCCCTTTGAGACAAACCCCATGTTAGTTTTGAGGTCAGCTCACTGAGGGGGCTGACTCTGGAGGAGTTAAGGGTGTTAAGAGTTAAGGGCTCTCCATGTGGTATACAGTCCTCCTGTTCTGCCCCAGCAGGAGGGTTACCACAAGCACCCACATGCCTATGCCTTGCTCCAAGGCAGGCAGTATGCCCTTGATGCAGTTAAATGCTGCTCTGATGAACTGCAACTTAGGTCTCACATTACATCAGATGATTTTGAGAGGAGAAAACAATCAATTGCCACGTGGCATTTTGAGGAGCTCAAAGTATGAATGTGACTAGGTGGGTATAAACAAAAGTGGCTGGATGGGTGTTTTAGGGGCAAGAGACCTGTCTATGGGTTGGGTGCCATTGGCAGGGTAGCCTCTCTTGGCCAGGGAAGTGCCTACTGCTGGAGCTGGACTAGATGAGAGGAAAAAGCAAGGGAAAAATGGTTCTTTTCCTAGATTTTGCAAAATGTCATAGCTATGATCCTGTTGTGCAGGAAAGGCAGCAGGTGCCTGGCACTGTCCGAGTAGTCATGGTGGCCTTAACCCCTCCTTTACAAGCCACTAAACCATACAACATTTGTGAACACTGCTGCAGTGTGCTCCCTTGCATTCCAGTTCCTATGGAAACATGCTGTAAAAATGTCTAAAATAAGTACAGTGCTTTAAAACTATTATTATTTTGATCTTTCCTCCCTCCCCCACCCCAATCTCCTTTATCACCTTTCTGGCTGAAGTTTTAACACATTAAAAAGGTCATTGTTATTATTTGGCAACAGTGTGATACCCAGCATGCCCAGGTTTCTGCATCCTTGAATCTGATGGATCCCAGGATCTGATACGAAGATCAGCGTTCCCTTCCTCCATCCTGCCCTCTCAATGTGGGTGTAAGCATTGAACATATATAAGTATATGTGTGTTTGTGTACACGTACTGCAGAGGCTTGGCTACAGCTCCTTTTCTTCCCCCTGCAGTGAATAAGACAGTTTTGTTTGCCACAACAGGTGAAGGCACAAGCTTATTCCCAGGTCCTTTTAGGATCATGGCATAGCATTGGCCTTGAGGGAGTGCTGGAGTTTACCTAGTCCAGTTGACCATCAAAGCTGAGCCTTCTTCATTGGCAGTGCAGCAGATGGTTGTGAGCCAGATGGAGACATCCTGCAGGTGCCCTTAGCCCTGTGAGAGGGTCAATGCTGGAGCAGCCAATGGCCAGTTTGGGACAATTCTTAAAAATAAAACTGTTTGTTCTCCCCAAAAGGATGCTCATGCTGGTAACCAAAACTGGGCATGTGCCTTTAGAGTGCTTTTCCCCAGTGCTTCTGTGGTTTCCTTGTAGAGCTACTGTGTCCCTTAGAGCAGTCTTCCTGTCCTCAGTGATGTCTAAGATTTTTCAAAGTAGCCATGTCCCATTTTCAAAGCCACTTTTGATGGAAGAGCATTAGGAGAGCTGTGCTAAATCCAGTAAAGGGCTAAAAAGCTTCGTTTAAAGCTAGGTGCTTATTTTTTGCTTGTTCTTGGGTTTCTGGCCTCTTGCAGTACCTTGCCTCGGAACTCTGTGCTAGGTACCAGGAGAAAAGCTGGAGATATATCTTTGGTATTTGAGTAGGAAGCAGACGTTTAAATCCTGAAAATCCATTCAGGAATTTTTGGACAATGCCAAAAGCCATGACACCCTTTATGTGCTGGATACACATTTTCATTATTATCTGCATTCCCCAAGTGTCTTCTGGGTTGGGAATCCACACAACTGCTCTTTCTGTATGGCCCTGCCAGATCCCAGCAGTGGAGGTAATAACAAAAGCAGGTTTAAAATAAAAGGGAGTTGACACTAAAGCAGTATTTTTTATAACTGTACAAACTAGACAACGTATATTACAGAGTCATGGTGGTATGGATGTAGGTGATGTTATCCTTCAATATTAAGCCCTGTCTAAGCCTTTTGAGAAATGTGGGCATCTGTTTGAATTCTATTCCAAGTCATCAGGCCAAATTCTGCTCACAGGTTTACACAGGCTTGCTGTGTAATTATGCACTCTGCTTTATATTGCTGCACGTTTAGCTTTTGCATGATGTTTTATGTGCTTGTGGTAAGTGTAGTGGCAGCATCAGATCTGTTTTATTTTTATGTAACACCAAAGACCACTAGGAGAAATATGAGTCTAATCTTATGGACAGAAGAAAGCTTTACAGTGTGATTTCAGGGTTGCTATCATACTGGAATTAAACCACTCATTAACAAAGCATTCAAATGTAAATGCTAGTCAAAAAGTATTGTGAAGCCTGGCATTTGCATTCCATATCTGTGGAGATCCTTCCTTACTTGAATAACAAACATTGGCTCCAGTACTGAAGTGAATACCAAGAGATATGAGAATTGTGAACTCTGTAGCACTAGTGGATTATAAAGAAAAATTGCTCTGTTTTACCATGGAATTGTAAGGCTGAGATTCTGATTATAAGGGCTCTTCTTGAGCAGCTTCGAAGCTGGGCCACTGTAGATGTAACCTTCCTAACCCAGCTGATAAGTCTGTGCATATGCTTGGTATGTAGGTCATTCACGTTTATACTGCATAGCAGGATATGAATGCAGTAAGACTTCAAAATATGTTGCCTTTCAACCCTTCCACTATAGTCGATTTCACTCTCTCACTCCTCCTTGTTCCTCTATGCCTTTTTATGCTGGAGAAACCTGAACAAGATATCCCCTGATATGCACAGATAAGTGAAATGCTAAATAAACAGCTACACTGACAAGAGTAAGGAGCAGCTGGAGATGCATGTACCGGCAAATATGAGGGGCAGGTATATATATACATATATATATACACACATATATATACACACACATATATATATGTATATACAAAGCCCCCTAGTCTTGCCTACTCCACCAGATAAATTTTCTTGGGACCCAGTGATGTCAGACACTCTGAATGGGGCATGAATAGTAATGATAGATGGAGGTACTTCAAATTGAGTCATAGTGTTCATTGGGTTCCCACAGAAATTCACATTAAGTCTGGTCATAACTAATGATCTGTGAAGACAAAAATCAATTGAATTTGAAGGTACTACTGGACTGGGAGGTATTGCAAGCTCTGCTGAGGACAGAAAGAAGTTATTAGCTGGCGAAGTAGAAGTACTAAATTGCCTATCTGTAAGGCTCAAATAAGATAAATGGAAACAGAAGAATCTGTGGAAAATGATCTAAAAATACGTAAATGGTAGTGTTAGGAAAGAGAAGAATTTCAAGTTGTCAGCCTGTAGTGCAGTGTTTCTTAATATTGGAAAGGATTAACTCCTTGACTGTGCCAGACTGAGTCAGACGTCGGCAAATGGCTCTGTTCATTCAAGACACTTGTGAAGGGAGCAGCCAAAATCTTGCTTCCATCCTGGCATGAAGGCCCTAGAAGCCCTGCTGGTACTGAGATCTCAGTGAAGGGCAGTGGCTAGCCTGTCACCACAACAAGCTGCCATATTTACCTCTATCTGTGGCAACTCACCTCATTCTGCACCTCATACACATCCCTGTGTTAAGTGTTAGCTCCTGCTGGTGGTCAACAGGGATAAAAACAGAATTAAATATAAGCCAAGTGGATGGGACAAATATGGTATGTGGGGCTGAAGCTGAAGAGAGACATACACCTCTGCAAAACAGGTCCTAGCCTGTTTCATGTTAGGTATCTGCAGCAAAGGGTCGAATTGTTCTCTGCGTGTGTCTGCAGTTCTCCACTGATTGCAGACCTGAGACAGCTATAGAACTAAAATCACTGGATAAAAATGAGTGTTTAACTCTAAGAGATTAATAGGTATGTGCCATAGGGAAGGGGGAAAAAAATTGCCAAATTTGCCTCATTGCCTGACACTCCTGGGGTGGGGGCGGGGGGGGCAGTTCTGATGGCCGTTCACAAAGTCTAAATTTTATTTGAAATAGTACACTAAATGGAACTTCTGGCATGTTTAAAGATGTGGACAACAGATTCCTTGTTTTCCAGAATGTCCAGGCTTTTTTCTTCATTTGCTTATTTTCAGGTTTGTCTTTTTTTTTTTAACAATTTTTTTTTTTTTTGCATGATGTTGCAGTGCAAAGAAAACCCAGTGTGTAGCATAGACTGTGAGCAGAAGGGTACCAGCACGGAATCCCATTACAATAGATGGGGAGCAAACAGCAGAAAAGGGGAAGAGCCTTCTACACAGAGCCACCCTCACAGAAACATATATCTCTGAGGTCACATTAGTTAAACTGTGTAAGCAGAGGGACAACAGTCAATACAGGTTTTGATGTTGGAATTAATTTTTACCAATCAATACACTCTGCCTAATCAAATATCTGTATGTCCTCAAGGATTAACACTTCTGTATTTAATTTATCTCTCCCTGATTAGGATTAGAGTAAGGGTACTTTACAATAATTTCCACTTTAACTTTGATCCTGCTCTTTCTCAGTTAAAGCATGATGTAGATTTTGTGTTCTCAGAAAAGAATTTTGTGCATACCTAACACATCTATTTGTGTGCATTCTTCCCCTCCTTTCCCAGCCACAGAGAGCATTGGTTTCCACAAATGCTCTGGGAACTACATTTAGTGCATCATTGTGTTTGAAATTCCAGATATTTTAAAGTGAACTTACAGTCTAGCTCCTCTTCAACTACATAAGATACTTTTTTGTTCGTTTGGATTTTATTTTTTTTATAGTAGGAGTATGGTGTGCTTAAAAGAAAAGAAGAATTTCAATAAACAGCATCAGGTGGTCATTTGTGCTTCCCTCATTATGCTATTTATCTGTCTGGTGACCTGGGATAAAGCATCTCACTGCTCTTTCTTCTACACAACTTTGGATTTTCCCCTTACTTTGTTTTATCTCATCCTATTGTAAAGGTTCTGAGGTGGTCTCTATTTCTTACTGAGTTTGTATAAAGCCTACAGCACTTGACTCTGTCTGTGAGCAACTGAAAACGAGGGCATATTTGGGGATGACAAAAAAGTAGATGTGTGTCTCATGGTGTTAAACATAATAAGTAGTTGAGATGGGAAAATAGTATGTTTTTTCAGTTGGGCCTAAAATGTCTGGTCTGTTTCTTGAGGGAAAATTTCTAATAGCAGGAGTAATTTGGATGTAGCCCACAGTGGTTTTCTAATATGCACAGTTAGATGTCCCTGGGAAGAAAATGTATTTTGGACCCAAACTGGGACCAGGACACCTCTTCTGGAAATCTTCCCCCATCCTCTTCTCTGCTGGGTGGCTGAAAGCAGCTACAGAGAAAAGAGATCCGAGAACTACAAGGAGGAAACAGGGCCTCCTATGAACCCAGACTGGAGAGGCTGTGATGGACCAGGATGGCAATTTTTACGTTCTTTTGCTTCTCTCTACCTATGGAAAGGTCCTATCAGGATTTGCGAGATTGTGCCAGTTTTTTCAGGACGCTGTGGATGCTTCTGTAAGCATTATTACTGCATTCTTGTGCATGGGAAGAAACTATGGTAGAGACCCATTGATTGAAGGATCTTGTTTCAATCAGATGTCAGTGATTTCCTCAGTCCAGGTGATAAAGCAAAGCCCAAATTACCCTTAAATCTCCAAAGCACCCTTCCACCTTTCTGATTATGTCCAGACCAAGTACTTCAAAGAGTTAAAAAATCTATAAATGAGTTCCTCTGGTCTGTTTCTTTCCCCAGGATCTTTTGTTATAGGGCAGGTTGAGGCAGGGAAGAGATAGCAAGTTTTTGTAGTTTTGATAGCATGCATATTTACATCAGACTGTTATAACATGTTTTTGAGATCTGCAAATTGCTTTTTTAAAAAGTAAATTTAATCCCTTTGAGCACATTTAGCACTTTATATCTTTTAAATGACGCTTAAGCTCGAAGTTCTGTCGCTGTTAATGAAAAATAGCTTGTCTTCGTTTGTAAAATTGTGAGAATCTTTTAAGCCTGCTGGCTCTCATTGCAGTCAATGGGATATTTCTGCTTTGGATTACAGCTGGAAGAGGATCAGCTCTGCTGCCACTGGGAAATGTACCTTTAAATTGTCCTGCATCCTACTTCATTAATTGACATATTCTGCACAAAGCTGTGACATTTTCATTTTCTAAGCTGTTTATTTGTTCCAACGCTGAATAATCAAAAAGAAAAAAAAAGCTCAAGGAAAACCACCATCACAGAAGCTATATTTACAAGAAAGCATGCAGTCCATAGGGTGGATTGCAAAGATAAATGAAAAGCACCATAGAAGCCAACATAATGCAGAATCTGTATCCCTAGTTATGCAGTGTTTTTAAATGAGTGCTGCAATACCCTCATCCAGTGCTTGTTTGGTACTTCAGACTACAGAACTTGTTGTGGAGTTACAGGCTGACGTAACAAAGCAGCATCATTAACCTGCATTTCACTAGAAGATGGGATAAATGTGGGACAGCATGTCCTCTTAAAATGATTTTTTTAAATGCCATCTGTACAGATAAAGCATGCAGGAGTGTCCTACCATATTTCCATAGGGAAATTAAATAATAACAAAGGAAAAGGAAACAAAGGCAGTGCATCTTGAGGTGCTGTGAGGAAGCAAACTGAAATTTGTGGGTTAGTTGCCAAGAGCCATCATTCAGTGTCTTTGGGAGAACAGCAAGCATTTTATACTATTTTCTTCCCTGCTGTTTTACTATTTGTAACAATGCAAACCCACAGCAATGTGTTTCAATCTTTTGCTTCTCAGGGAAAACAGAATTCAGAAACTTTAACGGAGAAACAGATCAGATGACTCTGTGTGAGTTTTCATCTGATTTGTACCAAAATGACAGTATGAGCAGTGCTGTGGCAAAAACACGGAGTAAAATTGAGACTACATAGCCCTCAGGAAGCAATAAGATTTAATAGCAAGACAGAAACCTGATGTGCCATTCCCAGCCCTATTGAACTTTACAGCATGGCATTTGGATGCTATTGTAAGTGTGCTTCAAAATGAGTCTCTGCTTGGTTATGCAAATTATTCTTGTAGCAAGGAACCACTATGTGCTACAAAATTAAAACTGGGATGAAAAATAAGCACTGTGGGAGAATATGCAATAAATCCACTGAAGCTGCTGGCTCTGGTGAGGTAACGTCTTGTCCCTCTATGGGTGGAACATTTCTCTACTGAATCATTACAGTTTTGCTCAGAAGCATCCTTCTGCTTGAACTGCCCTGGGAAAAACAGTAATATCAAGGAGATATCAGGTTTTCCCAGTAGGAGCATCCTGCTGGGAAATGGGCTGCACTGGTGTGATGGCCTGAAAAGCTCAGCTGCGGCAGCTCTCTGCAATTGCTATTCCCTTCTTATTTCTTTGCTGAATGCACAAAACTGCTTCTAACAAATAGATCTGAGAACAAAATCCTTGACTTGTCACCAGTGTAATACTCTGCATGCTAAGCTGGGGTTTGTGACTAGTTTGCTTTCATTGTTTCTTGCACTTACTCTTTGATACTGGGTCTCTCATCTGTTATGGTACCAAATCTTGACACTTAGAGCTTCTGTTTCAGCTGGAGATGTTTAATTTTTCATGATCAGTGTGGTTTAGTGCCTCCCCAGGTAGGAGGCTCTGATGCTAATTAGGGAAGGAAATGACTTCTGCCTTTACAGGACACATGTGCACTCTGCATTTTGGTTCTGGTAGACAGCTGAGCAGAGTGAGATTGGTGGCAGTTACTGCTGGCAGCACTGAGCACCCTTTTACTACTATTGCTGCTTGAAGAAAACAAGGCTCAATTTTCTCTCCCAGCCTGCACAGCTGCCAAAGAAAGTCTTCTTTTATGTGGAGGCTGTTGAAGGAGATATGCAGACCTTCTTGGAAGCTGGTAAGCATCATATCCCAGAGTGGAGTGCTGTGGTTGTGTGAACAAAGGGCAGGATGGGTTTGATTCTTGTGTGTATTTCTTAGTGATAAGGAGTTTGATCCTAATATACAAATACTATTTGCCAATTATGTGTAGGCCTATAGCAAACACTTCTCAGACCTTCTATTTTGTATTTAAAGTTTGGGTTTTTTTGGCTTTTTTAAATATATATTTTATAATATAAATAGCTTAAAATTTATTTTCCATTACTGTGTTGGGCTGAAAGAGTGGTAAGATTTATCTTACTGTTTTTGGTAAGCTTATGTCAAGGCAATTTGATATCACAGTGGTTATTACATCCCACCTTATAGGCTGTTAGATGGAGTATTATGGGTACTGCTTATAGGGGGTTGTTTTGAATATATACTTACTCTTTGCATAATTTCCTAAGCTGCTGTTTAGCTTCACCATTCATTTTGAAACAAGAAGTCACACAGAATTCTATTCGACTCTTTGATCCTGTATTGTTTGCCAGGATTTTCAGCAGGTTTTTTTTTTAGTCTGGTGCACACAAAGTGGAGCATTAATAAAGAAGTGTAAGTGGAGGAATTAGGAATATCCAATCATGTTTTTTTTTTTTGTGGCTGTGCTGAAGAGAGGTGGCTGAAATGCATTAACACAGAAAGACCTTTCCTGTGATAAAGCAGGAAGTTAAATGTTACGTGTTTCTATTTAACACCATAGACAGAAGAGGCTGCTGCAGAACCTGGACCTGCCCAGCTGCTCCTGATTTCTTCTGTAGTAAAAACCTGTTTTGGAGGAGGGGTGTCAACAAACAGAAGCAGCTCTGGTAGAAGCTGGGTGCAGAACTTGCTTTCCAGGGTGTGCAGTTGATTGTTCCCATGTCCTTATTTCCTAGCCACAGCAGGGGTGGGTCCTACTCCCACAGAGACTCCTTGTGGCCTTGGTGCCCATGGGGTGGAGGTTTGACTTTCCAGGGGCCTGTTGGCAGGTCGCACCTCACAGGGGATCAAGGAGGAGATCTTCAGCAGCAGCCTGGCTGGGATCGATGGGGCTCCTGATGATGCTTTGGTGAGGGGCAGCATGCAGGGCTCCTTTCCTCCATGTGCTTCACAGAAGACAGACTGCAGAGCAGATCCCATCAGAACATTAGGGGGTACATGACTTTCCATAGAGGGTCTAAATTTTTCAGAGCTGCTGTGTTGAAGTTTAGGAGATTTTTAGTTTGGGAAACAGAGATTTAATCTCAGGGCTTGAGTCAAGGGCTGGGATGGCTCACAGCAGAGATCCCTAAACTCATAGCAAATTCCAAGGCTGAAACTTAAACACAGATAAGGACGTTAGGGGCTTAACAAATATAGAAAATCAAGGCCCTGGGACTTAAATGAGGCCCTGAAGGACTTACAAAGCTGTGAGGTTTGTGTCCCACTGGCCATATGTGGGAGCTAGGTATATACATGTTGCAGCTCCTCACTGCTCAAAAGGACAGGATTATGAGCACTCAGGAAAATGGCTAGCACAAATCTGAGTGTTGCATGGTGTGCTGTTGCCTGTACCTGGGTTTGTCAGGGCTTCTTGGTTCACTGTCCTCTTGAATACTGGTGCTAATTCCACTCACACGGTACTTGGGTGTCTGTACATGCTCCTCCAGGTCATACAGTGGGTTTCTAAACAAAATTAACTGCTCTTAAAATGTCTTTTGCCACAGAATTACAAGGAGCTTGTTAATGTCTTGCAATATTTCAGATTTGTTTGCCAGAGTGGAAAACAGAGTGGAATATTTGCCAAAATAAGCCATAAAGATTTTATTAAAAATAACTGGAGTGGCTCAAAATATTTGACTTTCTGAAGTGCTACTGATAAGTTATTTCAGTGTCAAGTTGGGGTTTGTAACTGGGTAGTGTCAAAATAAGGTGCTGTGTGTGCATTTGAATAAGATGATAACACGAATCAAATTATAGAGACCGACATTAATCTGCATATGCATTTTCAAACTGCGCTTTTAGATTTTCCACCTCGGTCACATACTCAGAAACAGGTACTAGAATCTCTTCAATGCATTTAATGTTGTCTTTAAACCTTTTTGCCACATTTTTATTGCCAACAGTGATGGCAGCAGCAATGGTCATGTGCCTCCCTGTGTCCCATCCCTCTCCCACCTCTCCAGATGCATTTTTTTGTCATTCATGGCTCTTTTGGTGGCTTTACCAACTTGTTAAAGCTGTCTCTAAAAGAAGTGGTATTTTTCAGTCACAGGTTTGTGCCACTATTGCTTCCGTCCCAACAGGGGGTAATGGATTAAAACTTAAACGTGAGATTTAGGTTGGATATAAGGAAGAAGCTCTTTACTGTGAGGGTGCTGAGACAGTGGAACAGGTTGCCCAAGCAAGTGATGAATGCTCCATCCCTGACAGAGTTCAAAGCTGGGCTGGACAGAGCCTCAGCCTTTCAGTATTTGAAGGGGCCCTACAGGGATGCTGGTGAGGGACTCTTCATTAGGGACTGTAGTGACAGGACAAAATCTGGGAGCAGATTCTCCTGGAAGGCATGCTAGGGCACATGAAAAAGAGCAAGGTGCTTGGTGACAGTCAGCATGACTTCACTAGGGGAAAATCCTGCCTGACCAATTTGGTGGCCTTCTATGATGGGGCTACAAAAGTGATGGACAGGGGTGGAGCAGTTGACGTCATCTGCCTGGACTTGTGCAAAGCGTTCGACACTGTCCCACACAACATCCTTGTCTCTAAATTGGAGAGACATCAATTTGATAGATGGACCACTGGGTGGATAAAGAACTGGCTGGATGGTCACACTCAAAGAGATGTCCGGCTGGAGACCAGTAACGAGTGGTGTCCCTCAGGGATCGGTGTTGGGACCAGTCTTGTTCAACGTCTTTGTCGCTGACATGGACAATGGAATTGAGTGTGCCCTCAGCAAGTTTGCCGATGACACCAAGCTGTGTGGTTCTGTTGATACGCTGGAGGGAAGGAATGCCATTCAGAGGGACCTTGACACACTTGTGAGGTGGGCTGACGCCAACCTCATGAAGTTTAACCATGCCAAGTGCAAGGTCCTACACCTGGGTTGGAGCAATCCCAGGCACAGCTACAGCTTGGGCAAAAAGGAAATTCATGGTAGTCCTGTGGAGAAGGACTTGGGGGTGTTGGTCAATGAGAAAATGAACATGAGCCAGCTCCAGTGTGCACTCACAGCCCAGAAAGCCAACCGTATCCTGGGCTGCATCAAAAGGAGCATGACCAGCAGGTCAAAGGAGGTGATCCTGCCCCTCTACTCTGCTCTCCTGAGACCTCACTTGGAGTATTGTGTGCAGTTCTGGTGTCCTCAACATAAAAAGGACATGGAACTGTTGGAACAAGTCCAGAGGAGGGCCACGAGGATGATCAGGGGACTGGAGCACCTCCCATATGAAGACAGGTTGAGAAAGTTGGGGCTGTTCAGCCTGGAGAGGAGAAGGCTGCATGGAGACCTCATAGCAGCCTTCCAGTATCTGAAGAGGGCCTATAGGGATGCTGGGGTGGGACTCTTCGTTAGGGATTTTAGTGATAGCACAAGGAGTAATGGGTTAAAACTTAAACAGGGGAAGTTTAGATTGGATATAAGGAAGTTTTTTACTGTGAGGGTGGTGAGGTACTAGAGTGGGTTTTCCAGGGAGGTTGTGAATGCTCCATCCCTGGCAGTGTTCAAGACCAGGTTGGATGAAGCCTTGGGTGATATAGTTTAGTGTGAGTTGTCCCTGCCCATGGCAGTGGGGTTGGAACTAGATGGTCTTAAGGTCCTTTCCAACCCTAACTATTCTAAGATTCTATGATTCACAGACACCCAAAGAGTAGTTATAAAAAAAAAATCCTGACCCAAAGTGTGGTATTGAAAATTAGTAAAAACTAATTTTTAAACTAGGCTGAGATATTAGCAGTTTTTATTGATAGGATGGTGACATGCTGCAACAAGGGTTTCAAAGCTGTGGGAAGCTTTTCTCTGTGGCATGGAGGACAGAAACTTACTTTTAAGTGAAAGCTTTCATTCTTAGTAAATCTCATGCCTCCTGGAGCCAAGTCTTTAGGAAAAACACTAACACAGAATTCAGCAGTTTGTTGGTGCTCCTCAGGGATGGTGTGGTGTTTTTTTTTTTTTTTTGTTTGTTCATTTTTTTTTGTTTTGGTTTTTGTGGGGATTTTTGTGTGTTTTTTGTTTTTTTCAGAATTGGTCTTGCCCATCCCCTTTTTGTTCAGTCAGAATTAGTGAGCTGCACTTGTTTCAGCAGATCAGCAGGTTTTGCTGAGCTCCCAGCTCCTACTTCAAGTCAGCAGAATGCTGAGTCCTTACTTTGTGCTATACCTACTTTAGCCTGTTTATAGGGGCAATAAAGATACTTTAATTTCTGTGCTAGACCACTTCTCATTAGTTCGATATTCTCTGTACTCAAACCATGGGATGGAAAGGTTGGTTTTGAATGACCACGTCTTAAGCTTTTTGCTCCAGTCAGTTGCAAGTATTTCTTTCAGAAGACAGCAGACCAGCCCCACCGAGCTGTGTGAGGTGTGAAACTCCCTGCCAGAGCCAGAAACTGACACACTTTGGTTTGTAGGAGTACATTTTATTGTTGATATGTACTGTGTACACCACATACTTCAGCACAGCTAAGCTGACTGTGTGTTAGAGAAACACTTCCAGTAGTAATCCTGAGCTGAATAAATTCCCGTTTCCGGTAGCTGGGGAATATCCATATGTCACTAATAATTCTGCCAGCTCACATGTTGAGGTTCAGGTCTTAATATCAAGATTTAATTTCCAAAGGGATTTACTAAATCAGTGCAGTTCCTTTATAGATAGGGAAGCACTTAAGTAAACACAGATTAATTGATTTAGGAGAACTGAGCTCCTTGCCTGGGAGAAGAGTGTCAGGGTGGGATCCTGTAATGGATGTCTGGGTGTCAGGGTGAAATATTGACAATCAATTCTGTGGTTCAGGTCACTGGACTGGGTGAAATTCTATCTTACAGAATAAAACTGATTTGCATTCATTCATGTTTGTGATGCACAATCAAGTAAAAGTGCTGTTTATCAGATGTGTACCTCTGACTCTGCTGTCTTTTTTGCTTTGGTATTTTTTTTACTGTAATATTTTGTGCGTTAGATTTCTACATTATTTTACATGGGCCCTTTTAGAGATCTAGAAATTTGCTTTCACAAATGTGCAAGAAGAGCAGGCAGTGGAAAAAAAGCCCAACCCACCAACAATTCCACCCCCTAAACCAAACCAACAAACCCCCACAAAGCCAAACCAAAAACAAACAAAAAACCCCAAGACAACCCCACATCTTAATCTCATCTGATAGTCTGAAGTGACAAATTACCAGGAATTTAGGTTTAATAATGCTTCTCAGCTAATACTGACTTGTTAAAGATTTGTGATTTTAAAGCATCCTACTGGATTGCCTAGTGGGATTTCAGTGTTAACTTGTAAGTAATTGCAATTTGTCAGTCTATATATCTCTGTTTGTTGAGGTAAAAAAGGCAAAAAAATTGAAGGTCTCTCTATGCAAATCCACAGAAAAGTAGTTAAGCTTATTTCCTTTTAAAAACATTAAATATTTCATGCTCCTGCCAGCTCAGTTGGGAATCTTTAAAAGCACATCTTAAGAGAGCTGACCAAGATTTTTTTGGTGTAGTTTTGTTTTTTCTTTTTTTTTTCTTTTTTTTTTTTTTTCTCAGAAAATGCTGACAGATAAAGCTCAAACCTCTTAAGCTTAAATGAACTCTACATTTTATGAAATGTTCAAAAATATTTTGAAACTGGAATGGGCTGTCCCTGCATTTTCAAAATAAAATAATCTGGGTTTATTTATAATTTTGGGGGTTAAAGGTCATTATTATGCACAAAATAAGTACAAAAGGTGAAATCCAGCAATATTTTGGTCCTGTTTACAGATATTACCATCCTTTCGTGAACATTTTAGGGTCAGGTTCATTTGCTGCCTAACCTCCTGGGGAAAAAAAAGAGTTCTGTCCCCAGAATTAGAAATAGCAAAAGCTCAGTCCCTTGGGAGTCCAGTTTTGCCATTGATTTTCATGTGGAACAGACTGGGACCACTGTGAGGGGTGGCCCCCTGAAGCTTGTGACAGTTATAGTAAATATGTGATAATGGTAGATGAATATGGAAACATACAGATGGCAGCTGGTGGTCCCTGAAAGGGGCAGGGAGCCATATCCAATTTGTTGTATTGGTTAAGACAGGTTTATTGTCCCTCAGTGTACCTCTTGGAGCACATCAGAAGTGTCTGGTTGCTGCATGTTCCCCCCTGAATAATTCTTGGGCTTTGTCAGCTGGCAATAGCTAATTTTTTAAAATACATATCCTATTGGCTATATATCTCTGTAATTCAATTTTAGGCTTTATTCACAGCCTTTTTATTCTCTTTTTGAAATGAAACAACCATGAATGTTTTTGAAGGGTTCAAACCCACCTAGATACTGCTTTTTCCGTGTTTTTGGCGGTGTGACGAGCATGAGGAGATACTGTCCTGGGATGCAGTGTATGAGGTCCTGGTGGTACAGGAAGAGCACATGCAGACCTGTGCTGATGGTGGTTGTGAGCAGTCTTGTGGGTACAGGTTATAAAACTTGACACAGTATAATGAAAATGATTGTGCGGGTAGTATCGGATAACAAAACCCTTTCTCTTCACCAGGTGGTTCAGGTTGGTACCTCCTGATGCCAGACCTCCCCAGTGTCAGTCCTGCTAGCCCTCTTATAAATGTGAAGGTTATTTTGGGGCTAGTAATTTTCCTATTGTACCCTCAGTATCTGCTGGAGAGTCTTGGCTCTGCTGCTGCCATTTTGCCACCAGTGGCTTGATACAGACATAACACCTGGTATTGATTAGAATTGATTACCTTTTCTATAGTGCTTTTTCTTAATGTAGAGCTAGGTGTCATTACGCACCACTGACAGTTGGTAATTTGCATCCTGGAAGGGTAAAAGATCACATCCTGATTAATGAAAGGGGTGACAGTGGCTGTCCTGCTGATGTGTCATGGTGGTAGATAGATATCCTGAAGGAGGGTTTGAGCAAAGCACAGGGTCCAGTGCCCCTGCCTCAGGAGACCTGCAAGGAAGAGAGGAGAAAGGGAGGCACATCTCTGCCCTTGCAGTGCTGGTGTCTATCATCTGCTGTATCAGAGCAGCTTCTTGAAAAAGACTTTGTAGAGATAATAAAATGTACTTTGGCATCAGTCCTCTTCTAGCAGCTTATCACTGAATAATTGAAGGTTGTGAGCTCCTGGAATGAAGAATTTGTAATGAAAGCAGTGATCCAGTGATGCAGTTTGAGATCTGGTTTTGACAAGACTTGCTACAACATTTTCTAGATTTCCTCTTAATTTCTTCCTCTATTTGAATTTCTGATCTCTGCATAGAAAATAAACTATACGAGGCAACTCTAGCAGCAAAATAAAATATGTAAGATGCATACATAGAAATCCTTGTAGCTTTACTTGTGTAAGCCAGGTGACTTCTTCAATTACAGCTATGAGGAACATACTTTTGCTTTCCAGGAGCATAGTGTCTCTTGGACAGGGAAGCAGTGGAAAGAGTCAGCCTGGGTATGCTGCTTGGCTGAGGTGATCATGGTGTGGTGGCAGTGGCCTTCTGCAGGAGCTGTGCTTTGATCTGAAGAACCTTGATACAGCAGCTACTTTACCAGAGGGGTCACCTCAGGCATCGGTTTAAGTCAGACCTTTTGATCAAGTGTATCTTCCTTTGCTGCATAAGAGCAGGAAAGGGATAGAGGAGAGTAGGAGGAAGCGCACCCACAGGCTTCCTCCCGTATGAAGAGAGAATATGTTCCTTACCCTCTGTGGGACAACCTTGGGAATAGCTGGAAGTTCTTTGTTCTCATCATGCTCCTGTAAAAGCTGGCTTGCACAGCAAGGTGATCACTAGGGGAACTGAAGGACAACAGATTAACTTGTTTTTTGCTTCATCATGATTGTTCAGGATCACTTGAAAGATTTTGAGTTTTCTTCTGCTGAATTCCTTTATCCAAAAAATACTGGAAATGTCTGTTCTCTCCTCTTTGTAGTTTTTCAGGGGACTTAGATATGAATAGCTAGTTCTTGGGTTTTTTTTTTGTCCCTTAATTGAAAGCATGGATAGTTTTGATCTTAAATAAGCATATCTTTTCTTCCAGCTATTTATATTGTATCCATACAAAATAGTTCTTAGCATTGCCGAAAAAGAGTTTTAACCCCTTTGATGAAAATTATTTATTTTCCTCAAATAATAGGTCACTGTTATGGTTGCCATAATTCTCCTTGTTCCCTACTCATCAACAGGAGTCTTCCAAGTAAACAAGGCAGACTAGGGCTGAACTTAAAGAAAATGTGGCAACCTACTCTTTGAGGCCCTCCTTGTACATTATAAAGAACCAGAGATGTACTGTATTTCATCTGGTACATTATGTGTCTTGATTTGCCCAGGAATGTCCTCTTGTCCTTTGGCATTCAGGGTACACTGAGTGCTCACAGCTGGTCTTACACGGCCTCAGTTTGCAAAAAGCTGTTGCCACCCAAGGTCTCAGGAAGGGCTGCACAGGTGCCCATACATCCATCCTGAGGATTTTGGGTGGCTGTGAGGAGATCATAATTTCATCCTGTAACCACCAGGTCGGATTCTGTGAGTATCACCATTAGTCAAAATTGATCAAATGCCCATTCTCCCTGCTCCAACTTCTCTGCCACCATGGGTTATGAGCCTCAGCCAGGAAAGGCGTGCTTCCATCTCAGCTCTGTTCCTTCCCTTTCCACGTCAGCCCCTCCATCTCTGCAGCAGTGCTCTGTGCTGTTACTGCAGGTTCCTCAGGCAAGTCCTTAGCTGTCCACTTACCAGAATCACAGAGTTGCTTGAGCTGGTAAGGATCCTAGCACTGATTGCAGCTCTGAACCACTGCACTGTGTGCCTCAATATAGAAAGAAATCTTATAAAGTACTTTGCACTTAGATGACATGTAAGTTTTGCTGGTATTATTTGTCAGGGTTGGATGAATTATGGCACATTATATTTAGCTATTCTTCAGATAGGGTGTCATAGTACCATTAACATTTGCAAACACTATCTCCTTTTTGACTGGGCAGAAATGAAAGTGCTGTAATGAGTTTGAACTGGACAGCAACCAAGAAATCTCTGAATGATGTTAGTGTTAAAGGCCCTGTGCAAATACATCTGGAAAGCACCTTTGCAGGGGAATGGACTCACTGCACATTAAGTGAAATTTACCTTGGATTTGGGGATGCTCAGTGGCTGTGGTAAGATTCAAATGCGTTCACACCAGTCATTCAAAATGTAATGGTTTCCAATACTGCATATATTGCTTGGTACTGACTTTAGTAATCAGACAGATGAAAAAATTAGCCTGAGGTGATGCCCACATTTTCTTAGAGAATCAAACTACTCATTTTGCTCAGGTGTCTGTGTTTGGTGTGCATGCGTGCGTAATTCATCACTTGCAGAGCCAGCCAGCCAGCTGTTCTCTGGAAAAGGCAAAAGCTAAAATCTACTGTGGATTTACACCATTCTGCTTCTTATTTTCTTGTCTGACTGACTACTATCCAGGTTACTATATTATATATTCATGCATATTATAAATATGTCTATTATAAAGGATGCAGGAGGCAAGAACAGTAGCTAAGATTGCAGAATATTTTTCATTATGGTTTCCTCAATTTGGATGGCCAGAACTTAGTGAAACATCTGAGCAAGTTATCCCAAACATGGCTTATGTCCAGAGATGACAACTTGGTATTACAAGTTTCACAGATCCACTTCACAATACTACTGAGAGACAGGGAAATGCAAAAGGAAATGTTTGCATTTAAAGTAATTTTTGAAACGTTTCCTTGGGAAGGTGGGGGTCATATGGAATGTTAAACCTTATGGACTTATTGTACTTGTGCAGGAGGGCTTTCAGTGTGCTGCAGATTTTGGGGAGCTTATATTAACGATTGTTTGAAAGCCAGCTGATGTTTGTACACAGCACAGACCCCATGAGCACTGCTGTCCACCTCCATATGAATCAGGTATGCATGCAAAGCCAGCCAGTTTCAAAATTAGCCACCTGATCCAGTGCACTGCTCCGAGCTGCCTCAGAAAGATTTCCACGCATTTCAGGGAATGCAAGGTCATAGCAAACAGAGCTTCTTGTAGCAGCACGAGCCCTTCTGTGCCCTCTTAGCTGGAGGGGACTGATGTCCTCAAAGTAAATAAACTCAGCTACAGACAGGGAGTTCGGAGGAGCCTTTGAAGACTGGCATTCGTAATCTCAGTGGGGATGCCAGAGTCCCAGATACTTTTTGTGGAAAAGTCTCCAAGCAGACATGCTCCAGCCACCGGGAGCCTGCTGACAGTGCAGGTGCTTGCACAGATCTGTGTAACCCCACTGCAGGGAATCTCTATTAAAGTTGCATAGTGGAGAACTCAAAGCCAAGTACATGTCAAGAGTAAGGTTAAAGACACAGTTTTACTCCCTCCACCCCAGTTTCCTTCCCACCCTGTATTCATGCAACTTTGCAGTTGCCTCACTGAAGTTTTTTTGGTTTTTTTCCTGGGAAAGCATAATTAGGTTGGAAAAAGAGGGTGCCCAGGGGAAGCAGAGGTGCTGCTAGTGTGAGTAATGTGAAAGAATCTCTGCTGTCTGCAAGGACCACCCTTGGGATGGACCTGGAGAGGTGCCATGGCTTATTGAGTAGCATGGTGGGGAGCTGGGCACTCCTGGTTGTTTTCAAAGAGGAGGGAGCAGGTGGAGCTGCTGTACCTCCCAGTGATGGTGAGGACTGGCAGAGTGAGAGCAGACCCTGGACAGCTGGTGCTCTTGTGGGAACAGAGGCCATCAGGAGGTCTGCCTGAGCAGTCAAGGGCTGCAGTGTTACTAGAAAAGAAACTGAAGGATCCTTCCTTCAGGGACAGGTTTTACTGCCACCTGCTTACCTGGGGCACTTGTTTCCCGTGAGATCTATGAGAGGGATGGGCCTTTCCTTAGCTGCTGCCACAGATATGCTGGCACATCCCCACCACAGCAAGTCCCACAAGTAGCAGACCTGCATTAGCAGGGCACCACACTAATATGTACTAAGCTAGTAAGTAGTAAGCTACTAAATCCCTCAGGAGATTCCAGAAGTAGCTTATGACCAGTTAACTTAAGGATCTCTGCATCACACTTGGTGTGTGTTAAACCTGCCTTCTGTCTTTTATGGCACTTGGTGCTCTGGTTCACCAGCTGTCTTCTCCCTGACCATTTATCACAAGGCAGCAAGCTGGAGGGAGCTGTGTGAAACCCAAGGACTTGCTTCAGGAGCAGTAGGTAAAGTAATACAGGTCACATTTGCTTTGTTTCTTCCCTTTGTGTGGTGTACATGCTGCCTTTCTGGGCCAAGTGAGGGAATTTGCTACAGGGAAGCACCTCGATGCAGGTGGAGGCTGACACTATTGAGCTCCTTAATCAGTGCTGGCATTTTGTATTGATGCCAACAATTTTACTGTTAAAAGTGATAGGAAGTCAAACTCAGAGGCTGTTTTATATCATACAGATCCCATGCCTGTATAGGATACTCAGTACTGGCCCCGGTGGAACTTTTCTTCCTCAGATAGACACTGAGCTTCCCTTAAGAATCCCTAGCTAGAGGAAGAGGCATTGTTTACTTTTAATGAGGCCAGTTAGCCAGAAGCAATCCACCTGGCTGCAGAAATAAGTTCTGTGTGATACTACTTTTGCTTCCTCCAAAAATCTGGTGTGAAGCTGAAGCCCCTAGTGAGGCTATTGCCAAAAGCTGATTTCAGTCTCTAGGTCTACGAGATACAGGGTAGCAAAAATAGATGCTTTTAGCCTTTTTTTTTAATATATTTTGGTTTTAAAAATAACAACAAAAACTGAAGAAGGTGCAGGAAGGAACCATGGAAATAAAGGAAGAAAATACAGTGACAGGCACTGAACACCTCAAAGCCAGAGAGGTGACTTGATGTCATATATAAACTTGTCCATAAAGGGACATTGACAGTAAAGGAGTAGCGAAGAAAGGATTGTCAGGGAATAATAGTCGAAAGCTGGTCCCATTGAAACTCCAGCTGGAGGTAAGTCACCACTTCTATGCCTCAGTAAAGGGGCTAATGAATGAAATTTAATAACTCATGGTAGACAGAGGTCAAAACGGATAATTGGTTCTTTCCTCTGGGCTTCGGTTCTATGAATCCAAGAGCTGATGTACCTTCTGCAGTTTCATCAAGGAAAAAAACATGTATTAACTAACAGCAAGTCTGTACCAGCTTGAAAATGTTTCCTGCAATCTCAAATGCAGTTTCAGAGTGTTAGAAGTTCAGAGGAATTTTTTTCTTCATTTTATTTTGTTTTGGCAAATTTGTTCTAAGTTCAATTAGCTCTGAATTATTCCTGTGTGCAGTTTGGCAAGCGTGGGTGATTTTAAATAGATTTAAAGAAATATTTGGAAAATAATTGGTTGAAGAATCCATTAAAAAACTAATGTTTCTGAATTGAACAGTATTTTTATCCTTTGGGAAATTAAATGATTTTGCTTTCAGACTGGTATGAATTAGGAGTAATTAAATTTAAGTCAACAGAGTGACATTTGTCAGATTGGATGCAAGCAAGTTTGTAGTGCAGTCCTGCAACAAAGAACCTTGTAAAATGTGCTCCTTGTGGGTTTTCTGGTTTCAGCTGTTTATTAGGACTGCTTGAATTATTTATGGTGTATAAATCATCTGATAAAGTTGAATCTCTTTCTGTCAGTGAAAAGTTTCCAGGCTGCCTCTGAATGCTGGAAATGAAGTATTTGCAGTCACTGGGTGTTTGTGGAATTCGCTGGACTATCTGCATTTTGCTACCTGTGGGCTGGTAGCCAGTGGATCATGTTAATCATGTGTTATTACCCGAGCTTGGCTGAGGCACTGACATCTTTTAAGGAGGACGGATATACATATGCAGTGAATGGAGGTCCCTTCAAGAAGCAATGGAGAGAAGGACCCTCCATGCCAATGCATACAAAACGCGTAGTGCCAGCTCTGTCTCATCCCCTGCAGTCAGATGGTTCCTGGACTGGACCAGGGCCTCCTGCCTGTCCTCTGTCTTCTTCATCCCCAGAAAAAACAGCTTATTCCCTCTGAACCTCTTACCCCACAGTATCCATATGTGGAGCCACAGTCATGCTGGAGCATGAGCCCTGCTGCCTGTCCTCTGCCCTGTGACCCACCTGTTACTCAGTGACCACGCTCATGCATGGGGATTGCCACTGTGGGAAAGCAAAACAAGAGAGTCTCCTCATGAATGGTCCTTTTTTGTATACATATGTTAATTTGTGTGTGCATATATGGGCATATTCACATGTACATGTATGTACTCATATGCACACATATATATTCATGAGGAGTAATCAGTAACCAAAGTCTGGGGAGGGAAGGAAAAACCTCTGCTACATGGCTCTCCTCATAAATTTTCCTGCTGTGTGAGGTGGAGAAAAAGTGTGGAAGAACATGGGAATTTGCATTGCCTCATGTGTTTGAAGTGGTATATTGATAAAAACGTGGGTTTGATTGTTTGGAATGGTTACACTGAAGCACTGCTCCTTCTCTTATGTTATCCTCTGTCAAGCTGGTCTTAGAGTAGCCTTGGACTTTAGAACATTGAATTTAATTTATGTTAACACTAGATGTTTAGTCCCATTTGAGAGAGTGAAAGAACAGAAACTTTTGGGAGCAGAGATAGCTTGTAAAGATAGCAACGTTAAGTTTGTTAGCTGGTCTGTAGTAATTAAGCTTATTTCCATAGCAACATTCTCAGTTCAGCTCCAGAATTTTGAGACTTGTGTGCCCAGTAATTAGAACTAATATCCTAATTTTAGTAGAGATATTATGTGTGTATTTGGTGAGAGTCTTGTAACTAAACATACTGATCGGGGCGTGAAATGTTCTATTTTCCTTGAGTTCTCTTTCTTGGATCACTTCAGACTGCTTAACTAGCTAAACCCAAATCACTGAAATCTGCTTGGTACATAGGACTGGATTTACTGTTAGGGAGAACAGAAGCATGTATATATATATATATTTATATATAATTTACTTAAATACAAAAGCTCGCTTACTTGTGCAGTCCTTGTCAAAACAGAAAGGCAGAGACAAAGTAGAGCATTCAGAATACCCATATAGTCCTCATCTGAATTGCTCTAATTTAATCCAGTGATGGCCTCTCTGATGAATGATTTGCATGTGTTACTGCTGAGCCTAGAAAGGGAGGGTATCCAGCTTGCTTGCAAGCAAGCCAAGGGGGTATGTAGTTGGGATCTGCAGGAAAAGGAGTCCTCCATCCCAGCTTGGTCCCACTCCCCACCTGTGCTTCTTGGCTTCCCTGGAACTTCCCATTAACCTTCACAGAGGCCAAGGTGCCCTTTGCAGGAGCCGTTTTTCTGAGCTTCCCCATGAATACACATTTGATGGGATGCACAGCAAATAGAGTTTTGGCAGCACACATGGGGATGTTTGTGATCTGTGCAGAAGTCCCCAGACACTGGCAGATAGCACTCAGGGGTTGGGGTGAAGTGTACCTGCCTCTTATCTCCCCACTGCCATTTCTGTAGGGCTGAGGACAGTGATCTTTTCCAGAGCACACCAACAGCCACCCTTTTCATAACAAAGCAGAAGGACTACAGGAAAGCTGTGGCACAAGGTTGACATCTTTCCTGTGAATTCAGTGCAATGACCTTGGTTTATATCATTTAGCCTCATATGACCAGACTCTGCCTATTTCTTGTAACCAGCCTACCAGTATATATGTTTCATAAATATATACATGTTTGCATTCCAATTTAAACCACTACATTTTATCCTCACTGATGTCTGTGAAATGTGATAGGAAAAACTAAACAGCCACAGTAGGAGAACTTAGGTTTGTGTGGATTTGTGTCCTCCATCCCCTAATCCTTCTCGGCTCCTGCAGCACCACTGGGTTTGATCTACATTTCCAGCCTGGTGGGCAAACATCAGCCCAGTCTGGGACTGATTGGAGTTAAGTGTGCAGGGCCAGACAGCAGGCTGTTTCCTCACAGGATGAGCAAAACACTCCTCTCTGTACCTGGCCTCTAATTTTCACAAAAGCTGTCAGGATTTCCATCTCTGAGGCCTCTATCTTCCCTATCTCCAGCTGTCAGATTTGCTTAAAACTGGACAACAGATCCAAATATCACTAAGGAAGGACTGACAAATGTATATACAACGTGATTGTGTAAGCCTCAATTTCTTTAGAAGCAAGCCTGCAGTGTTTTGACAATGAACCCCTGTGTCTTGGCAGAGTTCATATAGGAGCAGGCTCAGCATATGGAGTAGATATATAGTAGAAAATAACATTAGAATACTTGTTCCTGTTGGCATCAAGTTCTGAAGGTAAGAGAGCAGTTAATGTATTCATAACAGACTTGTATTCAAGGATTTGTAAGCAATTTATGGCATTCCATGAGTGGGAAGCCAATGACCGTAAAGCTTAGACCCAAATAGAAAATAATTCTGTAGCAAAGGACTTCAGATTTTGCAAATGCAACAACTCAGCTGTAATCCACCGGCAGGGAAAAAAATTATTTAGTACACTTACCACAGAATATCTGGGGACTTATAATTTAATCTTTGTGGCCTCCTGGAGTTCTATCACAATTTGGCAACCACTTCTCTCTAAGGAAAATGAAACTCTTTTCATTATGACCAATATTTTGTTAATTTGTGTTTATCTGCAACAATTCTATTATAAATCTAAGCTAAAGATAGTGGAGAAATGCTCTGTTGGCAATGGATTTGTGCGTAATTAACCATTCTTAGGAAATAACTAGTGAAATAGACAGACATACTTTGCATGCGAAGCATGGTGGCCTTTTGGAGTCTGAAATACTGATTTCTTTTACCATTGGTTTAAATGGCTGAACTACTGTTTAAGCATGACCAGTTCTGTGAAAACAGTTTTTTGTAAGTTTGCAGGCAAAAAGCACAATGGCTGATTAGCAATAGGCAAGTGGGACAGTTTATAGACTGGATCCAGAGGAGCTGCCCTTGTTCCTAATTGAGCTGCATTTATAAAGGTAAAATAAAGGTGTTATAGACCTGACAATTTTAGCTCTAGGAAAGGAAGTGAACAGAGGGAGGTCATGGCTGTGAGAAGTGCTGGTTACCTTTTCCATCATTAGAAAGCTTGTATGATGACACAGCATCTTTCCCTCCAGTCAAGTTAACCAAACTGTCTTCACTTGGGGAAGTTTTCCTGCCTGCTGGGAGCCATGCTCTTGAAGGAGATGGAGGGTTTAAAGTCCCTTGCTAACAGTCAAGTTATGATCCCTTTCTTGAAAGCTTATTTTGGGCTTTGGAACACACATTTTGGAGCTGCATATTGCTGAATACTACATTTATGTACAGCTCCTAGGAAACTGGAGAATGTTACTAAAACTCTTTAATTGCAAGACAACTTTTTTTCCTTACTTTCTCTCATTATTCTTCTCAATATCAGTAGGCAATTGTCATGGTTTAAGCCCAGCCGTAAATCAGAACCACGCAGCCACTTTCTCACTTCCCCTGTTTCTCCCCCTGGCTCCTGGAGGGATGGGGAGGAGAATCAAAAGAATGTAACTCCCATGGGCTAATATAAGAACAGTCCAGTAACTAAGGTGTAACACAAACCATTACTGCTACCACCAATAATAATAATAAAGATAAGGGAAATAACAAGGGAAGAGAATAAAACTGTTTGCCACCTGCCAACTGATACCCAGACCAAATGAGCAGTGATCTAGCCCTTGTGGGTAACTGCCCTCAGTTTATATAGTGGGCATAACGTGCTGTGGTATGGAATAGCTCTTTGGCTAGTTTGGGTCAGGTGTCCCATCTCTGCTTCCTCCCAGCTTCCCCTCCTCCCTGGCAGAGTATGAGACTCAGAAAAGTACTTGGTCAGAGAAAACATTACTGAGCAGCAATTAAAACCATTGGTGTTATCAGCGCTGTTCTCAGGCTGAAAGTCAAAAGCACAGCACTGCACCAGCTACTAAGAAGGAGAAAAATGACGGCTACTGCTGAAGCCAAGACAGTAATAGAAAAGCCTTTTGATTTTTTTTTTTTATTCCTTTGTGTTTTTATTATAATAATTTGGGTTTTGAAGACACTGGTTGAGTTAATACTTGGAGGTACATTTTTGTGAGGTATGATTTAATGTCCCTTGGCCACAGGAAGGGGGTCAGTACAAAGGGTAAGGATATTTCTTTTCATTGACTTCACATTTTGCTAAGGCCATTATTTATGACAGTGTGGTAGGATTATCAGACTAATCCTGTGGATTTGTTTGGTCCTCTTTTCATTGAAACCTTGAGATCTGGGTGCCCACCACTGCCCATAAGCAGTATTTGCAGCCCTCAATTTAACAAAGATTTTATGAACCATTTATAAGCATTTCCTCATTCACAGCAAACAAATAATTGCTCTTTTAAAACTTCTGCTTTCCCAGGAGACTATATCTAAAGAACCCTTTTTTGCAAGCCCTGCTGGCCCTAGCAGCAATACACAACTTGTTGAAATGAAAGAACAGCTGAATATATACATATATATATATATATAATTTCAGCTAATACAAAGAAGTGATTCAAAATGTGCTATATTACCAATGAAACATAGTACTTTTTTGCCTTCATGATATAAAAGAAATCACCTTGGCTACCTGACTGTGATAATTATGGATTAAGACTGACATTTAGGTACAAACTTGTGGGAACTTGATCTGCTGCATATAGATGAGGAGACCCTAACACAGAGGCATGTCTTCGGTTTCTCTTCACGTGATGCTTATACCTCATGCATGGAAAAGAGAATTGTGGAAGTGTTTTTAAAGGCTGCAGTATGTTGTAGGATTTATTGCAGGAGCACTGAGAACTGGAAAGCTAAAGAATTTCCCTATCATATTTTGTCAGATAAAGGGATTTGTACAGCCTTCTGCTGCAGAAGATAGGACAAGTAGAGTAGTGTTTCTAACTTAATGGATAGCGTTTAGTAGTAAATACGAAAAGGAAGAGACAACAGTGTATAGTGTCTTTATTTTAGCCCCCTTTAAACATTTTTCATTTAAACTTTATATGCAAAACATCATAATCTATTGTGCAAAATCAAGCTAGGTCTTTCCCCAGAAAGCTTCCTGTTAACTGGTGGAGAATGTGGAAATTACTTTTGCTAAATATGTTAAGGTGATACCTTTTCCATTCTCTGCACTGTGATCCAATGGACTAAGGAGTTAAGTTCTCCTGTTAGATAGGAAAGGTGAAACATTACAGATAATGAATGTATCTGCCATGAAACTAAGGAACTATTGGGAACTGTGAAAGAATTTCTCTAGTGATGTAATGTAAGACTAGTGATTGGCATTACCTTCTGGTGCCAGGAACAGAATGGGGAACCCCTGGAACCAAGTTGAAAGCAGACAGCAGGATGTGTTAGGGACATTATCACCTAGAGAGAGAAGCTGCCCATGAAGCCCCAAAACTGGGCGAAAATCATGCTGGAAGCCATGGTTATTACTGTGAAGCAATTACACTGATATTTATTAAATCAGTAATGGAGATGGAAAGGAACATCTACTGCCCAGGTATACTTAAGTAAGATCTACACTACTGTGAAATAGTTTTGTTATACTTTCATGAAATGCAGTAGTGCTTGGTAAAAGAAGTTAATAAGTGCTTGGGTGGCATGGTTTAGTGGGAGGTGTCCCTGCCCATGGCAGGGGAGTTGGAACTAGATGATCTTAAGGTCCTTTCCAACCCTAACTATTCTATGATTCTATGATTCTAAATCATTTAGAGGTATTAGAGTAGTGACAAGCTAATACTGATCTTTCTAGTTACTGAATCAATTATCATAAAGGAAAGAAAATGATGCATTCCTGGATTTACAACTGAAGGTTATTTTATTAGAATGTTATTTTTTTTTTATTTGAGTTGTTTCTAAATATTCGGGTGTGATTATTGTATTTTATTTTTTTCAACTGTCAGTAAGAAAGGTACATAGAAATGAAAATATATGGAAGAAAGTATAGTGTAGAGAAGTAACCTATTTTATCTTTTATAAGGAGCTGGTCACTGGTTTTCTAGACTGGCTTTTCTCTCTGCTTGCATCAGTTGCACAGCTGGAACTTATCCCTGCTGTTAGAAGCTTGCTCTTTAATTCAATAATTATATTTGTATTTATTTTCAAACACATTATGAAGACAAGTGCATTTACTGAAGTTCTAGAAAGCTGGCCTTTTCAGACTCACATCATGGTATTGTTTGGATTAATAGTGTAACCATATTCCAGAAGTCACATCTTTTCCAATAAAAATACATGAAGTCATGTTGGCAATGCAGGACATGAGTATTCTGTGAAACTCTGTTGCACACAAGGAATTATAGAAGTGATATTTTTTTTTTATTCCACTTTGCTATTTTGTCTACTACCTCTTTTCTGTTTTGTTAGTTAGGTGAGTTTTGGAGGGGCTGATTCTGGTATGAGAAGGGAGGCACATAGAGACCCAAAGCAACAAGTTGGCTTTGGCAATCAGACAGTCAAAGTCTCATGAATTTCAGGTGTTTTCAGACTTCAACCATGTGCTGAAAGAGGGAGGAGAAATGAAAATAGATGAATGTTGTCAGACCTGCTATTAGGTTCAGAGGCCTCATACTAAATTAATCTGAAGTCTGTACACTGATCAGTCCTTGGTTTGGATGACTGGCATCATGTTGTAAATACCAGTAAAAACCGCTGAGCATATTGTCTAGCCTTTCCTTGTAATCGCAGCATCAATCACTCTGAGATTAACATGCTCACAGGCACCTTTTTTCATCTTCTGCCATAGTATCTCTTCCAGTAAAAGAATGGATTAATAGCTGAGCACTCGAGGAAAAGAAAGGAGTCTTCTCTGAAGGAAACTCTATGAAAGTCCATAGAAAATCCTAATTTATCATGTGTCACTTGGAATAATGAAACACCCTCCTTATTCTGCAGAGTCAATAGTTTTTTAAATATAATGGAAATATATAACTGAAAAAGAGGATCATTTGTCTATTGAATACCTGTAACCAAATTATATAGGAACTTTGATTTATAAATGCATTTTTTTTTCTGGATGGAGAGAGATCAGTCTAATCACATTACACATTTTTCATTTTCACAGCCAAAATCTCATTCTTCTGGGACATTAGTCAGCCATTTGCCTCTTCTCACCCATGTCTGAAGTATGAATACTTATCTAGAAAGATTCAGGAATACTATGTAGCGAAGGAATCCAACTGCAAATAATAACGCAAAAAGAGAAACAAATTTACCTGCATACTGAAATGTAACTTTCTATTTGTTAAGTTTGCAGAAGACCCTCTCGAAGAAGTGGTTAATTTACTTCTCTTCTCGTACAATAAAGTATAGTGTATGCAATATATAGTAAAAGGTAGGTTTTTTCTTTACTCAGAATATTTTATTAGTACTTAATCTAACATTGTTTTTTTTTTTTTCTTCTTAGTACTGTCCTACGAGAGGTTATACAGTAATTTCCACGGCCACTAGAACTTCCCAAGGATGTACAAATATCTTACTAAAATAATTCTGATAGGAAAGTATTACTTACACATTCCAGCACACTTCAGCTGGTGATAGGTGACTATCCAAAAGATTCTGGGTTGCTGGCTGGGCTTAAACCACAACAGCATCCTTTAGCATTTTTGCAGTCACTAACCCTCAGAGCTGAAAAATTTATTGTCTTTGAATTCTAAGACCCAGGGCTTCATCCTGCCATAAAAAGTGCTGCATCCACATTTGAAGATCGCTCACAGTGTGTTCAGTTTTCACAGCACTGCACAGGACCAAAGCTTGTGCTGAATTGCAAGCAGTAGCTCAGGCAATGAAATGAGCAGAAAATATTCAATAAGGTAGTCCAAATGCAATCTAGATTGGTGCTTTTGTAAAAAAAAATCTGAACCATCATTTTAATAAATATTCTATAATTCAAAGTACTTCCCTATTAGAGTGATTATTTTTTTTTCCATTTTGATATATTTTCAACGTTTCTGATGAGCAGAGAGCAAGAGCCTTCCCCAAGGATCACCTTTAGCAGAAAACAAGTAGTAAGTAATACACTAGGCATGCGAGGTGGACCTTGCAGACAGCTGCTTGATTCCTCATAGTCTAATAGACGCCTCTAGAAATTACACTCACTTATAACTGGAAGGTAGTATGTGATAACCCGTTTCATGTACACCTTCTTGACTTTCATTGGTGGGGCAGTAATCCATATTTCACAGCTAGCTTTCTGTGTCATCAGGTCTTTGTCAGATGTACAAACTAAGTTTCTTATAGCCCTACAGTCAGCCTGGTTTTAGATGTTTCATGTTAGTTATCTCATGAAAAACAAGCAGCCATATCGAAGCTGAAACTGGATGCCTGTTATAAAGCAATTTCTAATCCCATCCCTAATCTCCCACCACAGAAGTCTATTCTTTCTGGAAGTTCACATGCTGAATCTTGGTGAATAAGTTTTTTCTAGGAATGTTAGGGAAAGAGACTTAGGTGAATTTGTGAAAGTTCATCTAATTTCATAGTCTCAGTTTGGACTCTGAAAGAGTCTGACTAGGCATTCCACTTGAGCTTTGCTTTGCCTGTCTTTGGGGACTTCCTTTGGTCTGTGAATGCTTTGTAGGAAATAGGTCACTTGCAGAGATGTACAATAGACTTGTCACCCAAAAAGCAGAAGGGAAATGATTAATTAGAGGTTTTGAAACTTAACTGTAAAGGTTTGTCCTACCTTGTGACTGACATTTTATGCAAATTATTTAGAATACTAGCGTATTAATTAGAAGATGTATCTATTATCATATTCATTGTCTTATTGACAATACATGTTCTGAGCAATGTGAAAAGGGTGAAAACTTGGCAAATTGGCTGTGTATGAAAGGTTAGCAAAGTCACTGGGGAATTTCAGAGTTGTCAGTAGATGTTGGAAGCGTTCAGGTTCTTGTGGGAAAGCAACGTCCTCAGTGATAAAATACATCAGAGCTCTTGGTATAGATGAGAACATGCTAGGCATGAAACCTATTCCCTAATAGGAGTAAGGGTTGTAGTTTACTGAGGTGCATCTTGTCTTTTCACTTTTTCTGCCAGGCTGCTGGTTTTCAGCAATGACCCAATATGGAGAGAGGGAAGGAGATGATGCCTGGCACATCAACAACCACAGAGAGTGTCTGTCATCTTTTATAGTCAGCTGCCTGTAGCTCAGTTTGAGGGTGGGTTATAACAGGAAAGCTGTTTAGTATAGCTTGATGCAGCATAATCCTAATCCTAGTATCCCACTTGTCTACCCATCTAGAGTGTATCCCAACTGCCGACTTGAAAAACTGACTGTTTTGTTGAGCCCACAAACTGATAATTAATGGTTCACACTCTTATCTGATGGCCAGTTATGAGTTGAATTATGTGTGGGGACATATCCTGTTTGCTTGCACCAGTGACCTTATAGGAGTCATTGTGTCCCCTCAACAACTTTGTGGATGACACAAAACTGGGGGGAACCAGAGGATGTGCTGAAGGGCAGGGCTGTCATCCACAGGGACATGGGCAGGCTGAAGGAACAGCCCAACAGGAACTTCATGAAATTAAACAGGAACAAATGCAAACTCCAGTGCTACAGACCTCTGCATCAGGTCTGTAGGGCAGTGATTTGGGTGTGAGATGGCAGTGTGTACTGGCAGGAAAACTGAGCAGTGGAATCTTGGGCTCTATTATGAGAAGTAAAGCCAGTAGATTGAAGGAAGGCATTATCCCCTCTACTCAGCACCTGTTACACTGCACCTAGCTATACTGCATCCAGTCCTAGTCCTTCAAATACAGTAAAGATATTAACAGATTTTTGATGTTTGAGGGAGTTCATCAGAGGCCCCTTAGATAGTGGCCTCTCCTCATCATGTGAGAGCAGATTGACAGAACTGAGTTTGTTCAGCTTGGATCAGAGACAGCTTTGCAGGAGGACCTGACAGCAGCCTCCAGTGTCTCAGGGTCATTTAGGAGACAGAACTGGGCTCTTCATGGTGGTCCACTACAGGTAGACAAGAGTAAGAGGGCATAAGATGAAACAAGAGAGATATAGACTGGACATAAGGAAATCAGGACTGTCTCATGAGGACAGTGAAACTTGTGCAGTCTCTCTTTCCTTGAAGGTTTTCAAGACAAAACTCTGAGGAAGCTAGTCCTGAATTCAGTGTTAGCTCTAGACTAGAGACTTCCAGAGGTCCCTGTGCCCTCCAGCCTGAAAAAGGTCAATAATTCTAGGACAATGGACCTTTAAATGCGTTAAAAGAAGGCAGAATCCTTGCGGAAAAGGAAAGGAAGAAGTGCTTGCTTATATATGCAAGAAAGCAGGATTTTTTTTTTAATGCCTGCCATCCTATTTTTTTTTTGTTTGTTTGTAAAAGCATATTATAGATGAGGATTTGCACATTTAGGAGACAATTGCTTTCTAGTTTTGATAATTACTTTATATACCAGTTCTTTTCATTAGACATAAATCGCAGTATTTCACAAAGAGAGGACCTGATTTATTGTCTGACCTGACTAGTAATGAAGCATTTTGACAGTATCTGGGCTAATTCCCTGCTGTGTAAGCATATGTAGCTGCTTTGAAGTGAATGGCGCTACATGCAATTGTGCTAGTGGCAAGTTTGGCCCATTTTTAATAAAACACAATAAATAGGTTTTGTGCTTGTAAATTATTTAAATGTTCAGACAAGGACTTGCTGATGAGCAATTATAAGAAAATCTTTCCTCTGACACAAGAAATGTCAGCTATTGCCAAGAAAACCAAATGAATCTGATCTTCAAAGCTAAAAATGTTGAACTGAAAGGCCATCTATTGAATAGGTAAAACACTCAAATTGATGTATGATACTGTATCAACTCCACTCCTGTTAAAACACAAAAGTTATGCATTTCCTCTGAGCCCATCATCTAGGCTTTGGGATAGGTAAGGGAAAGTGTGATGTATTGTTCTGTGTTAGAAAACCTTAGGACTTAGAAAATCTTAGGACTGGTTTAAACCCCTGTGGAGGTGGTGCCTGCTTTCTGTTCACTATATGGGGATAATTAAGATGATTAGCTTGGACTAGACACCTAAGTTTCAGACCGTTAAAATTAGCTAAATCCACAGCTACTACATTTATCCTAATTTTCTCTGTTGCTATTTTGTTTTAAATATCATTTCTCCCCACTCACCCATTTTCTATGTCTTTTTCAATCTTTCTCTATATTCGTTGTCCCACCTGTAACTTTTATTTAATTTAACCATGATCTCTGGTGCTGGAGCAGCAAAAGGGATTCCATGATGCTTCTACTACACTCTATTTGCTGAAACATTGATTTTCTTAAAGCATTTGAGTGCTGAAAAAATCTATAAGGCTTATATACAAAGCAGGAACAATAATATAAAGGCATCTTGCTAACTTATAAAGGAAGAGCTGATTGACAGAGCTGAATGTCATTCAGTGAAAGTTAAACCTCTGGTTTCTAGTTGAGGGCAAATGGTAGTGTGATTCTCTGGTGCCCTGCATTATACACCTGCTCATCAAGGACAGCCATAGTCCAACAAGCTGCAGGAAGAAAGAGCAAGCTCTGGAGGAAATACAGGACTGTCACCTATAAGTTGTTGGCCTTAATATTTTTCAGGCCACAGTGAATATGCAGGATCAGTCTTTTTATGTGAACACAAGTAGGAACTTCTGTTGAATCAGTAGAAATTTGAAGGCATTTTCAGTGGAGGCTGCTTTTTGTATAAGGTCCCTCTCCTTGCAGGAGGGAAGGACATGTTAATATTTCATTTGGTTTGTGTAACAGACACTGAGTTTTGAGTCTCATCTAGAAGAATTATATTGGCAAAATATCAAATATATGACAGTGTCGTTTTTCCAGATGAAACTTCATCAATTCAGGGATGTATTTCAGGTACAGTTTTCTGTGATAGACGAGCAGAAGTTTGTTTTATAGAAAGTTTATTTAGTGCTTATTTTGGATGTCGTCCACTAAAGCTGCTTAACATGAACTATCTGTTTAACTGTGCAGGCTGTTGAGGAAGAGTAAAATGATACTTCAGGACTGAAATTGAAGGGATTTTTACTTTCTGCCTATTTTGAAGATGTTATCAGCCAAAGGCAATTAGAAAAATGAAATGTTTTTCAAAGTGTGTAATGGAACTGCAGCTATATTTTCCGTATACTGCTTCTTGCCCATACCTTGCACACTTGTTATAGTTTTTTTAAGCAGTCCTAAAGATATTTCACAGGGAAATGAGTTGCAATGTCTTTTGTTCCTATGTGGTTGCAGATTGTTAGCCTCAGGAGGGAACCCCGTGGAGGCTGAGGCGAGATTACATTATAGATGCATATATAGGCATATAGACACTGCATTTAGGATGGCAGGTATCCAGAGAAAGGCTCTATGCGTTGCTAGGGTTGTGTGTTGGAGATTGCAAATACGGTGATAATGAGAGATGCCTGTGATGAGGCCGCTGAGCCCTGAGGAGGCGGCATCAGCAGCAGAACTGCAAGCAGCATCAGAGGAGAGAGGGCATGGGGAATGCCCCAGTCTCAAGCAAAAAAATCGGTTGAGGTTCACCCCTATTATTATACTTTCAAAACCTTGTGTCTGGCAGCACAAGCCCCTCTGGTTTCTGGGTGTTGGCTAACATCTGTGAAACACCCGTTTAGCCTGTGAGCTCAGACTGTGGTGATGCTAATGATGTGCCTGTGGCACAGAGACTGGCTGCTGAGGAGCTTCCCCATGCCATAAAGCTCCATGTCCACCCCTTGCCCCTTACTGCTGTCACAGGGCTGTGGTGGGGCAGGAGAGGCAGCCTGAGGAAGGGGGACAGCTCAGCCTGAGAGGTTGAGTGGTTGAGCAGCCATGGCCTTGTGGTCCCTCTCCTCCCCTTGGCATGTGCAGCCATGGCTGAAGTGTGTTCGCACCAGGAATGTCATAGGATGAGTGACACGAAGAGGTGCTCCCTGTCCTGTGTTTTTGTGTCTCCCCTCCTGCCTGTTATCTTTCAGGGCATCTGCTCTGAGGAGCAGGAGTCAGAAGAATTTCAGCATCATATATTGGCCTCCAGCTAGGCTCTGGCTCACTCTGGGTGTGTGTCCCCACTGTGTTCATTAGAGGTTGTTCTGCTCCTCATGAAGGCGCTTCTGAACCCTCACAAATGACACACTGGGGCTGTCACTGCTGTAGTCTGGGAGGTGTCCCTGAGAGATCCCTGCAGCAGAGGCTGGGTCCCAGGTTGATGCCTGGGACATTCCTCTTCTGCCTGGCCCTGAATGCACCCACTGCAATAACTCCATAAATTTCACCTTATTGATGTGAAAATAAAATCCTTGCCATTCTGAACGAGTTTTTCTGGTAACGTTGGAGGTCCAGTATTTGAAATTTATCTTTAATGACACTGCCTTCAGAAGCTACGAAGTAACCTGGTATCTTCTAATTGTCTTCATGTTCCTTGCTGCCCACAGTCTGAATGCAAAGGCAAATCCACAAACCCAGTAGTGTTTTTGACCAGTTGATCTGCTGACAGTGTCAAAATATGTTATAAACCAATAGCCAAATATTTCACAGATGTAACATGGTAAGACCCAAGCTGCAAGGTCAGAAATATACAAGTGTAATGATAACTGATGTTTGCAGAGATACCTTAAAAATTTGTCTCCTGGTGCATGTAATGTGATTTTTCCATGTTTGCTGCATAGCTGAGGAATGCGAAAGCTAGAGTATAGTAAGATTATAATCAGATTGATTTGTTTTTCAGTTACTGCTGGGTATATTTTATGTCTGAGGTTGGGACAAGATCCAGCATTTTTAGCCTGAATGTGGATAATACAGGTTACAATTTATTCCTCAAAATGTGGGGCTGCTTATTTTTCCTATGTTTGACATTATATAATCAAGGATAATTATAGGTATTCGCTCTTTGTGGTGAAATGTGGCTAGTGTAACAACATTCTTTAAATAGCTATCTCTGTTTCAGTAAGAAATAAGCAGTTGGCAGTATCCCATTCTGCTTTTTAATTAACTTGAGTCGTGTGAAATATGTAAGCTGGGAGAGGAATAAAAATTACTTAAACCCTAGAACACATGAACTAGACATGTCTGTCATGGGCTTGTCCTGGTATTAGTACAAGTGGTTTTGATGCTGTATTAGAGGAGCTGTAGTGAAATAGGAGGAAATCCAGGGAGGGGCAAGTTGGCATCATGAGGGAGATACTATAATACAAACAAGCACAACAGCTACCTACCAGTCATCTCAATGAGAGTGACTGAGCTCTAATTGTAACAGACCAGTAGCAGGAGTTAGAAGTTGTATTTGCTGCTGGATTTCTTTTCCCACAGAGGCTCATCAACAGAGATCTCTGGAACAGAAACAAGGATGGTCTGACATGTCTAGAATAAACTGATGGGGGGAGCTGTGATGTAGGTACTTTGATAGCATAGGAGTTTGCTTCTGCTGTTTCCTACATAGACTTCATAAGCTGATAATATAATGTACTTTGTGATCTCCTTTATCCGTATATGCCTGATACATGTTGTTTTCATCTTATCCGGGGATAAGGCTTCAAGCCCAATTCTGAAGGGAGAAACTTTCCCTAAAGGCTCAGTAACTGCAGGCTTAGGCAGATATATGTTACTCCTGTAACAAGCCAGGCAGAAGTGAGAAGGAGTAGTTGGCTTGAAGAGGTGTGTTGCTGGACCTACTGATGGTGACCCTGGGAGCTCCCAGGGATGTTACCTAGAGCCTGACTCAGCTAAGAAAACAGTGACATTTCTGGGAACAAGAAGTCCTTTCTATATGTTGGGATATTCCCACTATATTCCCATCACCTCTGCACTTGGTTGAGTGTCTTTGTCAGGCTGTCTTGCTCAGCCAGAGCAGCCATCCTGCCCATTCTGTCTTCTAGCAAAGCCTGGTAGCCCGTTTATTCCCCTAGGAGGTCTCACCACTGAACTCTGCATTGAGTCTCTTAAATTGATGTTGTCACCTTAGCAATGGCAAGAAGTTTAGAGCAGAGGTGAGATGTGATCCCTGTACAGTGCAGTGCAGAATTCACATGGCTATATAAATGTTTTATGATAATCATTTCCCTTCTTTCAGTGTATCATCCTGCTTTTCTTTCACCAGCTGAACCTCAGTTTGTTATTTGTTGCCCATTAGGACTGCTTCTAGGAAGGACTGACAAAACCATTACTGAAATTGTTCACTTAAGGTTATAGATGGTGTTCAAAGCACTTGCTGTTTTGTTGAAATGTGCAGTTCAGTAGTTTTTTCTAACCTCACAATGACTGTGAGGTGGTATGCTAACAACAGCAGTGCATGATATAAGCACCACTGCTTGAACTAAATATAGTCATCAGTGTGGCATCAGAAATGAAAACCAGCTGAGAAAATGAGGAGCTTTGCTCCTGGTCATGCCAACATGGAGATTACTTTCTTGGTGTTATAGCACATGTTGGAAGTTTGGCAGAGATGGCTCATTCAGTCCAGGATCACCACAATGTCTGTGCTTCCTGATTCCAGCACTGCCAGCCCTCAGAGTGTGGTACAGAGCCAGCTTGGCCAGGACAGAGTCATAAAACAAGTTGAAAGTATGGCTATTGCACCTTGCTAGTCAGATGCAATTAGCCAGTGGGAAGCCATGGGTCTGGAGAAAATTTCTGTCTGTTCTTACAAGAGAAGCAGTATTTCTTCCTGAGGGATTAATTCTTCTGTTTTTCTGTGAAGATGGTGCCTGTGATGTCTAATCAGCAGCAGGAGATGTGGAACGACAGAGCTATGGTCAGAGAAGATTAAATCTTCATGGTTTCCAGCTGCTATAATAGCTTTTTTAGCTGCTAATATCTTGACTGAGCCATGATTTTTATTGTGGGTTTTTTTGTGGGTTTTTTTTTTTTGTTGTTTTGTTTTTTTTATTGATGCTTATAAATTGGCTGTATTTGACCCTAGAAGGACAAAAATTACGTGCAAGACACAAGCCACCCTCTGTCAAACTGTAAGCTGCAGACACTAAAACCTGGACACTACAAGGACACTCAAACTTGTAATATAAAGTGTCTCAGTGTGTGTTTTTCCCAGGTTGAAGCCTAGAAATGCTTACCCTGTTTCAGTTAATATTTCCTATAAAGATTCTGCCTGAAGGAGGCACATGCTACAGAGAAATCCAGCTTTGGCAGTCAAAGGGGGCAGCCATGTATTCAGGGGAGGACCAGAGCTGGGGTTGTGCTTGTCTGCTGTTTGGGAAGGGAGTCCAGCCTGCCACCCCCCCTGCTTCCAAGGGAGGCCCTGGGCTCAGCTGAGCCCTTGGATGATTCTGCCTTTAACCTACCCGGCACAGAGGAGTTGTTTCTTACAGGGCTCCCCATTGCAAGAACTGAGTAATTTGGGATTTGCTGTTCAGGTGGTTTTCCTTTTGGGAACTCATCACAGGGAAGGAAAATTGGCTAATCAGTTTTGTTTTTGTTTACAGTCAGTTACTGTCTCTCAAGTGGTATCAAACCTCTCCAAGGTGTGAATTATAAACACTGAGGGACTGTATTTATTTGTTTAGAGAAAGCCCTGACTCAAATATAATTAAAATCGTATGAACATTTGTATTGCTCTTATGGAGTCTAAATTTAGACAAAGTTTTCCGCAAGAGGGTGTCTTCTAATCAAAGCATCTGTCAGTGTTTGAAGTTATAAAAGCATGTTCATATAGGTAGATAAATGTGTTATCTACCTGTCACTAATGATCATAAAAATAAACTAGAATAAAGAGAAAAAAACTGATGGAAAATGGAGAAGGTAGGATGGCAGGTATGTTACTGGTGAGCAGAGAAAATTGGAAGAGAGGCTGACAAGTGAGGACATGCTGCTTGCTTGTCTCTGGACAATCATTATTTCTGCAGGGAGCATCTGTGCGGCGAGGATCCTTTGCAGCAGCTCACCATAAAAGGTGAATAAGCTTAGATTGTTTCGTGTTCAATGCAGCTTATATACCTCATCCGCATTTAAATTTATTCTGTCTCTTGTTTTCAAACTTAAATACAATTCTGGCATTGCTGGCGGGAGTCCCCTCTCCTCTCTGGATAGATGTGTCATAAGGCCAAGGGAATGCTTGGGTCTGAAGTAGCCAAGACACTGGAATCTGTTTGGTGTGCATCCTTGGCCCCATGTAGGGTGCTAAGCCAGGCAGTGCAGCAGCTTTTATTCATAGCAGAAAGAAGATGCTGGGAGCCAAACTGTATCCAGATGTAATTAATACAGCATGTGTATATGAGAAAGGTAAACTTATTAAAGATCACTGCTAACACGAATGGCATCACCTAACACTAACCTCTTCCCTTCTGAATGCTGAGTGTTTAATAAGATGGACAGGGGCTATTCCAGGGCAGCCAGGTTCAATGCCAGAGAATGGTCTCATGCATGTTTAATTTGTAAAAAATGATGAGATTTACCACTGTGTAGATGTACCCTCAGTGGGTTACTTGTAGGATGGCATAAAAGAGCTCCTGGGGACATTACCTTGTACCAAAGTCTCTGGAGTTGATGCTTCCTCATCCACAGAAGGCAGCACTGGTGCTCCCTGTAGTGAACCAGCAAGAAAGAGTCACTGTGGGAGTGGGCCAAAATGGAAGTGAATGGTACAAAACATGGGATTTATTTCTATGAACTAAAAATAAGTATAATATATATGTGTAATAAGTGTAATATCTGTGTATATATGTGCATATATGTGTATGTATATGTAATATGTGTATATAGGTGTATATGTGTAATAAGTGTAATACATATGTATCAGAGCTGGTCACCTTGAACTGTGGTCCCCATTCTCTATGGTTAATAAGGAGAAATAAGCAATTTTGGGACTACATTAATGTATGATCTATTTTATTTAGGATGATATGAATTTCAGTGTTACTGAAGTTACTGTTTTAGCCAATTGTGGACAGAAAGTTTAGCCAACTACTTTGTGCACATTTATCTGCACTGTAAATGTCTGAGTTCAGATGAATCCAGCCCTGAAATATTTATTGTATTTTGTGGCACCTAGCCTGGGAGTTCCTGAAAAGCTTGCAACATGTTAATTACACCCTTATATACCTCAGTGTCTGTCGAAAAATCCAGCCCGTTATCCTCAGATGTTTACTTATGGAGGGGCAAAGGGCTTTGGCACGCTGAGCATGTGTAAAGGTTTTTTTGCTATCAGAGAAGTTAAAGTAAGAAATTATTTCTATTTGCTGTGTGAGTTTTTTTTATATGAAGACATTTTCCATGTAGCATCAGTGTACGTAGCAGTGAAAACACCAAATATGCTGTCTTTGATATCTTCAAAGGGGTTTTGAAACAATCACAGTTAATCACTCAAAGATATGAAAATAACTTACCCAAGCAAAAAAAAAACCTGCCACTTCTTAATCAAAGATACTGTGCTTGACTTTCCTTTTAGTTATATTGCTGCAAATTGAGAGTTGCTGGTGTCAATTACATTTTTGCTGGCTTAGCGGAGATAACAGTCAGGCCCCTGGCTTCTAATCAAGTTTGATGTTATTGCATAATATAACCATAGCGAGTTGTTATAATCCCTTAAATAGTTCCATGTGGTAAGAAATCAATTGTGTTATGAAAATTACTCAGCTTTTCAGTTGTGCTAGTGTAGACTGGTCTAATTGTCTGATTTTACCTGCTAAATAAAGAAAACAGTGAGTTCTCTATTGTACCACAACTCCAGTGGGTATCAGTATTTGTAAATCTCAGTGTAAAAAGGTCAGGGAAGAGTTCTGAATATGCAACACAATAACTAATCACTAGTAAGTACATTGTTGTAACAAGAGCCTTGCAATTAAATTAAAATACCGCGGTCTTTGATTGCAAACACTTATATAGCATTATATAGGGACAGAAGTGAAAAAGTTGGTGAAATTACAAAGAATTTATACAGCTCATGTAAAAACTATACCTTACTTTATTATACTGTAGTCCCTTGCCATTATATTTGTATTTCACTCATGTTGGGATTCCAGCTTTCGTGAGCATTGTTATGGGTCTTTTGGGATATAGGAAAATAGAAATAGTAAGTACACAGCAAGCAGTTGCTCTTCTACTGGATACAGGCAAGTTGCATTTCCCATTCTTGAAAGTTATATAAAAATTTGAAAGGAATGGCTAAGATATTTACTATGTTAGTAAATTCTATTTATCTGTCTATCTATCTGTCATCAGGCTTGACTGCTTAAGAGGAGTATTCCATACTTAGGGAGGTCTCAATATTCTGAGAAAAAATTTCCGAGTTTTGGCTATTGAAGATAATGTTTCACTTTTGCCTTTAATTTGCCTTCTTCAGTACGACTCCAAACAATTACTAAAGTCTGGAATGGATTTCTTTCAGAAGTTTGTTAAAAATAACAAAGTAAGTTAAGAATTGAGAAGTATTTCTACGTTCTCCTATCAGGCTGTTCCCAGAGGGCAGAAACAAGCTCAAGAGTTCAGTACCTTGAAGTAATTTAGTTCATGAAAAGAACTGTTTGAAAAAATATACTATTACTCAGTTTATGAACTTCAAATGCCTGTAAATAAGATCCCACAATATCCCTGAATAAGGATACTTGGAGCATAATCAGTTGAAAAGAGCAGAAATTGTAATTTTTAATCTTTTCACATGTAAATATTTACACAGTCTAGTTTTACTGTTCTATGAGTACGATGATAGCTTGGAAGAAGTTCTGTTTTCCTGTCTGCTATACTTATGCACAGTGCTTGGGCATGGGTAATTTTTCTGAAGGTAACCTCTTGCAGTGCAGAGAGTGCAGGTTATTGCTGTGTTACATGTCTGTGACTCAGCCTGTGGAATTTATGCGTAAATGAGCAATAGTTCCATAAGTTCTGCTATGCACAGAAATGGTGTGTATGCACTTCTCAGGAAGAAATACACCTGGAACACAGTTTTGAACATTATAAATTACATACTGGCAGAAAACAACAAAAATAATCCTACCCACATACATACTCAATGTATGTATACTCAACAGGAGTCTCTTTGCTGTTAGTTATCTAGATGTAAATTTCTGTCATTTGGGAATATCTTGTATCTTGTATTTACTTTGACTGTGGCTCTAAAACCAAATCAATAGATTCAGTTCACCTAGGTCTTTGCTTGGTCATGCAGTGACCAAGGTGAACAGATACAGTTTTGTTTTCCAGAGAAATACCAATATGAATCACTGAACATTAGCTTTGTGCTTGGAGTACTCTCCACTGGGCAGAAATGCCTCGAAGCACTGTGAGTGGAGTTGCATAAGCCATGAAAGGTGGCTGTGGCGTTTAGAAGCACTATGAAGTGAGAAAGTAGCAAGAGCTTGGATTCTAGAAAGCCACATCACATTGCAAATGACCTGTCATGCTTTTCACTCTGCTGGTGTGTCACAATGTACTGTCATCCTGCAATACTAAACTACTTTAAGTTGTATTGACTGTGCTGTGTGTATGGATGTAAGGTGTGGTGGCAGGACATGGGGTGTGGTTGAGAACAAAGTGAGCAACAAACATAAGCAAACCCTAAAACTCTTTAGTGGTCATGTGTGTAATAAAAAAGACCAGATTTGTTACACACAGATCTGGATATACATGTTTTCCAAAGCAATCAGAATTACTGGCATCACAGGCTGTTTGATCTTCTGGTTAAGTTCATACTTCATGAAACCTGTCAAAATGTATCATGAAAACAATGGCATTTCATGGGCTTGGGATAATATTTTAGGATTTCTATATCCTCCAAGGCATAATCGCTTCACAGGACTAGACCTGATAGTGGAGTCTAAGAAGGAGTAGTAGCTACTAACATTTGTTCCCACTATATTTTTCATTAGTTAATCATTTATTATTTGCTTGTGTGGTATATTGTACTTTGCTTTCTTTCTTTTATTGCTCATGAGGAAAAAGGTTATTTATTATAATTGCTTGATAATGGTAGAAATTGAAAGAGCAAAATAGTGGGAAGATGTTTCGTATAAAGTGACAGTTGATTTTCCTCTACTTGCCCGTAAAATACCCTTTTATCCCAAACTTCTTCTAATATCATTCTTTATTTTCCAGAGAGTAAATTCCATGCCTTGGGTACATTTCATTAAATCTTTGCAGACCACTAATGCCCAGAATATGTTCTGCTTAGTATAATCACATTAATTCCAGTTTTCACAGGCATATGTGTTCCACCCTCCCCATTTCTTAATCGCTAATCTCACTTCCATGAAGAGCTTTTAGGCAGAATTATGCCATAAAAGGTGAAATTAAATTTTTCTGGGGCTAGTTTCTGAATGTTACACAGAAGCTTTTACTCTTGCCAAGCCTTTCCTTCAGATGAAAAGTCTAGACAGGAAGCAAAAAGCCACACTCATTTGAAACCTGGTACATTGACAACAAAGGGACTAGGCATTTTCTCAGCACTGTTTCATCCTAATCACTACTGGGGAATCTGAAGGTGGTGGTTGCTCTGGGTGGAGTAGGTCCCACTGACAGCTCTTCAGTTCAGTCCTGGACAGTGGTTATCCCTAATGCTGGGCAAGCACGGTGCTATCTGTTAATAATCATACTCATCAATCCTAAACTTTCACTATTGTTGTCTGAGAGAGAAACAAAAATCTAAGGGCATGGCTGAGAAAGAAAATCAGGGAAACAAACCAATAAAACCTGGCATAACCATGCTGTGACTGCTGAAAATGGGAGATAAATATTTATAACAGGGAGGCATTGTGGAAGTCAGGTCTGGAAAAGACCTTCAATATTGAGTATTTCAGTGACAACTAGGTCCTCTGTTTCCTTGGATATTTGCCCCAGGTAAAGGATTAATAAATTATTAACCTGACAACAATTACTTCTCGTGGATGCAGTTGCTCTTTATCTGAAGAAAATAATGTGAAAAACTTAAAAAAGAAAATACCATTATTAAAATTGTCTTCCTGAAATGATTTGCACATGGAAGATTCATCTAAGGGTCATTTCATCTTGATTGTGTGCCATGCTGTGTATCAAATTACACTGGATTTATGCTGCAAGCAGCCATTCTTCAGGAGCATCTGGCTGGCAAAAGTTTATTCCAGCCAAGAGGCAATGCAATTCTATAAATCATATTTCATGGATATAATTCCTCAATCAACCAGTAGAAATGGACTGAAATTTGTGAAGGTGTTGGTTATAATGCACCTATCTAACATTTTCCTTTGTATGATGATGACATTTGAAGCTGTATGGGGCAACTTGTTTATCTGCGCAGAGCCAGATCTTGCCAACAGTGCATTCAACAGTATATTACTCCATAAATAAATGAAATAAATGCTTGAAATATGAGACTCTGCTTAGACTGGGGAAAAAAAAAAAGGAGTTACAATCTGTCCCTGAAAGAGTTGAATGGATTTAAGGTGCAAGAAAAGACAGCCTTCTCCTTTCTGGTCTCTGAAAACTTTCAGTACCTTGTAGTTTATGGCTAGTGTTTCCAGAAAAATCAGATGCCCATTCATACTGTGGCAACAGATTTCATATGGAAGTGCAGTGAATTGTTAGATGTCTTCTATTTCATATACAAGTTTAATGAATGTAAGTTTCTTCATGCAGTTTTTAACTTTCTACTATAATAATAATGACATAGATAAGTAGTAATAAGATAATACAATAGTAAAGAAGGATTATAACATGAAATGGGAATTGAAAAAAAAAGCAAAGTTTCTGTGTCATCAGCACAGCAATAAAAAGGTGTTACTAAAAAATCTTGTTCTGAGAGGGAGAAGCAATTTCTCAGGTGCTAAAGCTTTAATCTAAATTGTGTTGAAGAAGACAGGGATTTCCCCACAGATTATGATAAAGCTTTTGCAGGTGCCCAAACCAGTACTCACAGTCTTCAAGATAGTGAATCCTATCTGTCTGGCCTCTTTTTCCAGCTCTGTATGCGCAGTTTCCAAAGAATGGTGGCCTCACGGGAGGATCTTCCATGATTCAGCTGGATTAATAGAGCTAGTGTTAGATTTCTTTTCTCTTGACCTTCTACTGGCACCATCAGTCTACCTGACAACATCTGCCACATGTCATTCAATCATTTGTTTTATTTGACTGGTACTTATTTGTCTTTCTTTCTGAAACTGTGTTTCTTACTCCTTCTCCATGATTTCTGTTTGTTTTCCCAGGGCAATATTGATTTTACACGAAAAGGCCTGTGATCCAGTCTTTGCTGAACTCAGCCAAGGGCCAGTATGTAGAAAGGAGAACATTACTGGCTCTTAATCACTTTGAGCACTTATTTAATTTCTTTCTTAAATTGAAATAGAAGTCACAACTTCTACAGCACATTGTTCAGATCCCTCTGGCAAATACTGACCTAGACTGAATGTTTCCCCATGCAGTGTCATGCTGGTGCATCACGTTGGGTTCAGTAATAGGTAGTGTGTTAAACCTTGGTAATTCCACAAAGAACCACACAATATCTCAAGTTGGAAGGGACCCATAAGGATCATCAAGTCCAGCTCTCTGCTCCTTGCAGAGCTACCTAAAACTATCCCATATGACATGAAGCATTACCTTGAGAAATTCGTGGAGAAATCTCTGCCAAGAACCTTTAAGAGAATATATACCCCAGGTCCACTGGGCTGCATTTGTTTGAATTTGACAGTTCAGCACAGGTACCTCCAAAGCGTGCCTTCCCAAGCCCTCTGGTAGAACCATAAGTTTGCAGGGCAGCAGAGGTGCCCAGTTCTTAGCAAGTTTAGTACTGTGTCCTAAGAGTTTCCAATCAGCACTTACATGTTTCAAGTGAAACTAGAAGAAGATTATACAGTTCCATCCCCAAATCAGAAATCTTTATATATGGGGGCATGTCCAGGTGCTATTTCAGGTTTTGAAACCGAGTTTTTAAAGTCTTTTTTGTGTAGAAAGAATTAGGACTTCATAAAATATTGTGTAGCTATGCTTTATTTCAAATATCTCCCAACTCAAACCCCCCAAAAAACCCCAACCCCCCCCCCCCCCAAAACCCCAAGGAAATAAACAGGATTTTCATCATCCATTACCCAATGCAGATCTGAGAATTTAATTTTTTTTGCAAAACTGGTTTGTTCAATTTTCCTTTGAACAGGTGCATAGCTATGGTAGCTATGACCTCCTTGCTTGCATCACTTGCTGATACATAACATTCTCAGACATGCTATGAGCTGGAGTCAGCAAGAAGTTAATATACGTTTTTAATGCAAAGCTTTTACTAGAGAGGTCTTTATAGAACCCATGTGAGACCACCCAGACATAAGGAGTCCTCCAAAGCATGCTAACCTCTTTCTTGTCTAAATGATACTTTTCTGGGAGAGATAGAAGGTGCAGATGTTCTCAGGTGACAGTATGCAACATTAATCACCCTGCTGCATCCACTGAGCTGTCATGTAGGTTTCATGCCTCCTAGAGCACTGTGAAATCCCTTCCTCAGGGCATCCAGTCCCCCACAAATTCCTGGGACAGCAGACACTCTGTGGGGTGAAGGATGTAAGCTGCAGACACAGAGATCTTCCGAAGAGTGTTACTTGGCAGCTTAATCATTCAGGGGCATGAGCACCCCTACCTTCCTCACAGATGCCATCATCTTTGTCAAAAGAGAAAATCCTAGTAAAAAAGACTAGTAAAAAGGGATGATTGGCTTCTAGCTTTTCTTCCTTAAGGAGCTCAGGAGCAGAGAGTGCAATAACCAATTTTAGGCTACCATCTCTAGTTAGAGGGTTGCTGGGAAACCAAATGCACCTCAGAACTGTGGAAGTTAGGACAATGAGAGATACTTCTTTCATTACTTTGTTCTTTTGTGTTTGGGATGCCAATATTGATCAAAATAATTTTTGTGTCATCTCTTGGCAGATTTTCCCAGTGCACTGTGGTTGGTAATTTACAGCGGAACACTTCAAGCAGTAACCATAACTGACATCTAAAAGTGGTTTATACTCATTTAAAAACTTGGGCAACTTAAAAGGCAAGGTTATCAGGAGAGGTAATATTGCATATTGTAGCAGCTGATGTAGCTGAAAAGGCATGGGCACATTTCCAAACACCCATGCCCTTCTCAGGATTGCTGCAGAGACAGAAACTATAGAGAAACAAAACTCCAGTGCCTTCCTTTCAAATGTGGCATTTCTAAGATGCCTCCCACTGCTGCAAATTAGTGTAAGTTTAGAATAAGTCTGATTTATAGACATAGCACATGTTGTGAGTCTGGAAACTCAACAGCATTTTATTACCTACTAAAGAAGTTGTTTATTTAAATGATTGCTTCTTGTGACATATACTAGAAGATAAACAGTGTATAAATGAGTAAACTGTGTGACTGAATGTTTTGCGACTAGCCTCTTCCCTTCATTTTATGACATTCACTTCTGAATTTATTCCACAATTATTACAGACACTGCTGCTACATGTTCCAGACAAAAAAAAAAGTCTCTTTGGCTGAAGGAATCAGTGTACCTTACAAGAACCACAGGTTTTATCATACTTTCATTTTAACAGTCAGTTGCAGTTGAAATTAGTAAGTTGCTATTTTCAGGGTGAAAAGCAATGATAATTCATGTGATAATTCTCTCAGCTAACAAAACTAAAGAGCCTTATTTTAGAGATGCATAATTAAACATGATGGGAAGATGCCTTCTTCCATGGCCTCGCATTTCTTTCTCTATTAACATGATATTTATGAATATAAAGGAGAAAAATCAGTTTCTAATTGGACAAAATGTATTTATCTTCTGCTTATAATCCTGAACTGTCCTTTTTTTCTCCCACTCCATTGAAAGTATCATTCAGTGCAAGTTCATATCTGCAGCTGTTGTGCTATAAAAGGCTCTCTCCCTTTACCACAGAGGTATGGTATCTCATTTTGAACTGATATATAGCTCTAGTCTCTCTTGGTCCTCTGGTCAAACACCAAAGGGTAGTGAAGGACTGAGGAGTAGTGAAGGACTGAAAATGTTCTGTGGTCCTGATCTCACCATACTGGCAGTAGGGTTTCTGCCTACCCAGTGTCATGGAGAATGTTAACAGCCAAAAGACTGTTTTGCCTGGTGGCCTGGGAATGCTGCCTTCAATCGGAGAAAAAGTGCCTGGTGGAGCTGAAGCTTTCTTTTTCCCTCTCTCTTTGCTTCTCTCCCTGCCGCCTTTTTGCTGACTTTTTGCTACCTACTGGGTTAGAACTGAGACTATTTTGATGTTACCCTAATAATTTCTTATCCTATTTTCCATCTCCAAAACAGCTCCTTTTCAGCCAGTGGCTCATCGTTACCAGCTTGGTATTCTGTTAATTGCTTGGTCAGACTTTGCAGATCTTCTGCTGGGCTGAGGGAGATAAGCAAGATCTGACACTGACACAAATGTCAGTTCTTGATGACTAGGCATTGGGGGGTAATGTATGTGTATAGTTCACTTCTTTTCTTCTGGGCTTCAGCCCCAGTAAGCATGAACTCTGTTACTAGTGAGGCTAGCTAATAAAGCCCATCACATCCTGGCTGGCATTTGTCATACTTAATTGCAGGCACATATGGAAGCAGTTGCTTATGTTTCCATTCAGTTGGTGCACAGACATTGGTATTTCTAATGTGCGATTCATGAGACTTGTTTTAGACTTCTACAGTGATTATTTCTGCCCATGGCCTGTGATGAAAGTGTAAATGCAAATCTTAAATGTCTAAAAGCCAGAAGTCTAGGTGTAGTGTCTACAGTGTAGGTATGGAAATTTAGGTCAGATTGATCCCTCTGCTGATGCATTTTACAATCATATCCCTTCTTTAGGCAAAATGGTTAAATGTCAGCTGCTCCAGCAGCCACTGTCTCTAGCAATGGAACTAAACTATGAGGAGAAACACTTTTCTTGGGACTGATATCTGTTCCAGACCCTCACACCCATAGGTGCCTCATACTGCCTCATGGCCACAGATGGACTGTAGGCAGATTCTCATTCCCATGGCCGTTCTCGTGTCTTAACATGAGCAGTAGAACCTAGTAGAATTATTTCAATTATTTTTTATGATTGAAACTATTTCCAGAAGAGAACTGGTGGGGAATGTTATAACGATGTTCTTCCTGTATGTTTGCTCAAGGCCCTTGCACCATTCGTATTTCAGTTGGAACAGTAGGGCCAGCACTGAAGGGATCTTTGGAAATCATAGCCCTGTTATCTGCCAGATAATTGTTTAGTGTGCTGACTCCAGTGCACGTTTCTGATGTGCAGTACAGCTTTATAATAGTATTGCAGAATAATATCAGGGCATTACTTTTTCTTTCTTAGTGACTAATCATTGGAAAATTTGATGTTGTCTGACAGTTTAGCCATGGTCATATACAATCTAAATCTTTGCTGAGAGCAATGCTGAGCGTATGGAAGGAAAACAACAGTGTCTGAATTACAGCTTTCTAGACAAATCAATTCTGATTTTAAAATTAGGCTGTTAAAGTTTCTGCATGTTGTAGAAAACAGTGCAAGTCAGGCTAATGTTCAAACACATTTTTGTCTTGGGCAGAATGTGTGTAAAATACAGCAGAGTTGTCATGTCTTTTTTACTAATCCTAAAATGTAATCACTGTTTTCTAATATACGTCTTAATATTTTAGTGTTTTTCACATCTGTGTATCTTCAGAAAACAACTTCTTCCATTGAAGTGCTGACATTTTCCTTAAATAAGAAACTCCAAACCCTAAGCTTCATTTTCACAAAATAAATTATGCAATAAGTCTTCTTTAATTATCTCCTCTTTGACTGCTTTGTTGCCTGAATTTTTCATTGCTCTTGCAGAGAAAAATAAACCCCTGAATTTCCCTAATGGTTACTGTGCATGTCAGCCGTAGTGTGCAGACTCTTCAAAGGATCACTCCCATGACCCAATCTCAGTGCTCCCCAAAGCTCACTAGTGATTACTATGTTATGTTTTAGTAGTGACTGTGAAGTGGTGGGGAGTGCTCTTTGCTAGTTTTTATTTACAAAAAAAGCTTTGTACCATTGAAAAATGCAAGCTGTATACTGATTAATGTGCAAAAGACAACTAAGGTCACGGTCACATATAAAGTGGGAAAGCTGCCACATATTGATAGATTAATCAAACAGGATGGAGGAGTCATACATAACAGATGTTACATACATAAATTACCATACGTAACAGATGTTAGCCACATCACTTAGTGGACTACTGGAAGCTGCTTGGGTGTTATTATGGGTAAGCCAATACAAGGAGCTGCATAGGAGGGAAAACACTTGGCTTTCTTCCCACACCACGTGCCTTTTTGTTTTCTTCCCTATTTTCACAGATAAATAGCATGGTTATGTTTGGTCTTGAAGGCTTCTGCACCTCTGACCTGCAAACAGACTGGAGGCAGTAGTACGGAAAATCCCAGCTGCTTTGTTCTCAGCTCCTGGTAGAGCATTGAGCTCAGGCTAATCCCAAGTGATCAAAGTACAGTGTTGGACAGTGTAGGATTCTGAGAGAACACCCTAGCAAATCAATACCTTCTGTATTTGTACTGAGGGTTAGATAGCTGAATCCTCTCTGAAGACTTACTTTTCCCTAGAAAGCTTTTGATTACTACCCAAAGCAGGGTTGGATGTATCAGTCAGTCAGTCAGTGACTCACCAAACTGTGTCCTTCAGGTCAAACTCTGGCAACATATCAACCCACTGAGAGTAACTGGCTGGGACTGGACCAGTGCACAGCTGAAAATGACCTTTTTCTTGTACCAGGCACTCAGTGTCTGTCAAAATTGAACCTGCAAAGTCTGAGTTCTTTTTTCATGTTCAGGCCCAGGATGATTTTCTGCTGAAGACATATACATATAAAGATCCATCCAGGGCTTTATAATCACCGCCTCTGCAGGAGTTTGCAGCTGTGGCATGCTATTGACATCCAATGGAATCCAGGCAGACAAGGCTTTCTCTTTTGCAACAGCCTCCTAGAATAAAAGCTTTTATTTTCATAAATATTTTTGTATAGACAATAGTACTTTTTTTTTTTTTTTAGCAACTCGATTCAGTCTTCAATTCCTAAATGTGACAGGTGACCTCTTTGGGCCAAGTTTTAACTTGCAGCTTGTATTTATAAGAGAGAAGTAGGCCATGGAAAACCAGGCTTTGAAATGGAAATTCTGCCTCAGCTACAGCCACACCAGTGCTGTTCAGAGCCCTATTTTGTTTTCTTTTTCCCATCGTCAGCCAAATCAGGCTCACTGCTCCTTGTTCAAAGAAGAAATGTTAACTTTCCAGAATTCCCTGTGCTGCTGCTTGCGAGCCTTACACTGTCAAATGCTGTATCCAGTATTCCATGTCTTTGAGCAGGTCTTGAGTTTCCAAGAAAAGGCTATTCTTCTCTGAATTCCAGAGCCTTTGAGCTAGATCTAGGATACAGGAAACACAAACAAAACAGAAGGTATGTTTTCATATTCCAGTGTTTGCATGTTATTTCTAAGACAGTGCGTGCATTTTTGCCGGATAAACCTACCTCAGCTGTATGCTTCTGTCTTACCAGGCTTCCATTAAAATCAGTAGCTGATCATGCAGCATGTGTAAACCAGTATTGGATATTTGTGGGAGCAGCCAATATAAGACCGGAAAGTTCCTTAAATGTTTGCTTAATAATGGAGTGAAGTGAGGTAAAGTGAAAGCTGAAAGAGAAACTGGAGCTGCTACACAACTGGATGGCCACTCTAATTGTGAGCTATTATTAACATATTCCTATTTTTTTAAGCAAGTATGCTGTCTCTTTTATTGTTTATTTTGCTTCTAAATATATGAATTCTGATCTCATTCCATTTGCTGAAGTACCATGTTTTGGCAGGAAGCAAAACTTTCTGCAGAGTGGCTTGCAAATGTTGGGCTGTGAAGTGTTTGGCAGTGATGCTTGGGAAATGATCTGATATGATTTGTGGAGCATGTTGTACTCATATGCAATACCTGAGAGAATGAAACCATGAACACAGTGTAGCGTGCCCAGACGTTGCACAGGGTAGCATAAAGCATAACTCCTTGGCATTTTCTCCAGTGCTTAAACAGCAGGATTTTAGCTGACAATCCTGCCTGACCATCTGGTGAAAGAGTGTGAAAGAACTTTACAAGGACTAATTATTTCCTAGATTAATATTGCTGACAAGTACTCCATGAGACAGCGTGTATGTTTGCAGGGTGTTATGCTACTAGAAATGCCATTAATTATTTTGCCTGTGATTCGCCAAACACTCGATTCTGTATGCTGGCGTTCTGCCCCAACATTGCCATCTGTGTGTATCACAGGCTATACCATAGTATTTATTTCAGATCTTTCCGGAGATATTTCAGATTTAAGAGCCTGAATTAAGTAATTTTTAATATCAGACATTAAAACAATCTGACTTTTTAACAAAATTTTCCTCTCAAAACTCGTCAAAATCTGCTTACGAAAAGTATGCTTAGTGTGCTCAGTAGAATGTACTCTCAGTGTAACTGCTCCAGGCACTGCAGTTTAAACTGAGTTTAACAGTCATATGCATTGTTTGACTTCTCCATGTTTGGTTTTGTTTGTTGTTTTTTTTTAAGTCATTGTGACATAATGACATTTTATACGCTGCAACTAAGGTATAATATTTATTGTGTTGTAAATATGAGAAATACAATATTTGCTAGACATATTAAAAATATTTATGCTACACATGGAGGCATGTCAATAATTTGGTCAAAGATAGTAACATAGTCAATGTAACCATTAGAAATATTAAAATAATGATAGACATATTTCTGGTTTCAAAATAATGGAAATTTTTTTTGATAAGTTTAAACCAATTTTGCTTTCATGGCTTGACTGGATTCTGATTGATAATAATTTTCTTCCCAACATAGAAATCAGATGCAATTTCACATTTGTCAAAGAAATGTTGCTTTCATTGATTTATCTATAGAACTCTTACTAAGTTCAAATTAAAGTGCCCATAGCTTCCCTTTGACCTTCTGTGTTACTTTCTGTGGCTTTAAGGTCTTTTAACATATAAGGTGTACAAACACAGTCTGATCTGACAAACTTCTCTAGGTTTTTCTGTTGTTAAAACAGATATCCTGTCTTATTTACTGTAAAGTGGAAAAATCACCCAGTGGAGCAACACATATGGTCTAAATTCACTAATCTGTATTCACTGGTAAAAGGCAAATGTCTCGTGAAACACTGAGGAGGGAAGAAGCATCCATGTTATCCCTTCAGAGAGAAAAAGACGAAATCAAAGACTTCATAGAGCACAGGGGAGTTTATATTTAAAAAAAAGTGTTTTCAGGGTGGATAACTGTGTGGAAATATAAAAGGCATTTTAGACTGGAAAGAGAATCGTAGTGGACTTTGTGCAAGGGCAGTTGGGAAATAAAATGGAGATAAAATGGAAAAGGTAAGATTTATGATGGGGAAGTAAGATAGACCTTGTTAATGAAGCAGGGATGTGGTTTTTAGGGAGAAGGGTGTTCTTGCTTGGGAGAAACCTCTGGGCTTTGCAAACTGTATTCAGAAATATCACCCAACCCAAATCCCAAAGCTAGTACATGAACTTTTCAAGAGGAAAAAAAATAATCACTGATCATTGAACAGGTCGGATGAGAAGACAGAACTCAGTGGCTTAGATTATTAAACTGCTTCAGGGATACACTTTCCATTTCTTGTCACAAGGACTACTGCAGTCAACCTAGAAACTCCTTATGAATGCCCAAATAAATCCTATATCCTTTCTGTTTTGTTACCTTTGCATTTGGCAAGCATTTTCCTTATTTGTATGACCCTCTTATAGCACAGCATAACTCAAGAATTTGCTCTTAATGCAGTGTCTGCCTAACCCTCTAGCTGAAACTCTAGCTGAAAAGGTGCTTTATACTCCGGTGAGGGGACCTGTGTCTTAAAGACAGAGTGCCACTGACACTTGACTGTTAGTAATGGCCCAAAGAAGTAGCTCTGCTCCTTTTGCAGTAAAGCCCTGCTTCCGGTAGTGTTTTACAGTAAGTCTGTGTTCCTCTGTATGGTTTTAACTCTGGAGCAGCTAACATAAAGAAGCTGAGTCAGAAGACAGCAGAAGACAAACTCTCGAAGACCATAAAGACCAGTGCTTTTACAAAACAGGCTATATGACTGCACTTTACTTTCAGCTGCCAGAAGCCCAGGTGGTGGTTTTCCTTGAAGGAGTCAGACCTGTTTTTCAAAGGCTTTTCCAGAGCCCTGCCCATAGGATTCACCACTCTAACTATAGGAAATACTATTGCAAAGCACTGAGCCAAGATTAACCTGACCTTAACCATTTGAAAGAGTCAGGATGATTCAGACCACAAGTCTAATTTGAATTTTCATTAAGAAGTGCTTCTTTCTCTCAGCAGGTTGAGTAGTACATGTGCATGACTTATCTAAATTCAATGCTTACGTGTTAGGCAGCTAAAGGCTTTGGAAAGAAACCCTGCTCTGCAGAGATGAAGTGATTTGACCACCACTAAAATTGGCTAAAGTCCAGAGACTAGAGATCAGGCCTTCAAGGCAGAAGCTCTGTTCAAATGTAGATTATATTGTAGGTGTCTATGTCTGAACCAGCTCTCAGACATATTCAGGTCAGTAGAGAAAATCATCTTGTCTCAGTTTGAGCTACTTAGAATCATAGAATTATAGAATCATAGAATAGTTAGGATTGGAAAGGACCTTAGGATCATCTAGTTCCAACCCCACTGCCATGGGCACGGACACCTCACACTAAACCATGCCACCCAAGGCTTCGTCCAACCTGGCCTTGAACACTGATAGGGATGGAGCATTCACAACCTCCCTGGGCAACCCATTCCAGTGCCTCACCACCCTAACAGTAAAGAATTTCTTCCTTATATCCAATTTAAACTTCCCCTGTTTGAGTTTTTATCCGTTACCCCTTGTCCTGTCACTACAATCCCTAATGAATAGTCCCTCCCCAGCATCCCTATAGGTCCCCTTCAGATACTGGAAGGCTGCTATGAGGTTTCCATGCAGCCTTCTGCAGGCTGAACAGCCTCAACTTTCTCAGCCAACAGGAGATCCTCCAGTCCCCTGATCATCCTCGTGGCCCTCCTCTGGACTTGTTCCAACAGTTCCATGTTCTTTTTACGTTGAGGACACCAGAACTGCACACAATACTCCAAGTGAGGTCTCACAAGAGCAGAGTAGAGGGGCAGGATCACCTTCTTCGACCTGCTGGTCACGCTCCTTTTGATGCAGCCCAGGATACGGTTGGCTTTCTGGGCTGTGAGTGCACACTGCTGGCTCATGTTCATTTTCTCATCAACCAACACCCCCAAGTCCTTCTCCGCAGGGCTGCTCTGAATTTCCTTTTTGCCCAACCTGTTGCTTTGCACTTGTCATGGTTAAACTTCATGAGGTTGGCATCAGCCCACCTCACAAGTGTGTCAGGGTCTCTCTGGATGGCATTCCTTCCCTCCAGCATATTAACAGAACCACACAGCTTGGTGTCATCGGCAAACTTGCTGAGGGCACACTCAATCCCACTGTCCACGTCAGCGACAAAGATATTAAACAAGACCGGTCCCAACACTGATCCCTGAGGGACACCACTCGTTACTGGTCTCCAGGTGGACATTGAGCCATTCACCACAACTCTTTGAATGCGGCCATCCAGCCAGTTCTTTTTCCACTGAGTGGTCCACATATCTAACTGATGTCTCTCCAATTTAGAGACAAAGATGTCATGTGGGACAGTGTCAAACGCTTTGCACAAGTCCAGGTAGATGACATCAACTGCTCCACCCCTGTCCATCAGTTCTGTAGCCCCATCATAGAAGGCCACCAAATTAGGCAGGATTAGTTGGAAGGGAACTTAGATATCATCTTGTTCCACCCATCCACTCCATTGGCAGGGACTAGCCCAGGTTGCTCAAAGCCCCATCCCGCTTGGGCTTGAATACTTCCAGGTATGGGGCAGCCACATAACAACCTGTTCCAGTGTCTCACCACCCTCACAGGAAAGAATTTCTTCTAAATATTTAATCTAAATCTTCCCTTTTTCAGTTTAAAGCCATTCCTCCTTGTTCCATCCTTCCCTGTGTTTGTAAAAAGTCCCTCTTCAGATTTCTTGTATGCTCTCTTCAGGTACAGGAAGGCTACTATAAGGTCTCCCTTGAGCCTTTTCTTCAGGCTGAACAAGCCCAGCTCTCAGCCTGTCTTCATTGCAGAGGTACTCCAGCCCTTTGACCATCTTCATGGCCTTCTTCCGAACTCTCTCCAACAGGTCCATGTTCAGTACTAAGGTGGGGTCTCACAAAAACAGTTTATAACAGGAGAATCACCTCCCTCAGCTTGCTGGTCATGCTTGGTTTGATTCAGCCATGCATACAGTTGGCTTTTTGGGCTGTGAATGCATGCTTCTGGTTCATATTGAGCTTCTTGTCAACCAACAGCCTCAAGTCCTTCTCCTTAGGGCTACTCTCAACCCCTTCATTTCTCAGTCTGTACTGATACAGGGGCTTGCTCTTGACTCAAGTGCAGGACACTTGACCTTGTTGAAAGTCATGAAGTTCACATGGGTCCACCTCTCAAGATTGTCAAGGTCCCTTTGGATGGCATCCTTTCCCTCCAGCATGTTGACCAGATGTTAAACAGTGCCAGTCCCAATACTGATCCCTGAGGAACACTACCGATCACTTATCTTCACCTGGACATTGAGCTGGTGGCCACAATTCAAACTCTTTGAGTGCAATCATTCAGCCAATTCCTTATCCACTGAGTGGTCCATACATCAAATCCATGCCTCTTCAGTTCAGAGACAAGGATGTCATGCAGGACAGTGTCAGATGTTTTGCACAGTTCCAGGTAGATGGTGTCAGTTTCTCTTCCTTTATCTAGCAATGCCATAACCATGGGGTTATAGAAGGCCATCAGATTTGTCAGGCATGGTTTGCCCTTAGCAAAGCCATGTTGGCTGCCACCAGCCATCTCCTTATTGCCCATGTGCCTTGGTATAGTTTCCAGGAGGATCTGCTCCACAGTCTTGCTGATCATCGAAGTGAGACTGACGTGCTTGTAGTTCACAAGTTCTTCCTTTTTTCTCTTTCTAAAAATGGGGATTATGTTTCCCCTTTACTGTTAGTGGGAACTTCACCAGACTGCCATGACTCCTCAACATGATAAATAGTGGCTTAGCTACTTCATCTGCCAGTTCCCTCAGGACCTGCAGAAGCACCTCATCAGGTCCCAACTTCAGGTTCCTTAGATGTTTTTGTATCTGATCATCTCCTGCAGCATTCAGTTCTTCATTCTCCCATAGAATGAGTCAGATGAATTGTGACCTGAAAATACCTTATTTTATTTATTTTTTGTAAAAGGAACTTGACATTAGTTCAGCTGTAGATATTTGCAGAAAGGTGAGTCCAGCCTCTCATTGTAGCCCTTACACTACAAATGCAGCTTTTAACAACAGCAAATTGCAGCAAACTGCAGCGTCTGTTGGATCTGTGCACTGGTATAGGGAATAGACTGGGCTAGTTGGAAGATTGTGAATTGGTAGTTCAATCTTGATCCCAGTCTGCTGCTGTGTGTTGTAAGTGATGAATCACTAGTGAATAAAATTCTAAATCTCTATTCTAGTCACTTTCATGAATAAAAAAAGCAAATGTTGTCACCTGTTATTGCAGGTAGGGCATGAAGTAGTAAGAAACAGCTTTAGTAGCAATGATTGTTTAAATTTAAGGTCCCCATTCTCCCTATTTTAAACAGTTCCTTTTATCATCTCACATCTTGCTCAGTGCTCTGGAGATCCTTTCTCACACAAACATCTACCTGCTGCCTCTTCTCTGTATTACAGTACTAGGGCTCTTTCTCCCATATAATCCCTTCCTCCTGATTCCCTGTTTTCTTATCAACACAGGACCAGCCTGTTGCCACAGCAACTTGGGTTGGTTTAAGCAATATGAAAGGGTAGAAAAAATTGAAATAAAACTGAGTTGTGTAATTTGAAACGTCTCTCTACTGAAGAGCTGAATGACAGAGCATTAGACAGGATAAACCTGAGCATCAGAGATGATTTAAATCTGTTGCTCTCTCACACTGTGAAAGTGCCCTGTGTGCTGGAGCTGTCTGTACAAGAGGAGTAGGCTGGATGTGAGGTCTGAGTGCCCTGTCTTAACTTTTCAGATGCTATTTTTACTACATTACCTCATAGAGCACCCAACTGAGAAGAGTTCCTTGCTATGTTAAGTACAAGGAGTATACAATAAGTTTTATAAAGTCTTTGACTGAAGACTATAGCCTTTTAGTGAGTCTTGAAAAAACTAAAGAAAAGCATGCAAACTAAATACACAGGTCAAACAAGGAGCAATACGGAGAGAAAAGTCTATGGGGTCCCACCATGAATTGAAAAGAGGTGGAGTAGTCATCTGTACTGTTTTCATGAGTTTGGTTTTATGCTTCAATCAGCTTTTTTTTGGGTGACTTTAAGTGGCCCATGCTAGTCAAGCAGGTGAAAGACACCTGTATTGTGTGAGTCAGATCCTGACAATGAATTAAAAGGTGCAGTAGCAATGAAAGATCTGTTCTTATAAATTACTTAGCACACCTTCAAATTACCCCTTTTAGAAAGACAAGTGGAGCCAAGAAGTGAGCAAGGCCAGTATAATTAAAAATTAAGCAAATCTCTTCTTGTGTCTCCAAACCATAGCTTTGTGTTGCACCATTTCAAATAATACCTTCTCACTAGACTACTCAATGAAATATCTGTCATGTATTATATGCTACTCTTCTGTTCCAGGTTGGTTGGTGTCATAGCCAGTCCCTAAGGTCTCTTCAGATTAATGGGGTTAGACATTTTTTAATGCTGGATATTTCCAAGCATGCTATTCAGTTGTGTTCCACAGTTCATATACACTATGGTGCTATCTCCCTTTTTTACTAAAAGCCCTGTATGTTACATACCAAAAGGTTTACACTGAGTCATACTTATTTCATGAGCAGTCCCATTTGTACAAGGTGCTTCACCATGTGGCTTTGTGGTCTAACCCCTTACAAAAGCAAGAAGATTTTTTCCAAATGTGCTGTGTTTAAGTATGTTGCTTTGATTTCATTTGGGGTGTGTGTGTGCATAAATATGTGTCTAAACAGGACAGAAAAGAAAATGTGCCAACTTCTTGTAGCAAATAATTGTTTCTGAAAGTGGGGAAGGATCATAACACTGTGTTTGCTTAGCTGTAGAGTGCCTCTGTGTGGATAGGGAACCCAAATCTGAGCCTTTTTTAACTGTTCAAGGGAGCTGTACAAGATGGTGGGGTCCCAAATTGTTGCATCCATGCCAAGATCCCTGCTTCCATAAGGGGCTGTATGTTCAGGGTGATGGTTGAGGGGCAAGGACCCCTGATAGGAGGGTCAAATTGTCCGTTCCTTTTCTTAATGGAGCATCTCTATGACACTTATTTTCTTACCTGGAGCACATTGTCTAGTCCACGAGTCCTGCTTCACTTGCCACATGCTTCACATCCTATAATCCTTTCAGAATTTTTCCATCTTCCACTTTAGAAGTACCGGGCTAGCAAAAGCTCTCTTGTAAAGGCTGGGAACCATCTTCTACTTTATACTAGATATATTCATACTATATTGGCTCTTAGGTTGTACTTGCTTTTGTGGCCAAATTTACACAGCTTTTCTCAGGTACCATTCTCATAGTGTATATTTTTAGATTAGCCCCCTTATGCTCCCCTGGAGAGAGAGATCGGTCTGTTTCAGCTTTTGTTTGACTAGAATAAATGAGCCACATTCTCTTTTCCCCTTTCCCAAAACAGGTTTTCATCTCCCTCAGTCACCTTAAGTGCCATTACCTGGATATTACATTGAATGTGGCTTGCTACCTGGGTTGCTTGGTATCTCACCAATGCTTTATACAGAAACACCTGTATTTGTGAATCTGTGTTGAAAATGTTTATGTAAGATTGCAGTTGCGTTCGATTTGGCTTCATCAGATCCCAAACTCACAGTTGCTTTATGATAAATTTATTTGAAGAAGATTCATTTCCCTCTGATGAGCATTCAGGTTTTAGCTGTTACTTCTGTTGTTAATCCATGAGTGCAAGACAGAAATGATATGAGCTTACTGACTTCCACAGAAAGCAAGTGCTGGAATGAAGACAGACCTGGGCATGGTCTGATCCCACCAGTGCCAGATGTGACATCAGACTTCTCTTCGAAAACTTTCTGGTTTTCAGCAAGATAACATTAATACCATGAAAGTCATGGGAATAGATTATTTTTATTATTGTCCTTGTCTCCAAGATAACATCCCTGATTTGTGTAACAGCACAGAATATGGTGAAGTCACATTCAAAACAGTTACTTTGCTTATCAGAAGGAAGCAGTACTATTTCTGTAGGGCACAGCCATGGCTAATCACTTTGCTTGCATCTGTGTTTCTCAAAAAATACCCCACAGAATATGATAAGGATAATGGCTTCATGCCACAATTTCTCACCCAGCAATCCCTTTTCCAGGCACATGGAAAACACTGATGACAGGAGAGCTTTGGACCCTTTGCCTAGACGGTGTCTGTGGAAAGTGTGTGTGTTGCTGATGAATATCAAGTAATTACAACAGGAAGGCAGAAGCCAGGCTGAATGCTCATGTGCCATTTTCAGATAGGAAAGCTCTTAGCATAATCTTCCGCTGATCAAACAGGGATTGGGCTAAGCCAGGACTTGGCTGACCGTAATATTCCCCTTGCCAAGGAGGTCAGGGCTAGGCCAGGCTGGCGGGAGCTGGTGGAGCAAACCACCAAGGTTGTTTATTTATGTGGAAGGGCAGGCAGAGGTTCCTCAGCCCGCTGGAGGACCTCCCTGAGCTGAGCAGCTCTTTTCTTAGGTTTCCAGGTATGTGCAGTCTGCGCCTCATTGCAAAGGAAAGAAATTCAAGCAAGAGAAGTCTGCAAGAGAACAAAGAGAAGGAGGAATTTTTCAGGATCTAGTTCAGAGGAGAAAGGGATATATACTTAGACCTGGGTGTTCTTTTTAGCAAAACACCAGGAAAGAAGATATAATAGGGAGTTATTTAGCCTGACTCCATACTTACATCTTCAGTCTTGATTGCTTACCTTGTGCTTATCTCTCATTATTTTTCAACTTTTCCAAAATCTGAAGGGTTTCCTGTGAGTAACAGTTCTGCCTCAGAACGGCCAGAGCTGTTATAGCTGTTATTTGCAAGTGGGTGCAATTTCCTCCTCTTTTATGATTACACTTCTCTGCTTTCTTTCTGGTTTTCAGCCTATTCCAATTTCTTTCACTACTGATTTTATTTTCCTTTTCCTTGCAAATAACTGATTTCTCAACACTTTATTTTTTTCTTTTTTCTGTTTCTTTTTTTTTTTTACAAGTTATCTTGTTATCCATTAAGACTAATAAACTGTTTCCTGCCTTCCTGCTTTCCCCTAGCTTTCCTTCTGCTGTCTGTTCAAATACTCTTCAGCACTCTGATATTGTCCTCATGTCCATTGTGGCTAATTAATACAGGCTTTGCACTTTCTTTGTAGGTCATGGTGTGGCTTCATGCCAGCTGACTCAGACCCTTTTGTCCTAAATGTCAAATAAAAACAGCTGGTCAAAAACTATTCACTATATTAGGTAAAAAATTGCAAAAAAGATCTTTAGTATTTTTAATCTATCCATGAAAATGCATTTTCAGAATTAATCTTTTTAAAGCATACAAATTATTGTCATTGTTTTCTTCTTCTCTTCACTAATTAGAAAATACAAAGCCAGAAACTTCCCCGCAAATAATATATAGAATATTAATAGGATGATAAGATTGTTCTGACCAAAATATTAACCTGCTTTAGTAACCACCCAGGAGTGAAAACCTGTTCTTTTTACAGGCAGCAATGTTTTACTGTGAACATTTCTTGCCAGGTACTTCTGCTAGGCTTAGGTGCATCTGGAGGATGAAAGCCTGTGCTGTGTAGGTCTCTAGGCAGTTGGGTAGAAAAAGACATTTTGACGCAGAAGGTAATGGGGTGCTCCAGGCACCTCCCTACAGAGCCTGGCTCTGGCTTTAGTACAATACAAGAAATGGGGCAGAAGACTCACAGCTGCGCTTGGGGGATTCCACTGGCAATATCTAGTTTTTAAAACCTGAAGCCACAAATACCATGTAAATGCATATATTGGAGTGTTTCTTACATAAACTGTTTTCCAGGGTGAAGAGGCTGGAAGAGAGAAAGAATTTCAGATTGCAGGATCAGGCCATTACCATTCATGATTGATTCCAGCATTTTGGGCTTATTTCATTTGGTTTAGGAGCCCAGGAATACAATAAGGTTTTTCACAGGATTCCATGAAGTTACAATTTTGTTGGCTACATTTTCTTATATTTTCTCCAGCCACATCTGTGCAGGTAAACTAAATGGGGAGCCTTCCTGAGCACTCAGACTTGATCTCCACCTGATTAAACTCTTAGAGTGGCAGCTGGGGCATCCTTGGGTTAATAGTCTCCCAAACATTTCCTTAGAGTATCTCCAAAATTTGAACATTCAGGAATGCAGTTACAAGTATCCATCTTCTTTTGGAGGATGAAAATGCATGGAAGGTAAAAAGTGGGTCAGTGGGCCATTCCAGGCCAGATGGCCCCACTGCCCAGGAACATTGCCAACCATGTTTATTTTGTTAGTCTAGGTATGGGCTGGAAATGCTACCATGCCACTTTCTTCTTCCTTTTTTTTTAAGACTTAATATTCTTTTTTATTAGAAGTATGTAATTTCACCATGCGAGATGTGCTGTGAGAACACAACTAGTTGTATCTTATCAAAAGTTAGTTGTCAAGTGCCAATGTAACTTATAAAACAATAGAGCTAAAATAAAGGGGTGGAGAAAGCTTGCACAAATAACAATAATTGCAACAGAAAGTTATAATTGTTGTATCTTTGTCTGACATGATGAATTTGAAATACCATTAGTTATAAAGAAATTAAATAGGACATTCTGTGTAAACAAAGGAACACAGTTCACGTAGGATAATTTTGACAGATAATTTCTTTTTATATGCAAAACCTGATCCAAAGATACCATTTTTTATGCTAAGAGCTATTGCAGAGGTTTCATATACACTTCCAGCAGGAACACAGTGTAGTCTTTCAGCTAAAGCAGGACAGTTTATGTTTAGCAAGCTATCTGGTTAATAAATGTAGCATTTTCTCCCCAGAGAACTTCTTAAGAGACTCTGCTTTGTATGTATTCATCTGTCACTTGAAATTATTTCAGTGCTTGATTTGGATGCATTTTTGTCTACAGATCCTTAGTAGGCTACTCATTAAATTCTCTCCAGTACACAGGGTCTGAACAAGGAGGGTTTGAACTTCAAGTGAGCCCTGTCTTGCTTACCCAGGGCTTGCAGCTTCTGTGTTTAAGTCAAAACTGCTCACATGTACCTCTCCTTCTTCCATCTCTTCTTCTACCATCCTCACAGCAATATTTAAAGTTGAAGCAAGATAAAACTAGGTAATTTCCAAGTGATCTGTGAGCACAGAGATATTTACTTATTCCCAAGTAGCAGTACACAAGTAGAGGAGTATAATATCTAGAACTTAAAATCCCTTGATTTGATTATGATGTAGGACTTGTGCTAATATACTTCATTGATCTGCTGGTATTTTTGCTGTAACACGCAAGTTAGCAAATGACTTTTGGATTTATTTGTATTTGATGGAGAGTGGGGAAGGAGGAATGCAGGCTTGCTTTAGCTTATGGGTTTTTTGCATTCTCAAAACGGTCGGGTGAAATGCTGGTGGAGACGGGACACAAGTAACAGACAGGAGGTACAGTCATATTTCTTAATTACTTGGCTGGTGAATCTTTATTCAGATGCTCAGCTTCCAAATCCTGACCAGATTTTGGACTAGGAAGAAATTAGCCAAGTTAGATTAGCAAAGACAAGAGAATTCATCATTTTTCACTGTGTCAAGGGAGCACCATTGCCTGCCAGGAGCATTGCCTGTGCAGGCAGCACATCAACTCCCTGCTTTGCATGGACCTCAGGCATTCTTATACTTTCATTTCACATATCTCTGCCTGGTTTCCCAGGGACTGAAATGCTGTAAGTTATCCACATTCTTGGCATCAACATGTAATGTTTGTGTATAGATGAGATTCAACTGTATGATCAAATACTATGGACTCTGTGATCTAATATTCCCTTTATCCTTGAAATCAATTCTCAGAATCTAAATCACATACACCCTAACACATGTAACCTGTCAATTCTGAAATCTGTATGCTGAGGTTTGTCACTGTTTTTGAAAGTTGATTTAAAATGAGCCTTGTGTTTTAATAGAAAAAGTTCTTGATAAAGCATATAACCATAAAGAACATCCTAAAAATGTAAGTATGTACAGTAAGACCACAGTGCAGAAAACTTTGACTACATTTCAATTACTGTCAGCAGTTGTATGATCTTTGCTTTCATGTCTACGATAAGGGCATGAGCTTCTTGTCAGGTGGCATGGATTGGATCATAGACACCATCTGATTCTTATTCACTCACACCACTGGATTTTTACCAACTCCTGCAAAAAATGGAAACTGAATGGTATTTCTCAGTGTAAAAGAGGATAGATGCCGAAGGGGCTTGTTACCTCTGGATGATGCTTTGCACTTTTTCTGCTTGCTTGTGCTTTGAACAGAATATTAGATGTCAAGACTATGGGAGAGGAAGGAAACAAGATGGAAGTTGAAACACAATTAGATATGCACTTATTACAGAGGAAGTAATGAAGGCCTTGGTTAGGTTTTGCAAGGATTTAAGATCTGCAGAAGTGTCCCCACAGCTTTTAATATCTCGCTTTTGCATTATGACAATGCCCACAGCCATTGTACAATGAAGGGTCTATCTCTGTCTTTTCATTAAAATAATAACTCTAGGCTGAAATTTACCATGCAGGGCACCATTCCTGAAAATGTATTTTAGCTGCTTAAACTTAATGTTATGTACAAACAAGGGAATAAAACCTTTCACATGACTATTCCTTACTTCTGAAATTACCAGGTGTATAGCAATTTGCATGCTAAAATTCTTACATAAGTGGTTCCTTTTTAAAATGCAGCCCATAGTTAGTGTATGATACAGATTTGGTGCGATGAAGGTAAAGACGGGAAAATGTATTTCAAAGTAGCAGCATGGCTAATGATTGTGTGCAGTGGCTTCTGTTAGCAGGTTTTCCAAGATTTTTCACTAGGAATATGTCAGCTGCATTTATGTTGCTTGCATTGAGTGAATTATGGGAAAATAGCTCCTCAACAGCTGTTATAGGATGTCTTATCAGCTGTATATGCATTTGTGTAATAGGCAACAGATTCCACCTTCTAATAAGTTGCTGAATATGTATTTGCTGTACAGATTTAATGTCTCTGCAGATCAGATAACACTACAAAAAGTTTACCAAATGATACTGGCGTATAGTTTTTGGCAACAGCCTTCCTTGGAAGAATAAAATAATAATAAACTGAACGCAGAGAAGCTATTTATAAATAGGTCTTCTTTATGTTTTTTTCAAGGCCAGCAATAATACATTAACAGATTAAGTCCTTGTGAGATAGTTTAATATGATGCCACAATGGTATTTAGATAGTTTGCCAAGTAAAAGAAGACAAACCACAGAGTTATTAAAAGTGCACTCTTGCAGTTTTTGTTTTGTATTTTCTGCCATCATTGTCAGTTAATCAGTGGAAACTTTCTCAAAAGATGACTCATTTTCAGAAGGGTAGAATACCCAAGAGGCACCCTGCTTCTTTATTGTTACTCCTGGCAAGTGGATGTTTTCTTTCTTTCACTTTGCTTTTGGATATTTATGTTCCCTGATTGCCTCATATCACATACTGTAAGTAAACAATGAGACTAAATGAACAAGCCACTAATTTTTCCGTACCTAATCCTTTCTGTAGTGTGAAGACAACAGTTTACAAATATTTATTTTTCAGTGCTCTCTTTTAATCAGTTTTTAATGATGAAAGCACCAGGCTTGGTCCTGTTGTCTTCTGAGGCACTAAAAATGCCCCTAGTAATCCTCATGGTGCAGAACTGAGTCACAGCAGGAGAAGTGTTCATTTAACTGTAATTTTCCCTTTCTCATTTTCATTTTATTACCACTAATAATGTTACTTTAGGAGTACTGTATGTTAGACAGGCCAATTTAACTGCTATTTCTTTTTTCAGATTCAATCCTCTAAGCAATTACATAAACGTTATTAAAGTAGTTATTTGACAGAATGCATATTAGTCTGGTAGAGACAAATCAGGTGTGACATAGCAGTCTTTATCTCTCCTTTTGTGTAAGCATTCTAACAAGATCCCTAGCACTCTGTCATCACACATACTGCCTTTGCTTTGGCAAAAGAGTGCAGCTCTCAGAGTTCCCATCCTGGAAAACAACCCCAGAAAAAAGTCTGTAAACAGTTGGATTTATAGCCCCAAATCTTCACATTGACCAATCAATTTGTTAACTATGTAAAGATATTCTGTAATGTTGCACAAGGACACTTCAAGACTGACAACATTAAGGTCTCTTTAGAGATCATAGAATACCAGGTTGAAAGGGACCTCAACTGTCATCATCATCAGCAGCAGCCTTTCCTGATGAAAGAATGGTCTAGAAATGATGGCTTAGCAGCATGTCCAGCTGAATCTTTAAAGTGTCCAGTGTTGGAGAGTCTACCACTTCCCTGGGAAAATCATTCCAATGGCTGATTGCTCTCACTGTGAAAAATTATTCTGTTGTGCCCAGCCGGAATCTCCCCTGGAGTAACTTATATGCATTACCCTTTGTCTTTTCCCTGTGACTCCTTGTAAAAAGGGAGTCTCCACCTTCTTTCTAGCCACCTATTAAATACTGGTGATAAGGTTTTCCCTGAACCTTCTCTTCTCAAAGCTAATCAAACCCAGTTCTTTCAGTGTTTCCTCATACAGCAAGCTTCCCCAGCCCTTTGATAATTTCTGTGCCCCTTCTCTGGGCCCTCTGCATTCTATCCACATATTTTTTGCATAGTGGAGACAAAAACAGAACAGTGTACCAGGTGTGGCCTGAGAAGAGCTGAACAGAGTAGGATAATGACATCTATCTCTGCTGGTGATGCCCATGGTAAGAATGTGCCAGTATTCTAAAACATTTGGTGTCAAGACATCCTGACTTCACCAGTGGGAGCTTCTGATACTAAATCATCTTTATTTTGTCTCCATACACTCTAAGTGAATGTACAAAAGCATTACAAAGCTTACTGATTCATTGCCCAATCACCTTTTCTACATCCAAAACCCTACAAGTGTTTCTTGTAAAAACTAACAAAGCTCTTCACTAGCCAGATGTTTCCGGACATTAATTATTTTGCTTTGGAAGTTCTCATGCAGGCAACATAAAAGTGTGAACAGTCGTCTTTCCTCAAGCTGTACAGAAGTGAGAGTTACTGCATTCATAGTGCAAACACTTTGACATGTGCATAATTTTACTGTTCTGAGTCATCCCCTTGACATCTGTAAGATGACTGAAGATAATAAAGTTCAGCATACATGGAAGCATTTGTCGGACAGGAGTTTATAGTTCCCATAGTCATTATTTATCTATGCTGTGTATGTTACTTACTTTTATTGTTTTTTTTCCCAAAGTTTCATAGATGACTTTGAAATAAAGACTGGGACAGAGGTCACATCATCCATTCCTCTTCTTCAAGGCAAGATAGTCTAGACTCACATAATTTTGAAGAGGAGGTTGTCTAAAATGTTCTTAAAAACATCCAATGATAGTTCCATGGCTCCTCATGAAATCTAAGTTCAGTGTTTGATAAAGTACCTTACTGGTATGTAGCAGTTAATTATGGGACACTGCTATCCTGTTAAGCATTGATCTTGCTTTTTTCTAGATGTCTTCTTATTTCTTACTGAGCTTCCAAACATTGGCATAATCAGAGCTGTACGTGAGGTGCAGATCTTTCCGGTTTCAAGCAAAACTCATCTTTATTTTCGTTAGTGTAACATTTCTGTTTCCAGGAGTTGGGTTACAATCTGCTAACACTCAAGGCAACTTTTATGCATATTAATAGTACTCAAAACGTATTTAAAGATACAGTTAATACAACATATTGGATAGACTATATCCATTCCTTCTGTAGTTCTCTGAGAGCACATAGGTAAATTGATGTCCATTGTTATCCAGTGCCAAATCCTTTTATGACTGCTTCCAAATGTCTACAGTATCTTTCCAATTGGTCACAATGAGTGAATATTACTGACTACTTGGCTACCAGCACACTGTGGATCATGAGGCTGAAAGAACCAAACTGCAACTTTGAATCATTGAGACTATTTTGGGAAAATAAAAGGTACAGTCTCATTGACCTCCTCAAAGTAGATTTTATATTGCCATTATGGGGAAGTTCTTTGTCATGAAGATCAGTCCGGTAGTTTCAATGATATTACAGTAAGTGAAGGGGGAAAGGGCAGATATGGTGTAACTGGTCATGCTGCTGTTTACAGCAAAGTCTGGCAGTTTCCAGCTATGTACTCTTGCTGTATTAGTCATTGTTCTACTATTCACTGTATTATTACATATTTATTAAGAAATGTGTGTTGCAAGTGGTAGATATAGTTGGAATATTAATTTTTCTCCTTCTTACAGGTTGAAATGCTCTGATTTATCTTTTTTTTTCTGCTTGTTTTGCTGCTAGAAATGACTTCCCTTCCAGCAAGATATAATTTCCCTTATAATATGGAATTTGTGATTCTAATAGAATTAGAATCTAGGGTTTAATTAAAACAATATGCTGTTGAATCAGGTAAAATAAAAGAAGATTTTACATATTTTTGTCTAAAATTTTACTTACTGTGCACAGGTTAATGTGAGCAATTGAGTCTGCTCTTGTCTGTGTGTCACTAGGAGAATGATTCTTTTAACATATTGAAGGAAATGGGCACCATAATATTCTATCAGGAATAATACACTGACAAAGATGTCACAGATGTGAAATGGAAGGAATTTCTTATCCTGCTTCTCTGACGCTTTTTAGTGAAGAAAGATCTTAGCATAGCATTCACATACAAGGTTCTGGAAGGCTGACATTTAGAGTAAGGAGACATTTTTACCTTCAGTCCTCTTCCCAGAGGTGTTAGCACAGTTCTGTGATTGATAACCATTCCTAAGTGTTTTTACAATAAATAATTAGGTTAGTATATTGATACAGCAAATGTGTATTTAAGTGATCTTCTGAGTTTTGGCTTACTAACAGTGTGGCACTAATTTACCTGCACTGAGTAGATTTCTAGAGGGTTCCCATTCCCTTTGTATCCTTTTTTTATGTCATCTAACCATGGCCACACTGTTATATGCTCTGGCCAGGACAGACAGAGACAGCCTACACCTCAATAGAGTTAAAAATAAGTATTGTGGCATGAATTGAATCCTTCTCTTTGCTGAGGGCGTGTACCTGCCACTTTTACCTGACTATCATAACTCACTGGTAAATATTAGCTACCATGTCCCTCCCATGTCCATGGCAGCTCCAGCGTTATCCCTGCTCCTAACGCAAGAGCAGACCTCTTAACAAAGTAGTTTTACATTATGGGTGGTTCTTGCTTCATTCTTAGAGTACTGAGCAAATGATGACTACTATGGTTTCTGGGTACTAATTTAGGTAAAATGCACTGTTGGAGATACAAATAGTCATTTCAGGTTCTTTGGCCTGCACTCTGTCTTGTTTAGTGGCATTTCCAGCAGTGTGTCATTAAATTGTCCTTGGTTTCTCCTGTGAAGCTGTTGCTATTACAGACATACTAATTTGATGAATAGTTTGGTGAGAAATGCTCTCTGGTGGACACCTGGTCCAAGACCTGCTCACAGATGGACCAATTTCCCCATTATGTCAGGCTGCTCAGGGCCTTTCTGAGCCAAATTTTGAACATATCCAGGGGTGGAAATCATATAATCCTCCTGTGTGACCTGTACCACTGCTTCAGCCCCTCATTATGACTTGTTTTTTTCCTTATGTTCAAAACATATTCTTTTTGTTTCTTTTCCTTTGGCTGGGTACCTATGAGATGAGTCTGCCTCCATCTTCTCTATCACCTTTATAGGTAGTTGAGAACAGCTACTAGATCTCCTCCATGCTCCTCTCTTCCAGGCTGAACTAAGCCAGATCCCTCAGCTACAATTTGTACATCGTGTTCCCCAGATCTGTAGCCATGTTGGTGGCCCTTTTCTGGGTCCTCTCCAGTGTCAGCATACTGAGGCCCCACTCCTGGAGACAGAGCTTCAAATGCTTCATGCATGTCAAGCAGTGGACTGCATCACTTCCTGAATATGCTGGCTACTCTCTTGCTGATGCAGCCCAGTACATGGTTAGCCTTCACTGCTGAAAGGACACTGCTGACTCATGTTTAGCTTGTCCTCCACCAGGATTTGTCTTCTAACCAGCTCCACCAGCAAAGCTGGAAAGTCTTGAGGAGTCCCTTAGGAGCCTGCATCCTTTTTCCTTCACTTTACAGACACTGTCAAACTGGAGAAAGAAGGAAGTGAATTTGCAGGTGCTTCCTTTGCAGTGTCCCGTTCTTTGGAGTTGCTTTCTGTGTTTTGCCTGAAAGCCCAACTGGTCTTCAGCACATGCTGTGAAGCCTGAACCTCTTCCCAGCTTCAGAAAGAAGGAAGACAACTGTACAGCTGGGGTAAGCAGTGAGTGGGACTACTCTAATTAGGGACACGCAACTTGAAAGAAACTTCCCTTTCTCCTTGGGCTGAAGGGGTGAGTGCTTGCTAGTTTTCATCCAGTTGATCTGTATCTGATACATACAGAAAATGCCTGATGCACAATTATGGGTGCTAATAAAGAATATATAGAAAAATATATGCTCATAAAGCTCTTAAATCCTATCTTTTTATTGTATATAAATTTGCTGTTGAAAAATACAGTAGGGAAAAACCTCCTGAAGTTCACAATAAAAGTATTTCTTACTTTACACATGTAAGGAATGTGTAGTGATTAAATGCATGGTAGATAGAAAGGAGATAGAGTGCTAAAACTGAACCAGAGCAAATATCTGTTAATTTATGAAAATAGGGATACAATCTTCAACAGGCAGTTGCTGCAGATGTTTTCAGCACTATATCCAAATAGTTTATAAGCAGAACAAATGCAACTGTGTACAGAGCAGCGGTCGCTGTGTGGTACTTGTAGTACACTTTCAGAATCAGTAGCTGCAGGCAAGTAATGTATTAGTTGTTGTGCTTGACCTTTCTGTATAATGTTTTGCATTCTGCCTTCTGTGCTTTTAAATGAGAGCTTCCTTGTCAGTTTGTCCTTGGTGAGTCCCCAGCCACCCCAGCCAACCACAGACATGGGGTGCATGGCAGTCAGCATGGAACCTGAACTTCTGCATTCTCAGGCAAAATGGCTTGAGTGGAATAATTGTACATGTTCTACTGCCTTCCTAACAGACAGAATTACACCTGGAATCCTGCTTCATGTGCTGTACAGACCCTGGTAGGAAAGTGCAACTGTGAATAAAATCATGCTGGGATTTATGCCCTTCAGTCAGTCATGGTAACTGGTGTCACCAGGGTCATTTAGTCCAGAGCCTAGTCTGGGTTTTACCACAGTTTTCATCCTGCCACTGTTTTTTAAAACAAACTGACGGTGTCTTCCCCTCTCAGGTCTCAAATAGGAAGAAAAAATATTTTAGGAATGTAGTTCATGTTGTGGAAGATGTTTTTTACTGGAGTTAAGTCAAACGGGCAAAATTCCTGAAAATGCTTTGTATTTGCTTTGATTTTTCTGATGGGTTTCCTCTGCATTTGTGCAGTAAAGCTTCTAAATGTTTGACTGTAATAATGTTTCTTAAAGTTTGACAGCATTACAGAACTGATGGTAGTTCAAACTGAAATGTGCAAACCTAGCGATCTAAAATTAGGGTCTTGTGTTCATATTTAGGTATTCAGTTAAGAACTGACACATTTACCTGCTGTTGAATTCAGTAGAATTCAGAAAATTATGTAGAAAGACAGTTTATCCTTGGCTACACTTGAAGTTAAACTGAGTTCAGCACCACTTGTAACTGCTTTATCAGCAGTGGTTAAATTTGCTGTAGTAGACAAAGCTTCTGAGTTTCCGGGTTTTGCTCAATAGGAAGCAAATTTATGAACTTTTTTTCATGTTTGAGTGTTAGAACTAAATATATTTGTTTTTCTGTCTCCCAGATGTTTTTTGGAAGGCAGGAAAGATTTAGCAGTCTTAGCAAAAAAAGAAACCCCATCAAGACAATGATCATTTTGGAAACATTTCACAATCAGGACTTTGTGCTGTACAGAAATAAATTAAGCAGTGTTTTGGGGCCCAGCACATCCACTGTCCAGCTGTTGTAGATTTTATGATAAATTACAGTTGGATAAATGTTTTTGGATAGAGAAGGACATAGTAAGATGCTGGCTGGGCTCTGCAGGATGAAGGTGCTCAGAAAGGACGGTCAGGATCTCTTTGCTGCTCTCTCTGTTCTGACAGAGTAGAACAGGAGCTAATGGTGCCTCTCTCACCTTCACTAGTTTGTCCTGTTTACATTAAAGGCACTGTGCCCAAGAGTGCCAAGTGGTGAAGTGGTGCATCCATGGTGGCTCTGCTAGCATCCAGGGGCAAAAGGAAGAGTGCAGAGGGCTGTCCCCATTCTCTGTGTTTGGGGACAGCCCTGGAGTATGTGTTCATACAAAACAGGTGGGCTGAGCTGTGGCAGCATTGTTTGAGGCATCATTTTCCTTCTGTTTGTTTCCACTTGTTTGGGAGGGATCAGTTTTTGCCTTCACTACACTTTCCTCCAAGAAAAATTTCTTTACTGCTTGCTTCCTTGCCATTTCCGTTTGCTCTATGGTGCCTTGAGCTGATCAGTGAAAAATTTCACTCTTTTGAGCTTTTGAGTGAAAGTTTTCTCTTACTGCCTGTGTTTTGCTTGCGGTTGTGGCATTATAGATCTATGTGGACTGAACCCTGGGCTGAGGTCTTGCCTTGCTTGATTTACCAGCTCTTACTACTTAAACAGCCAGGATGCTCTCTTCTAACACCATTTCTCTTCACAGTAGCTTTCTCTGAGGTTCTGCTGTTGTTTTCCTTTGAAGTCCTGAATTAAATAGTATTGTGCCTCAGAAAGGATGAGCTGTTTCTATACGTTTAGCCAGGTGTATTTATCTGGAATTCAAATAAAACCAGGCATTTGTTCAAGATAAGTTGCCATGTTTATTAAATCAGCTTCCTTGCTGCCATTGCTAAGACGATCTGAGACTTCTGCCTTCTGAGGGGGGATCCGATTAATAGGATTGCTTATATCAAAGTATGTTGTCTTATCCAACAGTGAACATTTGAAAGCAAATAGAAATGTTAAAAAAGAAGTCTTCAGAAACAACTATTAAGGCTTGTGCTTTGTAGAGACTTGATTGATGTTAATAATTAAAATAATTTGTCAGTTTTGATAATGAGAATCTTTAATCCCAAATCCCGTACTTCTTTGAAATGGCAGTCAGCAAGCCTTTCCACATAATATGCTTTGGGAATTCAGCCCTCAACAGGTAATAAATTATTAGGGTAGCTCTGCAGATTTGTATTACAAACTGCAGTTTTCACCAAAAAAACCCAAACAACCCCAAACCTCAGACATTTAAAAGCTTCTTATGAAGAAGAAATAATTCATATACATTATCTGGGAAGGATTTTCATCTGTTTGCATGGAGATGTACTAATCTCCACAGTGTAACTGGAGGTAAATTAAGGAGGTGTACAAAGATTTCTGCTCTTTACATTGCCATTGCCACTGCCATCACAGGAAAAGTTGTGGCTCTGTCCCCCCTGAAACCAAGTGGCCAGAGGTTTCTTTGAACAACAGCAGTTCCACATGGTCATAGCTGTTTCCTATGCCCTGTTTCTCATCCACAGACCCTACTGTGAGACGCAGCACAATGAGATTAAATACTCCGGTGCTGAAAAGGGTTATTTAGCCAAAGGAAAAACAGTGTAACCCCTTTGCTCTCCCTGTTGTGTTGATGTCCTCCAGTTGCCATATGTAGCAATTAAGGATTTATATAAATGCTTCTAATATGGATCATCTTTTCAGTTTTTTTTTTTCATTTTATTCAGCAAGGAAAGTTGCACTTTTAAGACAGTTACACATCATGACACTGCCAGGAGCTATAGCAAATTCCAGGGCTAGGGTCTCATGATTTTTCAGTCTTATTGCTTCAGGTCATAGAGAGATGCTGCCACTTCTCATTCCTTGGGAAAATCAGTGGACAACTTTGCTTTAGTACCTTCACTTTTGGCTTTGCTTTTGGGAGTGATGTATGTGGCTGTGATTTCCATCAAACAGGGAATTGTGATGCTTCCCAGGGGTCTCTCAGGAGTGTTGTATAAGGAAATTACTGCAGCCTTCACTCCAAGATCCCTGGGAAAAAAAAGTGAAGAGAGCAAGCACACAGGACCTAGAGGATGAGGCTGCACTCTGATTTGGGTGCTTTCTGGTTGATTCTGGTGGTGAGAAGGACCTGGGTTGAATCCTCATCAGTCCTCCTGCATCTACATTCCTACCTTTTTCATTAGAGGCTTGGTTTTCATGAGTTCAGAAGCTTGGTGAGCGGCCATGTGACTATATGGCCTTACCTGGCACATTTGGCATGTGCAGTGTCCTTCATGTGACATAGCAACTGAAAGTAAAGGGGGAATTTGTCCCAAGGAAAAAAGTGAAAAAGAAATGTGTCCTTATATGCCTAGTGAAAGCAAGAATCAGGGTCCTTGACTATGCTTCCTGTCTCTGTTATTTAGGAAAATAAAATGCTAATTGGAGTAGAAGTAGCAACCTTTCCGTGTCACCTGACTTGCCATCTGAAAAGCTTTAAATGTCAACATGAAGTATGTTCGATCTAAAATACTATTTGGAAATTTAAAATGAAAAAGTTTGGTTTAGAAAATTTTGAAGCTAAATATGGCAAATGTTTAAAATCTGTTTTGTTTATAATCATTCTGATAAAATAAGTTTGATTAATGAATAAATTAATTAATAATTTGGCTAAACTAAAACCTTTGTTGGTTTCAAATAAAAATAAAATAACTGAATAAATTCTTTGCCATAATAAAACATCAGTTATTTTATATCCAGTTTTTATAACTATATTTATATAGGTATAAAATAGGTAGTAATGAAACAATAGAAATAATGAAAACTAGAACTAGAAATGTATATATAAATATATATAATATGTATAACATATATAAATATATAGAGAAATATAGAAATAATTAAATTTATTGACTGTAAAGGTGTTAAACCCACTAAAGCTCTAAGATTCTGGAAATGCTACTGAACCAAACTGTACAGAAGCCTCTAATGTTTTCAGGTTTTTTTCAATTTTACAAATAAGAAACGCCTTCCTATCATTTTCCAGTGTATAAAAATTTAACATTTTCTCTACCATTTCTTTTCTCTGTCTATGTTTTAATTGCTCATCAGGCAGAAAGCTGTCTATCTGAAGTACTGTTCTCTTCATGCCATACAGCAACGTTTCCATAGGATCTGCCAATGGTGAGAGTATGCTGTAATTTCCCCAAACAGCTGGGTCTGCTTCGTTATGAATAGAAGCCATTGGGGAGTGTGTCCAAATCTTAGTTCTCAGCCTTCCAAATCACATTAACAAAATTATCACATGCCTGGGTGAACGCTTCTCCACCAGTTTTAATTAATTCCAATTGTATGTTACACACTCCAAGAGGTTTATTGGCTTCTTTTAACACCCTAGTATCGGCTTTCCACTTCCATCACTGTTAGAGGTTAGTTCTTTGTGATGATTTGGGCTTCTCAAGAAAATATTCCCAGCTCCTTCCCTTCCAGTTTTGTAAGTGTTTCAGCAGTGGGGCTCAGTTCTTGGCAGCATGTAGCCCTGGCATTAGAAGCAGTGGTATCTCGTCTCCCAGAGAAGGCCTCAGCAAAGCTGTGGTGAGTTTGCCAGTTCTCCCCAGCAGTATTTTTCAGGACAACTGTGCATCTCAGGAGGCTGCTGTTCATGCCAGTTTTCTGTAGTAACTGTAAAAACAGCATCTGTTTCCCACCTCATACAAGTATATTCCTCATGTGTGCAATCCATCTCCCTCCATCACTTCGTTTGTCAGACTAGGAGTGTCTTTCCTGTGGAGCAAGATTTCTTTCTTGGGGTCTATTTTTGCAGGAATTTATCTGTGGATGCTGTAATGTAGTCAAAGATGCTCGTCCTGTTCAAATCTGTGCTGCTAGTGTGGAGGGCAGCAGATCTGGAGCCTGTGCTCAGCCGTTGTCCTGGATGCTGCAGGGATTTATGAACTTGAAGCTCATGACCAGAATAGCCTCCAAGGGAAATGACTGGAGGCTTCTCACTTCATGTTTTCAGCTGAGTTGTGATCAAGCAGTTGCAGTTACCTTCTGGGAGAATAAATACCCCATCACACTCCATGACTCCTCTCTGAGTCATGACTAAGCAGCTGGTCTGAAAGTCCCCACAGGGAGCTGAATGTCTGTGTGATCCTCATCCCCGGGCAGGACAGCCCACCACTCCATTGGGCAGAGAGCATTTTCCTCTGTACTGAAAGAACAATCAGACTAAGCTGTGCGTGGTGTTACCAGTACAACCGGATAGTTTTAGCATATTTGCTGTAAATATTCTGGTTTTAGACTTTCAATACCAGAATGGGTAAGGAGCTGTGACAGCCTGCATTGGGAAACGTTTATACAGGAGCCAACCTTCTCAACACGTTTCAGATTTTATTTCTTTATTTCCAGTTTTATTTTTCCATGTGCTTTATAATTCCTTTGCATTTCTTATAATTATTACTGTTCTATTTTTGTAGCAAATTAAAAGCAAATGGGGCAGCCAATAACATGTCAATGCTTTACCAGTTTTTCTTTTATTTGGTGCCTACTGAAGATAATAGTATTTTACACTGCTTGTTTAACCAGGAAAAGCTGCTGTTATTATTTAGAAGCTGGCTGCTGCTTTCTTTTCCCAGCCAGCTACATTTTACAAACTTGAGCTCTGCTGATGCAGTCTATGCTGCGTGCCTTGCAGTAGAAATCATCCAGCTCAGCTTCACCTTCTCCCTGGTGTCTCCAGGTGAGGATCTGCTGGCCAAATGCATCTTAGGATGGATCAGAGAGTAGTGGAGGAACTGCAATAGCAGAAGAAACTCTTGTAGACTGCTTTCCTAGATCATCATTAAATGGGTTCACATTAAGAAGAAAGTCTCTTAGGAGACAGAATTAGAAAGAAACTGATACTACTAAAGTTAAAAGTATTTAGTTTTGTTTCTGGCTCCTTGAACTTTCCTTCTCCCTGTGGGAACATAGCTAACCACAGCCTGGTAGATATAATTTTATTCTGCTGTCTAGGATGTTCATGTCACTTTATAATGTTTTTTCATTAATATAGGTATTGCATCTTGCCAAGATGCTGGGACATGGAGAGCTATGACCTCCTTTTCCACTCTCAACAATTCAGAGGGAGCACTTTTACACTACAAAGTATCAAGAAATATTTACCCATATCAAGGTAACTTGGTACATACACCAAGTTCAGTCATTAAGACTTGCAGTCATGTTTCTTCTGCAGGGTCTCCAGCAAGATGTTGCTAAGTGATGAGGTGTTGCAATTGCTGAGATCAAGTCTTCCCTTACCTTAAGCTCCTGCACTGAAGAGGGCATCTGGAGAGTTAGGGAGGTTCATATCTCTCTCATCTCAGAGCATTCCTGCACATCAGGGAGTGACTTTAGATGTGTGTATGTCAGCCAACATCAGTCAAGTGAGGTGAATAATAAAAAATATAGAGAAGAGGCAGCAGGACCTAAGCACAGCTGAGTCTTTTCATCTCACTGACTCCAAAGAGCATAGTGAAGTTGAGCCTGGACAGTGCCACATAAAATAAACTATCCTGCAGAAAATCCAAGCCAAAGCTTCTTAAATAGAAGCTATTTTGAATAGCTATTTTGAATAGAAGCTATTTTGAAACTTAAACAGCAGAGGTTTAGACTGGATATAAGGAAGAAATTCTTTACTGTTAGGGTGGTGAGGTACTGGAATGGGTTGCCCAGGGAGGTTGTGAATGCTCCATCCCTGGCAGTGTTCAAGACCAGGTTGGATGAAGCCTTGGGTGATATGGTTTAGTGGGAGGTGTCCCTGCCCATGGCAGTGGGGTTGGAACTAGGTGATCTTAAGGTCCTTTCCAACCCTAACTATTCTATGATTCTATGATTTAAATAGGAGACTGATCAAATCTTTTAAGGTCCCAAATGTAACACAAAACCATGCATCTTACTCCCAAATGTGTCTATTACAGTATGTCTTTATCATATTGATTGAACCAAAACCAAAAGCTTGTATTCCTTAACAGGGAAAAGTGGGTTAATAAGGTATTAATTACAGACATGTTTGGTTTTATTTTTGTGCTAATTTAACAGAAGTCCTGTGCTGTCAGTTTGTCTTATGTCAGAATGGAGTCTTGTATTATTTTCAGACATGGAATCATTATTATGTGTGCTTATTGTAACGACATTTGTGAAGTAGAATACAGAGTTAAATGGGCAATGTTCTGTGGAAAAAGATAATATTTTTTGGTAATTGATGGATGCTATTTGTAAGGATGTGATCAGTTCTTCAACTCCATGACATCCTTAATCTGAGAAGAGACAAACTTGGAAGGTCAGGTACATAGGATACATCCTGAAAAGTGTTAGCACAAGATGAACCACCTTTCCAAAGTGACCATTCCTTCTCACTGACTCTGGAGAAAGCACAGGAGCAATGCTGACACTGTCTGAGAATAATATCTACCTAGATAGTATTTTATTGTCATAATCACACATACATTTGAAGTCCATGTCTCTGGCCAGCATTGGCTGCTTTAAGAGGATAATCTCAACTGACAGTGTACTGAGGTTATGCAGTGCCCTGTACTTGAAAAGGGACAGGTCTTTCCTGACTCTCATGTTGATCAGTTTGTACCAGCAACATTAAACCAAATTATTTGGTCTGGTCACTGAAGCATACAAGCATGGTCTGTCTCAACACAGTGTGTGTGAAGATGCTTACAAAGGATATGGTATTTCCACAATGTTTTGGGTTGGTTTTTTTTTTTCAAAACTATCTTCATTTGCATTACTATTAATCATATTAGGGGCAGTGTAAAGAAGAGAAACCAAAAACCTCTTATCATGTTCATAAACTTAAATGCCCTAATTAACTTTGCTCTAGACCCAGGTGAGAGATGTAGAGGAGAAAATAAGTGGCAAATTAAGGTATTGCTCTACTTGTACATTTGAAATACATCAGCCTGATATGACACTTATGGTTTAATGTACATGACCATCATCCTTTATCAATTTATTTATATATACTGCCATAGCACTCAGAGATTCAGCAAAAAGTAGAGTTCAGCTCTCAGGTTGAATATGTAAAATCTTGTATTTTTTTTTTCGGGGGGGAGAGGGGGAGACAAGGGAAAGGAGCAATAAGAAATGAACCAAAAACCTCTGTAATGCATATATTTAATAAGTATTCAGGTCTTTTTTTTTTTTCTCTGGCAATAAAGACAGAACAGAGAAGTAGTAAAAAAGGCTTGTTTTATAATGCTTTGCAAACTCTATAATAGCACAATTCTGTGGTGTTGAAGTGAAATTCTAAATACATTGTTCTGTTTCATAAATTAATTTGTTATTGTTTGCTGAAGAGCTGAAAACTGTGCCAGGAGCCTGAATCCAGACTCAACAAACATGTGTGTGTGTCATATATAGAGAAACTGGTTTGAGCTGAGAGCCAGGTGTGAGCAGAGCTGAACTGAATGCAAAGGATGGGAGGACCTGCTCATAAGGGGTGTTAGAAACATGGACCCAGACTTGCACCCAGATGCTGTAGCCTGAGCAGTGGACTCAATCAGGACTTAAAATTAGTGTCCCTGTGAGCCCCTTATTAGAGACCCAGCACATGTGGGAGCATTGTACAAGAAATATCTCAGAGAGTGAATTTAGGCATGGCACAGATGCACAATTCCACTTGTTGGAAGCAAGAGAGGATAAAATCTGGCTTTCAGAGGTGGGAAGGAGCCTAAAGGAGCTGTAATGTATTGGGTCTAGTGTGTAATCCTCTATATTTGAACATGTGCATCTGTCTTAGAAAAACAGTTTTCCTTTGCAGGCCTCCAGCCATAGTTTTTGCTTTCTTGGTATCTATAGGTCTGGCAAAGAAATGTCAAAGGTGATGGGGTGCCAGCACAAGTATGGCTGTGGTTTGTACAAGGCAAGAAGAGAAGCCCTTAAAAATCCCCTAATGGAGCTGGAATTTTATTGTTTATGACTTGTCTATACAGCGGTACTTCAGTTACACCACTCCTGGTGTAATAGACCCTCAATGTTCTGTCCCACCCTACCCTAGCTACTTATGCCTGTTCCCAATTGTAAATCTATGTGGCTTAAAAGCAGTATCAACTACTCTCCGAAGCAGCAACCAGTTACCAGTTTTAACTGTGTGACTTCTCAAGTCAGATCTGTGCTACACTAAGAATTCTTGCTGGGAGCAAAGCTGTGATGGAAACAGCATCTAAAGTATTTGAAAATGCTTTATCCTGGGGATGTACTTGGGAGTGCTGTTGATCTTAACTGTGCTTTAGCTAGCATGATTGCTGACATCAGTGTAACATTGTCTGGGTTGTTTTTCTCATAGGTTGACTGGATTAACTGGCTCTCATTCAGAGGGAACTTGACAGATCTATTTCGCTTTCATTGAACTTCTCTACTGCACACCATAGGTCCAGAGACTGCATCAAAGACAACTGAGCAGCACAAAAATGTGACTGACAGAGACTCCAAGCTTTCTGCCAAGGAGTTTTCTACTGATCAGTTTATAATTTAAATGTATAAATGAAGCATGTGTAACAGTTAACCTGATAGGGGGAAAAAAGCTTTCTTATTGATTAGGACTGCTAAAGAAGCAGTCACCTGAGGCTTCAAAATGACTGCTCCATTAATCCCAAACAAGTCATGTTATGCTCAGCTTCAGGACAATCACAGTGAAATGAAAAATAATAATGAAAGCATAGTGAGTGTGGGGGATACCAATGCCAATCAAATTGTGACAAACGTTAGAACCCCTGAAGGAGCTGTTACGAAATGTGATTTGACGGATGAGAGTGGGAATATACACTCTGGAGGATCCGAGACAGTTACTCATCTGAATACAGAGCAGAATAAACTTCTGACCTTCAAAGACTCTCGGACCTGTCACACTGCTGTACAGCAAAGTAAGCTGCCCTCCACCACAAGCAAGGAAATGGGGAAAGACTTTAGGACCAGAGAAGCTAAGGACATAGCAAGGCACACCAGGATTAGCCGAGGACAAAGTCTGTCCAATTTAAAAAGTAACACAAATGATGCCAACTTAGAAGTTATTTCCAAAGGTGATGTTGACTTCACCCAGAACTTTTCTAAGGGCAAAATGTCTAGGACTGTGGAGGTGGAGAGAATAAAAAGGCTTTCTTTAGGAAGACCAAGTAAATTCTCTCCTCAGTCTGAAGCATTTGCAAAAGACTGTGTTGGCCGTGTGTCGAGTAAACGCCTGCTTTCTGCATCACTGGACTCCATTGACACATCACACCGTTTGACAGAAAATACAGAGAAATCACAAGAAACATCCACAGATCATTTTGTTGAGATGGTGTTTCATCCACTTGACAATACCTCAGAGGAAAATATTGTATTTTATTCCAAACCGTCTACCTCAGGGAACAAGAAACTAAGTAAACCAGAAAATGTACCAAATGAAAGCACACTGCATACTTCTCATTCTCAACATTCAGCTGTGAAGCCCAATGAAACTGCTAGTAAATCAGAAGCACAATTAAGTCAGGGTGATAAAAGTAAAAAGATGGAACTTAAGACTGCACCATCTCTGCAATATAAAAATACATGTCAACAAAAGATTGAGAGAATTATGTTGGTGGAGTTCCTGGGATGTCAAAAAGACAAAAATACATCAGTGGAGGAAGAGAAACGCTCTGGGTCTTATGCTTCAAAATTTCAAGCATCCCATTTTCAAGAGACCTGTAATAAAGTAGAGCATCCATTGTCAAATCCTGATGACAAGTTGTTAAGTGATGTCAACATTGGTGGGGAAAGGAGAGGAAGCGATGATGGTGACAACAGGGCAACTAGTCAGGATGGTGAAGAAAATCCTGACAAAGAAGTGGAAACAATATTCTCACTCACCTGCAGCAGTAAATCCAGCGGCAAAGTGACACCTAAAAAAAATGAAACTTTACATGAAGCTGATGCAGTTTGCACTGAAACAGTTGGCGAACAAATATCTCTTACACATAATACTAAACTACCTGACAGCAAACACTTGAAAGTTGACGAGAACAAACTAACACTAGTCAAAGAAAGCACTGAGGATACTGCTCTGCCTGCTTCTGATCTCTCATATCAGCGCAGAGCACGCAGTGCAGAGACAGTGTCGCACCAACAACCTGACAACCATGACAGTGACATGGAAACCTTGAACTTTCCAGTTCCAAGTAAAAAGACAGCTAATACACAGAAACATCCTCCAGAGGAAGCATCAGAGAGCTGTAATGTTTCAGGAAAGGATGATGCCTTTTTATGTGTCCCAACTCCTGTGCACGAAGTGGCAGCGCTGGATGTTAATAGTCAGCCCATGCCATCAAACAGCAATTTGAAGGACCTTTATGCACTTCATGTTGACAAACTGTCACCCTCCTCAGTCCTACCTCCCATTAACAGTACACAGTTGTTAAGCATATCCCCTAAAGTGCCTATCAAGACTGCTTGCAGCAGCGCCATCCCAAAACCTATCCTGGTCCACTCCAAGGGCTCCCTTGCAGATAAGACAGATGCGGACAGTGACTGCAGTGAAAAGCTGGAAGAAAGCATTGAGATTAAACCTGCCATACCCAGGCCCAAACCTGTGAGACCTAAAATCATCACATACATTAGGAGAAACCCTCGTTCAATAGATCAGCTTGACCCTTTGTTTGCACCAGCAGGGCTGCCCTTCGGTAGCCCTGCTTGTGGCATGCCCATCTCTACAGAGCAGAAGGCATCCAATGGAGGGGAGGCAAAATCTGCCAGCATCCTGTATGATAAATTTAAACCTGACCTCCAGAAGCCAAGACTCTTCAGTTCTGGATTGGTGGTGTCAGGAATTAGGCCCCCAGGCCATCACTTCGGTCCGATGAATGAGAAGTTTCTGCAGGAGGTAAGGAGACAGCTTTGAGAGCCTCTTCTGTATGCCAGGTGGTGGTAATTTGTTTACTTGTTGCTGCCAGAAGTTAGTTCTCATACCTTAAATGAGAAAGAAATTCTAAATCAATGCAATGTGTGATCATTAGAAATAAGCTTACTTAACCATTTCTGGCACGGAGGCTGTTGCTATGTCTGATCTGTGACTGGAAGGTGTCACTGCATTCCTCCAGTGTTTTCCAGCAAACTGGTCACCTGCTAGTAGTATAAATAGGGATGTTTAGAAAAGACATACTGTTTGAATTTATGCATGAATAGGTTCTTCCCTTTCTCCCCTGATAGAACAGCTTTGGGAAATTAATGTAATTTGCCCACAGAGACTTTTCCTCCTTAATGGGAAAGTTGGCAGGTTTATGCAGACAGAGCACTAGAGGTATAAACTAATTCCCTCTTGTATTGAAACCAAGGGACTATCAGAGCTCTTGTTAGATTATATAGTTCATACAGGAAAAGATTTTAAAAGTCTTAAAAAAAGTTACTGTTTTTTTGCTGTGTGCCTCATTCTACACACAGTATTTATCCAAGAAACAGCATTGAAATAACAAATTTGGTGACAGCCAACAAGTAAAAGTTGGCAAACACCCAAATTAAAATACCCTGTGGGTGTAGATTGGCCCTTACGTTGACAGGAAACCTACTGAAATGGTCATGGATTATAGGGTTTCATACAGCAACATCTCACTGCAAACACAGAAAGGACAGTCCTTGCTGTCCTTTCCCCTCTAACTTCAGTTTCCAACTGTAACCCTGATATTTTGTGTCTGGAGTTAGAATTCTGCAAGTCACTGTAAGCTTGTCTATGCCAGCCATTAGTAGTATATGTTTACAGTTGCTTGTAAGTTCAGGGAAAATTAATAGGTTATTACTCTTTAATGCATGGCAATGGAAATTAAAGCAAAAATAACCCAGAATGTGCAGCTGTTTCACTATGTTTGACATAATCTTCTGAAGACCACAGCTATCTATGGCTTATACAGTTTGAGTTCAGATAATCAGAAGAAGACAGGTTGTGGCAAGTCTGCAGCATGATTTACTCTAGACTAAGGTTAGAAGGAGGGCACTTATAGGCTGCAGAAGATTGAAAACCATTTTCATAGGATCATAGAATCACAGTATAATTTGGGTTGGAAAGGACCTTAAGATCATCCAGTTCCAACCCCCCTGCCATAGGCAGGGACACCTCACACTAAACCTTGTCACCCACGGCTTCATCCAGCCTGGCCTTGAACACTGACTGGGATGGAGCATTCATAACCTCCCTGGGCAACCCATTCCAGTGCCTCACCACCCTCACAGAATATCTACCCTTATATCTGCCCTGAACTTCTACTGTTTAATTTTGAACCCATTACCCCTTGTCCTGTCACTACAGTCCCTAATGAATAGTACATCCCCAGCATCCCTGTAGGTCCCCTTCAAATACTGAAAGGCTGCTATGAGGTCTCCATGCAGCCTTCTCTTCTCCAGGCTGAACAGCCCCAGCTCTCTCAGCCTGTCTTCATACAAGAGGTGTTCCAGTCCCCTGATCATCCTCGTGGCCCTCCTCTGGACTTGTTCCAACAGTTCCATGTCCTTTTTACATTGAGGACACCAGAACTGCGCACAACACTCCAAGTGAGGTCTCACGAGAGCAGAGTAGAGGGGCAGGATCACCTCCTTTGACCTGCTGGTCATGCTCCTTTTGATGCAGCCCAGGATACGGTTGGCTTTCTGGGCTGTGAGTGCACACTGCAGCTGGCTCATGTTCATTTTCTCATTGACCAACACCCCCAAATCCTTCTCCGCAGGGCTGCACTGAATTTCCTTTTTGCCCAACCTGTAGCTGTGCCTGGGATTGCTCCGACCCAGGTGCAGGACCTTCACTTGTCATGGTTAAACTTCATGAGGTTGGCATCAGCCCACCTCACAAGTGTGTCAAGGTCCCTCTGGATGGCATTCCTTCCCTCCAGCGTATCAACCGACCCACACAGCTTGGTGTCATTGGCAAACTTGCTGAGGGCACACTCAATCCCACTGTCCATGTCAGCGACAAAGATGTTAAACAAGACCGGTCCCAACACCGATCCCTGAGGGACACCACTCGTTACTGATCTCCAACCGGACATTGAACCGTTGACCACAACTCTTTGTGTGTGGCCATCCAGACAGTTCTTTACCCACCAAGTGGTCCACCTATCAAACTCATGTCTCTCCAATTTAGAGACAAAGATGTTGTGTGGGACAGTGTCAAAAGCTTTGCACAAGTCCAGCCGCAGAATGGACTCAGTCAGAGATCAATATGATCAGACAAAAAGCCATTTATTGCAAAGCATTAACTCCTTATATACTATTGCTTACACACACCTACAGTAATTTGGCATATCATGATTGGATACTTGTCCTGAAGACCTTTAGTGACTAACATATAATTGGTTAAGCGCAGGTGTGAGAACTTGACCTTGAACGCTTGCCAACAGTCCACAGTTCTCATAAGTCAGTGAACTACAGCTTCTTCTTATCTTGCTTGCTTAGGCTTCCTCTGGCCTCCCACGGCCTTGCTGTATCCCTCAGAGTTATTCAGAGCTCATGTACCAAATACCCATTCTCCTGTGAGAACACTGTCTCCACACCAGGTAGATGACATCAACTGCTCCACCCCTGTCCATCATTTTAATAGCCCCATCATAGAGTTTGTCAGGCATGATTTGCCCTTAGTGAAGCCATTCTGGCTGTCACCAACCACCTTGTTGTTTTTCATGTGCCCCAGCACTGTTTCCAGGAGAATGTGCTCAACGATCCTCCTTTTTCTCCCACTCCTCTAAGAAATATGACTTTGGGTGGGTATTTCAACAAGGGAAGGTTTGAAACCAAGCAAGCTGCTACTTCAGAGAAGCTGTATTGTCTGGAGGAAAGGCTGGGAAGGAAAACTCAATCAAACTGCAGTTTGTGTTAAGAGTTTGCATTAGTGCAGGAGTCAGGAGCTGATAGCATAAAGTTTTATTTTCTCCTTTGGGCTGCTACCCTGAAAGCAATTACCTTACCCTCCTGCTAGTTAGAGAAATGCAAAGGGAACTGATATAGCTCCAGTATGGATCAAAAGAAAGGAAATGATTGATCTATAGAAGTGGTCAGATATTTAGAAAAGCAGCTGTGCACAGTACAGTTTCATGGCAGGTGACTGTTGCGTAGTAAAAAAAAATAGATTAGGATCTATTGAGATAGATCAAAATCACCCTTTTGAAGGGACAGAATAGAAGACTCAGAAGCTTTGGAAACAGGTAGGTGCTGGGGAAGGATGGCTACTGTCTTCATAAGAGAAAAAAATTGCCCTATTTCACACATCCAGTTTGGGCTTTGGAGATCTTTCAGTATTATTTTATATCTCTTTACATAACTATGATAGGGAGTGTAAATGGCTGCTATCAGTCAGACCCTTCAGATAGCTAAATGACAAGAACATAAGCTTAGGCTGCAGGGTGAGAGTTTACTGTTACAGATATGGCTCATGCCTTGTCAGAGGGTAGTCACTGGCTCACTTTAGTCACTACTTTAGGGCCACTGCCAAGAGCCCTGGTTCTTGTGGGGGGTCTTCTGCCTGCTCTTCTGCCTGCCTCCCCAGGCCTGTGCCTGCCCTGTTCAGCCACCTCCTTGTGTCTGCTACCCATCTCTCTGTACTGGAAAGCATGGACTAAAACCTGTTGAAACAAAAGGCCTGTAGGGGAAAAGCTGATAAGGGGAATTGTTTTATAGTCAAATCATCAATTCCTTGCCAGATCTCATTATCTGAACTGCCTGAACCAATGTTGCCAACTCTTTTCCCAGATAGTTGCCTGAAGCAGGTGCTTGACAAGATGATTCTTGCTTAAGGCACCAATGTTTGATGATGTTTAAACAAAGTAATATGAAGGAAAGTGTTGGGTATCCTTACCTGTTGTCTGTGCTGCCAGCTCTGCTAGGGATTACCCAGCCTGTGGAAAGTCCTGTATGCTCCAAACATTTACTGCAGACTTTCCAGTCTAACAAATTCATTAAATGGAGAAAGTGGGGAATGAACAGTGACACACAATAAAACTCTGAGCTGAGCTTCTTTTTAGTTGACAGGATGCAACAGACCTTTTATTTAAATTCCCTCACAAAAAAAAATCAAGTACAGGATGTTAACAGGCCTCATATTAATCCATATATTTCTAAAAAGCTTTAAAATGGCTTTATAATCAACAAATGCATACAATTCTATTGAGACCAGTTGAATTTTACACTTCATAAATTCGCTGTTAAATAGAAAAGAAAAATACTGTCTTTGTAACATGTTTGTGTCCCTCAAAAAATGGGATTTTTTTCTAAAAAAGCATCTATTTCTTGAGAGATATTTGGGTAAATTGCAGTTGGACTTGATGGGCTTCCAACCTAAATGATTCTATTCTAAATACTACTTGGTTCTCTCAGCTTGAGAATACGTTTTATGCTCGTGATTGAGTGATTCTTTTTGTGTGCATGTTTGTTGACCTTCTGTGTTACTCCTAGCATACTGTCAATAAAGGAAAAAAAATGAGGTGACTAAAGGTTTGGATAAGCTGACCCAGCTTATCAAAAAGGCATGGTTTCTCTATTAAAGGTTTTCCCTGTTCCTTATACTTAAGTACTTGGCATTGTTGTGTTCACTGCCAGTTAAATATGAAATGATAGGAAATGTACAGGGGAATCTGGCTGAAATAAAGAAAAAAAATAGATAAATAGAAAAGATAACTTTAGAAAAGATAAAATAAATAAAAAGATAACTGAATCTTATCTAGTCTCATATCTAGAAGTTGAAAATAAAAAGCTAAGTATATCCTACAGTCCAAGCCTGGAGAATCATCTATACAGTAAAAAAATGCATCCTAACTTGTAGAAATATGTCATAGAAGTACAACATAAAAGGAAACAGGAAGATCTAATGGCAGGAAATAGAACTGCAAGCAAAGGGAAAATATAGAGTGAAAATATAATGATCAGCGTTTGTTCAATCTGCCCTCTTAATGCCTGTACAAAGGCCTCAAAGTTTCTATATTTAATAGTTTAAGACCAACCCCGTTTCTTTCAGCATATTGAAGATTTACTAAATGAGGATTAAAGCTCTTGAAACAACAAGGATCAAAGCTTTTATAGCCAGTATTGAATCACATATTCTAAATGCTTATAATTGCTAAATAGAAATTGATTTGGCATATAATATGCTTCATAACTTACAGCACAATTAATTAATTTTCAGTTACATTTCTTCCTAGATAGCCTATGGCACTTTTTGATTGACTTTAAAACAAATTTATTTCAGATTTCCTATTTCCTAAGCTGTTTTGGTTGTTCGTTTTTTTTTTTCCTGTGTCTTAAATAAGATGCACTGAAAAAAATATCCATGGGTCCTGTCTGCAGTATGTTGGTACTGCATTTTATTAGACAATGAAGAAGAAGCTGGGCTCTACCCAGAAATGTAAACAGTTCTTTGCAGGTGAGAGTGATGAAAACTACTGACCTTGCTCTGCACCCTTGTCCTGAATCATGAAGCAGAACAGTAAAGTGAGCATCAGAGCCCAGCTTGAGTATAAAAAGATGCAAGGCCTGAATTGGGGAACCATGTCATTCCCTGACTACAAATTTCCTGGTAAGAGCCAGTTTGATGGAGATATTTTCAGCTTGGTACTTAACTTCCATCCTCACAGTATACACCCGTTAGAATACTGAGAGATTTGTCTCTGATTTTAGCAAGGCAGTGTCTATTTGTGATAAACACTAAATATTTCACATCTGTAAATTTGTTTTTTTTTTCTCCAATTCAAATGGGCAGCTGGGTTTTTTAGCTCTGATTTGGAATATTCAAATGTAAAACATGCCTACCTCCACAACCAGGTCTCTTTTCAGGAACTTTAGGAGCACAGATTGCAATGAATATTTTGCACTAAGAATGCGTACAGGGGACTTTTTTCTCACACGAATGATTTGTCAATACCATTTCTTTCATTAAATGAACTCAGAATACCTTCAGCTTTATTTTTAGCTAAGTTAAAAGGGGCTTCCAACAAAATTGTATCTCAGAGTGTTTTAAATAACTTCTAACAAAAATTTCACTTAGCACTCTCTTTGTGTAGCTACCTCTAAATAATATCACTTTTCAGGACTTAACAGTAACTTTATTTTCACTAATTTAAGATCTACCATTTGTCTATTTCCTTTTGGGGAAGACATCAATTCTTTATTTGGGTTTAGTTCTGTATTGAGACTAATGTGTGTGTGTATGTATTTTTAGAGAGTGACTCATGTAGTAACACCATCACTTTTTGAAAGTGATAATCAGTCTGCAGTGCTCTGAAGCCCAGATTCACAAGGAGGGAGAATTAGCCTTTATAAGCAACTTAGAGCTCCATATTTTCTGGATTTATTGATTTCTTGCATAAATATTTCTGTTAATGATTTTTCTGTAGGTTGGGGAAAGGCCTGCAAAAGATGAATTTTGCCCTCCACCATATACACACTATGAGGTCCCACCAAGTTTTTATCGATCTGCCATGATACTCAAGCCACAGTTAGGACTGGGTGCAGTGTCCAGGTTACCATCTGCAAAGAGCAGGATTCTCATTGCAAGTCAAAGATCCTCAGGTAGCTGTCTCCATCAGCAAGCAGAAATAACGAGTGCTCCCAGCCTCTATCATCCTGATGCTTCAGGTAAAGTATGAACTTTCTTTCCTTCCTTTAACTGTAGCCACCAATAAGATGCATTTTTTTCCAGACAGAAATATCACAAAATAAGTGACATCTTGACCTGATACGACAAAGCTCCAACAGCACTCTTTGAGGTGTGTCTTTTCATCCTGCAGCAAGGCTGACTAAGGAGTCTGGGACTTACAGAAAGGTTGCTTAACAGGTCATTACCCAAGAAGAATCAATTTCAGTAATAATTCTCACTGTGCTCTTCTTTTGTCTTCCTCCTCTTTGCAATGCCTGAAAAATCTGTGTTTTGCCCTAAGGAATTTAATGGGACATTTTCTGCCATAGTGAAGACCCCATCATTCCATCTGAACGTGGCATTCCTCACCACGTTGTGCTCTGAAAGCCTGGGCAGTGCTCAGAATTGCAGGCAGAGATCTTGATTCTCTGAAGCCCTGGTATACACCTCTTTGGAGACATTTCCAATATATTTTTCTTAGTTACTCTCCAGCTCAGCATGACCCTGGGCAGAATTAGAGGGTTGGGGGTGAAAAGCAAGAGAAGAATCAGAAGAAGTGTATGGTGCCACAAGGCAGAGATAACAATTACTTCCACAAGGCATTCCTTGTTAGCCTGGAAAAGCTTGGAGGTTTTAACAATGTACATTTAAATGGTAACAAGTTCAGAGGCAACTGAAAATCAGTCACTGCCAAAGTGAAATACAGCAGCTGTAGGCTATAAGTGTGCAGAGATATTTTTGGAAGAGTCATAAGGAATAAAGTTAAATAATGACTTGGGATTGTACGATCCCTCCTCTTGCCCAGGATAGGATTCCTTCTGATCGATGTTTATTTAACCTGCTCATGAAAATCTATTTATAAAAATCTTCAATATGAGATCCTAGAGCCTTTGAAAGCAGGCTGCTCCAATGCATTGCCTGCTTTCAACTTAAAAGTTTTCCCTACTGTTTTGCTTAATCCCCATTGTTGCAATTTATTTCCTCTTCTGTCTGGAGTGAGCATGGGGCCTTCTCCCCTTTGTAGGTATTTGAAAACCATTACTCTTTTTCCTCAGTGTCCATTTTTCCATACTAAGCATCAGAAGAAATTTAGAGAAAATCAGAATGGAAATGGGCCAGAGCATCTTGACTTACCTGAGAGGACAGCATCAGTCAGTAACACAAGTTGCCAGGATTTGGAGTTTATTAAAAAACCAAGCTTGTCTGTAACGCAGTGTCTCTTGACACTACCCTTTGCTATTTGACCCTGCATCTGTAGTTTATCTGTATTGATGCTGACCAAGCTCAGCTGTATGTGACTTCTGAGACACTCCAAGATTGCACACTGGGTAGTAAATACCAGTTCAGTTCGGTGAATTGAGTTCAGTCAGCATTGAACACGGGAATGCAGGTGCAGAAAGCAATTGGATCATATTTTCTGTTGAAATGAAACTGCAAGAGGCTGCAAGTTCAGGATAAGCCATTAGGTAGGGTAAGCCATTATGTAACAGGAACCAGTCTGAGAGATAGATATGAGAGGAATATGCAAACAGGACCTATTATCAAATCCACTGTCTTTTCTCATCCTTGGAAATGAATGTTGCCTTGATTTTTATTTATTCATAATCCATCCATCCATTCTTTTATTATCCTGCATCACTGATGACTGCACATGTGACTTTTGTAGCCATTTTTAATCCAAATTGGAACTTGTCTTGTACCAATTTACTGTCTTCCTATATTATGTGACATTCTAAAATCTAAGCTGTATCCGCCTATCAGTTCTATTTATTGCCAGCAATATTTCCTTTAAAAATGTCAGCGCATGAGAAGTATACACAAGGAAATTGCAGTAGCTGCTAGAGCAATTCCTATTCCACAAAAATTGATTTTCTTAAACTTTTCCTATTGATCAAAAGTTGTTGTTTTTTGAGCTTGTCACTGATTATTTCTTGGACCTTGTCTGCTTTGCAGGTAAAATTTAACTCACGGATCTCCATAATTTCCTTCTTACAACTGTTATTTTGTTTGTTTCTTTACTCTATTAATACATCACTCTTTCAAGGATGCTATCAAAGATAACCCATGGTAGTCCAATAATCTGTGTGCCATCTCTTTCAGGATCCCAAAGTGCCTCTCATCTGGTCTTTGGGCTCTGACTGCTTTTATTGATTTTAGATTACCCAAGACTTGTTCTAGAGAGGTTGTTAATGTCTCTAGTTTTTCATTGTCCATCCCAGAACACGTAGTTTTCACTTCTGGCATCTTGCCTTCCTATTCCCTTGTGAGATGAAGAATATGTTTATTTTTTTCTGCAACATCTTATCCTGTTGCAAAGTACTTCTCATTGCTCTTTGTTTATTTCTTTTGTTATCTTTTATGCATTTCTATTACCTTATATTAGACTTTTTACATTCTCTTAATTTTGGCATTTTATTTCCCAATTATCCGTTCAAGATCGGCTTATAAACTTTTCCTTGTCCAAAGCCTTTTTCCTTGTATACCTCAAATGACTTAATCTTTCTCTTAGCAACATATAACTTCATAGGTCAACTCACCAGTCTTCTTATCTTTAATAATTCCATCTAAGTAGAATAAATTGCTCATGAAAGAGACTGGAGTGACAGCAAACAGGAGAAGACTGGTATAGGAATGGAAGGGCAGCAAAGAACTGGTTCCTTTGTCTATGTTCAGGCTGGTGCACAAATACAGACCAGAGATAGGTCCTTGGTTGCTGGGGGGGCTGGATGGGACAGCAACTCCTGGCATGGTGTGAGGCTTACTGGAGGGGCTCAGAATATGGCAGGCACCATCAGCCAATTGTTTTAAGGTACCCAACACCATTTTAAACCACTTTTTCTTAACTTGCAGTTAGCTGTGGTATTAAACTTTAATCTGCATTATTGGTTTTGATGTAATATTTGAGAAACAGGATTAAGCACAGCTTTGATTGATAGTCATATTTATAAATATAAGCAAATGAAATGCATAAACATATGCTTACTGGCAGGATTGCTGGTAAGACCCTTGCCCAGGGGTCTTGTGGGGTGTGAGATCTTGGCTGACTGCAGCAAAAGCAGCTCAGGTCTAGGGGGTATTTTTCTCTCAAGAATACCAGTTCTGCCTTCAAGACTGCAATCAGCAACTCTTGCAGCTTGTTTCTGAGCTTTTAATCCAGTTTCTAATCCTAGTGATTTCAGTCCTGCCCTGGGGTAACGGAAGCAGAAGGATCTAGCCAGTTACCATCCCATGACAAAGTGTGAGGTATCACAGGAAGGCTTTTAAACTGAAATTGCCATGGCACAGTATTGAGGACAGAAGCAGTGCCTGATAATGAGGATTTTATTCCCCTTTGCCATGCCATTCATAATGTAGCAGTCTGTTTAAGCAGCACTGATAAGCTGAGTGGTTTGGCCTGTGTATAATACTAATACTCATAAAACTGACTCTAAAGTAATTGATAATTAAATCCCTGATGGACTCCAAGTACTACAAGTACATTAAAGGTTTCATTAGTTTTAAAACACAAGTAGAATGTAAAATAATAATGAATGATCCCACAAGTCTTATGTCCAAGTGTGATGCCTAAAATGTGACCAGAGCAGCAATCCTTCTTCATCTGTAGGACACAGTACACATGTGTTGGCATTTGCCCCAAGTTCCTTGTTGAGCAGTGCTGCTCCTTAGGTGATGCTTTGCCTCATATAGGTCAGGCAAGCAGTCTGCCTGTACGAAACAGCATTCTACACTGTATGTAAGATAGGAAGTAATTGAATCGTGATGTATTTAAAGGTGCAATAGTGTCTGCAAAAGTTTGATTATTTTATGTAAATTGACTCTGTCTCTTCTATGGGAAATTTGTAATTCAAAACAAGCATTGAAAGATACTGTGCCTATAACATAAATTATGAATGTGTTTTCTTGGTTATAAAGACTTCTTGGAGCAAGTGTGTTAGGATTTGCATTAATTAGCTGATTATTGTGATGGAATTAATGTCTGATTTTGAAAAGTATTACAGAGATTTCATAATTAAAACTTCACTTAATTCTCCATTTTTCAGTAGTATTTATGGTATTTTTCTCAAAGAGTGAGTTAATGAAATGATGTTTCCTTATCACCTCTTTGTGTATTAAATTTGCTAGTCCTGAGGGTCTAACAGTTCATCTAATTTCTAAGCAAGCCAGCTCTTATTGAAGATACAATTTATATATAAATCAGGACTGCAATGTTCCTGATTTTATTCAGGCACACACAGATACATGCATTTATTTGTGTCTTTGTATATTTATAATGTATTTCATCGTGGATACTACAATATGTCTACAGCATTCTCTTGGTGGGAAAGCTTTGCTTTCACATTTATTCTCAGGAATACCTAATACTTGAACAAGTAAGTGAGATTTGATAATAGAAAAGGGGTTTTGACGTTACCTCCTGAAATATTGCCTTACTGCTGTGTGCCTATTTTATAGGTTTTCATTCTCAGTTACTTGGATTTGAGCTGATAAACTTAATTGCTTAATAGGTGACAAGGGGAGAATTCAGAGAGGGAAATATTCTGTGCGCTCCACTGAACTGCAGTGTTTTCAGTTGGCATTCTCTGCGTTCTTTAGGACAACAATCTGTATTTTGTAAAGAAAAATTAAGTGCTCAAAGGGAGAGACACACTTCTTTATGAGTTTTGCTAAGGGCATTGCCACTGTCTCAAGACTTAGCCATATACCACCTCTCTGCTCACCCTAGTTACTGTGTCTTCAGAGAACCGAAATGCATCATATGAGAGGGTTGTCTATTATAACCTTTGTGCTAAATTGCCAGTCATGAGAATGCTGGATGCAACAGCAGGCAGATGCTTCATATTATGCCTCCTCCCTGGCAAAAGCCAAGCATCACTGCTGGCTGGGCACCTGCAGCCCTTCTGAGCAGCTGATTAGCAGCAGCTGAGCAGATGAGCCATGGCTTTGGTGCACAGAGAAGAGTTCTTGCTACCCTGGGCTCTCACTGGAAAATGCAGTAAGGCTGTGTCAGGCACTGACAGTCTCTGTGCTGGATGTTTCTGTGGAATGCTGCTGCTCTGCATGTCAAAGTGAGCAAGGACACATTCTGAGCAAACATGGACAAAAGTGAGCTGACAAATTCTTGGGGTGGTGAGAAGCTGCTGAACAACCTTTCATTGCCTGGAAGTTAGGAAGGCACAGAGCAGCTTTTTGGGGCTTTTAAATCTGAATCAAGAGGAGATGAGCACTTCCTACAGTAGATGATGTACTGGCTGATCAGAAATTAATTGATGTTCAGCAGTGACAACTGTTTTCCCTTTGTAACTGAACTTGTCCCAGGCTTGACATTTGGGTGAGAGATCCTCAGGGGAGCTGAGCACAACCAGCTCACAGCTCTTTGAGTGTAAATCGTTAAAGCCTCTGTTTTAAAGCCCCTTTCTTCAGTTCTTTTTCAGAGAGAAGTCATTATGCCTATGACAGGGAAACCACAAAGGCAGTAGCAACAGAATAGGTTGCTTATTTTTGTTATTTGTTTTTAATCTGCAAAGATGTCAATGACTGGGTTAACTCTGAGGTGGATTAACCGTGCAGAAAGTTAACTCTGCTTGTATTATCTCTGATTAATTCAGTGACCTTGTGGGTAACTTCTTTGCCCCAGATTCCTGAATATGAAATGAGAATAATGATGTTCAGAGCTTCCTGTAAAACAAAGTGAGCTTTCTAAGAGAAAATGACACCTAATGATTAGAGTTTTAAAAGACATGCTTGTCAAGAAAAACCAACAACAAACCAACAACCCACCACAAGAATACAAAGGCTTGACAAGGATCCCTGAATCTCAAGTGAAGTCTTGAACCACCACTCTTCTTTTCAAAAGAACATATCTGTGTAAATCTTTTCTTTCAAATTCAGATTTCACAAAGAAGTCACATGAAAGTTCCTTATACTTGTGCATGGAGGTGTGATTCATGTGTGGTGGGGTTGCATAAGATGTCTATCTCAGTCTTTCCTTAAGGCTCCCCAGGCACATCTGGTTTGTGTCAATCAGTCCCTACCTCAAAATGTTTTCTTGTTTCTAGATGGAAACAGCTTGAAGTGTCATAGAAAATTACTTGTGTGCCATGCAGACAACAATACTTAATTCTATAATTAGCTTCATGCAGTGAGACAACTGGAATGAATTTTTGCCAATTTTTAAGCTTATTTTGGCAGATTTTTATTAAAATCAAAAGTGCTCATTAAAATAACTTTTGTTTTGAACTCCCAGACCTTGTTTGCAGGAGTGCTTCTATACTTCTAAGAAACAGAAACAAAGAAAGAACATGCATTGTAAAACTCGATAATACTTAGAACAGAAAATATGTACAATAGGCTGATGTCTCATGTATTTTAATGAGAAAGAAGACACAAAATTACTTAGTTTTAAGGATTTGAATGCATCCTTAATAAAGATAATGTCCTGCCCCCAGGACATTCATGGTACAGAAGAGCTGGATTGCAAAGAATAGAAATGAAAAATAATTTAAGGATGATGATGAGTTCAAGATACCGAATATTGTTAGCTCAGGGAGAATTTGAATCGAAGTCATAAACTGAAACAGACATAGAAGTGTGAGAAAAAACACTGAATCCTCTGTCCCAGTCTGGGAGAGTGATCTTGAAGAATAGCTAGGGATGGCTGGGTAATTTGTCACCTGCATACTTCTGGTTGTAAGGAAATTATTCTTCACTGACAGCTGTAGTGGTTGGTTGTATGGCAGTGCAGAGAACTTGCAGCCTGGGAACTAGGTGTGGGCATCCCTGTGCTTGATCTGGGGACATGGGAGTCCCAGGTGAACCTCACTGCCCTAGGGCAAGCACATCTCAACTGCTTTTTAAATAAAACCATTTCTAACCACTTCCTCCCCCCGACCCTGTGGAATTTCCCCTATTCTGCTACAGGAAATCTGTGATATTTATAGCTTTTTGCTGTAAAATGGAAAGATTTCCCTTTCCACCTCAGAGATGATTAGGAAAAAGCAATCTCAGCTCTCAGCTTCCATAGTGCAGGCCTGTTGTATATTTTTGGGGAACCATAAAACCTGCAACTGACCATCCCATACCTTCTCCCTGCTGCCACCGACTTGAGCAGGTTCCTTGCTCCTGCAGCCACTTTGCACAGATACTCTTCTGTGCTTCAAATCTGGAGTCTTGGTCCTGTCACTGTAGCAACACCTGCAATATTTTGCACACTGTGACTAAGTTGTGTGCCTTTTATCACATGCAGTTGCCCTTATGTACCAAATAGCTGGCAAAGATGATGTTTGGCCATGCCCAGCCACAAACAAGTGTGTGACTGCAGAGTCAGCTGGGTAAGCAAGATATCCAAAATACTGTTGAAGTGGCACAGCCAGTCTGAATCCTGCCATGAAGCAGTTATTAATGCAGAAATAGTTCTCTCAAAGAGATTCTGTCTAGAAGATGATTAGCATGTCATTTTTATCATTTGGGACTCTTAAAGCCTTTCACTGGACACTTTTTCTTGTTCCTGCATGAAAATCAATTTACATGATTCACACTAATTGCAAGCTCTGCTGGTAGAATTGAGATCAGGCTCTTTAGTGCCTTGCCATAGGATCATCTAGCTGTGGTGTGAATGTACCCAGCAGTGAGGAGATAAGAAGTCTGGCTTGGTGGTACTTTGCAGATAGCCTTAAAATAAATAGCTGTAACAGACCACTGTCAAAGCAATGCTGCACAAGCCTAGCAGTAAACTGATGGTAAACATCACTGCTTACCTGTTCTCCACCCTAATGTGCCTGCACTGCTCTTCACCTTCACCTGGAGCCTACAGGTATTTCTGAGCTCATCTTCACATCATCCAAATGAAGGCAGATTCAGGATTAGAGTCTTTTAAAGGAATGTGTTTTACAGGATAACAAAATTCTTCTTTGTTTGATGTTGCACATATTTCTTTTTCAAGAAAAAAGGCTTAGTTTTGTCAAATAAAACTTAGTATTATTATTGTGATGAGGTACACATCCGTCGTTCAAAATACCCGTAACATTTTTCTGCTTAAAGGAGTTAGTCTTGTTTTCTAGAAAGTCTCCTCAAAGTGTAATGCTTCATTAAAATTAATAAGGCTGTGACCTACATAGTTTACAAAAGAATTAAATGCTGTAATAATATGAAGATTGCATTCTTACTGTGCAGTTAATTTCCAGTTTTGCTTTATATTAAGAATGTTCACTTCTTCTTTTGAAGTATATGTCAGGCTAATGCACAAATAATGTCCCCTGGAAAAGAATGGAAAAAGGGTGACTTTGTGGCTTTTTCTGGCAGAATATGTTGATTGTTTTAGTGCAGCCTTGCTTCCTAACCCACCAAACCTGATGACTGATTAAACACTTTGGCTCCAGTTTTGGAGAACTTTGTTTGTTTTAAATATATGATTTTGCTGCTTGGTATTCCAAAAGGAACATGAATACGACATTGTCAAACCTAGACAGAAAACCTCAACCCAAATTTTATGTACACCTGAGGTTCAGATCCACTTGGTATCCAGACATTCCAATTAAAAGGAAACTCTAATCTTTGGTCCATGAAGACAATTTGGAACATTTATGGGCCTGTGTTTGTATTTGCCTAGAAAATTTCGACTAGTCAAGAGCAGCAGAATGTGAGTTAGGACACAAACTGGAGACAGATGACTAGTTAGCAGTTACCACAGAGACGCTGTAGCTGAACTACTACTGTTGTCTAATTTCATCTATTATAAACCTGCTATTGTCAGTTGTCTGGGACTTGATTAATGTCATTCACATAGGTTTATAGCGAGAAGTCCATCAATGAAAATGGCTGCTGGTAATTAAAAAAGTACAGTTTTACCAGTCATGTCCTTGTTTCCAGTCTTGGTGCAAGAAAAAGGCATTTTCTTTTAGGGAAATTTAAAACAAAAACTTCAAAGAACTGTTTTCTTTGATGGAATACAAAGAAGTCCTGTGTCCTTGAAGTGGATTGTAGGCATACTACAACAGTTTCCAAAATTGGAGGCTATGAGTAGGGTGTGTATGAGTTTCTTTTAATTATCATATAACAAATGCAAAATTAGAAAGTGATACAGCATAAAAGAAGATAACATTAAAAAAAATATCCTAGCAGACTTGAACTATGTTACTTTGCTGGAAGTTTGAGTTATTCCTCATGGGTCCTTGCTGTATTTCATGTTTTACAAATTATTATGACCTGTAATTGTTCCATAGAACTTCTTTTTAGTGGAGTGAGAATAAGACATCGCTGGAGTTTGAACAGCTGTTGAAACTTGAACTCAGTCTTTTTACTGACTTTATATAGTTGGGTGATACAGGTAATGATCAGTGTATTCCAGTTCAGTTTATTTAATAAAATTTTCTTTCTTTTTCCTTCTTTCAGTTGATCTTAAGAAAGGCTCATGTCCAAGTGCTGCAAAATCAAATCTTCCCAAGCCCTGCCAGCCTGGACTTCGTCCTCCAGGTTATTCACGGTTACCAGCAGCTAAACTGGCCACATTTGGTTTTGTCAGGAGCTCAAGCGTTTCCTCTGTCTCCAGCAACCAGTCAAACGACAGTGCTCAGAGTGATCAAAGCAGGACAACCAACCGTAAGTTCAAAAAACATCCTTCTTTCTGGAGGGATATTAAATAGATGTATTCCAGGATGGTCCAGACTGGAGTTTGTGTATAATTTAGGACTAATGTAATCTGTGCAGCTCTCACTAATCTCTTCTGTGCCACCGAGTTGTAGGTTTGGTATCTTGACTTCCTAGTGTGGTTTATAAAAATATTATTAATAATAGATGAATAGGTGCTGGATGTACATTGCATGTAGAAGGGGCTGGTTTCCCTGCTCTAGAGAAAATCACATGAAGAGTGAATCTGAGGCATTTTTCTGTTTTATTTTTACTTAGAATATCCCTTCTTACAAGCTGAAGCAAATAGTTACAGTAAACTGTGTTTGGTAGGTATATTGCAGCCATGCAGAACAGTTAGGACAAAGATAATCTAAAATGAGCAGCATAGTCTTCCACATCTGCATTTCTTCTGCCTTTTAATATGCAGTGTAATAAAGACAGTTTAGAAAATTAGTCAAATAATGTCAGAGATGTGAAAAGGATCAGAACTGACATTGTAGCTGTTGTATCTTCTACACACTTGGAAGAATTCCATGGCTGGAATGTCATTTCAAATCCTATTTTCTATAAAGACTGCTAATTTTATCAAGTACAAAATAATACCCACTGGATTGTGCAGTTCTTGGAAAGTGTGCGCATGTCCTGGGCACAGAGCAGGAATGGGGACTGAGGACTTTCCATGACCATTTTTCTGTGAAGACTGAGTTCAGCCCAAACTCTTTCAGTATTAGAACAAGTGGGAGCAGGCCAGGAGGGGTACAGACAGTGGGAACCAGGTGATATGAAACGACAGAGAAGCCAATGTGCTGCAGACTCGTAAATCTTTCAGTGTTTGTATTCGTTTGAAATGAATTAAAATAAATGAAGTGAAAATAGTTAAAAACTCTAAGGGTTTTCTCGTTCCCATTTTAGATTGCGTAACTGAAATGCCAAAGACTAATGTGTTCAGGGACTTCTAACTTTGCCAGTCATCCCAAACATGCTCTTGCATTTTGTTTTAAGGTTCGACTGATCACTCATTTCTGTTTATTTCCTAATAAACTTTACTTTGAGAGTAGTCAACCTATTTTGCTTTGTGCTTTTTACGCACAGCTTTTCCTTTTATCCTTGCATTTTTTTTTTTGTGTTTGGTTACTTATAACCTTTGCTAGGGACAGAATTACCTGATTTCTGCTTAGACCTCAGCTACATCTCTGTAAGAAGTGTTGTCTACCAATTTCAAAGGTGAATCTGAAAAAAAATAACATCCGTAGGTACAGCACTATCCTTGAACAGAGTGGAAATACACAAGTTCATACAATTGAGAATTCTTTAACAGGAAATTGCCTCAGACTGTGGAATTTGAATCAATTGATATCCATTCAAAAAACTGTTTGGAGAAGCATTAGTAACCTCAGACCCAGAAAGTTACATCTAACTCTTCATTTGTCTTAAAAGAAGTTGATTTCATTTATATATTCTGAGGGCTTTTATATCATATTTCTACATTAAGCCTATAAAATCTGAAACCATATTCCTTATTTGCAGAATCCATGGATGTGGAAGTATTTGGGGCACACATTTTGCTCCAGCAGACTTTGTTGACCATAGCAACCATCTTTAATGTTGGGATTAGAATGTTGTGTCCAACTTGTGCATGTTTCTGACAAATACAAAAATTATGCAGGGGAAGAGTTCTGCTTGTACACATTCATGTAGACACAAGCTCAGTCTGTAGGATCTATAATTTCTGCTTTTGTGAACAAGCTACATAGCTCATCTAAGCAGTTTCCCTCCACTTCCATGGGAAAGCAACAGAATGAGCACTTTCTGAGGATCATATCTCTGAAATGGTTCCTGTGACACACATAGCTGTCCAGCCCAGAAGTCTTTTGTTTGTCTTTAATTACAAATGGATAGTGCTTCCTCCTATATGTGGGTGACAGACAAAGGTGTGCTGCCAAGTGGGTGAGAGCATGCCCTGTGTTTAGGGCGTCAGCCCTCGGGTAAGTCATCACACAAAAGACACCTAACATTACCCGCTTTCTTTGGATTAAAGGCAACACAGGTTCTCTTCATCACTCTTGATAAGGCAGATGTTTCGTTGAATTAACTGTCATAGAAATGTTATTAGTGTAAGACTGTATCATCTTTTTCTATTTCTAGTCTATTGCCAGCAAGTGTTAAATTAGTTGCCCAACACCCAAGAAACACAAATTGTTTTGTTCAACCACAGCTTATTTAACACAGATCAGCAGTGCACTTCAATGTGAACAGAGTGACCCCACGAATGGATGTAGAGGAGACACATCTTGGCATGACATATTATTTCTTCCCTTCACTTCTGCTGGAAGAACAGTTTTATTTAAATTAAATAAATGGCTGATTCTGTAGTTACCACCTGAGACTGTATCTTTGACTAAATCAGACTTCTTAGAGGGCAGGGTGGAAATTGACTGTTAATTTCGTAGCTCAGTAGTGTAGAAAATGCAAAAAAAAAAAGCTTTAGAAATCATCAGACACATATGATAACACAATTTCCTATTTAAGCAGCATCTCTGCATGTCAGGGAGGCAGAATTAATTGAAAACATCTTAGAAATGTGCATATGTTATAAATGGAGGGGCTGCTACTTTTGTAAATAGTGAGGCTCACCTCAAGGTCTTGTATCTTCCATAAAAAGCAGGTGACTGTGGCTGTGTGAAAGAAAACCACAGATTTATTTTAGGGACAGAGTGTTTTAAGTGATACTTGATGGGGTCCTAGTGAGATCCTGTTACTGGTTTTCTATCCCCTGCCAGAAGTGGTGGTGTGCTAGCTCTTCCCAAACCCCTGATTGTTACATTTCTTTTCAAAAATCCCAACTGCTGTCCCATTTTGGCACACTAATACTGATTGAATACTGTCTAGGGAGTAAAACTGCACTTGTTTAGAGTAAGGAGACGTGTTGTTTGTGTTGTGGAGAAATTTGTTAATGGAGCTGTGACGTGGCAGCTTTTTTCTTTTCTTCCCTTCCTGTGACCTCTCTGAAAGAAGTAAGCTTGGATGTGCATGGAGCCTGTGCTATGCTCCTCAGCTGTCTTTCTGGCAATAGCTTTACATATTCTGATTGACTCAATTAAATAGATTTTCAGCGGTGGGACTATGCTCTTTTCCCATGGTAGGGACAGGGCAGGCTGTGCAGGACTTGTCTGCTTGTCCTCTGGTCTTTCCTGGAATCCTGTCCCTGGAGTATGTGTATAAGCCAGACTGTTGTTCATTGATAACACACTGTCTGGGGCAGCCGTTCCACCAGCTGCTAATCAGGATCAGTCGTAAGGGGGTCTGCTCCTATGGGGTCCTGCCTGATTGTGTGATGAGGCTGGAGGAACAGCTCTGGCAACCAAACTGCTCAGCATCTCACCAGCCTCTGTGTCAGAATTGGCCCACAAGCCAGGTCACTAGTCTGTTTTGGCCATTTAAAATCCACTTTTTGATGCTCATGTGTAACCTGTGGTTTGCACACAGGGGAACAAAGGTCTGTGAAGCTCCTTCATGATGGTGGCAGCTTCTCACCTTGTTGAAAGAAGTAGGATACAATGACAGAAGCCGAAGACCGCTCCTAGGATGGGTCAGGAGAGCTCACCACAGCTCACCACTGCCTGTGCTGCTGTGCTCAAAATGAAATGGTTAAAATGGCTCAGGGTGAGCTCTTTGCTCCATAAGGAGAACAAGGGCAGTTGTGTTTGAATGAAACTCAGAGAAGTGGAAGCAGTGAGAGCTCAGTGTACCAATGGACAGGGTCCATCCTTTGTTGCTGCTAATGTTCGTCTCCATTCAGTGTGGAATGTGCAGCTCTCCCTGACACTTTCACACCTCTCACCCACAGCTTCCCACATCAGAGCAGCTCTATACCACAGTGCACCAAGGCCCATGTGAGGTCTCCTGCTGGGGCAAAGCCACATGGCCTGACACCTGGGCAACCCCAGGCTGAGGCTCAGCTCTCCCCCGATTTATTCCATGTCACAGACAGTTTTTTTCCAGTAGCACTTGTTCAAGATTGGCTGAAAAGTTCAAGTGTGCCCCCCTCTCTGGCCTGCTGCTTTTGAGGTTTAAAAATTGATAATATTCTAAACCACTTTTCTTTATTTAGACAGAAGGAGGGTTTGTATGTCAAAAAACTTGCTGCATTTGTTCACACTCTAAATTGACTAGAACTGAAAAATTCAGATACTTGGATTCTCCGCTAAATATGAGAAAAAGCAAACAACTAGCAGTCATGTTAAGGTTGAAACCAGTGCAATTTGGAGTGGAGTGAAACAGTTGTGTAAACATCAAGAAAAACTCCTAAATTGCTAACTTTTAACTAAATACCCAACTGCGTATTTTCCCTTGGATTTTTAAGTACGTTATATTGAAGCTGCTCCTGTGTTTGCCCCAGTAAAATTTGACTAAGAGGTTCATGTCATACAAGAAAGGCCCATACTTGTGGGATGTGGTTCTCAATATTATCTTGTGATTCTGCAGTGCAGTAACATGATGTCCATACTGTAGTTTCTGGTTTAGTAGTCTGCTATTTTAAGGGACTTAGAGTTCCCTCACTTGCTTGCACCTGCATTTCCAGTGATCAGCTAAATGTCCTCCTCATGGAGTTTTGTGTACCTCAGGATAGATTCTAATATGCTGAAAGTATCACATGGGAAATAATTCATTAAACACCATGAAACAGTTTGATGTGTGAAGGATTGGAAGAAGGATAGATTGTATAGGACGAGTTGAGGTATAATAACTGCTATGAGTTTAGGGAATGGAAGAATGTAGATAAAATATCAGGAAATACTTCGTAGTCATAAGGTCTACTAGGCTGTTAAATAATCTCCCATCTCAAGTGATAAAATCCCCGTTGCTTAAGATTCTTAAAATAGAATAATAGCATGGTGTTAGAGGCAATTATTCTCTGGCAAGGTGCTAGACTAAAAGAGAATGCTATTCAGTATCTTCCTACAGCTTTGAGTGGTGAAGAGATTCCTTTTCAGACTAAGCCAGAAAACTAAGATGCATATTACAAAACTTGTTTTATTATATCTCATGACAACTATGGTTTGGCTTAAAATTATAGAATTATGAAATTGCATGTTTTATGCAGACTTCCACAATTCCCTCTTCAATGTATCTATTTCATCCTGTTTGTTGACCTTGCATTGCCTGGCTTTGCTAAATGCTGAATTTCCACTCCGATAAACAAAGATGCCAAAGCTTCAGATTCAGGTGAGTGGAGAAATAGGAACATGAAAGTGAACACAGAAACAAATAGATGGCTAATTGCCTTCAAAAACAGGTAGAACATTCAAAACTGCGACGTGGTGGACAGAAATACCAATAGTTCTTAAATACAAAGATTTTCCTATATTAAAATACATTCAAATCCTACTTCTGTGACTGATTTTCTGTTCATTTTTCTACATGGCATATCCAATTTTTTTCCCCTTCTGGTTTTGTTCTGATATTAGTATCTTGATGGAAGAATCACTTTATGCCATCACTTCACTCTGAATAGGACTAAAATAGAACTATTGAGTTAGGATTTTCAGCTTTGTGGGGCAAAACTGTCTGCCAGGAAAAGCAAGTGTTGAAAAGAGAGTTTAGCTGCTTTCCAGAATCTTGCCATTTTCTTTTCATAGTCGAGTTGTTACAGCTGGGGATAAAGCACCATTCAAAGAATGACTTGGAGCTGCAGGCACAGTGGTTTCTCTCTGTTTGCAGAGATTGAAACAACAGTGCTGAAGTATAAGTTGTCCATTACTTTCATTAGGTTTAGATACGATGTTTGTGATAGTATTTTAAATGTGATAATATTTTAATAGCTTAGATAATATTTTTACTGTCTACACTATTACCTCTTCCTCTGCCAACACAGAAGAGGAAAGCAACACCACAGTGGGAGGGTCTGTATAACTCCCTGCAACAAGCAAGTAGAGGCAAGAAGATCAAGCTGGTTTGCAAATGCAGAACTACTTTTATATGAAAACGCCAAACTGAAACATTTGGAGGGGTTGTAAATTTACTAGGCTGAAGTTTGTCAAAACTGAAAACACTCATGAAACTCTCAGCTCTGCAAAGCCTGCTTTTTCAGAGCAAAAAGCAGTTGAAAGAGTTTTGCCAAGCTTTCATGACAGCTTAACTTCAACAGAGTACTTAATCATCATATTTGTTATTGTTGTAAACTGCCATATAAAAATTGTTGGTTTAGGTGTAAGAAGACCAGTCTGGGAGATACTGTGTCTGTGCTAAAATTGTCCTGGCTCAGACCTGGCAGCCCCACTTCCAGTTTTTGGCACTTATTCCTGTCTGGCTTTTTAAAAGTGACTTAAATTATCCACCTCACTTTCCCATCACTAAAAATGGGGTGGAAGAGTACAGATGTTTGCACAGGTACTGGGTAATGGGGCAATAAGGAAAAAAAAGTAACAAATCTTCTTTCCTGGCCCATTTCCACACAGGATTATTTGACTGATTAGGAGTGCCTAATTTAGTCATTGTGACTCTTACTGCTTAATCTGCAGAGGATAAAAAGCAGTTCAAACAACTAGTACACCAGGCTTCCAGACACCAGTTTTACTGGAGAAGGTAGCGCATCACCCCAAGATTATATTAATCTCATCACAGGCACCCAAACTGTGTCTCTCCTTTGACTCTCTGGGCAGATGCTGGTTCAGTGGCCAGTCTCAGAATGTAGATACTGTGGCAGCCAGCTTAGGTACCCCCATATTGGGCTATATTATCATCCCCTGTGTTCAGTTCTGGGGCCCCCAGTGCAAAAGGGACATGGACCTGCTTCAGTGAATCCGGAGGAGAGCCACGAAAATGTTCAGGGTACTGGAGCATTTCTCCTATGGAGACAGGCTGAGAGTTAGGGTTGTTCAGCCTGGAGAAGAGAAGGCTCTGGGGAGACCTTAGAGCAGCCTTCCAGTATGTAAAGGAGGCCTACAAGAAAGTTGTAAAGGGGTTTTTCACAAAGGCATGTAGTGATAGGACAAAGGGAATGGCTTTAAACTGATGAAGTGGAGATTTAGGTTAGATATTATGAAGAAATTCTTCACTGTGAGGGTGCTGAGATGCTGGCACAGGTTGCCCAGAGAAGCTGTGGATGCCCCATCCCTGGAAGTGTTCAAGGCTAAGTTGGATGGGGCTTGGAGCAACCTAGTCTAGTGGATATGGGTATGAAGAGAACATGAGATTGGTTCCCTCTGCAAGCAGAGTTAGAAGAGAGCTGCTGTTGGAATAAAACTTCTAAATTCTGGGGTAAAGCCACGATCAGTCCAGAGCATAGCATGTGTCTTTCTGGGGACACACAGCACTCAGAACAGTAGCACTTCAAATGTCCTATTGAAAATAAAAAGGCGAGCAGCAGCTGGAACCTATCATCTGTCACATCTGAATTAAAACCTATCATCTGAAGAACAGAAAATTCACTATAAATTGTCTTCTTTTCATACTCTAATCTGCCTATTCTACCTGATGAAGGGGGAAAGACTCTTTTAAAAGTGAACCCTATGGGCATTCATCAGAATGGATTAATCTCTTAATTTAGCCCAAAGAAAAATTAAGAAATAAAGCTTTGAAGAAGTGAGAGCTCTTCCATTTCTCTCTCTCTTTTTTCCTTTTCCTTTTTTTTATTTTATCCCACTTTCTCCCTTCTGGACTAATTTGCCTTCTAATGAAATCGCAGTTTAAATCTTCATAGTCTCCACTAATTAAGTACAACCAGCAGGACTTTTGAGAAAATCTCCTCTTCAGCATGGTCCTCTTACCATTTCATTACAGGTTGCAAATCAATATTTAGAAAGTGTTAATTCTGGATGTCCAGCTATGGGGCTCATCACTGGGGTATTTCATTGAATTCATCAGCAGTTTTTGTGCTTCCTGAAATTCAAGCTTGTGGAAATCACAGTGTATTCAAATCCATAAAGTTCTGTCTCCCAAAAGCACTGCATACTGCTTCTGGCTCAATTCTGCATTTTGTATTGTCGGAGCTGGTGAGCACAGAGAGGGACTCTGGCTTGAAGAAGCAGGTGCCCAATTGAACCAATTACTGTCAGTGACAATAATCATAACAAACTCTGTGATCATAGGCCTTTTTCCAAAAATAAGGATTAATTTCAATATATCAGAATTTTACTATGGTAGTTATGAACCAATTCTGAGTCACGGAGAGACAAAGAAATACCAATGTCACAGTTTTGAATTGTGTAAATTTTGGAAGTATTTTTGAAATTATGTTTTCCCTTGTGTAACTTCTGCTTGAAGTCGGTGAGGCTGTTGGCTTGTTTTCCTAAACAAGAGGCAAATAACCTTGAGGTTCAGTGTTTCTTTGATCTCTTTCAAGAACGATCAAATTAAAAAAGTGAGACTGAGATGATCTCATTGCAATCATATTTTTAATAGCTGTTGTTAAAGGTGAAATACGAATTTGTCATGCACACAGTTCAATCCACTGTGGGCCTTACTAGCAATAAACAAGGCCAAAGCTATAAGTACTGTAAATACTACCAGCAAATCGCATTTAGACGGAAAGGTTTCAGAAAGCAGAGCTGGCCTATTTACAGTACATGAAAAATCAATTAACAGAATGTTATGCGCTTGCAAAATGAAGTGTGGATAATGAACACAAATAAATAGGGATTTGAAAAAAGCCTGTATACTTGTCCCTTTTGGGGAGGGAGAGTGACTGATTAGTTTAGGAGAACCATGGTGGATTAGTGCAGGTATGTATTAACAGTGGAGCAAAGAAAGACAAACTTCAAAGTAGTTGCTAATCTTTGATCCCATTATGAATCCTGCAGAAGAGTTGTGAATTCTAATTTAGTAGTGAGAGAAGCGTTACAGCCTAAAGAGCATGGCACTATTTATAGTGGGAAAACTTCTCCCATGTAGAGGTTAGGCTGGAATCTCACCCATGACATTTTTTCCATCACACTAATCCACTCCAAACAGGTTAAAATTTAGGTCATTTATGTAATTCTTCTGGGTGCTCTTGAGAGTATCTTTAGTAAAAGGAAGAAACCACATCTTTTGCGGCTTTCAGTGTTGCCACAAGTCTGTTAGTTGTGATCGAAGAACTTGAAAATTGCAGCTTAAACAGCCTTTCCTTCCACCTTGCTGCTTGACAGTCTCTAGGGGCCTGGGCAAGATCACATGAAGCTGTAAACAGCCCAGAATATTGTGGTTCTTTGTCTTGTGACAGATGCGAGGCCACAGGCTTTCAATGTGGGATTTCCGAAGTTAATTTAAATGCTAAAAGAAAGCTATCTGGGGTCTGGAATAAGTAAAATCAGCAATGGCAGAAAAATGACAAACAGAGACCCTCCAACCAAGAACACTAAGCTGAATAAAATGGAAACAACTGCACACTATTTTTCTCCCAGATGGGAGTTATCACAAATCATAAGGTATTGTAATACTAGACCTCAGCAATATCACCATCAGCAGCTAGCAAACATTCAGTCCCTTAGCCATAAGCTTAAGAAATGGTAGCATGATTCCCATGTGGCAGCTCTAAGTGTTCACCTGTGGGGTTTGTGTGGCTTGAGGATAAGGCTGCTGCTGTTCAGGTTGAATTGTGATTTGCAAACACGCCTTGACTCTCTTGTGGTAAAGAGTCAATTAAGCTGGGCTACATAGTGTAAATCTTCAATTTATGCCATTTCTTGCTTCAGGAACTGCTGATATGTTTTCACACCATCACTGTGTCCATAGCAGGCTACACAGTCAGAAATACTTACGCAGAAAGAAGAGCATTTAGGATGGGAAAATAAAGTGTTCTCGTTCACAAATGGGAAATTGACCTTGCCAGGATAGATGGCGGCATTTCCATACAAACCTCTACGTCTGACTGTGCACTGATGAGGTCTGTCTCAGAATGGGGCACATCTCTCACTGTGTGCGGATTCATTGAGCAGTTGTAAGGTTACTGTGTTATTTTAGTGTACACTGTCTGAATTGGTCTGTTAGGGTTGCATGGTGTGTCTTTCTGTGTAAAGAGGTAGACATTGCTAACCAGAATGCAATGGGTAGATACTGCTAACCAGAATGCAATGGAGAGGGTGTCAATGCTGGCCAGCTGGTGGACTGATGCCAACAACTACCATCAGAAACACTAACTCCCCGCAGTGGACCTTGGTAACTGTGGACCTTGGTAGCATAATACTAGCTTAGATCAGTTAGTTCTTGCATGTCATGAACCTTTCTCTAGCTGAACATGACACCAGTCTTCTTTTTTAGTTTTCTTCTTTAAAGCAACCTTCTCAAAGAAGACAAATTCCATGATATTCCTTAATTAAACTACCACAAAGAAAGAAAGAAAATAGCTTTTAATTGACAAAGTATTAGGAGACACCCTTCTACTTCACCACTGAAAGTAGAAAAGGAATATAGAATTATAGAATCATAGAATAGTTAGGATTGGAAAGGACCTTAAGATCATCTAGTTCCAACCCCCCTGCCATGGGCAGGGACACCTCACACTAAACCATGTCACCCAAGGCTTCATCCAACCTGGCCTTGAACACTGACAGGGATGGAGCATTCACAGCCTCCCTGGGCAACCCATTCCAGTGCCTCACCACCCATACAGTAAAGAATTTCTTCCTTATATCCAGTCTAAACCTCTGCTGTTTAAGTTTCAACCCGTTACCCCTTGTCCTATCACTACAGTCCCTAATGAAGAGTCCCTCCCCAGCATCCCTGTAGGCCCCCTTCAGATACTGAAAGGCTGCTATGAGGTCTCCATGCAGCCTTCTCTTCTCCGGGCTGAACAGCCCCAACTTTCTCAGCCTGTCTTCATATGGGAGGTGCTCCAGTCCCCTGATCATCCTTGTGGCCTCCTCTGGACTTGTTCTAACAGTTCCATGTCCTTTTTATGTTGAGGACACCAGAACTGCACACAATACTCCAGGTGAGGTCTCACAAGAGCAGAGTAAAAAAGGAATGAGTTGTATCCTACCACTGCTTTGCATCTGAAAAATGGCATTCATTTCAGGTGCTGTGATAGCTTAGTGTTTGTATTTTGTCAGTTGTTAACTTCCTTTCTATCACACATTGCAGTTATGCTGCCTTCTTGCCAGCCATTCCTGGAAAGGTATATGTATCTTCCATACAAAACTAAGCAAAATTGAGTGATGAATAATAAGTTTTGAATAAAATGGTGTGTCGTGATCAAAACATCTTACTCAAGCTTGGTAAACCCTTGTATTATCTTCTCCTGCTACAAGACTGTATGGATTAGGGCCGGCTAGAACTCGGTTTATGGCCTGAAGTGTGTGGCATGACTCTCTTGGGCTAGATGAAAGAACTAAAAATGCTGCACTGTTCACCAGTACTTTTCTCCTAAAAAAAAAAAAAAAAAGAAATCTATAATTTACTCAGCACTTTTTATAAACTCTTCTACTCAGTTCTTGCTGCCCAGTGTGACCTGATCTAGGAATTAATATTATTTTTGTAATCTGAAGAAAGGGGATTACCCAATGAACATTATTACAATACCTTTATTTAAGCTGAAGGCCTATTTTTAGATGCTTGGATGTGTCCTGGGATAAAACGTTCCTTCTCTGACATGTTCTAATGTTGACTAAATGTATTATGTACTGCATCTAGGTATCTAAGGAATTTTAATTGTCTCAGAGGTACACAATAGCTTTTTAGAATTAGGATATTTATCACTTGTCACAGCTTGTAAATTTAGATACAGAACAGGCCTGTACACTGTCAAGCTGTGTGGGAAAGTAAGAAGAAGAATAAGAGGTAGCGTCATGGTCTCTGTATGCCTTCCAAACACATTAATAGTATGTTCTAAAAATGGATAAGATGTAGTTTAAAAAAGCTGAAACCTGAAAGTAAGATGCATGAAAATGCAGAAGAAAAAAGCTGATGTGAAGAAACTCTCTCTTCTGTGCACAAGTCAGTCCCACTTCTTTGACAAAGTGATAGCTGCTCTAAAAAATGTACTGAGGTGTGCATGGTTTACCAGCAATCCTGCACTAGAGCTCAGTTGTGATGGCTTTGGGAAATGCATGCACTCCTGAACTGTCATGTGTCTGTTGCGCTAATCAAAAGTATCTGCAGATAAAAAAATCCAGATTAATTAACGAAGCCCCAGAGCAGCTTGCTAAATGATACCAGCTTGCTATCAGTCATGGTCGGAAGATCAAAGTATGGACTGTTGGGCTGAACAATTTGCAACCAGGATTAATTCTGTATTCCCCACTTCAGGGCATGCCAGCTATTGTGTTAAAAAAAACACAGTAAAAGTAGTCTAAAACATCAAAGATTGGTACATTTTAAAGCAGACTGGCTTTTTCATGGAGCCCACAGCTTTGTAACCATGTCATTTTGGTTTTCTTTTTCTTTTAATTGGTTTGAATAGATAGCAAACCTTTCCCCAAGTGGTATCTCACAAGCTGTTGTAAGCTGGTTTTCTGCCCTTAGCTGGGGGCACTCCGCTGCTGTTTGGGCAGAGTGAAGCAAAGCAGCAAGATCATGCCCAGCTGTGGTCTGGGTGAGGACAAAACACAGCAGGTCCTTGGCCCATGGAAGGACAATTGTCTCTGGCAGCTTGATGTGACTGAAGCCATGTGGTAATAGAGGGTAAACACCTCATGTTTGTGTTTACATGCTTCTGATTTGGGCAATACACAGTAGTTGGCTTCCTCACTACTATTATTGTTTCCATGTGAGAAATATTTTTATATCAGAAGAACAATTTAGGCACTAGTTTCACTTCTTAATGCTTCTCATATTCTGATACCTGTCTGCAGAGAGCCTCTCCATCCACTTTTTCTCCGTGATCATCAACAGTGCTCCTCTGATCTCTGCACTCATCCATTATGTCTTCTTCCCTTCCCATATGGCAATATATTTGGAGTAAGCATTCTGCTAAAACGTGCCATGTTCCCTGTTTTAACAGTTTTAAAAACATGGTAATTCAATCAGTGTTTCATTCCAAAATGCCTGAAACTATTTCTGTTTTGCTGACATCTGTTTTGTCTAATGCCTTTAGACCAGGGACTCCTTGTCTTATTGGTGCTGTCCACCACTTGTATGGCACCGTGTTCACTCCTGGTGATGCATGTAATTTGGAAGAGGAACACTAGATAAGAACTGTGATAACATGTGCCTCTACTACAAAGCTTCATCCTGCTCATTTACAGTCTGTAATTAACTACTGAAATGTATATGTAATCAGCTTTGATAATGCTTCTGGGAAACAACTGCATGCTTGCATGCAAGTTTACGTCACTGTACAGGTATATCAGAGGGAGGTTTTGTGGCGAAGGAAGCTCCACTGAAGCTTTGAAATGTTTTCCACTGTGTGGATTGTGAAGCCAGGGCTTTCTCCAGACTTGGCCTTCTGAACTTTTTGCAGATTCCATCCCCATCACAAGGTCCTCCCACTTCTTGAAATAATATCCTGGTTCACCTTGGAGCCAGGCTAGGAGTGCTGGCATCTCACATTGGCAGCTAGGGCTGAATGAACTGATTGCTGCAGATAACTTAATCAAATTAACCCCATGGTCTCTGGGTGTGAATAAATTCTGCCTGTGACTAACAAGCTGCTGATGCCACCAATGCCCTTCCTCTGCCTGTGATTGGGGGGTGGGGGGGAAAGGGGGAGAAACCATGTTCACTGGCTTCTGCTACCTTCTAACCTTTCATCCTGTGCAGCTGCAGTGCTTGGAACCTGGGGGGTCCACTGCAAGCAGGAGCACAGCTCTGAACTGAATGCTTTCAACTTTCTCTGTCCCTGTCCTTGGCTTGGTATTGGACCTGATAATATTAATACAAATGCGGATACATAACGCAGTAAAATAAATCCCTGAAAGTTAGGCTGGTACAGTACTTAGTGTGTTTTATGTTCCACGTTATGCAATGAATATTCCTGCATTTTAAATATGTTATTTACAGCTTTCTGGTTACACTTAGAATAATTTTTTTTTAAAATTTAACTTCTCTTTAGCATTAGCTTGCAGACCTGGAGATAAATAAGCCACAGCTGACACTGGACTTTTGTTGCTCAGCAATATAAATTCTTCTTAGCAGTTTTCAAACTATTCAAGTCTGGCAAGATTTTAGCAAAGATACAGTAACAAATCACCTTATATAAATTGCTGTTCATCTGCTAAGGGCTGTAGGGCTTTAGGTTTTACACTTTAATTCTATCTCTGCAGTATTCCAGTATTCTATGATTCTATTGTGCTGGTGATTAAGCAGTTTTTCTCGTACTAATTTAAAGGAAATAGATTAAAGGGTATCAAAAGTTTCAGAGCTACCTGCGGGTGCTGAAAGATGGCTTATCTGGGGATGGCCCTGGCACTCACACCACATCAGGAGTCCTAAGCTAATCATCAGCCATGGTGGTTGGCAGGATAGGGTGTCAAGGCAAACTCTGCAAGATCTCAGTGGTGCATAGGAATTAAACAGTAAAAGTACAGGGAGTAATTAAGGGTTTAAAGATCACTTGCACTCATATTAGCATGAATAATTTCCTTAATTGGCTTCATGGGGACTGCTCAGTGCCATATACCTTAGAAGGAGAGGTCTTTCGCAGTCTGTGCTGCAGCACCAGCTGGGAATCCGTATCGTTCAGGGGGCTTGGGAACAAGGTGTTTCCCCTATGACTGCAAGTGGGAACTCCAGCTGCAGCAGATAATAAACAACCTACATTTGCCAATATCTCACTTTTGTTCCGCCTTCCCCATAGATTAGTAGCCACTTGAAGGGTAATGTATTTACAGCTGCCTAAAGAACTCCAGTTGTCTGAAATGTGGAAAGTTTCTTGGCAAGGTGTCATTAGTGACAGCTCTGATGATTCTGTAGAAATTGCCTTGTACCTTATTGTTGGCTGAAGTGATGGAGTGTGGTGACAGATTTCATCCTTGCTGTGTCATATAATATAGCTAGACATAGAAACCTTAATCATCAGTGGAAAATCCTGTTCAGTGAACTATTGGCTGTGAGTACAGTTTGATATATTAATACTTCTAAAGAAGCTTTTATTGAAAGGTGTTGGTGAATATTGTGTGAATCAATTGGTTTTCTTTTTGGAAGAAAGAAAGCACAGTTTGGAGTCATGCAAGTGTTGCTATCACAGCCTTGTGGAAAGGAGAACTGAGAAGCATGTGAATGTGATGTATTTCTCACATGTGGATACTGGAAGGCTTATGTGGGGTATGTGAAGCACAGGTGCCTAGAGCCCACTGGACCTGCTCTGTGCCAGGATAGCTGGTCTGAGAGACCCAAAGATGAGCTTCCTGGAAGTATAATAGGGAAAATGACCACTAGCGTTGGGAACGATGTGCTGGGAGAGATGGTTTCCCTAAACCATGATGGGGGGAACACAGTAATGCTTCAGGACTGTGGTGTCAAAACACTTCAGCATTTAGCCACTTGTTCTTATTTCCAGTGGAATAAAGCTCTGCTTTATTCTGTGGGGAAAGTTTTAGGAGCATTTGTGCCTTAATGTGATGCAACTTTGTCCCCTCCACACTTCCTGAGCTGAGGGAGAACTTGTGTGGAAGTGCCTCAGCAGTGAAGTACTTACAGTCCTTCATCTCTGTAAAGTTGGCTTTGGCATTTATCGTATCAAAGTATTCAAATTTATGAAGCAGTTTCTTGGAGCTCAGTTAATCCCATGGGTGACTTTTTTACAGAACCAGAAGCTGAGCTGCCTCACTGTTAGCAAGGGTAGGGAAAAGAGAGAACTGTGTCATGTGAACGGCAGGGAAATTAGAACAAGCTAATCAAGGAACAGCAAAGAGGAAAGATAGACATTAAAGGCACTTTCATATGGACCACAAAAATGGAATTAGAAATGTGGTCCTAATATGTATTATATTCTGGTGCCCAAGTAAAAGTCTATACTGTCAGAATGCAGCCAGAAAATATTATATTTGATAACAGATACTTTTACAACTAAGAAATTATAATGAATATATAAAAGACATTTCCCAAAGTTTTCTCAGGGGGATCTGAGATATAGGGTCATTGAAAAGAGAGCAGCACCATGAGATGTGCTTGTCCTGAAGCACCATCAGCTATACTTGCATGATATGGGACAGATTTTTTTTCTGTTGTTGCTTATAAATTGTTTAAGATATTGATCTTGCCTAGGAAGCTTATTCCTTTTTTTACTTTTTGAAAATAATTCATGATGTCTTACCTGTATTTCTCTCACAGGAGTTTATACCTTTCTCTTATTCTATGTGCAAAGGACAGAGAGAATTGTTTCTGCCCAATGCACATGTAGAAAACTGTTTCTGCCTAATACATATTTGAAGACTGTTGTCATGTCTCATCTCATTTCCCTTCTGTAGAAATGAATCAATCCAAGTGTTTCAGCTTTTTTTTTTTCCCAGGCCTTACTTTCAAAGACCTCTGATATTTTATATTCTTTGTCTTTGAACTTCTACTTTGCCTATGTTTCCCAGACCTGGACTAGTTATAGAGAGCTGATATAAACCCAACTTTGTAGAACTTCTCATAACGTAGTCAATCACCAATCCTCTACAAGGACAGGGAAATTAAACCTTTCAGAGCATACATTACTTGCCCAAGGCTACCCATGAGGGAAACAGCAGAGCCAGGAGGAGGACCAAAGACCATGGCCAGTTCCTGTGTTCCTGTGAACTTTGGTCTCCCTCGGCAAATGCACTATAAGCAAGCCTTTCATTAATGAAATCTACCTCATAGCATCACTAAAAAAGTCTATGCTACCCCCAGGAAGTGATCCTTTTTTATTGCTAAGGGTGACATGTAGTTATGCCTCTTGTATTTATGTGCTGGTTCCTCTTGATAGGGGTTTGACCCAACTGAACTCTGACAGGCTTCGGTCTTTTGCAAGTTGAGGGCATGGCACTTTAAAGTGTGCTTTATTTTCTTCCATGTCACCTTCAAAACTTCCCATAAATGGACATGTGCATGCAAGTTCTCTTTAAGCTGTATTCAGAGTAAGTTTGCTTGTTGCCTTTTACTGGTGGATTAGTGAAGAAAAATAGAACATTTTCATAAAGAAGAGCTGGCGTATTCTGCTTGCTCCAGTCAGGCTGACTTTAGTAACCCAATAAAGTAAAAATACAAGTAGTTCTAAAATGAGGTTGCAGGATAAGTTGCACAGCATGAGCTGCAATTGCAGCAAATATATTTCTCCTCAATTATTGTGCAGTAGTAAGTATATTAAAATGTTCAGCCTTCTCCTTAGTTGAATGCTGTTTGCTGAAACAGTCAGCTCAGCTAGGTTGAGTAAACAGACACCGATCTCTCTGGTTTAAAAATATTCCAATAATTATTCAGCTGATCTATACATCTTCTCCTTGCAATTATTCAGGCATGTTTACTTTTTGTTGGTTTGGGTCTCTTTTCTTTTTTTTTTTTTTTCTCTGTAAGAGTATATTGTTTCATTTTTCCCCTTGACTCTATTGGAATAGTTTATCTGTAATTTAAGATGCAGGAACTTTCTTACCAGTGGAAATCAGTGTGCTAATTTAATACTAGCAATTGTTTAATCTATCTAATGCCAGAGGGACCCTATTGCAAGAAAGGCCATACTAATATAGCTTTATGAACATGCAGCACTCGTACCAGCACACTGCTGATTAAAAAACACAGGAAGCATTTCTTCAAAGGATTCTGAATAAAGCCTTTGGCCCCATTTCCACACCTGGGCTTTTTTTTCTTTCATTGTCCTAAATACATTTGTTAGACTATCTCATTTTGAACATTAACTGAAGCTACATTAGAGAAGGCTTTTGTATGTATTTAATCACTGAAAACAATTCACATATTAACATGATAAATATCTCAGCATTTAAAATCCTTATGGATCCTTGGATAGTGCTAGTTAATCTCTTAAACATTCTCTTATAATGACTTAAGTATCCACACGCTAGAGATCTAGTGACCCAGTTGTGCTCTGCTGTGCCTCTGCCATGTGAGGGAGTTAATTTGGATTTTATTAATCCAAATAATTTTTCAACTCTATAAACTTACCCAGGACTTTGCAAGTGCTAATGAGCAATGCCAGTGACCTACCTAACCAAATGGTGCTCTCCAGCCAGAAGCTCTGAGGCGAGTACACAGCCTCGCATATTGCACACTGCAGTGGTGAGCTCTTTCATTAAACATCTTTTAAATGTATCATAGTTAATGGAAATGTGTGTGTTGAAACTTTCAGTGATTGCAGCTACTGTGGTGAAGAAACAACCTGCAGAGTGCCTGGAAGTTTAGAACTCAAATAATAGTTTCTTTAAATATAAATCTTCTCTGTAATACAGAGGAAAGTAAATGCTTTTCCTTCCTTTGAGGTACAATGAGGTGGTCTTAACATGATTTAAACTACATTTCAGGGTACTTGCAGTCTCTGAATGCTTTATTATGTAGCTACCCCCTGGTATGAGCTCGTAATACTCTTACCTCTGAATTATTTCTGCTCCAGGAAGGGAGGAAGAAATTATTATGTATGAAATCATATAATGCCTAGCAATTAACTCTCCTGAAACAACAGAGGCATATTTACTCTGAAACAATTGGCAGTGTGGCAGCCTACACAGTCATGTTGCATCTGCCATACACACCAAACCCAGGAAAGCCATGTCAGTCTGCCCCAGTGCTGTCTTCCACCTCTATGATACAATAGGTAGGATATACTGTTAGTTCACATCCATGTTTGCATGTCTGCTTTAAGCAATGACCATGAAATCTTTGCCAGGATCATTTGAAAAATGAAGTGCATTCGAAATATCTTGTGTGCCTTCTTCCTAGTGGGAGAGTGTGAAAGATTTGCTTTCCTGGTGCTCATCTCTGGCTGGCTTTTAACAGAAAAAAAAATCATTTTTGCCCAGTAAAATGTCTCTATAATTGGAGAGGTTTGATTCCTTTTTTCTTTTCTCTTGTACAAAGAAAGTGATTAGTACAGGTATATTTACTGAACTGTTACTCCATATTGAGTCAGCTGTGATCCATTCACATCTTAAATTCTGATGCTACCTCTTATCTTTGAAGATGAGCTACGCACATGGGTTGTTTTTGATTAGGCTGCTTTCCACTCTGTCACTGTTAACTTTCTGTTTGTAATCATGGATGATGTGTAGTTCTGTCCAAAAGTTGTCCTTATTAGCTGGGTGTGCTTAAAGGCTGAATCTTTCATCTCTTGTGCTACCTGTCACATCATAGATGCAGCTATTCAAGCTATGAAAACAGTCACTGTAGTTAAGTGCAGATTAAAGGAAAGATTATTTCTGTTAATATGAATTGTTCCTGGAATACAGCATTTTCTATTTTAATATATTCAGAAACTGGATCACAATTCTGCCACCCTCAACTCTGCCAATTTTGTGTCCTCTTTTTTTCTCCATGTACAGATGATGACACTGGGCTGTGATCTCTCCCCAGACACTTGCTTGTAGTAGTAGCGTTCCTCCGTTCTGTACCTGCACACAATGTACCCTGCTTAACCAATTCTTCATGAGTCATATGTCCTTTACAGCATATTTTTATTCATACAGGGTATATGATGTGCCTTACATGCTATTGATCCATCAGAGCCCTTCTCAGTGCATTCCTAGATTTTTCTGCCTCATTAGAGTCATTATTGTCTTGGACTTCTCTCAGAATGGAATTTAAAAGATTTTTTTTCATTCTGAGTATGCTGCATTACTGCCAATTACTTCCAAAAGAGGAGTATCCCTGACTCTTAAAGTTTAGCCTCATTTTGCAGTGTGAGTGTGAATCTTGTAATTTCTCTGGGGAGTTTTCATGTATTTATGTCCCAGATTGGTGCTACATAATCTCTTAGGTCTTCCAACATAGAGTGATGTCGTTGTTTAAACCCAACCACAGAGCTCGTTCACTCACCAAAGGTAGAGCTGGGGAGGAGAATCCAAAGAATGTAGCTCCCAAGGGTTGAGATAAGAACAGTTTAATAACTAAGGTATAACACAAATCACTACTGCTACTACCAATAATAATAATAATGATAATAATGATAAAGGAAGTAACAAGTGAAAAGAATACGACACCTCACCACTCGCTGACCGAGCACCGACCGATACCTCTTCCAACACTCAGAGCACCAGCTCTTCTGGGTAACTCTCAGTCACATCCTGGGTATGATGTGCTGTGGTATGGAATACCTCTTTGGCTAACTTGGGTCAGGTGTCCTGTCTCTCCTTCCTCCCAGCCTCCCCTCCTCCCTGACAGAGCATGAGGCTCAGAAAGTTCTTGGCCAGAGTAAACATTTGAGCAGTAACTACAAACATAGGTGCTATCAGCACCATTCCGAGGCTGAAAGTCAAAACACAGCACTGCACCAGCTACTAAGGAGGAGAAAACATGACTGCTACTGCTGAACCCAGGACAAGTGATTAAAAGCCTGAGAGTACGTTATTGCTGCCTGGCCTGAGAAGTAGCTGGCAGATCTCCTCACAGCCCTCCCTGCTGCCGTGAAGAGTTCCTACATGTTTTCTTCTGTTGCCTCCTCCCCTAGGAGACAGGCAACAGAAAATTACCAAGTCCTCATAGGTCCTGGGCATGGATATAGTGGGAAATCATTCCTGACCAATTTAGCTGCCTTCTGTGGTGGGGCCATGGAACTGATGGATAGGAGCAAAGTAGTTGATGTTGCCTACCTGGACTTGTGCAAAATGTTTGACACTGCCCTGCATGACATCCTTGTCTCTAAATTAGAGAGACATAAATTTGGTGGATGATGGATAAACAATTGACTGGATGGCTTCATGTAAAGGGTTGTGCTCAATGGCTCAATGTCCAGTTGGAGACCAGTAACAAGTGGTGTCCCTCAGGGGTCCGTGTTGGGACTGATCCTGTTCAACATCTTTGTTGGCAACATTTACAGTGGGATGGAGTGCACCCTCAGCAAGTTTGCTGATGATACTGAGTTATGTGCTGTGATCAACAATCTGGAGGGAAGGTATGCTGTCCAGAGGAACCTTGACACGCGTGTAAGGTGGGCCAGTGCCAACCACATGAACTTCAACCAAACCAAGTGTGAGGTCCTGCACATGGGTTGGAGCAATCCCAGGCACAGCTACAGGTTGGACAGAGAAGTGATTCAGAAGGACTTTGAGGTGAGAGGATTAACATGAGCTGGCTTCAGTGTGCACTCACAGCCTGGAAACCAATGCTGTCCAGGGCTGCATAAAAAGGAGTGTGACCAGCAGGTCAAAGGATGTGATCCTGCCCCTCTGCTCTCATGAGACCACACTTGGAGTATTGTATGCAGTTTTGGTGTCCTCAATGTAAGACAATCATGGAGCTGTTGGAGCAAGTCCAGAGGAGGGCCACGAGGATGATTCAGGTACCTGGAGCACCTCCCTTATGAAGACAGGCTGAGAAAGTTGGGGATGTTCAGCCTGGAGGCTGAACATGAAGCCTGAAGGCTGCATGGAGACCTCATAGCAACCTTCCAGTATCTCAAGCAGGCCTGCGGTGATACCAGAGAGTGACTTTTCATCAGGAACTATAGTGATAGGAAAAGAGGTAATGGGTTTAAACTTAAACGGGAAGTTTAGGTTAAACATAAGGAAGAAGTTCTTTACTGTTAGGGTGGTGAGGCACTGGAATGGGTTTCCCAGGGAGGTTGTGAATGCTCCATCCCTGGTGGTGTTCAAGGCCAGGCTGGATAGAGCTTTGGGCAACATGGTCTAGGGTGAGTCATCCATGCCGATGCCGGGAGGCAAGGGATGCCGGCGGTGGGGGGGGAGGGGAGGGGGGGGGGGTTGGGAAGGGTGTCTTGGAACTAGATGATATTAAGGTCCTTTCTAAACCAAACTATTTTGTGATTCTGTGAAAACATTCATAATGCCATGATTTCTCTCTGAGCTCAACAATATCCTCTGGTGGGACGGAGGGAAATGCTTGCTAGAGCAGCTGTTTGCTGAGGAGATATTTTGGGGTATCTTGCCATGTTCCTCCTGTGCACAGGCTGCAAGCTCAGTGTGAGAGTATGCTGAGGTAGCACAGAGATGGGTTCAAAGGAAGTGATGGGTTTCGCGGCTAAAAAACAGACTAAAGACAATGTAGTCCCCCTCCAGAAACTTTCAGGAGAACTAGCTACACAGGACTTGGAGGAGGCTGTGGTTCTGAATGGCTTCTTTGCCTCTGTCTTCACTGGCAAAGGCTCTGACTGCAGCACCCGAGTCTTGGAAGGCGCACGCAGGGACTGTGAAAACTTAGACCTTGGGCCCACTGTAGGAGAGGATCTGGTTCAAGACCATCTTAAGAACCTGAATGTACACAAGTCCATGGGACCTGATGAAATTCATCCACGGGTCCTGAAGGAGCTGGCGAATGAAGTTGCAAAGCCACTGGCCATCATATTTGAAAAATCATGGCAGTCAGGTGAAGTTCCCGCTGACTGGAAAAAGGGAAATATAACCCCCATTTTCAAGAAGGGGATAATGGATGACCCAGGGAATTACAGACCAGTCAGTCTCACCTCTGTGCCTGGCAAAATCTGGGAGCAGATTCTCTTGGAAGGCATGCTAGGGCACATGAAAAACAACAAGGTGCTTGGTGACAGCCAGCATGGCTTCACTAAGGGGAAATCCTGCCTGACCAATTTGGTGGACTTCTATGACGGGGCTACGGAACTGATGGACAGGGGTGGAGCAGTTGACGTCATCTACCTGGAGTTGTGCAAAGCGTTTGACACTGTCCCACACAACATCCTTGTCTCTAAATTGGAGTGTCATCAATTGGATAGATGGACCACTCGGTGGATAAAGAACTGGCTGGATGGTTGCACTCAAAGAGTTGTGGTCAATGGTTCAATGTCCGGCTGGAGATCAGTAACAAGTGGTGTCCCTCAGGGATCAGTGTTGGGACCGGTCTTGTTTAACATCTTTGTCACTGACATGGACAATGGAATTGAGTGCGCCCTCAGCAAGTTTGCCGATGACACCAAGCTGTGTGGTTCTGTTGATACGCTAGAGGGAAGGTCCTACACCTGGGTTGGAGCAATCCCAGGCACAGCTACAGGTTGGGCAAAAAGGAAATTCATGGTAGTCCTGCGGAGAAGGACTTGGGGGTGTTAGTCAATGAGAAAATGAACATGAGCCAGCAGTGTGCACTCGCACTCCAGAAAGCCAACCATATCCTGGGCTGCATCAAAAGGAGCGTGACCAGCAGGTCGAAGGAGGTGATCCTGCCCCTCTACTCTGCTCTTCTGAGACCTCACTTGGAGTACTGTGTGCAGTTCTAGTGTTCTCAACATAAAAAGGATGTGGTACTGTTAGAACAAGTCCAGAGGAGGCCACGAGGATGATCAGGGGACTGGAGCACCTCCCATATGAAGACAGGCTGAGAAAGTTGGGGCTGTTCAGCCTGGAGAAGAGAAGGCTGCGTGGAGACCTCATAGCAGCCTTCCAGGATCTGAAGGGGGCCTACAGGGATGCTGTTGAGGGACTCTTCATTAGGGACTGTAGTGATAGGACAAGGGGTAATGGGTTGAAACTTAAACAGCAGAGGTTTAGACTGGATATAAGGAAGAAATTCTTTACTGTATGGGTGGTGAGGCACTGGAATGGGTTTCCCAGGGAGGTTGTGAATGCTCCATCCCTGGTGGTGTTCAAGACCAGGTTGTATGAAGCCTTGGGTGATATGGTTTAGTGTGAGGTGTCCCTGCCCATGGCAGGGGGGTTGGAACTAGGTGATCTTGAGGTCCTTTCCAATCCTAACTATTCTATGATTCTATGAACAAGAAGCTTCATCAGTACCATCAGTCTTTTCTCCTTTTCCTCTACCTGGCTCTGTAAAAAAGATGCCTAAACCTAGTCCTTCACTTCTGTTCCATTGCTTTTATTCAGAATGCCCCAAGAGCAATGTCATTTTTTTATTCACACACCCATGGGGGTGGGAAAGCCAGAAATGATTCGTCTTGTTTAGCACATGCTGTGTGTATCTGGCAATGCTAGGCCGACCTGGTACCTTCTAGGTAAGGGCACTCAGCAGCTACCACTGCTGCTGTGGTGACAGTGCTCTGGTGGCTTGGGGGAGCCAGGAGGCCAAACCATGTTTCAGCTACATAAATTACACAGTGGAAAATTTGCATAAGGAACCAACTATTTCTCATTTATTCTGTCTATAAGCTATAATAACACCATGCATGGGCAATTGCTTTCCTGCATGTCCCCCAAATCACTGTTGACTTAGTCTGTCCTTGCTGTTCTTCTTACTAATTTATAGTTTATTCAGAAAACACAGACGTTTGACTGAGGTGCCTTAGGGTATTTTAGCTGGCTTCTAGCCAAATTTGCTTGTCAGGTAACCTTCCTTTTCTTTGGGTGCAGTGTTTGTGCTGGTTGCTAAGCAGATTATTTCCTAGCTGCATGTTTAACAAGAGCGAAAATGGTAGCAGTGTTCTGAGTTGCTGGATAGCAGCTAGTATTTTTGAGTTAGGAGACAGTAAATAAGGGACTAAAATGATGATTGCTGCTGCTCCTTGGGATGGATTCTTTATGCATGAGATCCTTGAGATTCTGATATTTGCTGTATTTCATGTGGTGTCTTTGCATCCATTAACGGCTAAAAAAGTCTGCACAGGCAGCAAGAAATTTCAGCTGAGAAAATGTAAGTAATGTAATAATTGTTATGAAATAAGTTCTGAAAGCTTTACTATTTCTCTCCAATATCTTTTTGTCAAAATCCTATTGGCTGCTGTGTAGTTGTGTTTACCCTCTTTGTGTAACCCTTTCTTTACAAATGCCTTCAGGTATATAGGTTACTCTACTGAGGAATTATCATGTTCTCTAAGCAAAATGAATCCTGATCATGTCATTTCCCATTCATACCATTTCAGCATAATACCATGATTACACTGATTACAGCTTCCTAGTCCACAGAGCTTCTGTATATCCTGAGGCAAGAGGAAATCAGGCAAACAGTATTCTTAGGCTAATCTCAGTGCTGAAGTTGGTTTGAGGCTCTACCTGAGAAAGAACTGCAGGACTTCACATTAAGGCCTCATAGTTTGAGCGCTGAGTATTTTGTTGGTTTCTTATTTCTCCCCCCACCCCCTTTTTTTTAATATGCAGCTGGGCTCTAGTTGAATCAAATAGTTAATAACTGATAATAGCTCTTTTATGCTATGAGACATATTTTTTCCAAAACACCAGGAGCTTCAGCCTGACACCCACGGAGCCACGCAAATCACCACGGAAGTCTGGAGTAAACACACATTCTTATGTTGTATTTCTAAAAATTAGGAGCTTCTCACTGAGCACACTGGAACCCTGCAAGGCCCTTTGTCGATAGGGCTGATAATATCTTGATTGTCCTTGGAGGGGAAACTGCAGGAAAGGATACCAGATGTGCTGAATGTAGATCTGCACCTCATCGTGCTCGACAAATCAATCCAGCAAAAGGCCACTTGTGGGGCAGGCAGAGCCACAGCATAGTTTCCTCCTTGCTTCCTTTCAGTTGATGGTACCTCTTGGGGTGTTCCTGGTGGGCAGCTTTTTTCCACTTCTCAATAGAGTAACTGATGGTCTTATACCCTTCACTTTCCTCTACACAAAGTGCACACTCAGGTGCTGTCTCTTGCTGCAGCTGCTGTTCTCTGCAGTGTGGGAGCAGCAGAGCATGGCTCCTGATGCTTCAGAGGTGGTACAGTTAATGACACACATCCAAAGGCCACTTCCAATTTCCTAAAAGGAGGATTTCTCATTTGTACCTGAACTGCAGCGTATCCAGCTGAAGTAGGAGCATGGACTTTGTACAGCTGAAATCAATACACCAGTGACTAAATTGTTGGGCTTGGAGAGTGAAAGCAGGATGAGCCTTAGTGGGTTTTCTGGTATCTATTACCTTTGTCAGCAGAACTATCTATAGAGCTGCTTACTCTACAGCAGTCATGTATGCCCTTACATACAGCAGCCCATGTCTGGCCCCAGCAAGGGTGACATTATTGCATATGATTATTCAAGTAAATTGGTCAATATTACCATTACAGTTAACCCGGGGGATACACCTGTAGCCAATTTCCCCATAGAAAAGGGCTGTTCTTGCTGACATGTCTGACCCACATTTTGGTGGGTAGTGTATTCTGGACCAGTCTTGAGGAACCAGCATTGTTTAGACCTGGGAGGGGTCTAGTCTGATCATGCAGTATGTTTCATCTTGCCTCTGTGTGTCCCATTGCCAAAAGCAGTGGCACTGCTGTTGGCCAGATCCAGCCAAATTTATCAGAGCCACAGAATCGTCAAACAGAAAATACTACAAGTTTTGAGGATTTTACCACATCTGGGAGGCAAGATTTTACTGATCCTCTTATTGAAGGAAAGATGGCAATATGGACTTGTAAACTTTAATAGCAGGAAATCATTATGGGACAATGTCAGGAAAAACATCCCAGTCAGTAGAAACCTCATTAAAAACATTAGCACTCTTAGATGCCAGAGTGTCCAGTCAGAAGACACAAGGCACTAGGTTGCATGAGTTCTCTTTCACATGAGTTTGGAATCAACTAACTGCCACCAGTTAGTGCTTTATTCTCCACAATCTTGTTCTTTCCACACATTTTAGAAAACTGAATAAAAAAAGGGATGTCTCTTACACTTTTTGCATTGTTAGGAGTTTCATTCTTCCCTGCTCTCCTCTGGAAAAGCTGAACTACTGCTTCACGTGAGCCAGAGACACTGAACAAATTGACAGCAGACACTGAGAGGAGAGAAAAACTATACTCACACAGAAAGACTGTTTCTTCAAGGATTTTTTCTTAGCACACTGAGAAGGCAGACAATATCATCGTCATTGAGCTTGTATATCCCCAAGATGTGCTGGCTGATCAGTAAATATAAAGTTGAAGTGAAAGTTTTACCTACTAAGCATTGCCTCATACCTACTTTCATTAAAATTTATCTACTGTCATGTTGCCCAAACACCTACTTTGATTATATCTTTCTGGAATTCCTCTTCATTCTCAGTCATTTTGTTTAACTTCAATAATTCTGCGTCCTCAGCAAATTCACTACCTTGTATACTGCTTCCTTCTCAAGATTATAACTAAAGTTGTTGAGTTGAAGAGATATTGAGAACTCCTCCATGTTCACCTTGGCAATGCAACTATTTACTCTTCCTTATCACTTCCTTTCCCCTTTTCAAAAATCTTGCATTTTCCCATAGGATTGCAAACTTCCATTAATATTCCTCCACAGATGCTTTCCCAATAGACTTGGGTAAAGCTTAGTAAATGTGTGGCTTAGTAGCTTTACACTCTACATGTGTATTGCAGGCAATGTAGTCTGACAGAAATTGTACTGCTATTTCTGTTTATAACCATAGGTGAGTGCTTGTGTTTTACAGTGCAGAGTGAGAAAAAGTATATTGCAAAAGAGAGAAGAGATTCCTATATGTACCTCACAATAGAAATATTAAAAAGACAAAACCACAGTATTTGTGGTCCTCACCATTATTTCTGTAAATTAATGTGGCATATCCATGCATTGCTGAAAATCCAATTAATAAAAGTCCTGATACTCTCACTAACAATGCTGTCTTTGTGTCTTTGCTCTTTTTGAAGACTATCTGCAGTCTGTCATCTAGCATTTAGTTGGTTGTTTCTTTTGTGATGTGATTAATGGGTATTGAGAGAGCGCATATTTAGCTTATGTGCTATTAAAGGAAACTGGGCCATACCTATCTGAGGATACCCAACAATGACTAGATAAGATTTTCTCTCTGCATATGTGGTTATTTTGGAAGCTGTACTTTAGAATTAGAAAATCAAATTATTTTCCATTTTAGGTGGAAGAGCTGTAGAAGCATGGATGGGCTAATTGCCAGTTGTATGAAAGGCAAATTAATACAGGTGCTTTTGCTCTGTGCTGGTTTTCAAAGCTGTTGGTGTGACCTGTTCTGCTGTGGGTGAATTTGCAGTGTGTCATGAAAGGCATCAAAGGCACTTTTTTTGATTTCCAAAATTAAAAAGGAGATAATCTTGGCATCGTAAAGATGGAGCTGTCAGAGCAATGGTTCTCCAGCTGTTCCACAGCAGAAGGAAATCTTCTAATCCAAAATTGAGAGAATTCAAAAACCCGCTTTATGATAAGTTTTTGTATTTTCTTAATTCTCTCTGAGCTGGTAGAAATAAATGGCTAGTGAACTGAATCACCCTGCTGCCTAGGGTATATGGTGTTCAGCCAGAAAAAAGCACCCTGTCACTAGCAATCTTTTAAACATCACAGCTCAGAAAGATTAATTTGGAGAAAGGGCTGACTCCCAACCCCTGCTTGGTCTTCCTCAAAAGCCATAAAGATACCAATACTTAAGATGGTTCCAACCACTTCTTTAGTAGGCTCTTTTCTGCTGTTACATGTTCAAGTGAGCACTGTTATACATTTTCCTCTCTATGTTCATCTCTGAGGAAATTACCTCTTGAAATTTGTTTACTGGACCATTTTTGAGATTTAGCCACAAATTATTCCTTGCTGGCTTTGGAATACGCCACTTCAGCACAGTTCATACTCACAGCTGCTCAAATGGCTACCACTGAGATCTAACAGCAAAAAATGTCTTGACAATCATGAAAAAAGAATCACAGTCTGAAATATTGCTACCTGCTTTGCTTGTGGACTGAGCATTTTGCATCTGCCAAAGAAACAGTACCCAGCAAATGTATCTGTGATAGCCTCTGTAATAACTAATAAAGGGGGAGTATTGATCGATGCTTGCTTGTAATACTTTAATGAGGAAGGCTTCTTTTTTTGAAGAAATAAAAGGCTATAAAATTCTTTTGAGTTGGTACTGGTGCCCCAGCCTTCTTTTACAGTGTTTAGTGGGGTAGATTGCAGCAAGGTTTCAACATTTTCCTGATGTCTTAATAGATTGAAAGTAATTTTTAATTTCTGACTGGAGCAAGTTCTAATGGACCGTTTATGATAAATTATGGTATTCTTTGGAATGGTTTATTAGTGCTGTCAGGATTTGTTTAAATTAATTCTGAAACATTTCTACCTGTTCCCATACCTGAGAAAGTTGGACTTTGAAAGTACTGCTTTATGTCAGGATTTCTAATCGTAAGACTGAGGCACATCTTGGTTTTGAATTGCTCCGATGTTAGTTTAAGAGGAGCTCTACTGTTGCTTTTCACTCAGCAGCTTCACCAGAGCATCTCTCAGCTTCCAAGCAGCTATTATCATGAAATAGCTTCCCAATAACTCCTCCTGTATACTGGCATACAGAAATAGTAGAAGCATAATGCTGTTCCATGAAACAAAATTAAGTCCAAGCTGTATCCTTTTTTCCCACCTCCTCCTAGATATAGTTTGCATCCACTAAAGAACTCTGCATATGTATTTAAGTTGATTAATAACTAAAGCATTGTTTTTGAAAAGCTGCCATGCCCACTGCAATGATTTTCATTTATCTTCTTTTTCTGCAGAGATTAATTTCCCCACAAATGTTGCAGTTTTTCTAGACTTCCTGTAGTGATTGTAGGAAACCACAGGAGTGCTATAACTATTAGCTTAATTTCAGAGCTGAGCACCTTAGTTATGCAGAAACTATGCTGATAGTTTACATTTAAAGTGTACTCAGCCTACATATAGGTCAAACTATTGAGAAACTCATAAAATTTTGACATATAGTCTATTCTTCACTACTGTGCAGCGAATATAATTAAGAAGGTCCAAAGACAAGTCCATGGTGATGAGGCAGACCAGATCTCAAGACAGGAAGACACACCAGTGAGTCAGGGTCAGGACCAGGTTGGAAAGCACAACCATGGAGAGGCCCAGCTCAGTGATCACCAGATAAAGCCCATAGTGACTAGGTAGGTCTGGGTCAAGCCCTAAGTTAGCCTGTTGGCCATTGCCCTGGTCTGAACCAGCTGTGTCCATGAACAGGGATGTATATAGTATGATGCCACTGCTGTGTATCTCAGGTAGGGATGGAGGGTGATAGCCTCAGCCTGAAGACAGTTCACAAGAGGAGGGCAGCCCTCGCACAGAATTCTTCCAGCCCTTTCTCACAGCAGCCTTCAACAGTTGTGAATCCAGAGGAGCAGACAGGAAAAAAAAATAGGACTGGGAAGGTGAATTTGCGGTACATCAGAGAATTAAACTAAATGTTTGCAGCTGGATGATGTGAAAACAAAATCTAAGGACATAAGGACAATAGTCACTGTTCACAGGTATGAGAAAAAAAGAATAAGTATCGTGTCAGGACAGCACAAAGACATATCCAACTTCTCTAAAGGATGTAAGCAACATTATAGAAAAAAATAAAGGTGTCATTCAGAATAGTTAAAATATGCAAGAGTGACATGTAGCTACTAATGAAGGAGGTGGTGAAAGTCTGGCTCAGAGCATTTTCAAGCAGCCCCACTGCTTCTACCTCCTTTTCTAAGAAGTCCACAACTGACTGTAGACTCTCAACATTTGATCCTTTGCTAGAGCCCTGGACAATAATTTCTGATTTCCTGCCAGACAATTCAAAACTATTTTTAGCATTAAAGAACTATGAGAAGGATCCTTAAGAAATACTGATAGGGCTTGAAAAATGTTTCCGCTGTGTACAGCCTCCTATTAGATTCCAGAGTCAGTAGCTAATGGAAGCTAACTGAAAGAAGGAATCATTCTTATGTCTGCTATTTGAGAACATCTGTGAAGAGATATTTTTATCTCTTCTTCTCCCACTTACATTAAAATTAGTAACATCATTTCTTGTATTTTGTTAAATGTACAGCTATGAATTCCAAAGATAAGACAGTGACAATAGAAAGTCTTATTTAGTTAAATGAGCCTACAGATGTATGGAAGAAAGCTCTTAATAAATTTCAGATTAGCATAAAGTGCAAGTGAGTCCGACTTGGAACCTGTGTAGAAGAGTCATTGGGTGAAGCTAATTGACACCTGGTTTTATTATCATTATTATATTATTATTATTAATACTCTTATTATTCTTTTTTACTCTCAAGTCTTAAAGACAAGAAATGGTTCATGATTGAGCAATACCATAGTCCTGCATAACTCTGTGTTAATAAAAGGTGTATCATAGAATCACAGAATAGCTAGAGTTGGAAAGGACCCTAAGATCATCCAGTTCCAACCCCCCTGCAATGGGCAGGGACACCTCACACTAAAGCATTCCATGCAAGGCTTTGTCCAACCTGGACTTGAACACCACCAGGCATGGAGCATTCACAACCTCCCTGGGAAACCCATTCCAGTGCCTCACTGCCCTTACAGTAAAGAATTTCTTCCTTACATCCAGTCTAAACCACCCCTGGTTAAGTTTTATCCCATTACCCCTTGTCCTGTCACTACAGTCCCTAATGAATAGTACATCCCCAGCATCCCTGTAAGGCCCCCTTCAGATACTGGAAGGCTGCTATGAGGTCTCCATGCAGCCTTCTCTTCTCCGGGCTGAACAGCCCCAACTTTCTCAGCCTGGATTCATACGGGAGGTGCTCCAGTCCCCTGATCATCCTCGTGGTCCTCCTCTGGACTTGTTCTAACAGTTCCATGTCCTTTTTATGTTGAGGACACCAGAACTGCACACAATACTCCAGGTGATGTCTCACAAGAGCAGAGTAGAGGGGCAGGATCACCTCCTTCGACCTGCTGGTCATGCTTCTTTTGATGCAGCCCAGGATACGGTTGGCTTTCTGGGCTGCAAGTGCACACTGCAGCCGGCTCATGCTCATTTTCTCATCAACCAAAACCCCCAAGTCCTTCTCCACAGGGCTGCTCTGAATCTCTTCTCTGTCCAACCTGTAGCTGTGCCTGGGACTGCTCCGACCCAGCTGTAGGACCTTGCACTTGGCATCAGCCCAGCTCACAAGTGTGTCAAGGTCCCTCTGGATGGCATTCCTTCTCTCTAGTGTATCAACCAAAACACAGCTTGGTGTCATTGGCAAACTTGCTGAGGGTGCACTCAATCCCACTGTCCATGTCAGCAACAAAGGTGTTGAAAAAGACTGGTCCCAACACCGATCCCTGAGGGACACCAGTCATTACTGGTCTCCAGGTGGACATCGAACTCTTGACCACAACTCTTTACATGCAGCCATTCAGCCAGTTCTTTATCCACTGAGTGCTCCACCTATCAAATTGATGTCTCTCCAATTTAGAGACAAGGATGTTGTGTGGGACAGTGTCAAACGCTTTGCACAACTCCAGGTAGATGACATCAGCTGCTCCACCCCTGTCCATCAGTTCCGTAGCCCCATCATAGAAGTCCACCAAATTGGTCAGGCAGGATTTTCCCTAGTAAAGCCATGCTGGCTGTCACCAAGCACCTTGTTGTTTTCCATGTGCCCTAACATGGCTTCCAGGAGAATCTGCTCCAAGATTTTACCAGGCACAGAGATGAGACTGACTGGTCTGTAATTCCCTGGGTCATCCATTATCCCCTTCTTGAAAATGGGGGTTATATTTCCCTTTTTCCAGTCAGCGGGAACTTCACCTGACTGCCATGATTTTTCCAGTGTGATGGCCAGTGGCTTTGCAACTTCATTTGCTTGCCAGCTTCTTATGGACCCGTGGATGGATTTCATCAGGTCCCATGGACTTGTGCACGTTCAGGTTCTTAAGATGATCTCGAACCAGATCCTCTCCTACAGTGGGCCCAAGGTCTTCATTCTCACAGTCCCTGCATCTGCCTTCCAAGTCTTGGGTGGTGTGGTCAGAGTCTTTGCCAGTGAAGACTGAGGCAAAGAAGTCATTCAGAACCTCAGCCTCCTCCAAATCCTGTGTAGCCCGTTCTCCTGAAAGCTTCCGGAGGGGGCCTATGTTGTCCCTGCTCTGTTTTTTATCCTCTACATATCTTTAGAATCCCTTCATGTTATCTTTCACATCCCTAGCCAAGTTTAGTTCTAACTGGGCCTTAGCTTCCCTAACCTGGTCCATGTCTTTCTGGACAACATCCCTGTATTCATCCCAGGCCACCTGTCCTTGCTTCCACCTTTTATAACCCTCTTTTTTCCTGTGAATTTTCCTCAGCAGCTTCTTATCAATCCAAGGATGCCTCATGTCCCTCCTGCTGCACTTCCTTCTAGTTGGGATGCAACACTCCTGAGCTTGTAGCAGGTGATCCTTGACTATCAACCAACAGTCTTGGCCCCCCCTGCTTTTTAGGGCTGTATCCCATGGAACCTCACTAAGCAGGCTCCTGAAGAAGCCAAACTCTCTTGAAGTCCAGGGCAGTGAGCTTAATGCACGCTCTTCTCACTGTTCTGAGGATGTTGGACTCAACCATCTCATGATTGCTGCAACCAAGGCTGCCCTGGAGCGTCACATTTCCAAACAGCCCTTCCCTGTTGGTGCGCACGAGGTCAAGCACAGCACCTCTCCTTGTTGGCTTCTCTGTCACTTACAGAAGGATGTTGTCTTCCACACAATCAAGGAACCTCCTGGATTGCTTGTGCCGGGCCGTACTGTCACTCCAACAGAAGAATCATAGACTGGCTTGGATTGGAAGAGACTATAAAGCTCATCTAGTTCCAACACCCGTGTCACAGGCATGGACATCTTCGACTAGATCAGGTTGCTCAAAGCCCCATCTAAGCTGACCCCGAACACTGCCAGGGATGGGGCCACCGCAGCTTCTCTGGACAACCTGTGCCAGTGCCTCACCACCCTCACAGTATAGAATTTCTTCCTGATATCTAATGTAGTCTGGTGTCAGTGTACGAGTAGGACAAATATTATGTTTTCAGTTCAACCCTTCCACTTTTCTGCTTATTCACTGTTGTCTATTATTATCATCATTGACTAATTTAAGCTTCCCCTTTGCATCTGACCAGCAATCAAATATGTACCTATTTACCTGACCTTCCTCTTGCTGATGCAGAAGGACTCTTTATTACCTGATGAACTTTCTGTGGTAAAGTAGAAACACTGGGGTGCACTGGGTTGCAATAGATTGAAAGTCAAGGCACTTGGTGGCTCATTTTATAAAAATGAACTTTCTGTGCTCCAGTTTGTCAGCTGTAAGGAGAAATTAGTATCTTTTCATTATCAAGAATGCTTTTAATACAAAATCATGAGTGTTTTCATAAGAAGGTCTTGAACTGTGACTAGACAGAAAGAAGTGAAAGGATTCTTCACTTATTCTCACAATATTGCCGGGGGCGGGGAAGGGGGGGAGTGGTGCTGTTCTCACTGCTTACACTACCTTCTGCCTGTGAATAATTGGTGTGTACTTTGTTCCTTCAGGGACAAAAATCTCTCACATCTGAGTGATCTTTCTGCTGTGGTGGAGACAAATGCTATTCTACATACTGAGTTTTCCCATCTTGAACTCTAGCTTCTGTGTAAAGCAAAAAAAAACCTCACGTTTCGGAGCTACATAGCTCAAAGTCAGATCAAAGACATACAACTGTACTGATTATGTTAGCTGGTGATATCTTGCTGGCAAAAACTGAAGTTCAAGTGTCTGTGATGACCCTTTTGCATCTGACTGACATAACTGATACTGTTGATCTAGAATATTTTTACTAAAAAAACTGTATACTCCAGTGGAAATGTGCAGAGATTGTTCTGTGAGGTTCTTTCTTTTCAGAGCTGCTACTGGAGATGACATTAGTTGACCATGCCCCCATACTCGTAGAGCTCTTCTATTAGTTACTTTAGGCATGTGTCTTATCATTTTGCCCCTGCTGTGTATTGCCTCTGCACCTGTTACATTATGTGCAAATGAATAAGCTAAGTAGTAGGTATTTCTAGTGAAAGCAGAACTAGGAAAACTTCTATATCCCTTCATGAAGTCTCCTTCTGAGACTTTATGGTTGTGTGCTTCTGCATCTATAGCGAGATAGGAAAATTTTAAAAGCTTTGAAAAGCTTTTGAAAGCTTTAAATGCTTATTCAGCCTTGATTATTCTCCATGCTCCTGATGATTTAACTCAGAATGTCACAGATATATCATTCTTACTTTGTCTTAGCAATTCTTTAGAACTGCTCTGTAATTGAGAAATATATGCAGGCTGGGTGGTATATCACAGTGTATGTAATGCCTTTCCCTTTTCATGGGAGAATTTGCAATTCAGAGTGACACTCCATGTGTTTTTTTCGGTGGAGAAAGGAAATGCTGATAATATACTACAGTGAATGAAAGGTTGATGCAGCATTTGAACATGCTTAAGCAACGATTACTTCATCTTTCATAGATTCAACAACACTATGGCTTGCAGCTAGTCCTTAAATATGCATGGCTCAAGACCTGCTCAGTTGTGATTTTTGTGGCCAAGGCCCTGGTGTTTGGTCACTGGGCAGCCAGCATCTCCAGCTGTAGATCTAGTCAGCTGTAGGGGTCTGGGAGTTTGACACAGTTGTAAGTAAAATGGAGGTAGGCACTGATTCCTGTCTCAGAAGTCAAGTAGTGTGAACTGGCAATTTACTGCTAGGGACTAGCTCCCTCCGTAGCAGGTTTGTGTTGGAGAAAACTCATTAGAATGGCAAAAAATATAGTAAATCCAGCTAATCATTAAGGGCAATTGGGGACCCAGTGCTTGAGTTTGGTCCTTGGTACTCTTTCATTTTATTGTATAAAGACACTGCCTAGGACCCAGGTATAGGCCCTAGGCCAGGTCTATCCAATGGTGAAGTGAGGATCTTTAAGATCCTTTAACACACTGCCTTCTCTATCTGGACTACTCCTAGAACTTCTCCTTCTTCTGTCATCCACCCAGATAGTTTGGGATGCCTCTCACATGGTCAGGAGGGTGATTTAGTTCAGATTTATACAGAATGGCCTCTCCATGTAACATCTCAGGGCAGTATCTGCCCATCCTTGGGGGAGCTCCATCTCCAGGTATTGCTCTCCCAAATCCTGGTGCAAGACAACAACATTCAGAGGATCAAAGAAAAGGTAAATCCTTTCTATATCATGGTACACTGTAATCTGAAAACATGCCCTCTAAACAGTTAAAATAGATCATACAGACTGCAGCTGGGGACAGTCTAGAGATCTGCTTAGCTGATCATCTGTAGGTATCTCTGAGACTCAGATGGATAGCCCACTAAACACCTCCACCTATGTTGTCTAGGCTGTCGATATATTGGAAGCATGCCCAGCTCACACAGACAGCTGTATTGCCATACTTATGTGTAGATGTCTCATCTGGAGCTAAATCCCACCCTTCTCTCTCTTGCAGAGTAAATCAGGTCATGTCTATTTTTGCATTCACTTCCAATTGCTGGACAAGCATACTGGGATTTTCTTTTAAGGAGGGCATATTACTTGCTTGTGATTCCAGCAATAGTACCATTGGATGTGTGGTTGTCACACTTCGATATGCTCAAGGTAGCTAGATACCATCATGTCTGCACCAATACTAGATTAAATCTCTCTTGAACATGCAGATTGGGCACATCTCCCAGCTGCAGCACAGACATATATCCATCCACAAGAGCCTGGAGGTAGAACATGAGGCCTTAACTGGAGTATTATTGAAATGAGCTCTCCTCCATCAAGCCAATGTCATGCTTAGTGCTACAGCTTTTGTTCTCAGGTGCTGGTCTGCTGGCAAAGGTCTGCCTCCACTGGGGAGCTGGCAGCCACTGCTGCTGTCACTGCAATTGCCGCTATAGTAACATTTGTTAATTTTGAGGGAAATCTGTGCACACATGTCTGTCTTTTCTTTGTTTTGTTCTCCTGTAATCACTTCATTGTCTCTATTTTTTGGAAGATGAGCTTTACTAGGTCCACATGTTTTCCTGCATCCTTTTAATCACGAGAGGCATGCACAATTTACTTCACATAACGTGTTTTATTTTTCTCATGTGGCATGTTGGTGTGTATGTTTCTCTTGCATTTTCTTTACCTCTGAGATTATTGGAGACCAATTTGGTGATAACAAAAAAAAGCCCCAGTTGTAGTTTGCATATTTCTATCATTGAGAAATCCTTCACATGCTTTAAACAGTAGTGTTAGAAAAAACCCAAATCAGTGAGCTATCAAAAATAGAGCAGCAAGTAGTGCGCTCCATTTATTTTTGTCTCCCAGATCTCCATGATGGTTTAGGAAACATTAAATATTTTAAACTGAAGAAGTAAAGGATGAATTTTGGTCTTGATGCTAAATGTTGACTGTACCAGCAAAAGATAAATCACGCATAAATACTCAGGGTTGTTTAAAAATTCTTGATTTTACATTGTTTTAGACTCCTTTGCCATTAAATTAACTCAGCCTTGAGGAAATAATGTAATAGCTGCTTCAAGCATAGAACTCAAAATATGCTAAAATTTCCAGTGCATGATGCAAGACACTCACAGACCTGCTCTCATTCTCTCTTCCCCCATCTCTCATCAGTAAAATGTTACATGTATTTGAGAGTGTTTTCTGTTTTCAAGTAAATCAACTATTGAACATCTTGTGGAACTAAATTGACACCTTAAAAGCATTTATCTAAAAATTGAAATGTCTTGGAGGATGCACAATATCTTTCTGTGGCCCACAAAAATGTCCAATGAGGTTGGGTTTTTATTGATGTTTATAGTCACCTGTGGTTTTCTTTGGTCATTATCCATCACAGTGGAAACTGTTCATGCCTTCATGCTGTACTTCTGGCACACACTGCAGTCACCCTACAGTGTCATCAGGGTTGGAGTCTGTCCACATCATTCACACGAAAGAAGTAAAATTTAAATAAATTATATCAATGAGCATAATGCAGGCTTAATTCGCTTAACTGCTTGTATGCACTAACTGCAGTTGTTATCCCTCACTGCTTAAATTTTTATTTCTGCTCAAATATATTGTCAGCTCCAACACAGCAAAATACTGACAATAATACTAACAATAAGCACAGCAATAACTTGTAGCCAGTGCATAATCTGTGCTTGCTGTGTGTGCAATTGATAAAAATTGCTTTCATTTGGTAACAATAAAGGGAAAACAGTGCTCCATATATCTGTCATGATGGCTTTGTACTGGTTTTTGATGATCTTTGGAAGCATTGCAATACAACAGAAGGTTAATGCACTTCCTTCCTTTTAAATGAGTTCCATATGGTCTTTATTGCGTAATATAGGAGGTGAGGGCACTCCAGGCTTCCTGAGCAAGCCTCATTTAGGTTAAGATAACTTAGGTTAGCCTGTAGGGACAGTTGTGATCCTCTAGTCTGCCTCCTTGTTTAAAGAAAGTTATCAGCTGGTAATCGAATGATTCTTGTTTGAATCAATCTTCTCTGTCAGGAAAAGAAAAAAAAAATAAGAAAAAAACCCCTAATGAATTAAAGATGAAAGAGCCAGGATGAGTGAGCATGTGTGTGGTGTCAGTGTTCTGTCTTACTGCCAAGAAGAAAAAGAGAGGAATCAAGGCATCATGGTCTCTTGCAAGGATAGGTAGCGAAACACCCCTGATGGAGTCATTTAGGTACAGCAAGCAAGGGTAGGATTTATAGTCCCATCTCCTGTTCAAGGCTCTGTCTCCCAAGCAAAGAGCAGCTCTCACCTTCGTCCCTGCACACAGACTTGTGATGGGAGCAGTATGAGGTGCAGCCATCTGCTAGGGGCACTGAGCTAATTGTTTTCTTTGACATCTGTGAGAAGTTGCTTCTCTTGTTTCCACATTGACTAAGATGGGGTGATATTTTACTATGTGGTTCGCTTGACAGGAGTGCAATTGGATGTCCAGGAGGGTCGAGTTCTAGTTCATGGCCCTTCTTTTCAAAGGGGTCACTTGGCTCTTCGGTAAGACAACAGGGTCTACAGGCACATGAGATGCCAAGTCCCTGAACTGCAGTACATCTCTGATACAGTATCACTGAGGAAAGTGCTCCTTTATCTGGAGAAAGTGAAATTATTATAGGAATTGCATTATTGGTGAGGAACCGGCCAGCGGAAAGACAAGATCAGGTGCTACTGAAAAGAGAAGTGTCAAGCTAAGGTGAAGATATAAATAGAGTCACTCCAAAACTGATTTGGGGCTAATCTTATTTAGTATTTTAATTTCTGACCCTGGTAGGACTATGCTAATGAAATTTGCTGGCAATATCAAGTGTGAAACCTGCATCAATGAAGAAGAGATTTCGTTATCATACAAAGAGAATCAGATGACCTTGAAATCTCTAGTTATAGAAGAGGGGTGAAATTCAATAGTACAAAAGTACAAGTTCCTGCACTCAGAAACATATTAGAGGAAATTTTACTACAAGCTAAAAGGTCATCAGCTGAAAAACAGTCCATAGGAAGATCTGTTTGTATTTGCTATTCTGTGACCATTAATATAATCAAAGGCACATGGCTCTGAAAATATCAGAAACAATCCCAGTAAATACAGTCTGTTGCAGTAAGGTGAAATTTCTTAGTCATGTTTGTTTTGGCAAGTGAAAGCCCAGAGGAGATATCACCTATAAATACATATAGGTGGCCACTTACTGATCAGTGATGTTTTCTTCATTATTACCTGTCTACTTAATCTCACCATCATCTGTGTGAGGACTGTTAGCAAATAGTATAAGAGAGCATTGCAGTTACAGCTGAGCATGTGAGCTGGTGGCTGGACAGAAGTGTCCACAAGTCCTCTCTGGGCTTGTTTTTATTTTCCTGGCTTCAAGCATGAATGTGTGCTTCATCCCTGAGATGCAGAAAAAGGGCTACTAAAGTGATCAGGGTGATGAAAAGCCTGACATATAAGATGACACTTCAAAGATTTGGCTTGTTTAGCGTTACAGCGTCTTGTGTGTAAACACTGTCATAGGGGAATACAAGTGAGGAAAAAGAATACCTTAAAAGAAAGGACCATGTTGGCATGAAAACATCCTGATACATACAGCTATGAAGAAATTTAGACCTAAAGCTTTAATATCTTTAGAAATCAGGTAATTCTATTAATGACCTCCTGATTTCTAAACATATTAGAGGAGAAGAGAGGCTCAGAAAGAATTTCTATGTAGAAGCAGCTAAAAAAGCCACACAATATGGGGGTTGTTCAGCCTGTGAACAGAACTATGTGATACGGTTGCTTGCTGTATCAGGAGAGTGGATTTCAGTACGCAGATTCTCCAGTCTCTGTATTCTGCTGTATTGTTGTGCTAAGGTACAAGACACATAGTCAGGCTGGAATATTTTTAAGCATCATAGGAACATCTCAGCAGCAGTGAGTGAACAGAGATTCTCCTGCTTTGATTTTTGCACATATTATAATAGCCAAGACTATTTCATCAGTGTTTTCATTCATCTCAACTTGCTCAAGTATAATGGAAGCTGCCTACACTTACACAATTTTCTTTTCAGAATTACAAATGTGTCATCATAATTGTAGCTGTATTCCCTGTCATATTTTTGCATTGAGTAGAAATAGTAGCACATTCATAAGAATTTAAGATGCTGTTGCATATGTCCAACTTGTGTGTTAAGATGGCAGAATACTGCTGCTGTTATCTGAACATAATTCTAGTTTCACATTTTCAAAAGAAAAAGAATTAATTTGGCAGAAATTTTCAGCCTTTTCCTTCTAGGCTTTTGACTTCTTGACTCCTTGCATTTTTATTTCATCAGTATTATTTTCACTGAAAGAGAAGGTAAAAGGAAAAAAAAGACATAGGCAGAAGGAGAAAAATACCCAACAAGGTTAGTGTAATGGCTTGAATAGCAAAAGTTGTGTTTTGCAGAAAAATGTGGAGGAGTGTCCTGGGTTTAGGCTGTAACAGTTATTTTTCTCCTTCCTGGTAGCTGGTGCAGTGCTGTGTTTGGGCTTTATTCTGAGAACAATGCTGATAATACACCAGTGTTTCAGTTGTTGCTCAGTTGTTCTTATCCTGATGAAGGACTTTTCAGTCTCATGCTCTGCCAGTGAGGAAAGGCACAAGAAGCCACAAGGAAGCAGAAACAGGACAAGACACTTGACCCAAAGTAGCCAAAGAGGTGTTCCATACCACAGCATGCCATGCTCAGTATATAGTCTGGGGGGAGTCACCTGGAAGGGACTGATTGCTCCTCAGGTCAGGCTGGATATTGGTTAGCAGGTAGAGAGCAATTGTATTGTGTATCACTTATGTTTATTGGTTTTTTTCCCTTTCCCTTTTTAGCTTTGTATTCCCTCCCCTTGTTATTTTCCTTACCATTAGCAGCAGTAGTAGTAGTTTTATATTATACTTCAGTTATTCAATTGTTCTTATGTCAGCTTGTGGGGTTTACATTCTTTCAACTCTCCTCCCCATCCTGCCCAGATGGAGAGGAGGGGAGAAAGGTGGGGTGAGCAAGTGGCTGCATGGTTCTGAGTTACCAGCTGGGCTTAAACAATGACAAGGAGAAAAGCAGGGAAAAAAACATTACTTGCAGTGAAATACTCCTGTCAGTTTGACAAGAACAGGGTTCTTCAGCTTAAGGAGTAAAAATCTGGTCAGATACAGTAAGTCTTCAAATCATAAAAAGGTGTTGCAAAAAGTAGTATTCTGTTCTCAGTGCTCAGAGTTGATAAAACAAGTAGTAATAGGTGAAAACTGCAGACCACTGCAGAAACTGCAGATTACAAAACCTCTTTTTAAATATGGGATGTTGTAAGCAGGAAAGGTCGCATGGGAGGTTGTGGAAGTGTTGCCATCCGAGGCAGGTCCTGAGGAGTGATGCAGATGCAGATGATTCTGTCTTTCCATGGGGAAATAGACCACATGATCTTACCAAGTCCTTCCCATTTCCGTTTTTCATTTATTCTATTTGCAAATATAAAGGTATTTTTAAAAGGATTTTAACTTGTCTTTGAATTTAATAATCTGCACCTAACCTCAGGGAATTGAAGTGTATAAGGAAGATCAGCCATGATCCTTCAGACATTCACCTATGTTTTACTTTGTTGCCAGCAGGAGTGCTCCTAATAGCAAAAAATTAAGCAAATACGTCAGTTTTCCCAGCCTTGTAAAGACCTTTCATGGCATGTAATGGCTTTGAGATTCTACCGTACAAACCCTGACATTGCCACAAGAGCCACTGAATGCTTCACACAAAGGGGCCTACAAGAAAGATGGGGACAAACTTTTCAGCAGGGCCTGTTGTGATAGGACAAGGGGTAACGGTTTTAAACTAACACAGGGTAGTTTCAGACTACATAAAAGGAAGACATTTTTTACAATTAGGGTAACGGAACACTGGCACAGGTTGCCCAAAGAGGTGGTAGATGTGCCATCCCTGCAGACATTCAAGTCCAGGCTGTATGTGGTTTTGAACAAACTGATTAGTTGCCTGCTTCTAGTGATGAGACCTTAGCTGTGAACCTCAAAATGTGGGTCACAGAAGCAAGAGGAGAGCATGCTAAGATGGTTAGTTACCAGCCTGGAGAAATACACGCATGACAGTGACAAAACAAATCAACCCTGTGTGACTGAAAGCCAAGAGGTTGTCCTGGAGATAAAAAGTGGAAAGCTGGGAAAATAAGGAGAGAAAAATAACATAACATTGAGAAAATTTCTCAAGGAATAAAAGAAGGAAGCACAAGTAAGGAAAGAAGAAGCTCTGTCTGGGTAATTCTCCTGGCAGAGGAGGAAATGTCTTTCTTCAAGCATTTCAGTTTTTCAATCTCATCTTGTAACTCAGGTTCATCCCATGGTACATAAACCATCTACACCACCAGGCTGCACTGGATCACTGTGCATTTCCTGGGGCTCCTGCTGACTTTCAGGGCAGCTGGAAGAAGGGGTGAGCACTGTTCACTGCTGAAACATCTCTCCTCATGTCCCACTGAAAGCTTGTGGGACTCAGCATCCTCAGACTAGAGACCTGCCCTCTGAACCCACAGCTGACCTGTTCTCACTGTCATCTTCCAGTGGGGGCAAGGCTGGGTGACCCTTAATGAAGCTAAATACTCCAGTGCCTTCCATCTCTCCAAGAAGGGCACGACTAGCCTGGGAGAAGCCTCATGGCTATGGGAGCTAAGAGAAGAGAGTAAAGGTCAGAGATGTCAAAAAATGCATAAACTGATAATGTTATGGCTTTGAAAAAGAAAGGACTACTCTTCTCTACAACTGAAGAGCAAGTTATCACTACAGAGTTCAATAAGGGCAACAACCATCCCTTTTTAAAACAGTATCTTTGAAGCAACATGCAAAGCAGATCATGCAATTCTGAGCTCCTTTTTGGTGGTAGTTGCTGTTCTTGTCCTCCCCTTTCTCTCTCTTGAAAAGTGAATGTGGTAGAATCCAAAGCAGTGCAAATGCAAACACAAAATGGTTGACAGGGAACAATTTAAGGAGGGAGATTGACAAAGTTCAACACATCTGCCTCTTCTGAGGCAAAGACACAAATCAATGTAATTGCAGCCTGAAACTGCTTGAGCACTAATAGTTAAGATCAACAAAACTGGTCACACAGGGAGTAGGCTGAACTGAAAAGGAATTAGGAATCTTTATTAGCAGTGACTTTGTATAGGCAATGAAATTATTAGTCAAAAGAGATTGTTACAATGTGTTAAAACTTCCCAGATTACAAAAAAAGAAAAAAAAAGAGTAGGGTTTGAGCCAACATTTTATACACGAAGCCAGAGTACTAATGGGGGGATTTGGTTTCTAGCCCTGGAATTTTTTATATAAATATCTATATATATAGTATATACAAAGACTTAGAGAATTTATGTTACTAAATAGCTACAGTTCCTGTGATAGACATTTTTGAACTCACTACAGGATCTAGCATAGATAGGCCAGCAAAAAAAACAACTGCTAATTTGGGTAATAATCATACTTCACATCTGTCCATTCTCCTCCCTGTGCCTTGCGCTCTTCTTCTGCCAGTGCCTCTGGCGACTTCCTCTGTGTATTTGTCTTAACATACCATTACACTGATGGCAGCCTGTTCTCTAATGCAGGCTGTGCTCACTTCTTCTTACCCTTCTCCACCCTCGGCAGCAGGATGGGATAGGATGGTGATGGGCCTCCAGGCTCTCCCTCCATCAACCTCAGCCCACACCATGAGACATTGAGATAAAGGAAAATTGTGTTCATAACACAGCTGCATTTAAGGTAAAGGATCATCAGGCAATATCTGGAAACTCTGCTTTACAATTGCTTTTTCCAATGTGGGTCAAAAGGTAGTTACTTCTTCCTAGAATAAGGTTATGTATCTGGACTTGGCCTAAAGAGATCGTTTTAGACCTGAGTTGTACCTACATTTCTCAAACTTATTATGGAAGTATTTAGAGACACACAATGATACCAGTACTAGTAGCACAACACACATAGAGTATTAGCCAAAGCAAAGAATATTCCTTACGTCTTCTTCAATTACATTCAGGTTTTAGGATTATCTATGAATAATTTAATGGTGACCAACCAGTTGCTGGTGATTTTTCATTGCTTTTTCCTCAACTGAAAGTATGTGTAAAGGGCAAGCTAAATAATTTACACATGTTTAATATTGGAGTGGTGAGTTATTCCTTCAAGACTAGCATTTCCTGGCATTTTTCGTGCTTAAATGGGTTGTCTGCACACACCAAGAAGCCTTCATGAAGCACGCAACCAGAGATCTCACTATGCTCTGGTACATTTTAAAACTACATAGATGGAGATCTTTCCAACAACTTCACCATGCATTTCCTCAATCTTCTCTTTCTTTCTCATACATAATTATGGTAATTATGGTAACTGCCTACACCAGTCATGTCATAGAATCACAGAACCATAGAATAGTTAGGGTTGGAAAGGACCTTAAGATCATCTAGCTCCAACACACTGCCATGGGCAGGGACAACTCACACTAAAGCATGCCACGCAAGGCTTCGTCCAACCTGGACTTGAACACCACCAGGGATGGAGCATTCACAACCTCCCTGGGAAACCCATTCCAGTGCCTCACTGCCCTTACAGTAAAGAATTTCTTCCTTACATCCAGTCTAAACCACCCCTGGTTAAGTTTTATCCCATTACCCCTTGTCCTGTCACTACAGTCCCTAATGAATAGTACATCCCCAGCATCCCTGAAGGCCCCCTTCAGATACTGAAAGGCTGCTATGAGGTCTCCATGCAGCCTTCTCTTCTCCGGGCTGAATAGCCCCAACTTTCTCAGCCTGGATTCATACGGGAGGTGCTCCAGTCCCCTGATCATCCTCACGGCCTCCTCTGGACTTGTTCTAACAGTTCCATGTCCTTTCTATGTTGAGGACACCAGAACTGCACACAATACTCCAGGTGATGTCTCACAAGAGCAGAGTAGAGGGGCAGGATCACCTCCTTCGACCTGCTGGTCATGCTTCTTTTGATGCAGCCCAGGATACGGTTGGCTTTCTGGGCTGCAAGTGCACACTGCAGCCGGCTCATGCTCATTTTCTCATCAACCAAAACCCCCAAGTCCTTCTCCACAAGGCTGCTCTGAATCTCTTCTCTGTCCAACCTGTAGCTGTGCCTGGGACTGCTCCGACCCAGCTGTAGGACCTTGCACTTGGCATCAGCCCAGCTCACAAGTGTGTCAAGGTCCCTCTGGATGGCATTCCTTCTCTCTAGTGTATCAACCAAAACACAGCTTGGTGTCATTGGCAAACTTGCTGAGGGTGCACTCAATCCCACTGTCCATGTCAGCAACAAAGGTGTTGAAAAAGACTGGTCCCAACACCGATCCCTGAGGGACACCAGTCATTACTGGTCTCCAGGTGGAAATCGAACTCTTGACCACAGCTCTTTACATGCAGCCATTCAGCCAGTTCTTTATCCACTGAGTGCTCCACCTATCAAATTGATGTCTCTCCAATTTAGAGACAAGGATGTTGTGTGGGACAGTGTCCAACCCTTTGCACAAGTCCAGGAGATGACATCAGCTGCTCCACCCCTGTCCATCAGTTCCGTAGCCCCATCATAGAAGTCCACCAAATTGGTCAGGCAGGATTTTCCCCTAGTAAAGCCATGCTGGCTGTCACCAAGCAGCTTGTTGTTTTCCATGTGCCCTAGCATGCCTTCCAGGAGAATCTGCTCCAAGATTTTACCAGGCACAGAGATGAGACTGACTGGTCTGTAATTCCCTGGGTCATCCATTATCCCCTTCTTGAAAATGGGGGTTATATTTCCCTTTTTCCAGTCAGCGGGAACTTCACCTGACTGCCATGATTTTTCCAGTGTGATGGCCAGTGGCTTTGCAACTTCATTTGCCAGCTTCTTATGGACCCGTGGATGGATTTCATCAGGTCCCATGGACTTGTGCACGTTCAGGTTCTTAAGATGGTCTCGAACCAGATCTTCTCCTACAGTGGGCCCAAGGTCTTCATTCTCACAGTCCCTGCATCTGCCTTCCAAGTCTTGGGTGGTGTGGTCAGAGTCTTTGCCAGTGAAGACCGAGGCAAAGAAGTCATTCAGAACCTCAGCCTCCTCCAAATCCTGCACAGCCAGTTCTCCCGATAGCTTCCAGAGGGGGCCTCCATTCTTGTTAATCTTAACAGCCCTATCCAAGTTTAATTCTAACTGGGCCTTAGCTTCCCTAACCTGATCCTTGTCTTCCTGGACAACATCCCTGTGTTCATCCCAGGCTGCTTGTCCTTGCTTCCACCTTTTATAAGCCTCTTTTTTCCTTCGAATTTTCCTCAGCAGCTCCTTATCCACCCAAGGAGGTCTCCTGGCCCTCCTGCTGCACTTCCTTCTAGTCGGGATGCAACACTCCTGAGCTTGTAGCAGGTGATCCTTGAATATCAACCAGGAGTCTTGGGCCCCCCTGCCCTCTAGGGCTATATCTCATGGAACCTTGCTAAGCAGGCTCCTGAAGAGGCCAAAGTCTGCTCTGTTGAAGCTCAGGGCAGTGAGCTTGTTCCACGCTCTTCTCACTGTCCTGAGGACCTCAAATTCGACCATCACTGTTTGATTACTGAAGACACTGTATAAAATGGAGAAAGCAGGTTTGCACTTCCTGGTGCTTCCCAAGTGGTTTTACTCCAAGCATAATTTCTTATAAAAGTACTAATGTTTCTTTTTGTCAGTTCAATGTGAATAGATGGTTTCCTAGACAGTCTTATCAGAAGTCTCCTTTAGCTGTTCTCAACCGCTGTGACAGCTCTTGTGAGATCCCACCTGCAGTAATGCATTCAGCTTTGGAATCCCCAGTACTAAGAAGGATGTGGACCTGTTGGAGTTCAGAGGAGGCCACAGAGATGATCAGGGGGCTGGAGCACCTCTCCTAGGAAGACAGGATGCGAAAGTGGGACTTGTTCATCCTGGAGAAGGCTCTGGGTAGACCTTAGAGCAGCTTTCAGTGCCTAAAGAGGGCCTACAAGGAATCTGGAGAGGGACTTTTTACAAGGGCATGGAGTGACAGGACAAGGGGGAATGGCTTTAAACTGAAAGTGGGGAGATTTAGATTAGACAGTAGGATGAAATTTTTTACTCTGAGGGTGGTGAGGCACTGGCAGAGGTTGCTCAGAAAAGTTGTAGCTGCTTCATCTCTGGAAGTGGCTTTGTGGAGCCTGGTCTAGTGGAAGGTGCCCCTGCACATGGCAAGGGGTTGGAAATGGATGACCTTTAAAGTTCCAATGAGGAACCTAGGCCCAAACCAGTCTATGATTTTATGAAAATAGAAATAGTTCTTCCGCTCACTGTATCATGATTGTTTGTTATTAGTAAATGTCTTTTAATATCTGTAGTAAGAAATACTGAAAATGTGTGGCACATCATTTGGATCACAAATATGAATCTGATGAAGAGCTATAAAGAACCTAAATTGTATGCTGTTATGTGCACATTGATTTTGCTAAGGCACATGTGTGTCTATATGGAGTCATGGACAAATGAAGTGATATCCCAGGACATCTTAAATGGCCCAAAGGAAAAAAAAAAAAAGAAATTACATCCATATGACAATGCTTTGAGCTGCCGCAAGCTGTTCTGTATGACTTTTCAGTAAAGCAGGTAGGTTTACAAGGCAAAAAATTCTCTAGCATGGTTAGGAAACTCTTGATGTACTTTTTTTAAGTAGGCGTAATCCTGATTTACAGAGAAGATATTTTGATTTGTACCATCTTAATGTAGCAATGCTAGTGTCTAATTTCTCCTGGGTATAATTTTCATCGACTATAGGAAAGAAGTAAATACACAAAGGAATGAAATCTAATCAACAAAAAAACATTACACATGAATACTTGTACTGGCTGAAGATTCTCATGTTATGTCTAATTGGCCATAATGTATTGTTTTACAAATTTCCTTGATTTCAGCAGTTTTCATAGTTCTGTAAATCTCTGCTTGCTTGAAGAATTTATTCTTTTTTCTCTACTACTTCTTTTCAAAGTAGTTTTCCATATTGTCTTTTATTTCTTACTTGTTTACTAGTAGCATTCAAATTGTAGTGCTTATTTATGTGCATATATGTCTAATCTGCTGCATACTGGGTACACATATACAGATGCAACTCACACACACTCACAAATACATATACCCAGCTGTCACTTAATTATAAATTACCTGTTTGGCTGAGAGTCTTAGTAAATCTTCCTGTTACTTTCCTGCTAATGACTTTCCTAAATGCGTGCTTACATGCTGGACAAGCATTGGCTGTGCTTGTGGAGCTCTTAGAGAAAGCTCTGACTGGCTTAATTCATATCACAAGTAAATTATCTGGCATCTGCTCAGGGTACTTCCTTGTTTATTCTTGCCATTAATCTTCATTTTAATTATTTCTGTTGAACTGACTATAGTTACTTCCCAAAGAAATTACTCACATATTAAACTTGTCCCTTCCAGCTATTGTATTTCTTGTGAAGATTCCCAGTCCCTAATGAGATATTGCCTTCTTCTTGTGCAAACACTCCTATAAATTCACAATCTGCATTATCCATATGTATATTTTCTTAACTCTGAATTGCTGGATTAAGGGTTTCCAACTCCAGGCATTTGTGCAGCAGTCTTTCTGCACAGTATTCCCTATAGCCCATTTCTGGTCAATTCAGATAAGAAAGATCTGAAGGAAAATTTCTAAGATTTCTCCATAAGCTTTGGACATTCCAGTTTTTTTGCTCTACCAGCTGTGGATGTGTCCTTCAGGCTCAACTTTAAGGGCTGAAACATTAAACCATGAACTCACCAGCATCAGTGCCTGCCAGCATGAGCTAACAGGCTAGCTGTTCCAGAAATCTTTACAGGCACTCCTGGTCCTTTGGCTGGTGGCCTACAGGTGGTTCTATGAACAGGAAGAACCCAGTATAGGAAGGCACAATATTTTTAGGTGAGCAGTAAATAAAAAGATATCTCTTTAGCAATTTATGCTGCTTGTCATTTGGTGGGCAGCCTGCATTACGAAACCCATGTAAGGCAGGATATTAATTATTACTGGGTCCTCATTGCTCAGTCACCACCCCTCCAGAATTGTTTGTGGCACGCTGCTGAAACTGGGATCTGAAAGGACCAGGGGAAAACAAGGATTTGGCTGTGTAATTAAAGATTGTGCCATAATCCATTTGCACAGGAGTATAGAGTTAATATTTCCTTGGCAACCTTTTCTGCAATGTTCTCCATTTTTCAAACCTAAACAATTTGTTGTCTCTGGTGTTGCAGTTACTTTCTGCATATGCATTCCTTTTTCTAAAGTCTCATTTTTGTAGTTAAAAAATGTATAAACATTTTAATTTAGAATTAACCTTTCTTTACTATATCTTGGTCCACATGGGACTTTGAACTAAACCACAATACTTTCATGGCATTTGTAGACTGTTGGAATAGGAAAACAAATAAGTGTTTGTCTTCAACAAAATTTTTCTGATGAAAAATAGATTCATGTTGATATTCAGCAACTTGGCTGTAAATGGACTGTCCCGTTGTAAAGTAGAAAGAAACTGAGCTCACAATAAAAGGCAAGTACTAAGAAAAAAAGATATTGCTCACTACATTCAGTCAGTTGTTGTGAAAGAATAATCATTGTCTTTCTGAGGAAAGTGGTGTTAGAAAATTAAAATGCACTTACTATTGTGGTTTAGTTACATGTCTGTAATGAGCTGAAAATAAAAGGGAATTACCTGTTTCCTCATTGCTAGGAAGCCTTTCTTGCCATGCATGGGAAGCAGTCAGTTCTGGGGTGACTGTAGAGGGACGATTGTGTTTAGCACACCATTTCTGCTGCAGGTACCAGAGACTGGCTGATCTCCAGGGTCATGTCTGATATTCCCAAAAATGAAAGCTGCACTTGTTTTGTAAAATAGCATTATTTATTTATATCTTAATCCCTCAGTTCTGAGGAACTTGTCATTCAAACAAAACAAAGTGGCTGATGAGAATGAGGGTGAAACAATTTTGTGTGAAAGATTATTTTCCAGTTACTAAATGTGTTTTGTAATTGTGAACCTCACCCCTAAAGCTGTGGTTGTGCTCAAGGAAGCAACTGTATGATTGCCTCTTTTTATCAGACTGCTTGCTTTCTAGCATGGGCAATTTTCCATAGCAATCCATCACACTGAAACACTGCTCCTCTGAGCCCCACAACACCATGGATAGCTATGGCAGCAGGGAACCCATATGTAATTACTACAGTGATATCCTCTAACAAATTGCATGAACTGGTCACAAGGCAAGGTCACAAAATATGTGTTGATCCTGCTGCCACACTAACAGGATCTCCAACATCAGACATATTTAGTAAACTGCTTCTTTAGGTCTGCAGCTCCCTCTCAATCTTCTTTTTTAATCTTCCAAATTAAACTAGTATTTTAACCATAAGGCTTTCAAATCAATTAAATCAAGTTTTTACTTATTGCCTTTGAAAACATTAATGTACTTAAATGAGAAAAACACTGAAAGGACAAGATCTTTCTGTTCCTGTACATACAAAAAGTACATGAAAGCCTTTCTCACAGTTAACTAGACTTATTGTTGTTGCTGGCTGCTTTTTTCTGTCTAACAAAGAAAGTGCAATCTAATAAGAGAATCAAACAAACAAGATGTCCTTTATGAAGTGAACCTGATAATGAATATTTGAAGACTTCTGTTTTCCTCTTTGCATTGAAATGAAACAGCAGGTGATTTCCTTTAACTATGAAGGGTACAGTAAATTAATATTGCCAAAAGGCATTGAGGAAGACACATTCCACTACTAATAAAATATTGATAAAGATGTGAAATTTTTGTCACATTAAATATGCTTCATATTTGGTACTCCAGAAGAAAAACTGAGAGCGCAACATTTAATCCAGCTGCCATCTCTTAATGAAAATCTCATTTCAAGAGATGAAAACAGTTTGAAGTAGAGGCAATTTTTAAAAGATGCATATCTTTCTTCATTTTTTATGCAGACTACATGCTTGCTTCTTCAGTTGTGTGACTGTGTATCAGCGCACAAATTACAGATAAAGAATACTTATAGCTGTGCACAACACCAGCACCCCCCCATCAGTAAAAACCACTTTAAGCTTCACAGACAAAAGAGTTCTTCACCATTTAATGGCAGTTTCCTTCTATAAAGTGTGGCCTCAGCCTTTACTCACTCTCTGCTCTCCAGTCCTGTAATGGGTAACTAACAAATAGCTGTAGTCAGCTCCAAATACAAATGCAGGAGAACTTAATTTTATGGCTCATCTTCTCATTACTTGCTGGAAGGACATTTCTCACTGACCTCTTCGCAGAGACTGAGAGCCCTTCCAGAAATCACATGAGAAGGTCTTGGGTCAGATGCTCAGAGGAGGGGGAACATGCAAATTGCAACCGCCTGTGAAACATTTTGGTTTGGGTGATGTACCACTCTCCTGTAGGGATGTGTTCCTAAAGGTTAGGACACTCTATAGTGTGGCAGTGAGCTGCCTCAGACATAAAACTCCTGTTCTTTCTTATTCTTTAATGCCCTGCCATATTGACTCCCAGTAGCATTGGTCAACCTTCTCATCCTTCTGAGTACCGGTAGAAATGTGTTTCCCGGTATCCGCAGCAAAACCTTAGGGTTCTGCACAGAACAACAGGCTGCAGAGCTGTTTCTCAGTGCTCAGCCTGGATTTATTCCCTGTGCATAATTCAGCCTGTGGGCTAAGTGAGACACCACTGCTACGATTAAGAAAAATGCTGAACACTTGAAATAGACAAAGAAACCTAATAAAGTGGTGGGAAAACATATTCCAAGTTATTAAAGCTTACGTAAGTGATAGAATTTTGAAAAGGAAGATGTCATCCTCAGTAGCACTGCCATCTTGACTTATGTATATACTTTTCTAGTTGAGGGGTGGTAGCAGGGAGAGGTGGCTGTCCCTCTGATGGATTGTCCCTGGTGTGGATATGTCATGCCTAGACACACACAATTAGGCTACAGTGGTGTCTCATAACCTTGTGCCCATCAATCCCAGATACATGAGACTTACACGCTAGCATCAAGATCCTCTGGAGAGGTTCAAATGACTACAGTGATAAGAAGAAAATAGTTCTTTTCCTCCCCAGCTTGTGCTGGCCTTTGAGCAGGACAGCTCTTATTTTGTGGATTGAAGGAGCCTGACTGCCTTGTAACTCACTGTATCTGCTGCCTTGCAACACAGACCACCTATAACACATATTGCTCTAGCCTTGCTTTGTGGTTCAACAGAGATTGCTTTTCTCTGTTTTTCTCCCTGGTTTTAAGCTCAGGACAGCCCACAGGGGACCTGGTTTAGTTTCTGGGTATAGTTTACATGTGGCATGTGGGACAAGTAGGATTTCAAAGCCAGGCTGTTGCCATGCAAGAACAATACAGACACTACAAGGAGTCCCATGTGTTGAACTGGGATGTTTTTCTCCCCATGAAAGACAGAAAAGAGATTTCAGAGCATAATGAAACATCTGAGAGCTGAAAAAACACAGCTATTAAAAGAACGTCTTTTCCTAGTAGTCCCTGAACTGTGAGTACTGTAAAACCTGATGAGTTTGAAATCCCTACTTGGGAAATGTCATTTCTCTTATTATACATTCCCTCCTGTACATCTTAGGGACCCCAGTTTGATTTTATCACACATGAGTTATTTCTGTGCTCAGAAAATTTTGATGGGATTTGTTCAAGATTAAGAAGTAAATAATTGATTAGTCCCTGATACTGTATATTTCATCTACCTGTGGTTTGGAGCACAGAGAATAAACACTTGAAAAAAAAAAACAGCAATTCTTTTAACCTACTGCTAAAGCTAGAATGAATATCACATTTTTGTGAACTGTGTTTTCACTACTTTCAAAGCAGCAGAGTGTTATATCCCCAGAGTGACCAGTCTCCTGTAAGGCATTTCAGAAGAAAAAGTCAAAAGCAACAAACCCCAGTACTCCTTCTCAAAGACTAGGGATGATATATACACTGCCCACAGGCCTCTTGTATTACTCTTCTGCTCTTTCAGGCTTGTTTTTCCCTGGATGTTTGGGTTTGGTTTTGTTATTGCTGCCTGTGAGACTTACACTTGCTGGTGTTTTTCAGGGAATGCTCCACATCTCTTACTGGTAACAACAGAGGGAATGAGAATTTATTGATGATGATACGCTTTGAAAGAAACTGTGAGGGAAGGAAGCAGAAATTTGTTGCTTTAAAACAAAATAATAATTGTGGTCTTTTTTAAAAAAATAGAAATGTTTTTCTGTTTTACACAGAGAGAGCAAAGTGAAGCCAGCGGTGTAATCCATGGAAATATTCACTATCAGACTTCACGCAATGCTAAAACTATAAGCCTGTCTTTAATTAAACTACTAGAGCAGTGAATCTTCTAACAGGAAGAATTATTGCTCTGAACTGAAAGAGTTGAAAGGAACAGGCAAAACACCCTGTGATAAACTTAATCTCTCATCTTTAATTATTTAGTATGTCGTAATATTTATGTGAAGCTTCTAATTTTTACATGTCTATATGTCACGGAGCTTGTAATCTATGCCAGTGTGCTGGGGGTTCAAGCATGGGGCACAGCTCTCATCTGGTGTCTTGGCTTTCAATCTTTACATTGCTGCATCCTTCCTCCAGAAGGACTCCTCTCCCTCAGTGGTTCAGAATAAAAAAGGTAGCTCAGGTTGCTATAGAAACCTTAATTTTAACTTCAGTGCCTTGTTTACTGGTTAAAATTTCCATCTTTCAAGTTGCATTAATTTTTCAAAGTGTAATAATTTATATAAACACATTTCTTTTGCCATGTTTGAATAGTTCATAGTGGACACTGTGGAAATCTAATTTAGAGTAAGGGTTTCATGCAGCTGGGAGTAATGATTAAGGAGAAACTACAGAAGTGACCTCTATACCTTCTTACCCTTGATAATTTGCAGGGTTATATCTTGGTTACTCAATATATTTTCATAACTCAGTGGCCACTCATGGATTTTCCTTCATAAGAATTAATGTCATCCCTCAGGGATGTGCATATTGTCTTTGGAAATTATGACTTGTAGCCTGTTGGGGAGTGAACAATAAAAATCTGAAGAATTTAGCCCATGATCTATATTGTATTTGTTAAGAGTTTTCAGCAACTCTTTTGAAAATCAAGCAGGTTTATAGTTTTTCAACCGCAAGCTCCAAACAGAATTCTTCACAGTCTCAAGAGATGCAGAAATGTGACTTCTGGTAATTTCTCAATGTAATAATTTGCATGTTAGCAGCATGACCCATCTACAAGTCACTGGGAGTCACAGTAACAAAATGATTGTGGCATTTTGGACATGCAAGGATCAGACCTGAAAAGACACAATGTTCTGGTTTAAATTTAAAGGATGACTAGTAAAAATTGTAATTATTTTAGGTTCTGTGGGGTTTTATGAAAAATCAGTTTAATCCCTTCAGCTTGGGAGAGGAAAGAAAGAAAAACTCATAATCTATCAAAGATAAGACTGACTTCTTAAATATCAGCCGTTTGTAATTTATAAGAAGTTTTATGCATATATTCCATATCACCCATCCATGCAATATTCACCATCTAGCAGTATTCACCTTCCTTACAAACAGAAAAAATGGGAAATAGAAAAAATCATGGAGGGAAATAGTCATGGGTGCAAGGAAAAAGGGAGCACAGTTAAGAGGTGTGGCTTGGATTAAACACTGGTCTGGAAGGCTGTGTCACCATCAGAAATACATTCACTGAAAATATGGAAAAAATGAACTCTTCCTGCAACATACCAAGTTGAGAATGAGGGAATTCAGCCCATAATAACCCACTACTCCCTAGTACTGTGAGACTAATGAAAGGATAACTGGAACAATAGTGGTAATGTAACAAGCAGCCTCTTAAGTCCTACATATAAAGTGTACAAGAGCGGCTATGTGAGGTGGAAGGATTTCTGAGTAATACTGTGGCATGCCAGTTTCCTGATGACTCCTGACATCTCCTTTCATCACAGCAGCAACAGTTTATTTCTTTCAGAGCTGAGGAGTGTACATTCTCATTGGCACCACTTGACACTTTTTTTCTGGTTGGGCCTACCCTGCAGTGGGGGATATTTCTGTGATCCATCCATCTGGCATCTTGTCTTGTTTGCGTGCCCTCACTGGCTTTCCGTGCATGCTCCCAGCTTGCAACCCGGCTGTGTACATCCTTGGGGAGTGCATGAGTGCCTGATCTGTGTTTGCTCTATTTGTAATGCTCCCTGACTGCTTCTCACGTTAACCTAATTTAAGGCAAATACTGTGTGTCAACATAAAGCCAATGACTTCTCCTTCAAAAATCCATAGGACAACATATAATCTCCAAATTCTATTCTGAACTATAGATTGTGCTGTGGAAATCAGAGTGGTTATATGAAGTTTATTGTAGAGTAAGTGGCTCAAAATCTGTAGTAATATCCACTGACTGCTACTGACATTAGCTGAAGCCACAGATGTGCTTTATTAACTTCTGTGTAACAGCAGCACTGTGTGACAGTGTAATCTTTCAGTCTTACCTTATGCTCTGTCATCACATGTTTATGAAATTACCACTGATATTCTTCCCTGAATCATATCATGAGCCACCAGCTGAAAGATTACTTTAGAAAACATTATTAGGAAAGAAGCATCTTGAACAGTTTATCCAAGCCATGGATGTCGCTGATAGGATTTATTTATATAAAAAATAAATTGCCTTTATTTTCTGGAAACTCTAGTGAAATAGACTCAGAATGATCGTGCTGCTTTAATTTAGTTAAGCAGGTAATATTTTTAAAAGCATAATGGTATAATGGGTCCTACAGTGTATTTCACTGTAAGTGATCAAAAGCCTGAAAAAACAAAATACTGTTTTCTGATGGACTGAAGCATATTTAAATTTCAGAGACTTTTATTCAACCTAGTGTGCTTTGTTTTTCATCCACTTTGTAAGCATTGCATTTGACTGAAAAATAAGTTAACTGCTGAATCAATGGCAATCTGAGTTAGGCAATTATTCCCTCTCTTGTTCATGGCTTTGGATTCACTAGTCCATGTATGCTTAGTTGTAAGAAGCAATTCATTTGGAATTGATAATTAAATAAAGGCTTTGAAATCTTACTGTAGATCCATCTGGTGGGACAGACCTTGGGCTGCTCTGACAACTGGTAGTTATGTCAGTAAGCATTGCCAGTATGTGAGGCTTGAGTAAGACTTGTGCTTCCCAGGTTTCAAAACCTCCATAAGATACATTTGATTCTCATCATGCTGCATATGAATGTAAGTAACTTCGCTGCAAGCATTTATAGAATGGCACAGTGTTGGTTTGTGGTCTTTTTTAGCAAAACTGCAAAAAAAAATGAAAGGAAACATGGAATAATTGTGGCAATGTAACAAACATTCCCTTAAAGTCCTACCTATAAAGAGTACGAGAGTGTCTACATGACATGAAAAGATTCCTGAATAATACTGTGGCATGCCAGACCTATGCCCACATAACACAGCTAATCCTGGAAGGCTTTCAGAGCCTGGTAAAGACTGAGAAAACTGAATTTGTTCTTTAAATATTAAAGGGTCATCACTAGGGAATTGCTGTGGTGAAACAGTGGTATCTTCTGCTGTATTAAACTCAGAAAACTAAATGTGGCTTTCTCAGCAATGTACTAATATCAGAATTAAATGTGTATTTTTTTCTATTTTTTCATTGGAAAGAATGTTTTTAAAAAAATTTTATGTTCTTGAGAGAATCCCAAGGCAGTCACTAATGGGAACCTCCCCTGAACACATCCATTGTGCCCCGGGAAAAGAAGACAGATCTGTTCAATCACTGCAGCTCATGAAGGGAGGTTTAATATCTTTCCACAAAATGACTATTTAGCTGTACAGAAAACCAATGTAAATGGAGTCTTCTCACACAAGGTTGTAAAGACAGTAAATAGAAAGAATTCTGCTACAGTGAGAAAAAAAATAACTCTCAAAGCTAAAACAGAAAATAACATTATCTTTGACAAAATGACAATAAGTTAATTATTGTGCTTATAGGTTGTAATGCCCCTGCTAACATCATTTTGTAAAACCATCTTCATTCTCCATTATCTACTTTCACTTGTTGTGCAAAATGACACAGATGCAGCATGAAAAATTACGGAGTAAGAATCTGATCCAACCCAGAAAGAAAAACTCCATCAGTTATTTATTTACTGCCCAAGCAGCATTGTTTAGTTTTACACCAATGTTCCTATGTGGTGTCAACTTTAAGAACATTATCCTCAGCATTCTTTGGGCTCTGCGGGAATCCCTCCACTTCTCTGGTCTCAAATCTTGGAAAATGACAAGTTCTCACATTGTGTGCTGAAAGCTGTTCAGTCAGAGGTCTGGCAGGGTCAGGCAAGAAATGCAGTTTAAAGGCAGAAAGGAAAACCCTGGAAATATCCTGTGGCTAAGCCTTCCCAGTTAGATCACAAAAGAACACAAGTATCTTGGAAGACCCGCTGAGTGATACCTGTTCATCCAGCTATGCCCGTGCAGGATACATCCCTGACAATGGTAAGATCAGTATAAAAAGGAAAAATAACTCCTGGATGGAAGGATGGTGCCAGGACCCATAAAAGAATGCAGGTCACCAAGCCAGTGGCTACAGTGCAGGTCTCATGTTAAGAGTATGAAATCCCCCCAGAATGAAACTGAAAGGGGAGTGAGAGGTAGCAGGTCACAGCTTGCACTGAGGAGGCAAGGAAAGACTTGCATAGTCTCGGACCTTGTAGTCCAGTCACCTGTAAGACTTTCCTACTCTTTGCATGGAAGCAAAGTGCTCTTATCTTTAACTTCACCCAGGAATTGCATAGTCTGTTTCAGATAAGTAAACTACTGTAAAACAAATCCAGCCTTGAAGAATTCGTAGTGCCTGCACAAAAGCTTTATAATTTCTCAAATTTAAACACGTATTCCCTAGGCTTTGCCAGATATGAGTGGATGTAGAATCATTCTCATTTGCATGATTCTGTGTTTTGTAAATGTAGATGTTAACAAACATTGGTGTTTCTTAAAATTTAAGTGAATATTGGTTTAGAAACAAATTATTTGGTGTTTTTGTAAGCTGAAATATCTGCATAGCTGTGTTTTTGTAGCTGGACTGGTATGAGGATATAAAAAGGAAAAATACAGGCAAAGGTAATTTTATTAGACGAACAGAATTGGAAAAAAATAAACAAGGTTTCAGATATATGAGGTATTTCTCGGGTCTGATATAAACTACTTTAAACTTAAATTGATCATATTAATAGATGATGTAAAAGAAAATGTTCTTGGCTCTTCAGGACTCAAGGTAGATATTAGAAAATGGAGAGGTAAAAAAGGCACTAGCTCTTCTAGGACAAAGAAAGGCAAGTAATAACCAGCTGTGTTATAGTAAGTGTCTAGCTAAGAGTGAGAAAAATTTTCATCTGCCATAATGCCACCTTCCCCTCCGAGTCCATAATTTTACGTGTCCACATGAATTACAAATTTCAGTTCCCAGACTCAGCATTTGAAGATATTTTTAAGACTTTTGTTGGGCCAAGAGCTGAGAAGTCAGGGGTGGTGCAACTGCTCTGTGAAAACAGATTTCCTAATGACAACTGGGTATTTCTCTCCTCTGTTGATTATCAGAGGAGTCCTCATCCCAATATAAAGCAGCTCATGCTTTGAACGGTATCCAGAACATCAAGTAGAAAGTAGCAAGTCTGGGGCTGTAGGATGTCCAGACTGTGATGTGTGTGGTGTGGGAAGCAGTTATTGAATGGGACTGACCAGATTTGGGGTTTAGGGGTCACTACATTTTGGTCTGCAAGACTTTTGCTTCTGATGCTAACACTGACAAGTTGTCCAAGTTGGCTGATCACAAAGAAAGTAGTAGGAAAAGTTACTTCAAATAATGATGATCCAAATTGTTGATTTTTTCTCCCCATTTCCATATAGTATGATTTGTGATGAACAGAAGTACATAACCATTGGGGTATTCATTTTGTAAGCTGTTAAGTGTATGCACTGCCTGAATGCAAGTCCTTGTTGTGGGTAGAGGCAGCTCTCTTTGGCAAAATTAGGTTGATGAAGATGTTGTCAGTGTCCCCTGGGCACATCAAGGATGATATAACCATAATCTTTTTTGTATATTTCCAAAGCCACTTGGATTTGTGGGGAGTGGATTGCTGCTCTGTGGTGGTTGAAAATGTTCAGACATTTGAAACTGTGGTAAAACTGACATAGATGCAAAACCGTTTCCATAGCTGGATTAGAAAGGAGCAGACAGTAAATTTGGAAGAGCAGCCTCACCTACAGTACTTGTAAATAACAACATAAGAAAGCCTAAGAAATAACTGGAAAAGAGCCTTGTTCTACTTTTAGTGAAGAGTGGAGAGAAAAAAACAAATTATCAGTGGAAAGAAAAAAACAAATGAAGTTATGTTGAGGTTTGGGAGTGCAGTATTGGTCAAATCACACCTGAAGATTTAAGTCATCTATTTCTTTGCCTCCTTTATAAAAAGCTGTTTGATTTTTAGCCCATTCTTACAGTTCAGTCACTTTTCAGGAGAGCTTTATTCTCATGAGAGCTGTGTTTTCTGGGGGTTTCTTCATGAACTGAAGACCAGAAGTGGGTTGAATAAAATTGTGAAGAGTGTGGTTGTCACTTAAGATTACAGCATTCAGCTCTGCCTGTAAGATTGCACAAAGACGTAAGAAATGTAAGCTAAATACGTTTCAAGGTGAAATGGAGGGATCTGTTTTGGCAGGGTCACATTTAAGGATAATCACTGGAGAAAAAGTGTGTCCTGGATTTCAGCAACATCTCCTCTGCAGTGATATGGGGCCAGACCTTCAATTGGTGCTGTCCCATCAAAGCCACAGTGACTTACCTCTCAACTGTCTCCCTATCCCTTATATGCGGCACAGCTTCTGCTGTCTCAGAAAGAAGCAATTCCACTGTATTTTTTTTCTGGAATACATTTGCTTCTTCCTTCCTCCATCCATTAACTGTCTTCAGCTGTGTGAGCCTGTGGCAGCTCAGGAGAAGCTGACACAAATCCTGCTTCTGGATGGAGATTACCCAAAGCCAGTGGTGTCCTAACCAAAATTTCCTCTATGATTCATTTAAGCTTAAAGAGATAATAGCTGAAAAACAAGACATTAAATTACCTTAAGTATCAATTAATGGAATCTCAGTAGGCCTTAGATACACTATTTTGGGACAGCTTAAATGCCCCATAATTGGGAAAGAGTTATTGCTGGGGATAATGTCTAACTGAAATGAGCCAACTTCTCGCTGTATATCATGTCCTGAAATTTAAATACATGTCAGAAGCAGTACTAAATATATCTACTGGCATTATTGTTAGCATAAGCAAAGATGGTATTTATAAAACCAATATCCTTTCTCTTGTAGTGTGCTAACAGCCTTTGCCTAATTACTAAGATTTTTAGTTGAGGGAATTTTGATATGATGAATTTCCTATTACTCGATGAGACATTTTGGACACAATTTAAATTCAGTGTCAGTGTTCCACTTCACTAATATGCTGTATTCTCACCTTTTTTAAAATTTACCTTACCCATGCCTACAGATTTACTTTAAATTGTGACAAAAGCAATACAAATGTAGAAGTCACTCACACCCTTGGCTAGGAGTGCTAGCAAAAGCTGTATTACTGGTATGGAATATATGAGAGCAACCAACAACAGCAGCATCACCAAAGAATTCTCTATTTAAAAAAAAATCTTTTGCAAATAATTTATTTTGCTCTGTAAAATGCTCCATCTTCCTTATACCCAGATCATTCTATGTTTGTGTCAATACAGTGTTCGCTATTTATCTATTATTTTAACAAATATATTTTAAAGTGTACAAACTCAACTGGTTCATATGGGTCCAGTGAATATGTTGTGAACTTCTGTTTAATTTTGCTTTCCACCTCTGCAAGGGTTTTGATCTCCTTTTCCTTAAATGTGTGAGTTTAAATAAAATTTCTGAGGCCTTCCAGAGTTAATCAGAGGGGTTAAAATCAAGTCATTTAAATGCTGCAGGGAAGAGACAGGGAGTGGAAGTGGGTGAGGGTACGCAGAGAGCCAGGGAGCTTTGTTGGACTTGGGAGAGCAGGAGGGACAAGGAGCCCTTTCCTCCCTGCTCAGCATTGCCTTGGCCAACTCGGGTCCTCCCCCAAGTCACGGTGCAGGCCTGGCAGCTGCTTACTGTCCTCAGTACTCTACTTTCACAGAGAAGTTTTGCATGGCATGTGCCTTCATCTTAAATGCTGTTTGAAATGAACCTGCTGAAGGGAGGAGTGTTACCTTTGAGGTGCGGACATCTGTCAGCCTGGAGTCAGCTCTGGTTCACTCACTCATCAGAGCAATGACTTTTTAGTCCATTCTAGACTAATAAAACAAAATATACATTTTCTAAGCCTTAGGCTAACTTGCCTCAATAGAAGGTGAATCACTGTCTTCTAATTTTAGGAGTAGAGTGCAGTCAAATTTTTGATGTTGTATCCTCAAGAGGAATACACCTCACTTTGGGAACATACTACTTACGTGTGTGTATTGGACAGGTTCTTGGCTCAATGAAGCATTATGACTTGATCCCCATTTCAATTCCGAAGACTTTACTCATATATAAATATATTTTTTTGGCTGTGTATTTTTGTCTTTTTTTTCAAATGTTTTTTCATAGACAGATTGCCTTCCTAATAACGCCCATGCTTTAATTACAAAAGCATGCGGCAAGCATATTGAGGAGTACAGTGCTGATACGAATCAAATGCAGTATCTGAAGGTTTTATGACTTTCTGGAGTGTTATTGCACTATGAAGGTGGATCCAACCTATTAGCCTATTGATAAGTTCAAGGCAACAACCTTAGTTGAACAGAGCCTGAAGCAAATGATGAATTTGTTACTGGTGCTCTCACTGCACTGCTTCCCACACTTCTTCACTCCTCGAGTTCACCAGGGCTTCTCAGTGCAAGCAAAGGTGCCACAGCTGAGCTCTTCTTTTGGGCAAAAGGGAAAATGCAGAGGTACTTACCAGGGCCAAGGGACATGAACTGCTAGTCATGGGTGGCAGCAGTGAGACAATCAGTGCTGTCACACAGGTGGCTGCCTGGGGTGTACTCAAGAGGACAAGGAGGAAAACACAGGTAGGAAAATGCTGAAAGTCCATCCGGAGCAGCCAGCAGTATACTACCCTGCAGAGGAGGCATGGATCCTGCCATGGCCACTCTTCTCATTCCCTGCAAGTACCTGGGGAGCCCAAACATCCCTGCAAGAGGCAGATTGCATGTGCTTGATGTGCTTAGGGCAGTCTATGGTGGCACTGCAGCAGTGCCAGTGTTCTCCAGTCACCACACCATAGGCACATCACAGCAGGGCCCTAAGCCACCCTCCTGCCCCCAGCATCCACTGCTCAGCAAGACATACCAGACGATGGGAAAAGGTGGGTGCATTCAATCTGCAACCTTGCACTTCAGCCCCAGGGGTCAGAATGTGTTTTTGCCCGTTCACGTGCACATACAGCCCCACAACCTACAGCTGAGGGAACCACAGGGCCAAGTCAGCACAAGAGCACACTGTCAGATGGTGACTTGAATGAGTTATATCCTTAGAACATTTTGGAAGTCTCACTCTTGCCTTGTCTTTGCTCTGAGCTTTCCAGACTCCTTGAAAACTAAATGGGTGATAGTTTTATGTTCCCGTTCTGCTGGTTGAATGAAGCTGCAGTGCTGTGGCAGGGAAAGAGTGCCGTGTTCAGCAGTGCTGGTAGTACCTCCAGAGGAGATTTGTTTCCTTTGTTTCTCCATTGTCACAACATTAGCTTTTGTCTGAAACCTGCTTGTTCTGAGGTTTTAGGTTGCTAAATATTGATGATGTCTACACAGATATTTACAGAGTTTGGAAGTCACTGAGCTCCTGACTTTGTGCTCTGGAAAGATTGTCACTGCTTTGAACCATGCATGCAATTTAGGAAATCAAACAAAAGCAAAAGAGTCATGGCAATGAGCCACTAGACACAAAGGTGGCTGGATCAAAGAAAATGTCTCATCCTCTTCTTTCATCCTGCAACCTTACAAAAACACCTCTCTCTTCAATCCTGGCTGTGTAGATGAGTAAATTATTCAAACCAACAAACAAATTAGATACTATAGACGCCAGTAGTGGGAAACAGGTAACAACAAAAGTCTTAGCTGTGAGATGTCTTTGGGGCAATGGAGGAAAAGAAAGGGAGTAAAATATGCAGTAAAGATAAAATAGTGACTATGAAATAAATGGCTTGCATTGTTCTTGGGTTTTGGGAGGAAAACTTTCAATGCCAAAGAGGACTCTTCAAGGTCACCTGTAAAATCCTTTGAAAATATAGTTCTTTGGAATGAAGAGTTATTTCTGCTAAGGTATTTTTTAAAAAGATAGGCAGAGAATAGCACTGACTTCAGAGCTATCAAACAAAGCTAGTATAAACAAATAAAAATTGTGTAATTAACTCTATAAGGACCTAAAGGCTGTGGCAGAGTGAATCCTGTTCCTGCAGAAGTTGGTGTTGAATTTTCCATCATAGGATTTTTTCAGCAAACTGGGTACAAGTAAAGTTGTATGTTAAAGGCCCTGTAGTAAGAACTGAACTGCAAACCAGCATCTCCTGTTCATTTTATTTCTGTCTGTCGTGGTTTAAACCAAGTCCCCCAACTCCCGGAGAGTTAGGAAGGAGAATCCAAAGAATGTAGCCCCCACGGGTTGAGATAAGAACGGTTTAATTGCTAAGGCATAACACAAAACCCCTACTGCCATTTACTACTACAAATAATAATGATACAGCAAACAGCAAGTGAAAAGAATACAACACCCCACCAGCCACCGACCCATAACTCACTCCACCCTGCCCGGCTGAGCACCATGTGCTCCCTCCTCCATTTTCCTCCAGAGCTCACCCCTCCAGCTTTCTCCTTCCCAGTATGCCTCCTGGGCATCACGTGTTATGGTATGGAATACCTCATTGACTAGCCTGGGTCAGGTGTCCTGTCTCTCCTTCCTCCTGGACTCCCCTCCTCCACCTGGCTGGAAAAAACCTTGAACAAAAACACCCTCAAAACATGCTCAAACCATGACACTGTCATTCTGTCATAGTTTGGTTTTAAAACTAGATGTGACATGGACTTTCATTGTTTGCCTTACTGGACCTTCTGACTTTTGAGTCAAGATGTCCGTCTTAAGCTTCATCAGAGGCATTTTTAGGTTTAATATTGAACTGCAAGTTTGGAACAGTCTCTACTTTCATAGAGTCGTAGCATCATAGAATAGTTAGGGTCAGAAAGGACCTTAAGATCATCAGTTTCCAATCCCCTGCCATGGGCAGGGACACCTCCCACTAAACCATATCACCCAAGGCTCTGTCCATCTTGGACTTGAACGCTGCCAGGGATGAAGCATTCCCAGCTTCCTTGGGCAACCCATTCCAGTGCTTCACCAATCTCACAGTAAAGAACTTCTTCCTTATATCCAACCTGAACTTCCCCTGTTTAAAGTTGAACCCATTACCCCTTGTCCTATCACTACAGTCCCTAATGAAAAGTCCCTCCCCAGCATCCTTATAGGTCCTCTTCAGATACTGGAAGGCTGCTATGAGGCTATGAGCCTTCTCTTCTCCAGGCTGAACAGCCCCAGCTTTCTTCAGCTCTAGTTCATAATAAATGCATTTGATAGCAATTTTTTCAGAATAATGTATTTCTGATTGCATGAAGAGTGATTGCTTCAACTAACCTTTTAAATCATCTTGGATTTCCTCATATAGTGTTTTTTTCAGTGAGCATGGTTTACATGTTGTCTGTCTTAAACGCTGCTTCTTAAATGTTACTTATTTTAAAATAATTCACACTTCTGTTACAGTTTTCTAAAAGTGAAGTCTTCCTCAAGATAGGAAAGTTGCTAATTTTTTTGGTTAAATCGAATATATACTGCCTGATATTCATACTAGTCAGAGTACCATCATTAATTTCATCCCTTTGCAAAAAATGCCCCCTTTTTGGAAGCATTCATTTGTTTATTCAATGGCCCAATTTATTAAATTCAACTTTTTTTCTTTCCACAAAATCAGTGCCTTTCATGTAAGTTTTTAAAGGTTTGTTTAGGTTCCTGTTTTTCAAAAGGTATGATGCAATTCATGAATTCAGCCTACAGTGACCTGACATTTTCTTCCCTATGTCACATCCATGCTGCAACATTGGCTGCTAATTAAGCTTTTAGTACAATGCATTTAGTACAATGCAAGCATGTCTATGCACTCATACGAACCCAAAGGGTAATTCTAAATGTCCTGGCCCTTCCAGCAATTTGTATTTCTAATATCATAGTTTTAATTGGTGCTTAATTATAAACACATATAACTTAGAAATTATGAGCTTGAGTTACTTCTATTTAGAAAAAAAAATAAATCCATAGTTTATTGGAGTATAACAACCTTAATGAAATATAAAGCAAAATACTGAATATTTGGCTCATTTTGGGGTGTGGCTAACATTATCTTAGTTCATATAGTAGTTCATTTAATGATTTTTTCTCATTTGTATGAGTTCTCCATGCCACTAGAGAGGAGAGACACTTGATTTTTTGTGGATGGAAAGAGGACATGCACCTGAGATCGTAGAGCTGCTGAAGACAGAAAGAATACCTGAGGTCACATACATTCCTATTGGCCTGGCTTCCTATGGAAATTGTAGCTCAGACAGTTTTGTGTATCTGCAGTTCTCCTAGTTCCTTTGAATAATGAATTTGACAGGGAGTTAAGAGTTATTATATCCCTAGGAATTTCCTGAAAGTAAACATCTGTGTAGAGGAAGAGCTACCCTTTTAAGTGTTTGGACAGAGAGAAAGACAAAAGCATGAGCTCACATACTGTTAGGCACTAAAGGAACTGCATGGAGTACAGTTTTTAATAAATATCCCAGCTGTGAGAAACCTCTGTACTTTCGTCCATTATTTTGTAGAAATTGAGATCCAGAGAAAAAAGTCATCTTCTCCTTTGCTCACAAAGGTAGCAAATATTGTAACTGTAATCACAGTTGTGGTAACTGTAGTTCCATCTTGTATATAGAATCTTTCTTCTGACAAGCTAGAAGCTTTGTGCTTTATTAATATTTATTTGTTTCTCAGTTTGGGAGCAGATAATACATACTAAGAAGGTAAGAAGGGAAGTTGCTTATTTCATCATTCAAAAATTAGATGGCCTTGATCAATCAGATATTGCAAAAGTGTAGTTTTTGTTTATTTCTCAATCCCATAGTATGCAATTAATTTAGTTTAATCTCTTACATCTAATCATGCAACGTATCTTCCGCATGAGTGGAAAGTAAATTATGCTTTACAAAAATATTGAAATAATTGGTTGGTCATTACATTCTACCCTTTCCCCCCCCCAAAAAAAATAAAAATAAATGGTGCTTTTGATCAACAACTGTATATCTCCCAATTAAGATACCAGTCAAACTGGTCAGTCACAAGTGGTCTGTTCTGTACATTGCGCTTACTTTCATAATCTTCAATTTTGAGATTTTTTAGCTTCAGGTTGCTTATTTAATATTTTATAGTTATAAGAACAGACTTGTTAAATGAAACTGCATGCTGTGATTTCATCTAATGCCTCCATGCTTTAAAATAATTAATCCATGAAATATTCTAGATTTAGGGAAGATTTTCTCTTTAGGGTAAAGCTCAACTCTTGTGAATTACATTTGATAACATTGGGGACTTAGGAAGCTTGCTGAAACTTCTGCTTCTGAAGCTTTCTTGCATGGAACAAGCAGACTTTGGTCAGGCAAGTACAGATGAAAGATTTTTATTTTTAAGGACAGTAAGTTCCTCTAAATTTCTTGTATCAAGTTATTTTACGCCAATATCTTCTGGAGATGTGACATTTTCTCTGAATCCATAGTACACATGCATGAATAAAAGTAAATAGATCTACAATGATAAAATTGTCAGAAAATGTCCAGAATAAATGGGTTTTTCTTACCCTGAAATTGTGCATTATTATAGTTGCACATAAATCCACCTGGAGTATTGATCTGGCCCACTGTGACATATCCTACATTCTCATGGAAGTGTAGTAATTTGAATGCCTATTCTCAGGTTGCAATGCAGCAGAGCACATAAGGCAACACTTAGTGATGTAAGCATCAGTACCTGAGAAGTCCTATTTAAATCAATAACTTTTGGAGGCATTTATATATAAGCATATGCTAGAAAGCTAAGATTGTCTTCTATTGGAAGAGGACCTTCTGGTGGTAAATGATACTTAGTCAACTCAGGTTCAAACAGTTGTACCAGCAGCAAGTGTTTGTTCTTTTTCACTGCCACTTGACTACCTTTTAGTTTCTTTGTTGCTTAGCAAAACAATGAAATCAAATATAATACTGCATACACTGCTGGATCATATGGCATTTTACAGTTGAATAGAGCGCTAAGTTTTTGTCATCTCTGCATTAATAGCATCATCATTGTTTCTATTATTATGGCCCATTGTATTATTTTGCAAATGGGAAATTAAAGTCCCAAACAGATTAGGTTTGGGATTTATCTACCCTAATTAGATATCCCAAAGTTAGACTTCCTCAGTCTGCAGTACTCACCATAGGCTTCTTCTCTGATGAGCAAAGACAAATAGTCACCTCCTGAAAGCTGTTCAGGTTTTCCTAGAAGCAAGACTCTGAAGATGTGCCTTCTTTTCTGCTGATTATAAGGGCATTGTAGAGTCACTGGTTCAAATTCATATTTTTAGAACAAATTAATCCCATTAATTTGGGAGTTTATTGTGGTCAAAAAAGTGTCAGTGGCAAGTGTGAAAAATGAACACGAGTGATCAGGCATTGAAACAGGCTACCCAGGGAACTGGTGGAATCCCTGTCCCTAGAAGTGTCCAAAAAACATGTAGATGAGGCCATGTAGTGACATGGTTTAGTGGTGGACTTGTGAGTGCTGGGGTAAAGGAAGTGATGATTTTTCAGCCTAGTTGATTCTATGATTCTATGCTGTTTGCTGCTCTGGCACTTTGTTTTGTTCTCATTCGTGTGTTTCATCTTTATTAAACTTCGTTTTTCTGATGAGCAGAAGCAGAAAAATAAAAAAAAAACCCTTCAGTGTCCCTCTCCTCCTCACTGAAAGAGACCTTGATGTCTCTACTGGAGTTGCCAAAATGGGTTTTCCTATCTGACAAAATGATAGTGAAGAAGCTGAGTTTGTGGTTATGGATTTCTTCTACACGACTGTATGACAACTGTTGTCCCCAGAAGCCCCTTTACCTCACAACATAGACTTTCAATGTTTAAGGCAGTTCACCCTAATAGTTGGCTTCATCTTTAGGGCTGTTCACTTATCACAGAATCATATAATGGTTTGGGTTGGAAAGGAACTTACAGATCATCTAGCTCCCCATGGCCTGCTATGGGCAGGGACACCTTCCACTAGCCACATCCAACCTGGCCTTGAACACTTCCAGGGGTGGAGCATCCACAGCTTCTCTTGGAAAGCTGTTCCAGTGCCCTAATATCGAGTCCCATCACATCATTATAGAGGCAACATCATTGCTGAGTCTCCTGACTCAGCTCCTGACAGGGTTGATTTTTTGTGTCATCACTTCTTCCTTATTCAAGTAGGAGCAGAAGAGAGAGAAATCAGTGGATGTCACTTATTTTTTCTCCTTTTCTTCTTTTCTTCCCTACTTCCAGAATCATAGGGAAATGCTCCTTTTAGTTATAACGTGATGCTAGGAGTGACAGGTGAAGAAGGCCTCTGTGTATTTTGCTCAGATTCTCCTGAGGTGTGGGACAAGAGGAGGGAAATGTTGACTGGCCGCTGACCTGTGCATGGGCAAGGGCAGCAATGAAGCTGTTACAGATCTATGAGGCAAGGAAGGATTGATTCAGTGTGCTCATCACAACCTCACTCCAGGCATTACTGCACTCCCCACCAACTACATTATAGGTCACATTTGTATTTTATGGTGTCGCTGTTGTTCTAGTCTAAGGCTTTGATCACTGTGTAGCTGCAAAACAAAACATGTAGTTTCTTGACAGTATTGATTTCCAAAAATAAAAGCCAGTCACTGACCCATAGCAATACACTTTTTCCTTCACTGCATTGTGCTGCACTGGGCTGTGGTGTCAGTTCTCACAGGAGCGTTTCACGCTGGAGCACAAAGAATGAGCCCTGCAGAAATCAGCAAAGCTGGGTCAGTGCCGTGGTTTAACTCCAGCTGGCAACTGAGCCTCACAGAGCTGCTCCCTCACTCCCCTCTCCTGCAATGGGAGACTGATTTGGAAGAGTAAAAGTGAGAAAATTGTGAGACAGTTTAATAGGTAAAGCAGAAGCTGCTCACACAAGCAAAGCAAAGCAAGGAATTCATTTAGTCATTAGCAGGCAGGTGTTCATCCATCCACAGGACAGCGAGACTCCATGACATGTAACGGTTACTTGGGATTATCTAAACTTAGTAAGTTCATTGCCCTGTTTGGCATCAAGGAGGTTATTTTGCTTTTCATACTTGAACATTTGAAAGTTAAATGCAGTTTCTCTTGAATATTCAAAACTATGTGTCTTTAAGCATAATATTCAGCCACTTGTTCCTCTATAGAACTTTGGCTAACACTTTGGTCTTAGCTCTAGACCATCACTCTGAATGGCATCACACTCAATGACATCATTCTGAACATGTTCGGTCCCTCCTCACTTCCTTCTTCTTTCCACAGGTTTACATGCTGAGCGTGACACATATGGTCTGGGATATCCCTTTGGTCAGTTGGGATCATCTGTCCTGGCTATGTCCCCTCCCAGTTCCTTGAGCACCCCCAGCTGACTCACTGGTGGGGGGGTGTTCGGAGCAGAAAAGGCCTTGGCTCTGTGTAAGAACTGCTCAGCAGTACCTAAAACACCCCTGAACTGTGAGCAGTGTTTCCAGCACAGACCTAAACCACAGCCCCATACCAGCTACTGTGAAGAAAAGTAACTACCCCAGCCAAAACCAGGCTGGTAATTTCCCAAATCAGTGGATCAGAGAGACCAAGCAGATGAATGTTTTGAGTTTTTATCTACAGAAAGGATTTTCTTTTAACCCTATTGTTCATAACAGATAGATGATATCATTCATTAAATGGCTTCTGCTTTCTTCACAAAATTATGAATTTACATTATACTTTGTACCTAAAGAACAACTTTCATCATACTTGCAGGAGAACTTTGCTGAGAACAGTTTAACCTTAGTATTTCTACCATGTTTATTCTTTTCTTATCCCATTATCTAGGCAAGCAGACTGGATAGACTGAATTTTCATCTAAATATTTTCCCAATGCTATCAATAATTAATTTCACAGAACTGCAGATACACAGAGAGACGAAAGCAGTAAAAGAAAGCAGGATTTGACTACCCTTCAGGAAAACAAATAATCCTGTGTTTGTTCCTAGGCTGAGCTCCAGGGCAGGTAAACTGAGATCTCAAGCTGTCTTTTAGGCTTGATTTGGTTTATGGGAAGATGTAATCTCGGAGGATGTAACAGCGGGTTTTACAACCCCTTACGCTACATTGTCAGATTAGTGGCTGACCTCTAGTGGCAATAGGCGTAAATTGCTAATGGATCGCGTCGGGTTCTCAGGGGAACCAAGCGATTTGCAAACGCATAATATGCGGCAATATTGAAAAAAGAAAATAAACTAACGTTATGGAAAATGTATTAAAAAGGAATATAAGGCCGAGCCTGAATTTAATTGCCTTTACAAACAAATTTTCTTGCAGGCAGAGGCTTGCAGTAGGACTTTGGATGTCAATTGCTGATGAACATTGCTGTGTACCAAAGCAATAAGGAACTTGTGACGTGCAAGAAATACGTTTCTCTACAGTGGGCTCCATGTATCCAGATGATCTGTGTGGCTCTGCTCAGGCTGGTTGATTACCAGGCCATTTCCAATGCAAAGGTCTGTTTTTCTTCTCTGTGACTGAAAGCACAGAACAGTGCTCAGTGTGGAGACAAAATTACTCATCCCTTATACTCAGCACCCCTTCATGACACACATACGCTTTCATACCAAGAAAGATGGAGAAGAGAAAGGAAAAAAGGGAAGTTCGGGGAGACCACCCACCTTCTATCAAAAGGGTTTCCTGGTCATTAAGGCTTAGTCTTTATATCAGACTTGCTCCAACTGACTGAGAGCCAAGCATCTTTTCTTGGAGAAGAAATAGTGCAAGAGGATTAAAGTGTGAGTAGAAGTTGACTGTACAAACCAAATACTTCTGCATCACGTGTGCACTTGACTTTGGCAGAGATCTTTGGAAATGCCCACATGCAGTTTAGCTACTTGTTTGGGGTATTGCTCCATTATTTGTTTCCCAAAAGGGGTTTACTACTTTCTGAGGAACCAGGTGCATCCCGTGCTCCAAACTGAAGCATTTGGACCAACATCAGTGTCAGTAAAATACATCCATTGCTGAAAGGTGGGGAGCAGGAAGGTGGGGAGGCAGCAAGGCCTGGGAAGGGCAAGCTCTGGGGCTGGGCAGCAGCAGAAAGGGTGACAGGCGAAGCAACACCCAGCTCCTGCAGCTGACAGTCAGGGCAGAGCATGATGGCTCTAGCAGCAGAACTGCCTGGGTGGGCTTACACGGTGGCTGCCAGACTGCCTCCACTTGCAGCAATCTTCTGTTGAACCCATTCACATGTGTTTGCCTGCTCAGAATCATGCTGATGGTACATTGAAATGGCAAGATCTTCAGAAATGCAAAAATATGGGTACGGATTAAAAAAAAACACAACTAGAGGCTTAAGTGTGGCACCGCTGCCGCCAAAACCTTACATGGGCACAAGCAAGGAGCAGAGAAGTCCATACATGGGAAAACCACCAAGAGCTACTTTGCAAACAAAAAGCACTTTGAACCCAGAAGCCCCCAAACCACTGCACTTTTGAGGCTGGAAAAGCCATGGGAGGAGTGGAGGTTTCACTCTATTCTTCCCTGTTTCTGTGCTTTTTCCTCAGTCTCCGCTGCTGATCATGAGTGAAAACAGAAAACTGGGTTAGCTGGATGTGTTGTCCGACAGTAGAGCTGGTGTTTTGTTCTTAAGTGACGTCCCCAAAGATGGGGCTTGATGGTCTAAAAAGATTCAGTTATCTGTTACTGCCCTGCACCCATACTGGAGCGGTGAAAAAGGAACACAACCAGTTTCAGGCTTCATTGTGCCTGGCTGTAGAAACTCAAGAGCTCTCACAGTTCTTTGTTTCCTAGTGAGGTGTTTGCCACCTTTGAGTGCTCCCATTTAAAACTATGACATAGATACGCCTACACACATTTTTCTAAGAGTTGCTATTGTCATAGTTGGTGCTAGATATCAGGTATCTTTCTAATTGTGACTATTTTCTATCTCTATTTCATATTGTGACTTCAAATTATTTCAAGGCATCCTGAATTGTATATAAGCCCTACCAGAGGAAACCTTTTATAAATACTTTAAAGACTTATATAGACTGTTCTATTTTCAAAGGTGCTTGATATGCAAGCAATTAAATGCTTACAGAAAGAAAGAAATAAATAAAGGTAATTTTTATCTTGAAGGCTAGTAGCAGTTGTCAGATGCTGACTTGGTGTTAAATGTAGTCTGATAGTACTGGTTCATATAATTAATAGGTGACATACTATATTATCTGATCTGGTCTGTGGGAAGGAAAGCGTTCATGAACCAGTCTGCTGCTGTGATTGCTTGGTTAAGCCAAGGCCAAGCAGCCCCCCACAGTACCCAGCTTGTGACTTTAACCCTTGCTAGCTGGCAGCAATTCTCATGGGGTTATCTACCCCTTGCGGCAGCCCAGTAATGCTTTGTGCCGTAGATACCCACCCACTGCTATACGGGCTGCTGACAGCTGGGATGTTAGCTTCCCATGCTGTAAACCCAGTGGTGATTTCCCCAGTACTAGTGGACCCAAATGCTCTTCATCCACTGGGCACTTTGGAAAGACCCGGAAAGGAGAACCTGTCAGCAGATCTTCCCATCCCTTAATGGACTGTTTTCTGCTTCTGGGTACCAAATGAAAAACACGACTGTACAAGTTCTTTGTATGCAAGTGTGTGTTTGTTTATATGTAAAGTGGGATGCTGGGGGGTCCTGGTTTTGTGGAGTGAGCCCCTGGGGAGTCCAGGCCTTCAGCTTAAGTAACCCAAGCAGGAGACTTTTATTTACCTTCTGAAAAACAGTCAGGCTTTCCAGAGTGATTGTTCCATTGCATAAGGAGTCTAACAACAACTTTGACAAATACAGTGGAGGTTGATTTGGAGTCATAATCACATTGAAGGCAATCATGAGGTTTAAGTTAATAAGACACATATTAAGCATAGCCTGAAAGAACTCACACTTCAATAATCCAGTCAGAGTTTCAGCTTTTGAGGGATACATGTAGTGTTTGAGTTAATAAGGTATTTCTTAAAAATCTTTTTTTTAGTAGAAAACGTAGGACAGCCGAATTGATTGTCACACCTAATTGAAGAGTGTACTCCTGCTTGAATTGAAGTATTTGTATAGCATTAGAGAGGCTTCCCACAGCTCACCAGTTGGAAAGCTCAGACCCAGGCTTCCTTCCCACTATAACTGCAGTCATTTTGATAGAGACTGTGAAGGACTTTTCCTCCTTCCCTTGGGTCCCAGAAGCCATCCTTGTGGTTCCAGGAGATGTTCCATTTTAAAATGTTATTATGATGGATTAAGTGTTGGGTTTTCTCTCTCTTTAAAAAAAAAAATAAATTATTTCCTCAGGAAACAAAATTTACATAATCCAATGGGGTTAGTCCTGTCTTAATAAATTGCAGTTTCTCCATCTCTGCTGCATTTTGAACTGTTCTGAGGGCAGGAGCCTTTCCATATCCTAAACCTTCAAGTTTCATAAGAATTAGCAGATTTCTAAAGATTGAAGATTCAAAGTAGAGATTTCCACTAAAAAATCCTATCTTGTGACCTCAGTGGTGCAGTACCTGTTTGGCTTGTTTTAATAAAACCTACCACAGCACCAGAGCCTGTGTAAGTAGAGGGTGCGGAGGAGCAATGAAGATCCTCTCTGTTATTTATTAAGCCTTTTCAGGAGTGGAACACTGAAGCTGCAAACATGAGGAGTATCTAAGGGTACTGTGCTAGGGGCCTATGCTGTATCTGATGGGGAGCTGGAAGCATTGTGGTGGGAATAACTTGAGTGTGCTGTCATCATCCCTGCAGTGGAGATGTATAAAAGAACATAGCACACCAATTCAAAGGAGACCAGATTTCATTAGTCCCATTCATGAAGCAGCTTGCTGAAAAAATAAATAGGTGGGTAGAATTTGGTGGTGATACAGACATTGTTAAATGGAAATGATATTCCAGATCTCCAAAAAAACAAAACTTCTAGAATTTGCTACAATTCCCTGCATTCTGGTAGCAAGAACCAGGTGAAATACTCATAAAGAACAACCCTCTCCCCCAAAATGTATTTCATGTAGGGGTTTTTCAGCAGATCTGTTACACTTCCAAGCTTAAAGGAACCCTTTGCTAAAACTTTTCTTTTTTCCTCAATTCTGAAGAATACAAAGTGGATTAAAACCCTGTTTGGGGTGTAGCAGTTAGAATTTCATAATAAATTTGAACAAAATCACAAATCTTCCAGAGAAACCAGCAATATCTGGTGTGCTGTCTGATCTGAAAAAGTCAGTATGTTTTCAAGCTTTCCATTGTCTTTTCATTGTACAAATAGCAAAACAAGACCCAAAACAAACTCCAAAGGAAGTTCACAAAACTGTGTCATGTATATCCAGAAGAAAATTTTGTTACCACTTATTAAAGTTGAAGCTGTTTGGGTTTTTTTCCCAGCTACTGACAAGCCACTGACTAATGTTGAACACAGGATTCTGGTGGAATGGATCTTGATTTCTAATCTTGGCTATACTTTTACTTAGTAGACGTATGTTCTAAAATATAAAATATCACTATGTGTGTCCTGCAGGGCTAGCACTGCTTCTTGTTCTCACACAAAATTCTTTATAATTCCCAGTCATGAAAAACTAAAAATATCCAAAGCTGTGTTGCTGACCATAGGGTATTGAACCTTTCTAAAGGCTTGCTCACAGCATTAGATTAAACACAGACTATCTCAGATTAGTATGGTGATCCATGCATTGTATTCTACTAGCTCATTCTTAATCTTGGGTTTGGCAAGTGCTTGGTGAATTCAGGTCACACTGATGGACCTGGCAGTGCCCAACAAGGCCATTGGTTTGACAGTGTGTTGCCTCCAACCTTTTCAAAATTAGCCATTTGAAGGGTGTTGGATCCTTAAATTAGGCTTGTTAGAACACAACTAGGAATAAAACCATTTGAGAGAAGTTTAAACAGAGTATGAATAGAGACACAGAATCATAGAACAGTTAGGGTTGGAAAAGACCTTAAGATCATCTAGTTTCAGCACATCGCCTTGTTCACTTCCTTGAAGACAGTCCCTTGCCTCCACATGGTTGGTCCACATGGGTTTGGTGACTTCCTGGTCTGTGCCAGCCCCTGGCAGCGTGGGGACATTGCCATCTGCAAGCCCTGGCAGTCTTTGCTCCCCACTGGTTTGTTTCCTCGGGAGTCTCTCAGTGTCTCCAAGGACAGATTGTCACTCTTCCTTTCCTGCCTCTCCATAGACATGACCCTCCATATGAAGACAGGCTGATAAAGTTGGGGCTGTTCAGCCTGGAGAAGAGAAGGCTGCGTGGAGACCTCATAGCAGCCTTCCAGTATCTAAAGGGGCCTACAGGGATGCTGGGGAGGGACTATTTATTAGGGACTGTAGTGATAGGATAAGGGGTAACGGGTTGAAACTTAAACAGGGGAAGTTTAGACTGGATATAAGGAGGAAATTCTTTACTGTTAGGGTGGTGAGGCACTGGAATGGGTTGCCCAGGGAGGTTGTGAATGCTCCATCCCTGGCAGTGTTCAAGACCAGGTTGTATGAAGCCTTGGGTGATATGGTTTAGTGTGAGGTGTCCCTGCCCATGGCAGGGGGGTTAGGGTTAGATGACTAGATAACTAGATGATCTTGAGGTCCTTTCCAATCCTAACTAGTCTATGATTCTATGATTCTGTGATTCTTTCACAGGAAGATCACTTCTCCCTCTCCCAGGTCAACAGCAGCCATCTTCTTTGCTACCCAACTATAGATAATCACTGTGCATGAAGTGCACACTAAGCCATGAGCAGATAAAGCAGTACTGTCCATCACATGGAGTATCAGAAGTATCCCCAAAGGGTGTGTCTTCTTTCCCTCCCTATTCCACTATTTTTTCATTGTTCATTAACTCCAGCAGACTGTGAGGCTGTATGTAGGGAAAGATGCCAGTTACAGTGGCTTCTCAGTGCATGCTGTGAGACACAAGTGTTCAGGCACAATCCAGTGTGAAATCAGCACCAACAAAATCTGTCCTTTTACAGCAGCCTGAACAGCTGATAGTGAATAATGTGAGCCCACCTCATATTTGGACAAGAATAATTTCTCACACTATGGGACTGCAAGGTTTCCAAGGGAATATAACCCCAAATTACTTCTTGCTTCTAAAGAAGAAAGAAAAAAGTGAACTCTCCAATTAGCAGCACTAGCAGACCCATTAGCCCAAAGTCAGCTCAGTCCTGGCAGAAGAAGGCCATTCTTGGTTACTTTCACACCCAGCCCTTTACAAGGACCTGTAATGTGAATGTTCATGCTTACCATATCAAATGTCAAGTGTTTGAGCATCTACTTTTTGTAATATGAAAAATATCCTACGTGTAATGTAAATGCTAACACACACGCTTGCCAGATGTCCAATAACAGCTTCACTTTAAGGGAAACAGCATGTGGCTATACAGGAAATACAGGTCAGGAAACAGGGATTTCATAGCTTGGGTTCTAGATGGATTACTCAAGTGCAGCTTCCATTGGTGCTCTTCCAGGTGTCTCAGGTTTCAAACTCCACCCAAAAGCCTACTGTGGGGGCTCCCACATTATCTCTCTTCCTGTCTTCCTGCTAAAAGAATACTGGAATAAGTCAGGATTGTTTATTAGAGGGGTAAATGTATGGAGTAGTGTTGCTATCAGATCCAGACCAAGCTCCTGGTTTGCGTCATATATTTCTTCTTAAATCCCTTATGCAAATAATTTTAATTTTCAAATTTTCCCATTCTTTTAAATAAAGGAGTGTGTGTGTGGTTTATATGCATATGTATGTATATGTAATAGGATTTATTTTTCCACCATTGTTTTGCCTTGAAAATTCATATGACTCCTAGTGGCATTTTATAAATATTTTAAAGCACAATTTATTCTCTTCCTATTTACACCCATGAATTACTCATTACTTAGCACGTCTTTCCTTCTGTAGGCAAACAGCAATGGTTGCCACACTGTTTTAAAATGGAAGCTGTCAAGATAAAGGTGGGATTCATTAATGAATGACTACTGTAATATTCCACTGCTGGCACTGGAAGCTTGGTTCTTTAACAAAGATTTGTCACATTTACCAGAACTGCATGGACACAAGTGAAAGCAGATAAACCTCACCTCATCTGCAGATCAGCTTTTTTCTTTATAACAATATCTAATACTTACCTAATACCTTTAATTTCAAGCAATTTACAATTAATTCATCTTCATAGCTGTCATGCTAATATAGCAGCGTTGTTAAAATGGTGCTGGAGAAACTAGGCTGACTGCCTAGGATTTGTCTCTAACACAGACAAAATACTGTCTTTCTAATACATCACATACTTAATGCAATATTTCAGTGTGAAGAAAAATCTTGATAGCAAATAGTCTGAGGTCTGAATCTCTGCAGAAGTTATCTTGTAATGGTGACCAGAGGACACTTACTACAGGGTCATACTGAAGGTTCTCTGATCCCTTTGTAGGTAAAGAATCTGAATAGAAGACAGCAGCAGAAACTTGCAGCATCTTCAAGTATATCAAATTCACATCATTTAGGTCACAAAGAAAAGATGATGAAGATGACAAAAGATGAGGAGAGGATCTGTCTTATTTTTTGTCAATAGTTGTAGTTCACTCTTCCAACAACACTTCCTTGTTGTGAGCCTGCATCCTTCCCTCACTTGCAAGCAGAGTTGGGGATATGGAGTGTATATCTGGGATAGCCTGGACTATTCTTCCTTGAAGGCTGTTTAGAGAATCCAGGTAGAGAACAGCAACTCTTTCTTTCCCCTTTTTCTCCACCAGCATGTAAATCATTTGTGCTCACTTGTGGAACTCTCTACTGACTACCAAGATTTCAACACGTAAAGTAAAAGGTAAAAAAATAAAAGCCTGTATTCTATCTAGGTCCTAGTGAAATCAGTTCTCATATATACATTTTCTAATCTCAGTGTAGAAAGCAGTAATACCTTTTTTGTAAAAAGCCTCAGCAATGTCTTCCACTCCCTTCTGCAACCATGGCACTTAGGAATTTTGTATAAAGACACAGACAGGTTTGGTGGGCATTCTTGTCTCCATGATCCTAAGGAGTTTTCAAAGAAAATACACATAGTTTTAATCAATATTGACCTTTCTGCAGTAGGAAACCTGCCCTGTCTCCTCTAAAAGCCCCCTTCTGTATCTTCAGTATCAGTGTTCCAGAGCTGTTCTACTACCCACACATTTAAATGTCATGGACTAGGACTCAAATGACCTGGCACCTTTGTTTATCATGTTTCTCATGTTTAATTGAGAGAAGGAGGAGCTTTTTAAGTACTCCTCAGAGCAAATGTGCCTTTAACCTACATGTTATCACAGTAATGTAATGCAATATCAGTGCTCATGCACTTGCAAAAAGCCCCAGGATATTTCTTTAAAGGGAAGATCTTGGAGATGCATCTCAGGCATCTTTCTGTGCTGAAGAAGGAGGGGGAAAAAAGGAGTAGAAGTTTCTGTTACAGTTATAGCAGCTGAGAATTTCACATAACCGCCTGCCTTCAGGGCCCAGGATTGTAAGACAAGCACCAAGGACATGTGGTGGCCCTGTCAGATTGTGCCACAGTGGAGGAGAATAAAACTGAAGAGCCAGCAAAGCAATACAGGAGACTCTCCAAGGCAGATCTGCCACTTCAACTCTCCTGAGGCCTCTGCCATTGTTAGCAGTGCTAAGAGCTATTCAACTCCTCTTCAAGACCGCAAGAGCTTTGGAGTAATTTTCCTGCAACTGAAGTACTATAGAAATCACTTGAATTACAGTTTTCCAGTAGACAACAACTCTGGTTTAATATTTCTGCACTTATACAATACCCACAAGGTTAATTAAATGTACCTGCAATACAAAAGCACAGTATTTGTGTTGGTATAAAGCATTACAGATCATACTTACAGATGTACTTTCTGCCTCCTTAAAATAATACAACCCTTTCACATTTATTCACCCTTCACTCCACTCCCTACACACACATCCTCTTTCTTCATCCTGTTAATAATTTCAGGTGTCTTGAAAGAATGTTCTAGGATTTAAAACAGTACCAAATGAGAAGCTCTCCTGTTTCAGTAACTCATATACTAAATGTATGATTAAAAAGCTTTCATTTAAGTAGTCCCTTACAAGTCTTAACTATGGAATGATTCATACAGAGGTGAAATTAATGGGATATTTCTGGTTAATCCTGCACTTCAGTTTTCACATGTCAGAGATGGGCAGTGAATTTATCTTGAAAGGTCCTAATTAAAAATAGAGCAATGGCAAGGGTGCAGTTAATTATGATTCTTTGAAACATCAGGACCTTGTTTTTCAGAAGTTATGGATTTAGAAACATAATCTTATAAATAGAGACTTTTGTGAAACAAAGTAACCTCTTTCTTCCTCAAAGTCTAAAATCCAACCAAATACACAAAACCTTAAAAGACCTTGGCCTGGAAGCACTGAATGGTCCCAGGAGGACCTCATGGATTTGGCTGTGACAGAAGATGTGAAGAGTCACAATTAACAACCATGATACTTTCTGGTTTATTGCCTAATCTGAAATTACCTGGGTCCTTCACATACAGGGCATGGGCTCTGTAGGCAGGGACCCTCAGGGTTTCCAGCTCTCCTGTGGGTTGCTTAAAAACACTGGAGGTCTTCCCAGTTGGTTTAAATAGCATTGGTTGGGGGTTTTATGGCTAACTAAGTATTGATCATGGCAAAGCTTCAATATTTTTCTGTTCAGATATGTTTAGACACAGATATGTGTAAGCTACATTAAAACAGCCAGCTCCAAGGAGCATTGCAATGTCCTCTTGATGGAGCTGGAACAGCCTTAGAGAAACACTGGTTCAGTCCAACCAAACTGTGTCAGGTAACTGTAGCATCTGCATAAAGGTAACTGATGTAACATGTGTGGCTGTGCATATTGTGTTTGCTCTCTGAAGTGAAGGTTTTTATCTTCTGAGTCAGAAGGCTGGCATCTTTCACATTTACAACCCCAGCAAGTATATATCTAGACCATAAATGGTATTATAATACTATCATTTATATTACAACTGTCTGAGCAAGTAGTGGTGTATAGGCTTTGTTTTAACCCTGGCATTGAAAATTGGTGTTCTTTGTCTATTATTCACCTTTCATAGAATCATAGAATAGCCCAGGTTGGAAGGAGCCTTGAAAGATCTGGTCCAGCCTTCTGTGGGAAGGGAGCCTAGAGGAGGTTATCTGGCACCCTGTGCAATCACAGCTTGAAAATCTCCAGCAATGGCAACTCTAGCATGTCTCTGGGGATGTTCTTCCAGTGATTGATTGTTTTTACTATAAAAAAATTCCTCTTTATGTCAAAATGAGACTGTCCTGGGTTCAGCACTCACCCACCCTGTTTCTTGCTTATGGATATATAGGTGTTGCAGCTGTGGTCCCTACTATGCAAGTTCACTAGTTCAAAGCACAATTCACTGAGTAAGCCAAACTGCTTCTGAAGATCTATGCTTTCTCTCTGTGGCATATGACATTTATAATAGACATTTTAACAGAGTCCTGAGGATCTTTGTTCTACAAAGGCACTGTCACTTTTTAAAAACCTGACTCCTCTATTTCAGCTCTGTGGGTTTCAACAGGATGTTGATTTTGTATACATTGAAGAGCTTTCATTATGTGAAATAAATGCAATTAAACATCTGTTCCCTGCAAAACACTATAGGCCAACTGGTTTCAATTATTTCAGTTCATAGGAATACCACCATAGTTAAAACACTGTAAAACTTATTTAGCTGGATCACTGAGTCACAGCAGTTAGTATTACTAATTGTAAAATTAGCTTATTGTAAAATAACTGAATTTTGATCAAAATCATCCACTGAAGGCCCTGTTTATACAAAGCAAGAGGTGAGGAAAATTTTTAGCAGGTTGCATAATTGAAAATTTATGTTTACTCTCCATGGATAATGCCATTTATAAGACACCTGTTTTGCCTCTGGGTTTCTCTCTCCAGGTGTTTTTTACTTGCAGTTTTATTTCCAGGCTCCTCATAACTGACAGTATTTACTAAAACAAAACATGCTTTGATCAAACTGTTTAGATGTTTTGTGAGGAAAGTGTCATTTAATCAGCAGAATTCTACAAGTCAAGCTTGGTTTTGGAGCTTTAAAAGTCAGTATATGAAATGCATGTGGAAATGCAAAGCTTTCCACATTTCCTGAGTGTTGAAACTCTGGACTACACATCAATTTTTATCAGAGTTTTATTTTGATATAGATTTTTTTTTCTGTAGGATGTCTAAAATAGCCACAAAACACAAATCTAGGTAGGATCTAGCACAGAGCAGCACAGAGCACATTGTGCATTACTTACAAAGGGATTTGTGAAAGTTACCTGGGAAGAGCAGGTTCCCATACAGAAATACATGTGACATTTCTCAAAAGGTGTATACCACCAGTAGGAAAATTTCCAGTAGGAAAATTCAAACAGATCAAAAAGCTGGAAACCTTTAACGGCCCTGAAACTCTCATTTGCACTTATCTTCATTGGAGGAGATACACTCCGGGGTTGGGGGGGGGGGGGTAAGAGGCAGGAATATGTTCCCACTGTGGAAACTCTTGCTGTTCTAGGCATGGGGATTGGCAAACATTGGGTTTTATGTATCATTCTCTAAAAGATGCAGGAGTGTCTCTGTGTATGGACATGAGTAAAGAGGGCACCCCTGCCTCTTTCCTTGTCCACTACTGAAGAGTGTCTCAACTCCAGCAGGACAGATGGTTGGACCTGCTGGGTGGGACATACTCCAGGGGTGTGGGAGAAGGAAGCTCAGATATGTCCCAATCAGCCATGCTGATCTCAGCTATTCTGTAAAAGATGGGCAAATGTTTTTCTTGAACAGCATATTGTCCAAGAAGACGAACATGATCTGAGCACACCAAATGGGTGCTCTGAACTGCTTAGATGCCTCCCTGCCCATCTCTGAAGCACAGTGCAGCTTTGATGCCTCTCACCATCTTTCTCCTCTAACCAAAGCACTGCTCAGCATTCATGGCAGGTTCTGCCCAGCTTCTTCCATCCTTCATACTCTGAAATGGAGACATCTGTTGGTTTAAAATTCCTTCAGGGCTGGGATGATGGTTAAGAATAAGTAGTGTGAGTTGAATTTGAATGTGAAATGAATAGGAGTTAAATTTCTAAACAGCTTTGAGGATCTGTGTCTGAGCTCATAAAATGCAATTAATTAGTGCCTAACTGGAGATTCTCTAGGGCTCTTCCATCCTTGAGGTTTCAGTATGACATCTCTTTAGCCCATACTGCATGCTCTGAAGTCATCATTATGCCAAGGAGGGAAGCAGACATGTTTACTAGCTCTTTGATCTAGCATAATTCCATGTAAATGTAGCACACACCTTATTGTGTCTTGGAAGGGAGCAGCAGGACTGAATGCTACCAGACCTTAAGTGCTGAAAGTTGTTAGGGCACTGCTTAACCTCTCCTAGTCTGGTGAGCTGTGGCATCCAGTATGGATTGCTAAGGCTGATGGAAATTCTTTAACACCATTGGAATATCATTAACAGTTTTACTAAGGTTTATTTCCCTTTAAGTGTCCCAATATGGCATTCCAAGCCAGTGCTCAAGCAAGTTAGAAGCAGCAATTCCAGGAAAGAGGCATTTGTGGATGATATAATGCTGTGTCAACAGATGTCATTTCTTATAATAACGCATGTAGCTCTAATTTGGCACTTCTTGCCATCAGGAGGAACTTCTTGCAGAGCAGATGCCACTTCAAATCCTATCTTTCATGGGTGCCTGTGCCCTGTTAAAACTGGCATGCCACTTCAGAAGCAGGCATGGTGCCATTAGAGCAGATGGTCATGAGCACACACCATGTTACAACACTGGTGTTTCTAGAAATGTGGATGCTAGAACTGAAGTACAACCCAGGAACATCTAAATCTTCCTAACAAGGAAAATTCCCCCCAAGTATCTTGCTACATGTCATTAATGTTTTAGTGGTGTTAGAAAATGTATGTTATCTGTATGTTCCTTCTAGCTGTCAGGCAACCACTGGTGATTCCAGGAGCCATTCTGGCAGCTGAGTTCACTGGAATGTAGATGTGTCCTTGTCAAAAATGCCATCAATGCTTGGTGTTACTTTGACAGCTCTACAGTGTCTGGGAATTGTTGCAGTACAGATAACTACTGTGATAGGCAACAAAGGGAAGAAGTGACCCTTAGACCTGCATTTATCTATCTCCTCCATAAGAGAGTGTATGACTGCTGAAAACCTAAAGTAAAACTGTGCAGATTTGCTCATGAACGATGTTTGGACAATACAGCTCCAAGTGGTGTCCAGAAGTGGCCCTTTCAGAAGGCAGATACCCAGTGATGTCTCAGGCCCATTTCAAAATGTCTGCATAGTTCGGATATCTTTGGCAAAACTCCAATAACTGTATATTATCCTCCTGACAACATTATGATTGATCAGAAAAACACTACTATGTCTTCACTCTATATTCTATGGGGCTTTAATTAGCCAGCTATACAAATAAGCTCAGCTAGCCAAGCAGCTGTACAATCCACCAGTGGTAGGCAAAGCCACCACATACATATGGTGGGATTTTATTACATAATGAAACACTCATCTTGCATGGTAGAGATGTAAACTTTCACAAGAGCTCAAATGCAATGTGTTGCATCATTCCAAAGTGTGGCGTTGTCAGCAAGTTGTCTGCAACTCCCACTAAAACATACAGATATTTTACTTTGTGCTAAATTTTCATCTTGATCAATGAGGGTTGTAACCCCTCAGTAAGGGGCAGCATGTAACTCCACTCAAGTAAGAAAACCATTTAGATGCATCCTAAAATGTGTATTCTAACTGGTGAGGTGAAATGAGTAAGTTAGCATTGATACAACGAGGTGCATCAGCAGAAGGGTCTATTTCTACTATCTGTTATGTATGAAGGACAATGAAGATGGGTCTGTGCCACAGAAATTAATTCAGATTTCAAAAATCCCAAAACATGTAAAGGGAGGAGTTTCAATTCTGCTTGGCAGAGGCAAAACATCTCCACCTCTTTCACATCCACTTTGTTGCAGGTGAAGCTAATCTGAATGGCCTCCTTTGCCATGGGCTGGGAGTGCCAGTTGTGCTGATGAGCTGGGGAGAGCCTGGAAGCCAGACTAAGCCCAGTCTCCTGATGCCTCACCCTGCTCTTCACACCATGGCTGTGGTTTACTGCTTTCACTCTCTCAAGAAAAGCTGCTGCAGTTAACCTGAGTGGTGTCAGGATGAACCAGCCTACATCACTTGTCCAGCTTTTGTTTAGCAATGTAGGCACAGCCTGATAGACCAAGCCTAAGCTAGAAGCCATGTCTGCAAGGGCATCCTGCCTTGAGTAGGGTTGCCAATGTTGCCTTACTGGAATGCCCTACTGCTGCCAATGCTGGAAGTGCAACTGCCAGCTGACTTAGGAAAGCACAGCCTGAAGAGGTGATGCCACCCTCTACCTCTGTGTTTTGCTTGCCTGGATTACTTAGAAGTGCAGGACCCAGGCTATGGCTGCAGAAGCAGTCATGGGCAGGTGGAGGTGAAGAAGGAGCCTGCTAGCACCACTGAACAGTGGTGCTTTTGCACCTCTCATAGTGGTGGTGGACTTTGCAGGGTTCCCATCCTTCCAGTGCTCCAACAACTGTCTGCATGGCCAGATCTGAGGGACCAAAACCATTTGACAGCAGGTGTTACAGGAGAAGGATGCTTGGCTTTACGTATGGAGGGCACCGGTAGGAGGACAGACATGCAGCAACCTCTTACAGATGTAAGTGGTAGCATACAAAAGCCATGACTGATCACATAGCTGTCATTAATCATCACTGATGGCATCAAACTCCCTCCCTAGCAATGACAGGCTGTTTCAGAGGTAATTATCTGCAGTGCAGTGACCCAAAGCCTTCTAAACTGAGCAAGCTGGCTGCTGTGCTAAAAGATGCTTCAGATTGGCTCCTGATTTGGTAGAAGTTACTAAGATCAAAATTCAAAATTCAGGTTCCAGTTAAAAATGCTAAGACTTATGAAAAATCAGCTTCTATAAAAGCATGTAGGCATGCCCAAAGCTTCTTTAAAATAGATATGTTACAAGGCACTATTGCTCAAACACTTACTTCTGTCTGAGCAAAAAAAAAATGCAATAGGAAAAAATACCATAGGCTAATTTAGCTAGGTTTAAGAATTGTATGAACATCAATTCTTAAACCTTATTTTGTTTTGGACAGAAAAGAAACCTGTCATCAGTTTGCCCTTGACATGTTCCATCTTTAGGTTGTTGTATCAGGAAATACCAGGTACTGGCTCTCAGCAAAGACAAAAAAAAACCCCAACAAATTAGCTGGCTAGTAATCTTGTCTACCATCATAGCATCATAGCATCGTAATAACATAGTAACCCCTCAGGTCTAATGATCACATTGTACTGCATGGTCAGCTAGAGCTACAGAGCTGTACATTCAGTTGTGTCTCTTGATAATTACTACATTGAAATATACAGTGTTGGACTTTAAAATAGTAACCCTTAAAACTGTGAAATAAAAAACTCAGCTGACAGTTGTGTATCTTGTCTAGAAAAATCTAGAAAAATTAGCACTTTATAAGTAAAAATCAGAAATAAAGAGTGGACATTAACTGAAGGATGGACAAATGCTGCAATTTAGTGAAAAGTGTGTCTTGTGTTTTTTTGTTTTGAACATCACCTAGTTCTTCACAAGAGTTTAGGTGTTTTCTTTATCAGATCATTACCCATGGCAGTGATTGTTAAGTTTCATTTTGTGTTTGTATTTGTGCTTGAAAACTGAGGCGCAGAAGCACAGCCTCATCAAACTGAGAGGTTTTGCAGGTGAAAAAGAGTCATTCCAGTGTCATTCATCATCAGACTTTCCTGCTTGCTTTCTCTGTCTGTCTCTGCTATTCCTTTGCTGTGTGTGTTTGGAAAGCAGCTCAACTCCTTCATTATTGCTAAAGCTTGTTGAGTTTTGTGACTTGAAAGTGCTTTAGAAATGTGAAGTGGGATCTCTGCTGCAACAACTAGACATACCTTCATTGCCATTAAACTTGGTGTCAGGTAGTGCCTAAGGATCCTTAAGATGGAAAGGGCTTGCTATTACCCTGGCTTAATGTTTATGCTCCAGTGATCATTCATGATACCAGCATGTTTCCAGTGTCTCAGGTGTGATTACAGCTAAGGCAGGGAGCTGCTTGCTCCAAGCCTGCTGCCAGCACCGTGAATGTTTGACCTGCTCTGAAGAGCTGGAAATGTTCCCTTTCTATAGGCTTCATGTAGCAGCCCACGAGACACGGAGCTGCAGAAGCAGCTGCACTCATGCTTTAATACTTTTGGGGGGCTCTTTCTCAGCAAAACAGAGACCCCCTGGCATCATCAGACAAGCTGTTTTTTTCTAGAAATGAAGCAAGTTCTCCAACAGAAGTTTTCATTGCCCTTGAGTGCAGGCAGGGAAATCTGTGGCTGTTGGGCTCCAGAAAGCAGCCCTTCCTACTGCTGCCACCCCTCAGATCAGGACCTGACATATAACATGGCTTAATTAATTTTTTGTCAAATGCAGAATTGCCCTACCCATACTCCTGCTGGTTTTACAGTAATATGTAACATCATACTGTATTTCCATGCCTTTTTATAAATCATGTGAGTAATTCCAGAAAAGGGACACATACAAAAGACACAAACTCCTAGTAACACATATAAGAGACCCTTCCTTTTCTAAGAGCAAGGAGCCGCTGAAGTCAACTGCTGCAGGGCAGGTACAGGGGGTAAAGAGGGTGGTAGAAGATATGGAGAGAGGACGGCTGGAGCCATATGGGAGCTAGTGGGATTTTGATCATGGTTTTCTTTGAAAACATAGCCTACAATACATTGCCAGCCCTGACTACTGTTTTTACTGGCAGAACAGCATAGGGGATGAGTGTGTGCAGCTGGGACTCTTCAAAGTAATTGCAAGTCTTCAAACAACTTTCGTCTTCCTTGTGGTGTTTTTCACAAGTAGAAGAGTAGGATTCCTTGGGGCTCATAGTGAGAAGATGATGAAAGTGAGGCTGAAGGCCTTTAGCTCCAGCAGATTGTTAATAGTCTGTTAAAAACTCCACTGCAAAGTCAGCAGCACTGCTGCTCGTGAAGCATAGTCTGCAAAGATACAGGGTGTTCTATGTAGGAGCACCCAAATGACTTGCCAGGTGCTTCAAAGGCAAGCAAGGACTCTCCCCTAGATAGAATGCAAAAGCAGAGGAGTAGGAGGGAGGAGATACAATACGACAGAGGATGTGATCACCTGGAAACTGTTCACGCACTGCACATCTGGTGTTTTGGTACAAGCTTTTACTGACAAATGAGAACAGGTATTCTGGGAGGGCAGATGATACTGGCTCACCTGCTGTAGATAAGAGTGGAAGGCATTATCTAATAATGAATAACAAGTACCATCTGATGAATAATCTTATTTAATGAATAATCTAAATTAATTCCTCCAAGTATATGAAAACCTTTATTTTCCTCTTCAGTTATGAGAGATATGCATTTTCCTGGATCTTTAATTTAATTTCTTCTTTGAATGCTATTTGAAAAGTGGAATACAGCACTACGTGTAGCAAGGTGGAGATCACCTTGCCCTGCTTCTGGGAAATTAGATATCCTAGTGATATCCATGAAAACAGCAAACATTTGCGGTTTTGGGTATATTAGACATGCATGTGTTGTTGTACCCCACTGTCTCTTTCTAAACCCCATCTCTGAGTGAAGAAGAAAGTGGGAGATGCTATATTTTACATTTAATGTTGACTTATCTGAGCAAATCCTGGAGGTACTGATGTTGCTATGGATAACTGCCAGACACACACCCAGCAGCTCTTACTACCCTTCCTCAGCTGGATGGGGAGGAAAACAACGTGAAAAAGCTCATGGCTAGAAAGAAAAACAAGGAAATCCTTTACCGTCTGCTTTCACAGACAGAACAGACTCAACTTGGTGAAAATTATTTATTTTCAATTGAAATAGAGTTGAATGGTGAGAAACAACAACAAAAAAAACCCAAAAAAAAAAACAAAAAGCCAAACACCTAAACCCGCTTCCCATCCACCCCTTTTTCCCAGGTTCAACTTCACTTCTTCCTTCCCAGTTCCTCCACCTCCTCCATTGAGCAGTGCAGGGGACATGAAGAAGTGCAGTGCAGTCAGTTCATAATAGTTGCTCTCCACCACTTTTGTTCCCTCCCACACTATTCCCTGCTCCAGCAAGGGTCTTTACTACAGGCTGCAGTCCCTCATGGGGTCCTCTCCAGAGATCAAAGCTTTTGCCAGAAGCCTGCTCCTGAGAGGGCTTTCCACAGGCTGCAGCTTCCTTCAGGACATGTCCACTTGCTCTCTTGCGGGGTTCTCCATGGGCTGCAGTGTGAATGTCTGCTCCACCGTTGTCCTCTCTGCAAGCTGCAGGGAAATACCTGCTTTACCACGGTCTTCCCTGAGGACTTCAGGAGCACCTCCTTCCCATCCTTGTTCTCTGACCCTGGTGCTTGCAGGGGTGCTTCTCACACTTTTTTGCTCACTCCTCACTGCAGGGCAGTTTTGCCCTGAGGCAGTGCTCTGTACTGATGCAGGACTCCCCTGTAGCCCCCAACACCTTGCCACACACACCCGTACAGCTATGCACCTTGTCCCCTTCAGTCCATTTTTTACTGAAAGATCAAAACCTAAATGGCCTTTTTTCTTCATTTCTGAAGGTGTTTGTCCACCTGCAGCATGAAGTGCATGACCAGCTCTCCAGGCATTTCTGATTCAGGAAACTTGATGAGGCCATGTTTTTCAGCTTTCTCCCCAGCACACGCTCATTTCTCTATTAGCAGACCTCTTATCCTGTGTTTCAGACAGCAAAAGTATTCGTAGCTGGCAGCACTTCATCTTCTATACCTAAAAATCTTTTTATCTTCTTTTTTTAATAAGAGGTTATGTAACTCCCCTGGACACCTTGTTCTTCAACACAGAAATTGCTTCCATTTAGTCAGATTTGTGAGTTGAAACGTTCTCCATATAATAGATTTCACTATAGAGAATAAAAGGTTTCCTTTAAAGAGTACTTGAATGGCATTTGTCTGTGAAAAACAGGAATAATTTGCTCATCAAGGTTAGTGCCTGCAATTTAAACTTCTAAGCTGAGGAAAGAAAAGAACTTTCTACAAGCAGTGCTACCCAAACCAACTGGGTAAGCCCACATTTGGAGTAACTTCAGGAGTACAATGCAGATAGGCTGAGGTGAATACACATCTGTAACTTCTCCCTGGCACCTAGTGGAGGTGTCGTCCTGTCCCACTGTGGAGGAGACTGGGTCAGGCAGGGCTGGATTTTCCGCTGATGTGACTTTACTGAAGTCAGCAGGGTTTTGTCAGCAGACAATTCAGAGCATAGTCTTAAATGCTTGTTACACAGGTGAAAAAATTAATCTGGATACTCTGGATATAAACCAATGGGGAGTTGTTACGTGCAGAGCAGTGTAAACATGAGAAATGCTTCAGGTTTTCCTGTTGCTGTGTAGAGTACAGTACACTCTTTTGTTTGAATTTTTAATGTCACTTGAAAAAGGTCAAATGTGTTTGTAGAAGTCCATGTATACTGCAGATAAGTTCTTTAAATTAAAACTTATATGCAAGCAACCTTAAATACACAGCAAAACTTGAAGCTGTTTTGTCAGAGCCAAAAGGTTTATTCTTCTTTCATCAGAAAAGAGGATTTTCTTTTCCAACTTGCACTTTTTTTCTAATGGATTTTTTGGTAAAAAAGGGAAAATAAAATCTCTGCTTTACTTGCACACATTTAAGAAGCCTACCTCTTAAAAATACTGAAGATTGGACAAGCCAATTATTAAAATAATGTTATCATTTTCCTGCAGGCAATACCTAAATAGTATTGGATTGTATCTTTTTAAAATAATGGGAATAAAAATTATAGACCTTTAAAATAAAATCCTGTGTATTTCTTGCCACTATCTCCATTCATTTTTTTCAAACGAAATGTTCATCCTTCTGCAAATGTTCAAGTCCAGATGCTATAATCTTTTGCTCCTCTTAGGCTCCCTGCTCAATAGGTAAAGAAGAGAGTCAATCTTTGCCTTTTTCCAACACTAAAAAAAAGATTGGTTTCTTTATATCTACAAGGAACCTACGTGTCATTATTCCCCCACAGCAAATGCAGGAGGAAACCAAACCCATTAGAGATTTTGAAAGAGGTTCATTATGAGAATATGATTAAAGTGGATGTGAGAGTTAAGGCAGATGTGTTGTTTGTTCGTTTTTATTTTTATTATTCAAATGTCCGAGTGTTGTCTGAGGGCTGTTTGTGGGAAATCCCTTCTGGGTAGGAGAATTTGGTGCCTTGCACCACTGAGCCAGTCTATTGCCCATTACTTAACAAATGGCAACTCCCAAGTGTTAGGGTAACTGTGTAAGGTGGCTCCTGTAGCAGCTGCAAAGCCGAAAACAACTTGTCCACCCAGATACTTGAAATTCCTTGGTTTCCTTATGAGCCTTGCAGCCAGATACCTTTATGGAGCTAGAACAAAAGCAGGTATTAAGCTCCTGCTGGAGCCAGACTCCAACAGCTGCCAAGACTCAATGTTCAAGTAAGTTACTAGGAACTCATTATTTCTACATAACCATTTGTACTGGAGAAAATTCATGTAACTCAGCCCAAGCTGCAATGATAATATGTCTTTGTAGATTATAATTGCTGATACAAGCTCAGTTGTATGCCACAGTTCACATACATTTTTTTATTAACTTATAATTAGAGCAATTTTGGTTTCCTGCAGGTTCCAGCTTTGGAAATGAAGAGCAAACCACTCCTAAAGCACCTGCACCTTCTAAAGATGTCTCCAAGGGGAGCAGCAAGAGCACAGCACAGGTATCGAGCAACACAGCCACTCCACGCAGGAGCTTACTTCCAGCACCAAAAACTGCCACAGCACCTGCCGGTAAGTGCTCCAAACTTGAAATACTACCTGCCAAGGAATGCAGAAAACTCATTATGATGCTATTTTACTGCTTACTTGCTTAAATTTCATTCTTGGGCACATTGCCCATGTGCTGATTTAGGCTCTCTTTGCTGTATTGTCTTTCAAACACATTCAACAACACAGCTATAATCTCATTTTTTTAACTGTCTGGAGGTGAAGGCATTTAGTGTCCCTAACTGCACGTGCCAGACATTTAGTGTATGTATTATTGGTTCTCACCAAACAGCTTTTGAAAACATTGCACTGCTTTATAGACCAAAGCATTCCATTGAGCAGACAATTCATTGCTAGCTATGCTTGCAAGGATGGGAATACTGTGCCCTAAATTTAAGCAATTTGTGGTGTTTTCACTCAGAGAGGGAGAAGGAGACAAATAAATTAAGAAAAAATAGTCCAGGTATTGTTTCCAAATTGTCTCCTTGCCTAAGCCATCCTTCAGCTCAATCCAGCTACGTCTCAAATCAGCCAGCAGTAATTCATAGCATCTCACACAGGAAAGTTTACAGTTTTCTGCCAAATGCAGGATTTTTTGTTGAAGCACCTGTTCATCCCTCCACCATCTCCTGCTCACACTTGTTTCAAGCTGCCCCTTCCATAGTCTGGCACTTGTACATGGTGTATGAACTCAAGGTTCCCCTTGGCAAGGATGTAGGGGTGTATCTTCTTGGGTAGGACCCAGCACTTTTGAGAGAGTAAAGAGCAGTGCATGTTGCCTGCCCTTGAGGGCTGCTAACACTGGCCCATCTGCCTGCCGTTTCAGTGGGGAGAGATGAGGGTGCCTATGACAGTGAACATCTATTACACAGCACTGGCAGTGTGGAGACTTCAGTTTGGGTGTAATGGATGAGTTAAGGCTATTCAATCATTGTGACTTGCAAGCAGGGTCAATATGATTAGTGGTCATAATGAGAAGTTTAAAAGCATGGCTGTAGATACTCTCTTGCCTGCTAGCAGATGTCATGTCCTCACCCCACCTGGCTTCAAGCACTTTCTTTACAACTAGTGGACAGTGTTCCCCTACGCTGTTCTTACTCCTGTCTGTCCCATTGCCTTTCTGTCTAATATGGACCCAGGCTTATCTTTCTGCACTGGGATGGCCTCTGGATATCCATCAGTCAAGATCTCAGAGTTCTCTGAGGGCCCTTCATGAAAGACATGGGAGTTCTACAGGGCCCAAGAAGTATGCTGTGACCACAGCAAGCTCTCACACACTACAGTCACCATGTGTCTCTGTGTTCATTCCTGCTTCCTCATGCCTCAAGAAGTTCTTCAAGACCCTCAAGGGAAAGGAACATTAGCAATAATATAAAAACAACAGTAATTTTTAAAAACATAATTAGAGGAGCTTACTGGAGAGAAGCCTTTGCCTGAACTGATCATCGAACTCTTGCATGAGGCTGCCAAAGTCAATATTGCATCTTTCCATGTGGAGGGGAAGCAATAATGCAGTTCCAAAATTTATATTCCTAGAAAGCACTCCATAGATCACTAAGAAAATGGGGTGCATGAGGTGTAACATATTTCAGTGAGTGAAACATACTCCACTGTGTTTGTGTAACAGTGGTGAAATGTGGATTTATTTGACTTAAACAGTACCTGGAGTTGTTCCACAAGTGATCTGACAGAAAGTAATTCTTCAAAGCCAGCATGTTTTTCAGAGAGCCTTTCTGTTGCTACTAGTAAGCTGGAACCTTGGAGCTGTGAGAGCCTGAATGTGCCTGAATCTTTCTTCACTCTTGCAGTTCTCATGGCTCTACATATTTTCTCATAGAAACAGCCTCTAGTTCCACTTTCATTAATCTTTCCTTGCTTTTCCACTGCCTTATTGTTTCCCATTTCTATTGTTCCCCCTCTCCTAAGATTCTCCTTTAGGATTTTTAAATGCTCTTCTACTTCTGTCCCTAAAATACTGTAGCTTCATGTCTGCTTTTTTAGAGGGAACACTGTGCAGAAAGACAAATCAGACTTTTTGATTTAATGTTTTTGTTTATAAAGACAGTTTGGATAGGCCTCCTCATGGTCTTCAGTGAAGAGTTGTGTATGTCTGTACAGAATAGTAAGGATTTAAAAAAGAGAGTGCTTCAACAAGAGTACAGAAATTCCATCAAGTTCAAATTAGATCTAACATTTAGATTTCAAAATAAAGAATTTTGCATAAGTCACCATTCTTATCCAGTCTGGCTCTTAATCATTAGAGTGTTTCATCTCTGGGTATATACTACTGGCTTTGATAACACACACTGAAAATGAAACAGGGAAGGAAAAAAACAGTACAAAATAAGAAACCAAGACTTTATGCATTACTAGTTCTGGACACCCACTTTCAAGATAGTTTAACCTGGTGTGATGCGATGACCTTGGCTGGAGAACCAGGTGCCCTCCAAGCTTCTATATCACTCCTCAGTTGGACAGGGAGAGAAAAATACAATGCAAGGCTGGCTGGTTGCTGTAAGTACAGTGTTGTTTGTCTCATATTCTCACTCTCTCCCAGCTGCTGCTGCACAGCAGTTTTTCCCCTTCTTAAGTATGTTATCCCAGAGGCCCTACCAGCATCACTGATGGGCTCAACCTTGGCCAGCTGTCTTTGGAGTTGGCTGGCATTGGCTCTCTTAGACATGGGGGAAGCTTTCAGCAGCTTCTCACACAAGCCACCACAGTACCCTCTGCTACCTAAATCTTGCCATACAAACCCAACACACCTGGTTAACTTACCATATGCAGAAAACCAGTTACTGCTATAATCAGTGCCTTAGAGAATCTGGCAGGGAAGATGAAGCTGACACTGTTCACCTTATGTAGTCCAGCTAAGTGAAAGACAAAGGAGGAGGAGGATGTGTTTTTTTGTCCAACAAGGTCAGGAATGTCTCTTACTGTCAGAAAACTGTTTGGTCCTATCATCTGTACTCACTCTGTGAAACAGACCCTGTCTATGAACAGAAAATATTAATAAAAGGTGATACTTTTTTGTTTGTTTTTTTTTTCTTTTTTTTTATTTCTTTTTGAGCTTCCTTTTTTCTTTTCTGGTCCCTAGCTAAGTTATGCCATATCAGGCTACAGCACTATTTGATTAGTATCAAATTTGCCCCTAGACATCTCCAGCAAAAGCCTTTTTTTTTTTTCCCCAGCTAGTAGCATTGGCATGATAAGCTTCAAAGGGCTATTTTAAGTTTCCGCAGAAGAGCAATTCTGGCCTCTGGGCTTCTTTTGTCACAGGCAAGAAGATCTGGGTCTTTTACTACTTGTGCAGGCTCGCAGGAGTGAGTCCTTGCCATGGAGGTTTCCATTTTGGAGCACTCAAATGAGCTGAAACCATGATGTTTGATATGCAATCATAGAATCATAGAATAGTTAGGATTGGAAAGGACCTCAAGATCATCTAGTCCCAACCCCCCTGCCATGGGCAGGAACACCTCACACTAAACCATATCACCCAAGGCTTCATCCAACCAGGTCTTGAACACCACCAGGGATGGAGCATTCACTACCTCCCTGGGCAACCCATTCCAGTACCTCACCACCCTAACAGGAAAGAATTTCTTCCTTATATCCAATCTAAACCTCTGCTGTTTAAGTTTCAACCCGTTACCCCTTGTCCTATCACTACAGTCCCTAATGAATAGTCCCTCCCCAGCATCCCTATAGCCCCCCCCTTCAGATACTGGAAGGCTGCTATGAGGTCTCCACGCAGCCTTCTCTTCTCCAGGCTGAACAGCCCCAACTTTCTCAGCCTGTCTTCATATGGGAGGTGCTCCAGGCCCCTGATCATCCTCGTGGCCCTCCTCTGGACTTGTTCTAACAGTTCCATGTCCTTTCTATGTTGAGGACACCAGAACTGCACACAATACTCCAAGTGAGGTCTCATGAGAGCAGAGTAGAGGGGCAGGATCACCTCCTTTGACCTGCTGGTCACACTCCTCTTGATGCAGCCCCGGATACGGTTGGCTTTCTGGGCTGTAAGCACACACTGCTGGCTCATGTTCATTTTCTCATTGACTAACACCCCCAAGTCCTTCTCCGCAGGACTACCATGAATTTCCTTTTTGCCCAACCTGTAGCTGTGCCTGGGATTGCTCCAACCCAGCTGTAGGACCTTGGCATGGTTAACCTGGCATGGTTAAACTTCATGAGGTTGGCATCAGCCCACCTCACAAGTGTGTCAAGGTCCCTCTGGATGGCATTCCTTCCCTCCAGCGTATCAACAGAACCACACAGCTTGGTGTCATCGGCAAACTTGCTGAGGGCACACTCAATTCCATTGTCCATGTCAGCGACAAAGATATTAAACAAGACTGGTCCCAACACCAATCCCTGAGGGACACCACTCGTTACTGATCTCCAGCCGGACATTGAACCGTTGACCACAACTCTTTGCGTGCGACCATCCAGCCAGTTCTTTATCCAGCGAGTGGTCCACCTATCAAATTGATGACTCTCCAATTTAGAGACAAGGATGTCATGTGGGACAGTGTCAAATCATGCTAATGTGGAGCACAAGATCTCTCATAGGCAAGACTAATGGAATGGTTCAGGCTGTCACCTCTGATTTTCCACATGCTCCAAATCTCAGACCCACACAGAAGGGCAGAAATCACAACTTAATGCAAAACAAATAGTGATCGGGCAGTAGGTATACAGAAAGAGTGTTTGCCATTACATCAGGGCATAATTGCTGAAGGGAAAAATAATTACAGAGGCTGGCAGATAGCTAAAGTGAACTTTTAATTTGGAATTTTAATCTATAAAATTATTTATTTTTTTAAATAAAAGACAAATTTTCGCTGGATTTTGCTACCTCTGGGGACAAAGCTGAACAATAAAAGGCCATAAAGAATTCTGAGAAGTTTTCCAACTTTCTTCCTGCTAAATAACCTTAATTTGCTCATTGTCCTGAGGTTGTCAATGGATATTTTCTGTTCCATCACTTAGTGTAGTTTACTTCAGAGCATTTGTTATTGTCTTTGTATGACCCTCCAGTGACAATGTCTGCTTCTGTAAGTGCACACAAAGGAAAACTCTTTGTCCATGATTCAAGTTGGCCAAAAGTGAGCTTGTAGGTGAGGAGCTGTAAAGTGCAGTTAATGTCATACTGTGTCTGAGTTTATAGGCCTGTTGGAGACAAAGCAGTATAGCTTCTGGATTGGATTTACTTCCCGCTAGGCTGTGTAGAGTGTGGTGTTCAGTCTTTCTGTCTGTGGGTGCATGGGTACACATAGGTATGCCTGATGCAGGAAGTGCTGTGTTCAGGCTTACACTGAAGAGCAGTCAGATTTGTTCTTTTCATTACAAGGCTGTTAGTCTGACTCTGCTCATGTTTCCTAATCTTTGTCACAGTGAAGTGCAAAACAGGTTTCAATCAGGCAGCCCACCATGGACTTTCCACACCAGGGATGTGATTTACTCACATGCTTGCTTATGCAAGCCAGAGTAGCAGAGAGACAGGAGGGATGCTGCTACAGCATGTTAGATCCATCAGAACTGGAAAAGAGTTGAAATTACTATCTACCACTCTGAGGGGCTCCAGTCACCTGCTCAGCCTCCTCCCAGCAAGGCACCTCTGTTTGTACCAGCAAAGACAGGATGTAGCAGTGTATGAAGCCTATTTCCACCACCTCACTGAACTTATAGTCTAGTCTTGATAGGGAGACTCAGACAGGTGAACTAAAACTTGCCTGCTTTATTCTGGAAGGAAACTAAACATGTAAAGTAGGGGTACCTGGCTCTGTTATGCAAACAGTCAGAAGCAGATCCTGAACAGGCAAGTTTAGGAAGTTGCTGCTATATACAACCAATAGAAGCAAAAAAAAACTATGTTAGTTCAATGCTCTGATTTAATTTTTATATGAGCCCAGGTACCAGCAGATGTATCTGTGGTCAAATCATGACTTTTTTTAAATTATGGTTCCTCATAATGCTCAGTATCTGTTGGAAGCAAAAGCGGAAATAAATCAAAGCAGTGATAAAGACAAGGGGTTTTAATAAGTCTCATACTGCCTCTCTTGCAATAATATATGAATGCCATCTGTATATCCTAATATGATAGGGAGACGTATAGAATATAAAATCTTCTGGTTTGGTATATTTTGGACAGTTTTGCACATCTTTTAAATGGTGAAGCACAAACCCATCTTTTTAAAAACTGAACTCTATTAAATTGGGAGGAAGATGCTACAGATCAAATGAAGCAAATGGGGAAAGGGCAGCAAAGTGTTCATATTGCTTTGGTCTTTCCAATCACAGGCAAACAAAGGCATCTAACAAAAACTCTTTACCATTGTGTCAGAATGGCAGAAAAAGTTCGTGGGTGTGCTGAAAAGGCCAGTCCCCAAAAGAATGTCCTTCAGCAGATAGAGGATGTAAAGGTTAAAAGTCTGCCTGTACAGTCACTGTAAAAGGACTATGTTTAGTGCCATTGTAAAATGGAAAGAACAATCACTGACAGAAGCTACAAGTCCATACTGGGCAGCTCTGTCATCATTGCTGGACATCACAGAGCAGGAGAGAGGTAAAATCAATGTTTCAAATATGTTTGAAGATATGCTAAAAATTAATCCATCACACGCACCCTCCTTGGGTCACTGACACTGACATGCAATAAAGACGATGAATGTCATGCTTGGGAAGGCAGCCAACCTCATCACTGCAACAGCAGCACCTTCACCAGTGCTCTGGAGTGAAGGGATGAAATGTCTTGAAAACAGTGGAATGAATAAAACTCTAATTTTCTTCCAAACTATCACATAATGATAATTGCTTGCACAGACAATCCAAACAAGAGAACAACCATGATGTAGTAAGACGGAACAACAAAAAAGATCACTTAAGACGTTCTTTCAGGAATCATAGGGATTATTTTATATCCAGTGATGATTTTGAATGCCCTTGTATTGAAGGTAGTCTTTGTTCTCAAAGTGAATGCAGCTAAAAGAGATCCAGATGCAAGATTTTCTTGCATGGATGTAGAGAACAACCTTCCCAGTGCTTGAGTTTATGTGCTGGATAAAGGAATGTTTAACAACAGAGTGTCAACAATACATCTCAGGAGGTCTTAGGTGAGCATGGATTTATCATTACCATGTTTCATCGTGTTCCTGGTTAGCAGCATTACCAGGTTTTTAATGTGTATTAAGATATCCAGCTCCAGGTTGCCAGGGTAGCCTGGGAAGAAGTGGCTCATCTTACAGCCCCTTCCTGGAAATGATGGCTTCAGCCTGGTGAGACTGCTTGTTGCTTACCTCTTATTCACAGCTGGATCATGAGGAAAACATCTGCAAAGGGGTGGTTGACGTACCATGTTTATCCTCCATCTCAGCCCAGTTTTTACACGGCTTGAACTGGCAGTGGCCCAGTCTCACCATGGAGTCATGGTTGGAAGGAACTAAACCACCACAATTTCATAGAATCATAGAACAGTTAGGGTTGGAAAGGACATTAAGATCATCTAGTTCCAACCCCCCTGCCATGGGCAGAGAAACCTCACCCTAAACTGTGTCACCCAAGGCTCTGTCCTTGAATACTGCCAGGGATGGAGCATTCACAACTTCCTTGGGCAACCCATTCCAGTGCCTCACCACCCTTACAGTAGAGAATTTCTTCCTTATATCCAATCTAAATTTCCCCTGTTTAAGTTTTAACTCATTAGCCCTTGTTCTATCACTACAGTCCCTAATGAAAAGTCCATCCCCAGCATCCCTATAATTTCCTGTTCCTTTTTTGCCCCAGGGCAGGAGACTGCACAAAGTCTGTGGCCAAGATGACAGAGGTGGTTTCCACCATGGATGGAAGCTTTTAGCTATGTATCTTCATACTGCATACCCCTCCTTGTGCATGGGGGTAAGATCCTGTACAGAAAGGACAACACAAACCAACACTATCTTGAAAGTGGGACACATTTTCCCATAAGAAAAAGTGAATCAGTAACATGAACTTAGGGGCAAATTTTGCATTTGAAGGAGTCACCAGTTTCATTCAGTCAAAGTGAGAAGGCCAGGCTGCCCCAATGACAGAGCTTAAATCAGCCATGTAAGAAAGCTTTTGAAAAGTAGGGAAACCACAACGATTCTTTCTGTATGTTCTGTGTATTTGTAGAATGATACGATAGGTATTCTATGTACAATACTCCTAGCAATCACCTAGTGGTAGTTGCTATGGGGCTTGATGTTTCATATGTGCATATAAACACATACTGCATCTGTCCAAGCTCCTGTGCAAGACATTGCAATTACTAAAGTGCTTAGTGTAGTCCACAGTTACAGCTAAAATACACAGACACTATGTGTTGTATATAGCATATTTTACAGCAGTAAAAGGAGGAAAAAGTATCTTACAAAAAGAATGGCAGTGACTTCAATATTAATAATATTTGTGAAAGAGTGGATTACCAGGTGATGTAAGAATTAAGTTTGTATTTCAGAGATGCACATAATTTTAACCATGCTTGAATAGTAAATTAGTTCACAAAGGAGCATATCTACCTATATTAATGAGGGGGAAATAACCAACAAAAATCACATTACATCTTTCATGTGCTAGTTGTTACCTGTCGCAGAGTGCTGGGAGACAAGAGCAGTGCTTTAAAAGTCTCATTTATTGCCAGGGTTTACAGTGTTTATATACCTTTTTTCTACTGCCTGTAGCGTAGTAACAATCATTCGTTGGCTAAGAATGCCTGTGTCTGCTTACAATGGCTCAGTGTTTTATACTTTGATACATAAACAATAACTGGCTGTATTAAGATTGGATACATAATCAATAGCTTGCTGTATTAGTGGATACATGTTCAGTGTAGCACACAGCAACTAAGATACAATTGGTTACATTAAGCGGATGAGAACCTGGTCTCCAAAACTTGCTAACAGTTCACTATTGTGTCTTAGCACATCCCGGTTTCCTTTGATCTTGCTTGCACTGCTACTTTTGCTTCTTTGCCCACAGTTTTCTTCATCCTCGGTTCATGTCAGGCTTCATGTACTTTGTTCCCTTGTATTTTTCCATCCGAGAGTTGAATCAGCTGCAACATGTCGCTGTCTCCATGTCCTTGGTCACGTAGCCAGTCTTTAGCAATACTCTCCACAGTTACCTGAGAAGATCACTTGTGCTGTAAATTCTCATTATTAAAAAAAGAGAAGACTGCTCAAGAGAGATTATATTCCTGATACTTCACAGGAAAGTGCTTGACAAATAAATTGGACTACAGGGAATAGGACATGTTTGACTAATGAAAATGGACTCCTATAGCTGCTCCTGTGCAATGATGATTAAAATAATTCTGGCATGGGACAATAGCAGTGGAAGATTGTTGTCATTCAGATTGTTTTGAAGACATGAACTGGTTGCCTTTCAATTAGTCTATGAAAAGAGTGCACTTGATCAGGTTTCAGTGTGCTGCACAGCCCCTTTTAGTTTGTTATTAGACCACTTTCATGTTTACATGCCTGTCAACATACAAAAAAATAAAAAAATAGCATACTTGACTAGAAAAAGTGAGTCAGGTCCTTTCATTTCACTTAATCTTATTACTTGCCCTGAGAAATACAGTAATAACCTAAGTAATATTTACCATATCTATTATTATTTTACACTTTGTTTAAAGGTGAAAGCAGCTTTCCACTGGGAACTTTGCAGCTAAGATCCACTTCTGAAAAGACAACTTCCTAGACAGCAAGTTGAACCTTGATCTACAATGTGCCCTTGCAGCAAGAAAGACTAGCTGCATACTGGGCTGCACTAGTGAAAGTGTGGCCTGCAGAAACAGTGGTACTACCCTTATACACATGTGGCTACTCATAACTGTGTTCATTTTGGGGAATCCTAGGTCAAGAACAGTGTAGCATACTGGAATTAGAGTAGTAGAGGGCCACCAAGATGGTCAAGGAGCTGGAGCACACAACAGAACAGGTTAGGAGAGGAGACTGGGAGATCCGGGTTTCCTCAGAGAAGGCAAAGGGAGATCTTATTGCAGTGTTCGGTTATCTAATTGGAAGGTAGTGAGAGAACAAAGCGAGACACTTCTCAGAGGTGCACAGTGACATGGCAAGTGACACCAAGCATAAGCTG